>NW_023416313.1:66919278-67530528 GCF_014108235.1 Myotis myotis | reverse complement strand
TAGTTCTAAAGCACAGTTTGGATCTGCTGGTACCTTTAGTAAAATATTAATTGAAGAAAAATACCCTGATATGGAAGCATGTCATATAAAGAAGTCAGTCTGACTGAAATAAGTGAGGAGAAGAGAAGTGAGAGGCGAAATTAGAGACAATATGTGAGAACTAGGCTGTGAGTTATCTTGTGCATGTGAGAGAACAGATGATAGAATCACATACACACCTACATTGTCAGGCAGTTGAACCATCACTAGAAGTCATCTAACTCAGGATTTCTTGTTATTGTGAGAGAAATAATTACCCATTTGTTTAAGCCACTAGGTGACAAAATCATTCCTGACAACAGTGGTTAGTTTAATGGCTGTCACAGGCAAGTGCTCAAAGCACGTGGGAAAATATGGTTATGTGTGGGTCTCAAGACTAAGCAATCCCTTTTAGTTAGAGGATAGCAGAACTTTAAAATAACAAGAATAAAAGTTCCAATGGACATAGTAATGAGAAAATGAAATGGGACATTTTAGGCACTTATGGGTTAGTTCACCATTACTGTGAAAATTTGTGAAATATCTTAGGAATGCACAGAATTGAGGCTGCTGTGCCCTTTTGCCATTCAAGGTAAATAAAAGTTTAGAAAGATTGCAGCAATCCCGTTAGTATAATTTGTTTAAGTCCTTTAGAGCCCTTGTTTTTATCCCGCTAATTATCATGGATACCTTTATGATTTAGATGACTAGATTTTGAATATGAACTTGTCTCACATCTATTAAATCTGGACACAACCATAACCTAGGACTTTGCTCTTTTATATATGGCTCAAATAAATCCAGTTCTCAATATTTTTCTTTGTGGATAAGGTTTTATACCTTCCGTTTCTGCCAATAAGAGAACTTACTGGAGAAGTTCAACTAAGTTAGATAATCACATTGCAAATGTATTATAGAGGGGATCTAATTGGGTAAAGCCTAGAACTTTCATAGTACATAATTTCATAGTACTTTTAGCTATAAAAATATATGGGTAGCCTGGCCGGTGTGGCTTAGTGGTTGAGCACTGACCCAGGAGACCACCAGTTTGATTCCTGGTCAGGGCATATGCTGGGGTTTTAGGCTCAATCCCCAGTAGGGGGTTTGGAGGAGGCAGTCGATCATGATGTTTCTCTCTCATTGATGTTTCTATCTCTCTATCCCTCTCCATTCCTCTCTCTCTAAAAAATCAATAAAAATATTTAAAAAATCTATGGACATCTGTATGAATATCATTTTGAAACGGGAAAATTGAACTGGAACTCATGGTGTTCCTCTGGGCAGGATGGTTTCTGGGCTCTTGTCTGGTGGAGTTGAAGAATGAAACCACGGATGAAAGATGGTATAATAAAAGGTGGAAATTTATTGAGAAACAAGCACAGACTTCTACGTGGGGAGGGGGAAGGAATCCCACTACTAGTAAGTCTCCTTTTTCCACGGTTTATAAAGGCTGCAGTTCTTTGTGCCTTGACATCCCCTCTGATTGGTCAGTATCCCTCCTGATTTGGTCACTATAGCAACTTCAGAGCTCAAACCTCAGGTGCGGTAAGTGAGGTTCTCCTCTTCTTCTCCCTTATTGTTTTCCTATTCCCTCTAGGCTTTCCTCTTCCCTCTCTGAATGAGGGGATTCCTTCCCTTTATTTTGTAAATGTATACCTTCTGCAGTTTCCATCTCCCTTATTCTATGGAAATGTACCTTCTGCTATTCCCAGCTCCCTTATTCTATGGAAATGAACCTTCTACATCTCTTTAGCTCTGTGCTTTTTCCATGAACCCTTTAATTCCTAAACTTTTCTAAACCTACCTATTTCACCCCTAAAAAATCCTTTCAATTTCTGCCAAGTTGTTATATATATAGCTTTGTTTTAAAACATTTTTATGGTGTCCTTTAATTTAATTTGATAAAGATACAAGTTGAACCCTGACCGGTTTGGCTTAGTGGATAGAGCATTGGCCTGCAGACTGAAGGGTCTCAGGTTCGATTCTGGTCAGGGGCATGTGCCTTGGTTGTGGGCACATCTCCAGTGGGGGGTGTGCAGGAGGCAGCTGATCGATATTTCTAACTCTCTATCCCTTTCCCTTGCTCTCTGTAAAAAATCAATAAAATATATTTTAAAAAAAGATACAAGTTGATACTATTTTACGTGTGACAATGTAACAAAATATATTGAAGGCTTAATGGTAAAGTAATGGTATGTATAATTCTCATGAATATGTTCATTTCATAACATTTTATTCAGCCACACTTTATCTGTCATTATCAAATGACCATCTGTATAAAGAAAACTAAATCTGTTTGTAAACATTATAATGTTACATAGAAATGGGAAATTGGAACATTCAAGAACTTTTAGAGAAACAGATGAAGTTCTAAAGATAAATTGGGTCAAATGACTCTCACAGTCTCATACTACATCTTATTTAGAAGGTTAGAAATCTAGATGTTAAGATTAACTCTTTATATTTCAAACAAGTATTGAATTTAATGTTATTTAGAGAACTAGAAGGACGGCACAAAAATTTGTGCTCTGGCAGGGAAGGGGGGTCCCTCAGCCCAACCTGTGCCCTCTCACGATCATGCTGCTGCTCACCCTGCCCGCCCCGCCCACCCCGCCCAAGACACAGCAGGCCTGGATCTTGCATTGGGCAGCACAGCTGGTTCTGCCTGCAGTATGCAAATTATCCGCCATCTTTGTTGGTGGTTAATTTGCATATCTCACTGATTAGCCAATGGGAGGCATAGCGAAGGTACGGTCAATTTCAATCTTTGTCTATTATTAGATTAGATGTTCATTTTATTACTCTTAATAGCTGTTTGACTCAGAGAAACATTTTTGTAAAGGTAAAATCCGCACATATGATATAACCTTTCTCAAATTATCTTAACTGATTTTAACCCAGGTTAATTGAACAATATAATCTCATGTAAATGAATTTAAGGGTCTTTTATTTGTCCAAGATTTTGTAAATTCTAGTAGAACACATTGTGTTTTCCTATAGATATTAAGATAACAGCTTTTCTGACATTTCTTATGACAGCACAAATTTTACTAAAGATCTTTCATAAAAAATGTTTAATAAGATGTATCAAGCTATCGTATTTTATAATTATAGCTTAGTTGTACAGACTTTTGAAAATATGAGATGAGTTCATGAAATCAATAGAGTAAGAGGAAAAAATGAGAAAAAAAACCTTTAGTTTTATCAAATATCTTTTGTATAGACATTAACATATAATTTCATAGATTGATTTAAAATGGAATAAATAAATATGCTATAAATCCTTTTCATGGATATGTATTTGATTTATTGCAGTAATTAAGGACATTTTTTTTCTGTACAATTGTATTTTAATTTTGTGCAATCAGCTCTGAATGAGAAGGTAAGGGTGACTTAAATTGGACTGAAAGCAGTTCTGGTGTAGGCCCTAGTTTTGAAGAGTCAATGCAAGTTCATAAATTATATCATGAGCATTTTCTTAAATTTCTTCTTAAACCATTGGTAGCTTGTTTTTAGATGGAATGAATAGGCAATTTTATAAAGCACTATTTCTGGAAATATCAACTCAGCATAACTAAGACAAAAAATCTCATTGCCACATTTAAAAGCACTGAATTTCTTTTTTATGTGAGGAACAGATGGCAAAAAAAGAAAGAATTTACTGTAGTCTTCCATTTGAACCTATAGTTTTAATCTTCTGAATGTACTAATAATCAGTTGACAACTAAAACTATTAAATTATTAAAATAAAAAATGAACTATTTTATGTTTAATAAAACCAAAACAATATTTGTGGACATTTCATATACATGAATAAAGGGATACTATCATTCCTCTACTTTTATCTACCCCCCACCAATTAAAGAAGTATTTGCTTTCAAGATAAAGCCACAAAATAAATTACCTATGGGCTCATCTTTGTTACAGCTTATCCTACACACTTTAGAGTAGTACATATTATATAGTCTGAGTAGTATAGATAAATTGCCAAGTTTACAGGAAATGATGTTACATAAAAATAAAAAGAATACCATCATCACAGAAGCCATTTTTTGTGAACAATTAGCTTTAAGTATAGTCTAGTAACTCACCATGATCCTTAGTGAATATGAATTATTAACATTAATTATGAATGACAACAAACACTGTGAACAGGAAGAATTTTCCAAATAAATGTAAATGTAGGTAATCCCAAATGACCAAGGTGGAGACCAAGAGGTGAGACAGCTGAGGTCTGGCAGTTGCCATCACACTATATCAATCCAAAAAGGTCTTCTCCAAGGCCCATTATAGGAGGAGCACCAAACCACAAACATACCAGCTGGCCTCTCCCAGCTCACTCTACCCCATTGGGGGTACTGCCAGCAGTGTCTGGTTTTAGGGGACAGTGCTGGGATTCCACGGGCTCGGAACCCCATGGCCTACTACAGAGGTCGTGCCCTGAGACTAAAGTGATTTGGTCACAGATGGGACACCCACCTTCTCAGGAAATACAGGACATTTTCAAGTGCCGCACAGAGATCAGGGAAACCATAGCAGTGCAAGAGAAACTAAAAAACTGACGCTTGAGTGCCACCTACTGAAAAACAAAGACTTCCTATCAATTGTACTAAATAGAGAAGTGCCATTCTTAAAAAGAAAAAAAGGCAGATTTCATTCCCATACATGCATAGGCAGAGAAAGAATCCATCAAATACCATGAATGACCAATGTAGCAAGGCAGCTTAGGAAGAATATTAAAAAAACTCCAGAAAAATAAATGTCAAGACATGTACATATGTGATTTATTTATTAATTTATTTACATTTATTTTTATTGCTCTGAGTATTATAGATGTCCCCTTATAGCTCCCTTCCCCCAGCTCTTGCCTTACCCTAGAATTCAAGATTTCAATTCTGAATAAAACTCAATGAGATATAAGAAGACACAGATAAGCAGTTTAATGAACTCCAAAATAAAATCAATGAATAAATGGAATACTTTACCAAATAACTAAACAAACTTAAAAAAGAAATGAGTAGAAATTCTGGAACTGAAGAACTCAATAAAAGAGATGAAGAATGGACTAGCGAGCTTAGGAAATAGAGCTAAGCAGATGGAAAGAAGAATAAGTGGTACTGAAGATAGAAATCTAGAAATGATGCAGATGGAAGAAGAGAGAAACTTGAGAGCAAAACATAAAAAAAAAACCACTATGAGAACGATCTGTTGTTATGCCCAGAATTCAAGATCCCCAAGAAACCATGCCAGGGAGTCAGTCCGATGCAAAAGCAGAAGGTCCTTTATTGAGTTAGCTAACCCGACCCTGGCCTCCAGTCGCCGCAGCGACCGGAAACCGAGTGCCACCCGTGAGAATAGTGAGGGGAGGGGAGCTGGCTGTGGGCCCTGCCGATTGGCCAGGCGCAAGTCGGGTCTTGTTAAATCCTGGGCGTGGCCAGCAGGGGCCTGGGCTCGGGAAGAAGGCACTTTTCTGAGCACATGGCCTCTGCCCCATCATTCCCCCCTTTTCTTGGAACTTCCGGCTCAATCATGAGACGGACTGCACTTTTATTTCACCGTCGCTAGGGGCCCGTAGTGAGCACACAGAACTATCAACTGAGCTATTTTATACACTTAACAAATGGTCCGGTGGAAGGGAAAGAAACCATTTTAGCTTTAACAACTTCTATTGAAATAGGATTTTTCTTCTTAAAATTCCTCCATGGCTATTAAAAAGCCAAATGAAGATTAATTTATTTACTGTCCTGATGTTTGCATAAACACAACAAGAATGGTAACTGACTACCTTTGCTGGAATTTCATGGTTGAACCTTAATGTGCCCCGTAGGGCCAGGAAGCCAAGCCATCCAGCTGCCATCAGGCCTGCCTGCAGTATCTGCTGAGTTAGGTGAATCCCTCACCTGTAGCAACTCCACCTGAGCCCATGCTCCAGGCTTTAAGGCCCATCTCTGTAGCCCTCCTACTCGTTGCGGCCCAGAGTGTGTGGGGGTTCTGCAGGGATGCAGAGGCATCTTTACTGCTCCCCTTCTACTCTTACCAACCGCCAGTGATGGTAGGGCATGGGCCTGACGCTCCAGCGCCAGCCGTCTTCAGGGCTCCCAGGCAGGATACCAGGCTTTCTTTGTGGCATTCTTAGTGGCTTCAAGTCTTTAGAGCTCAGATAGGGCTCTTTAAAACATGATACTCCAGTCAAAGTTTTCCGTTAATAAAACCACTACTAGGCACCAGTCTTACTGAATCTATGCAAAGAAACGTACTTACTTAGCATTGCCAGATTTTGGAGGAATTACATAAGGAGAAAAACATACTGATTTACTCTAAGATTTTCTGACTTTCCTTGCTAATTTCTTTTCATGGATTTAAAACAAAACAGTAATTGTTGGTCCATGCCTCAGACTTTCTAATCTAAAAAGGCTTTTTCCAGCTTTACTACCCCTGACATGGGCATGGTGACTCAGGCCTGCAAGACAGTATTACAGGCTGTCAACTGTTAGCTGTCTCTCAACAGAGACCAAAACCTGATGGGCACCCTTCCCTGCCCAGTTGGGCACTTGTCCTCTTGGCAGCTAGACACCCTTTACTTTTGGGGGTCACCCCACACAGCTCCCTTCCAGGACAGCCAACATACATTCAAACCTGCAAAAGAATCAAAGGTTAATATAACATATCAATACAATGAAACATAATATTGGCATCATGGCCGCTTCAGGTAGCCAAATCTACCACTAAACATGTGATCCTATAAATGGTCCTTGTCTCTTTGGAGCCATATCCATGAAGATGCAGGCATTATCTAAGTGTATTACACAGTATTGTGGGGGCTCCTGGTGACAGGAGCGATCGCGAGTCATGTTACCAGCATCAGGCAGGTCAAGCACTCCGTAGCTTGAGCTTGAGCGGATTGTGTTGATCTTGATCGATCGATGCTCCATTTGGTGATGAAGTCTTTCCAGATGGACCCAGGTCGTCTACCTTGAGAGCGGTGGGGGTCTTCAGCACCACACCCTTCCAACGTGGCTCTAGGGTCTCCCAGCAGTACCTTCTGATGTAGACCCAATCTCCTGGTCTGTGCTGATGAGGAGTTGGGGTTGGGCTGGTCCCATAGATGGCACGGAGGCGCGACCAAATGTCCTCATGCACCCTCTGGAGCCCTCTCAAGGAAAGAGATTGTTAAAGAAAAGCCACCCAGTCCTCACCAGTCTCTGAGTCAGATTCCTCCTCTCTTGGAGAACTTCCAAGTCCTGATGGCTTCTAGGTAACCCTGTTTATCAGTTACAGCACTCTGCTTTTTTTGTCTTTCTACCGGTTCCCTTTGTGGCAGAGCAGCAACCAGGCTTCTTTCAAGGGAGTGCGCTAGAAGTGGGTATCAGCCCCTCCTTTGCTAGCAGCAACAGGTACCAAACTCTTTCAGTACATTTGACCAGCTTCATTCCCGCCCACCTTTACAGATTCTAAGGTCCATTGTTTTCCTTTAACCAGCAAGCTAAATGACACTGGCCTGTATTATTCACTTAACATTTCTTTTTTTCTCCTATCACACCAAGGCCATGCTTTCCAGGTAGCTAGAACTCTTAGCCTTAATTCTTAGGTGATTAGCAATACATTTTAAGAGACACAGAAAAAAGAAAAATCTTTCTTGGGTAACCTAGGTAAAACTTAGGAAAACATTTTCAACACTTAAAAACAGTTCTCAACATAATAGGATTTAGTCTTGACCATGGAATCAATTACTCTTAATTTGTTTATGATATTATGTATAACTGTGGTTCTACTGCTATCATACCACTGAAATTATATTAAGACCGTGATTGCTAATTTATTAAGTATTAAATAAATCCGCGAGGCTAGCACACTTTTTGCCCCATCCGCATTTCCGCAGTAAAACTCTGCCTTAAAACTCCACCCCTGAAATCCCATCCTGCCTCAGTGAGCAGACACTCCTTTTGTGATTGGCTAAGTCAGAGGGAGGGGCTGTTCCAAGATGGCGGCCCCCAGGGGGCGCGGCAGGCCATGCGGCCAACATGGCGGCTGCCAAGTCAGGCAGCTCAACATTGTGGCTGTCCACCGTTCTCTGACAGAGCAAACCAAAACCCCTAAAAGTAGATGGCCAACATTATATTGTAGACAAACAGAAATCTCATTAGCTGTTTATACTTTTTATAATTACCTTAATATCAATTAAGTTTAAACTGGTTTTTGTATTAAAAATCTTCAGTTGAGGTCACAAAATCAATCCTCTCTTCTCAATCAGATTAATAAGCAAAGGCATTTTCAATTAACAGATTAACTTCTATCATTTAGACCTCATATTAGGCATATTTAGATCAACATTTCAGTATTACAAATTTCAATGCTTTTAGATGATTTGCACGTAAAAGTTTTAAGTTTCCAGCCAATAAGCCTGGCATAGCTGCTAAAATGGTCACAATTTTCCTGTTGGGGAAGTCAAGAAACAAAACCATAGCTATTCACATGTAAACTTGATTATCAACTTCCTGGTGGTACTTTGCCTCAGGGCAGGAAATTTCAAAAGAGCTACTTTAAATGGCCTTGAGAAACCAGTCTGTATTTCTTTCTTAGGTTCAACTTTGCCATTTTTAAGGCCAAAACAGTCTCGGGTTTTTATTCTGTACACAGCAAAAGGTCAAGTTCAGCTCAAAACTATGCGCACTCGTTTTTAAACTGGCCTTTTCCCTTTACATGTGCACAGAAATCCCGGATGCATTTATAAATTTGTAAACGCTTTTCAATTACAAGAAGGATTTTAATTTTAGAATACTTGGGGAGGGGGTGACCTGTTTCCACAGACCCTCACTCAGGCAGCTGCCCGACCGCCACACAAAGGAGGGGTGAGAGCAGTCCCCCTCCCTCCACATTCATACACTTTCACCAGACATCCATTCAGAGTTTAAACAATCCATTCAATTCCTAACAACTTCCCCATTCCTGAGGGAGCTCTAAAGCCTCCCCCAATCTCCTTGAAATTATTAATCCAGCAAGTCCACAAAATAAAACGGAAACACAAACAACTAAAGGGCCCCAAAAAGTACAGCCTTCCAACTCCATGGAAGCAAAAACCGAAAGCTAGACGATGGCTGCGCGCCAACCAGCAGGAGCGACCCGCCTTTTCTCAGATTGAGGGGTTCCTACAGACCTTCCGACTCCGCGGAAGCAAATTTTCCCCTCTTCAGATGGAGGATCGGGAAGCTCCCCTACTCCTCCTGCCTGTCTCAGATTAAGGGGTTTCCTACAGACCTTCCGACTCCGCGGAAGCAAAGCTATACCCCTTCAGATGGAGGATCGGGGCGTCCCCCGGCTCCTCCCGCCTATTGATTCTGTGCATCCACTCAGATCATTATTACAGGCATTTACAGGCATTTACAGATTTCAGAAGTGAGCTCACACCGGATAGATACAAAACAAAACACACGGCACAAACAAAAGACCTACCGCGGTCAGTCAGGCCCTCCGGACTGGGGGTCCCTCATGGTGTTGGGGATCCCGGCGAGCCCCCAAAATGTTATGCCCAGAATTCAAGATCCCCAAGAAACCATGCCAGGGAGTCAGTCTGATGCAAAAGCAGAAGGTCCTTTATTGAGTTAGCTAACCCGACCCTGGCCTCCAGTCGCCGCAGCGACCGGAAACCGAGTGCCACCCGTGAGAATAGTGAGGGGAGGGGAGCCGGCTGTGGGCCCTGCCGATTGGCCAGGCGCAAGTCGGGTCTTGTTAAATCCTGGGCGTGGCCAGCAGGGGCCTGGGCTCGGGAAGAAGGCACTTTTCTGAGCACATGGCCTCTGCCCCATCACTGTCTCCATCAAAAAGAGCAATATTAGAATAATGAGTATACCAGGAAGAGAAAAGAGGGAAAGGAAGCAAAGAGGCTATTCAAACAAATAGTTCATGAGAACTTCCCAGACCTATGGAAAGAGCTGGATCCCTGAATCTAAGAAGCAAAAAAGCCCCACCTAATTACAGTACCGAATTTTTGGACTGGAACCCGGATTCTTTGTCCGCCAGAATCGAAGAATGAGTCCACGGACAGAAAGTGGTATAGCAAAGATGGAGATTTATTGAAGAACAAGTACAGACTCCCACGTAGGGAGGGGGAAAGGGTCCCACAGAATTGACTCCCAAGTAGGGAGGGGAAAAGGGTCCCACTGAGTTCTTTTTTCACATGGCTTATAAAGGCTGCAGTTCCTATATCCTGATATCCCCTCTGATTGGTCAATATTCCCCTTCGAATCTGTTACTATAGTGATTCCTGAGGCCCTCCTCCCTCATAGTCCTTCCATTCCTCTGGGCTTTCTTCTTTTCCATCTGAATGAAGGGCTTCCTTCTCTTTAGCTTGTAAATATAGACCTTTCCTAGCTACTTCCAGTTCCCTTGTCTTATGTAAATGCCACTGTTTCTGCTTCCTTGTCTTATGGAGATATAAGTGCACCTGGCTTCCTTGTGTTATGGAAATGTACCTTCTCCCAGTCTGCAGCCCTGTGCTTTTCCATGGACCCCAATTCTAAGCCTGCTTATGTCACCCCAAAATTCCTGCTTCAATTATATCAATCCAAAAAAGGCCTTCTCCAAAGCACATTATATTAAAACTGTAAGCAATTAATGACAATGAAAGAAATCTCAAGGCAGCCAGGAAAAAAAAATGATAACATAAAAAAACCCCATTAGATTATCAGCGGATTTGTCAGTAGAGATCCTGCAAGTTATGAGAAACTGAAATCAAATATACCAACTACTGAAAGGGAAATATAACCAGCCTAGAATAACATGTACAGTGACATTATTCTTTAGATATGAAGGAGAAATAAAGACTTTTTCAGACACACAGAAGCTGAAGGAATATACCACCTCAAGGACTCCATTACAGGAAATACAAATACTGAAGGGGCTTATTCTACATGAAACAAGAAAATAAGAGGATACAAAACTGTGAGTAAGGTGACTAACAGAGAGAGGCAGGAAATTGTAATTCTTTAAAAAAAACATAAAAGGGTAAGAGTGAAGTTCCGAAAATGCAAAAGGGAATGGAGAAAAGATGTATTCAGGAGAAAAAGGACTAGTGTGTACATGAAACTTTCTTTTGTATAAATCTAATGGTAACCACATACATGAAATCCAGAACTGAGACACATAATGTAAAAAAAAGGAAATAGAGGGAAAAATTATAAAACACCACCAAACTAAAACAACAGACACAAACTCAAGGGTAAAGAAACAATGGAGATACACAGCTACCAAAAAAAAACCCCAAATATAAATGGCTATAGCAAATCCTCAGACATCAATAATAACCCTAAATGTAAATGGACTGGACTCACCAATAAAAAGGCATGGTGTAACAGATTGGATAAAACAAAACAAACAATTACCCAACCACATGCTGCATTCAGAAAACACAGCTGGAAGGACCAATACAGACTCAAAATTAAAGAATGGAAAATGATTCTCCAAGTAAATGGTACCCATAGAAGCGCAGTGTAACTATACTTTTATCTCACAAAATAGATTTCAAAATAAAAAGGTAACAAGAGGTACAGATGGACATTTTATAATGACAAAGAACACAATATTTCAATGTACATGCACCCAATCAGGGAGGACCAAAATATGTAAAGCAACTCGTAACAGAATAAAAAAGGAGAAACTGACAAAAACACAATTATAGTAGGATACCTAAATACCCTATTAACAACTATGGACAGATCTTCCTAACAAAAAATCAATTAGAAAATATTGACCTTTAATGGCACATTAGACTAAATGGACATAATTGACATTTACAGAGTCTTTCATCCCAGAACATCAGATTATACATTCTTCTCTAATGCACATGGAACATTTTAAAGGATAGACCATATGTTGGGACACAAATTAGCTTCAACAAATTTAAGAAGATTGAAATACCAAGGATAATGCTTCGAAATTGGAAATCAACTGCAAAAAGAAAATAGGGAAAACTAAAAATATGTGGAGGTTAAATAATGTGCTTCTAAGGAACAATTGGCTCAAAGAAGAAATAAAAGGAGAGATCAAAAGATACATAAAGACTAAAGAGAATGGCAGTAAACATGTGTGGACGAAAGGGGCCACATGCTGACCTGACAAGCTCAGGAGAGGCCTGCATGGCAGTTTTGCAGACTCGGAGACCTAAAGTAACCACAAAGGATGGTCTGAAATTAAACCTTAACTAAAAGCAGTCATGGTGGGCAGTTACGTCCTAAGCCGATATCTTCACCGATAAGGTCAACCTTTACTGTAACTGAGCCTATCTGTCTTTTTGCATCTATGATAACATACCCTTGAAATGTCTGGGTAACTTGTGATTTCCCTGTATCTGGAGCCCCTGGGGCTTAGCACAACCAGGTGTGCTAAGCCCAGGACAGATGCAGCAGATTCTTTCATTTATCTTGTTAATTGTTCCTGCACCCACCTAAGTATGTGTCCATCATTTTACTTTTTATCCTATCACAGAGGTTTCCCCAGCTTCGCTTAATCCCACCTCCTTAAATCTGTCACCAGTGAATTTCATGTATAAATACGGATGTAATCCTGCCATTCTCCGGAGCACTATCTCAATTCGTTGAGGTTCTGCTTCCCGGCATATGTCGACAGTTTGGCTCAAATAAACTCACAAAAATTCTTTACAGGTTTCAATGGTTTTTTTTTTACGTTAACACATGTCAAACCTTTTGGGATGCACAAAAGCAGTAATAAGAGGGAAGTTTATATCATTACAGGCCTATATCAAGAAACAAGAAAAATACCAAATAAACAATCTAACATTACATTTTAAAGAACTAGAAAAACAAGAACAAATGCAGTCTTAAGTGAGTAAAAGGAAGAAAATAATAAAAAATTAGAGCAGAATTAAATGAAATAGAGAACAAAAATACAATACAAAAATTATGCAGCAAAGAGTTGGTTCTTTGAAAAGATTAATAAAGTCTAGACTCACTAGGGAAAATAGGGAAAAGACTCAAATAAAAAAACCAGAAATGAAAGAGATGTTACAACACATACCACATATATACAAAAGATCAAACAAGAATACTGTGAAAGATTATATGCCACCAAATTCAATAACCCTGAAGAAATGGTCATGTTCTTAAAATATATATATAAGCTTCCTAGACTGAATCACTTAGAAATGGAAAACCTAAACAAACTGATCAACAGTGAGAACTTGAAATAATCATCAAAACCTCCCTAAAAGTAAAAGTTTAGGACCAGATGGCTTCATTAGTGAATTCTATCATACATTCAACAAGATTTAATACCTATCCCTTCACAACTGTTCTAAAATCTCAAAGAAGAGGCAACATTTTCCTAATGTATTTTATGAGGCCAACATTACCCTGATACCAAAATCTGGAAAAGGTAACACATACAAAGGAAACTACAGTTCAATGTCTCTAACGCACACAAATACATAACTCCTAGACAAAATACTAGAGTAAATCAAATACAACAATCAATTGAAGATAACACATTACAAAGAAGTGGGTTCATTCTAGGGGAACAAGGATATGTTCAACATACACAAATCAGTCAATCAATGTGATATACCACATTAACAAAATAAAGTATAAAAATCATATGATCATATAAATAGATGCAGAAAAAGCATTTGAAAAGATACATCCACTTATGACAAAAACAATTAAATATGTATAGAAGGATGGTATGTCAACATAAAGGCCGTACATGAGAAACCCACGGCTAATATACTCAATGATGAAAAACTAAAAACTTTCCCTGTAAGAAAGAAGACAAGAATACCCACTCTCGAGAACCAAGATTGTGCCATAGGTAAACACCTGTACTTGCAGCCTCCCACAACCAAGTCAAAATTACAAATAAAATACATAACAACTATCATCTAGAACAGCCGTGGGCAAACTACGGCCCGCGGGCTGGATTCAGCCCATTTGAAATGAATAAAACTAAAAAAAAAAAAGACCGTACCCTTTTATATAATGATGTTTACTTTGAATTTATATTAGTTCACACAAACACTCCATCCATGCTTTTGTTCCGGCCCTCTGGTCCAGTTTAAGAACCCATTGTGGCCCTCGAGTCAAAATGTTTGCCCACCCCTGACTAGAACCACGGGAAACCTGAGTGGAAGAACTACAACTAGAAAAGTAAAGAAGAAAGAGCATTGAGACTGGTAGGAGGTGCAGAGGCATGGAGGTGCGGATGTGCGTAAGGGGCTGGCACCTGGGTGTGCTGCTTTTTAATCCAGAGGGAGATACGAGCTCCCATGTGCTCTGAGCGCCAGTGTTGGGCAAGACTTTGGGGGACCCAGATACATACAGGGAGAAACTGGACTGTCTGGCATCAGGGCAGGAATGTGGGGGCAGCTTTCTTCCAGACAGAGGTGCCCACAGCAGCAATCAGACCTCCCCAGTGTAGGACTGACTGGCAGCCATTGCTGTTTGCTCCATCCTGGAGACTCCCTGAGACGCCACCCCACCCAATTTACAACCCTACCCAAGCTATGAACAGCAGTTTTTGCATTTGAATGGCCTGTCCTTTCACAGCCTAAAACCTGTCAAACTGCAGCTGGGTCAGGGAGCCCCAAAGCTATCTAAAGCACAGCAGCAGCCTGTCTTGCCTCACAGTTGGGCCTCCTCTGGGTACTTCCAAACTCCATACAAAGAGGAGGAATCTACATATCTCTCTGTAGCTCCTGCTGGGTGGCCCCAGACAGTGGCTGACTTTGCACTTCCCTGGAGACTCAAGAGCCAGTGTACCAGTGGTCAGTGTGAGACCATCCAGATTACAACTCATCACATCCATAAGCAACACACTCAAGAGGCAGACTCAGTGAGCACCAAAGCCCCACTGAAGCAAGTCCTGCCCCATAAGGGTGTCTCCTGCACATCAGCTCTCCCACTATAATCATAACTGGTCCCCACAGCCAATTGGCCCTGGAGGTCAATTCCTCCCAGTGACACCAACAGCAATCAAAGCTCAATTACAACAAAACTGTGCACACAGCCCACAAAAGAGTGCACCAAGGGTGTCCACCTCAGGTGATTGGGGAGCCTAAGCCCCTGGGCCCTATAGGACACCTACTAAAGAAGGTTACTATAACAACTCAAGGAGACTTAGTAGCTACCCAATACATTGAAACAACTTTTCACTTCCCTGGAGACCCAAGAGCCAGTGTACCAGTGGTCAGTGTGAGACCATACCAGATTACGACTCATCACATCCATAAGTGACACACTAGAGGGGCAGAGTCAGTGAGCACTGAAGCCCCACTGAAGCAAGTCCTGTCCCATATGGGTTTCTCCTGCACAGCAGCTCTCCCATTGTAGACATAGCTGGTCCTCACAGCTAATTGCCCTGGAGGTAAACAAACACGGAAGCAGCCAAATGCAGAGACAAAGAAATGTATCACAAATGAAAGAAATGGAAGAAAGCAAACTACTGGATATAGAGTTAAGGTTATTTAAGAATCTTCTAGAAACCCCTGAGAAACTTAGTGAGACTTTTGAGGAACTTAGTGAGACCTTCAAGGATCTTAGTGAGAATGCCAAAAAAATGGAAAAGGATCAGTCAGAAATTAAGCATACACTGACTGAAATAAAGAATAATACACAGAGATTCAACAGTAGAGTAGAGGATCCCAAGAATCAAGTCAAAGATTTGAAATACAAAGAAGCAGAAAACACTCAACCGGAAGATCAAAAAGAAAAAAGAATCCAAAAATATGAAGATAGTGTAAGTAACCTTTGGGACAACTTCAAGTGTATCAACATTCAAATTATGGGTGCCAGAAGAGGAGAGAACAAGATATTGAAACCCTATTTGAAGAAATAATGACAGAAAACTTCCCTTACCTGGAGAAAGAAATAGACTTACAAGTCCAGGAAGCAGAAAGAGTCCCAAACAAGAAGAACCCAAAGAGGAACACACCAAGACACATCATAATTAAAATGCCAAAGACAAAAGACAAAGAGATCATCTTAAAAGCAGCAAGAGAAAAACAGGTAATTACCTACAAGGGAGTACCTATACGACTGTCAGCTGATTTCTCAACAGAAACTATGCAAGCCAGAAGGGAGTGGCAAGAAATATTCAAAGTGATGAATAGCGAGAACCTACAACCAAGATTACTCTACCTAGCAAAGATATCACTTAGAATTGAAGGTCAGATAAAGAGCTTCACAGACAAGAGAAAGCTAAAGGAGTTCATCACCACCAAAGCAGGATTATATGAAATGCTGAAAGGTATTCTTTAAGAAGAGGAAGAAGAAGAAAAAGATGAAGATAACAATTATGAACAACAAAGTGACAACAAATACATATCAAGTGAATCTAAAAATCAAATGAATAAAAAAAATGATGAACAGAATAAACTGGTGAATGTAATAGAATCAGGGCATGGAAATGGAGTGGTCTCACAATTCTTGGGGGGAAAGGGAAGAGGGGAGTGTGGGAAGAGATGGAACAAAGATCTTATATGCATATATGCTGTACCTATGGACATGAACAGTGGGATGGCGAGGGCCTGGGTGGGGTGGGAACCGGGTGGCGGGGAGCTGTGGGGGGGAAAAGAGGGACATCTGTAATAATCTGAACAATAAAGATTAAAAAAAAAAAGAATATTCATTCTCATCACTGATATTCAACATAATACTAAAAGTCCCAACCAGAGAAACCAGGCAAGATAAAAAAAAAAAACATCCAAATTGGGAATGAAGAAATAAAACTGTCATTTTTTTCAGTTGACATGATTCTTTATATAAAAAACCCTAAAGACTCCACACACAAAAAAATTAGAAATAATAAATACAGCAAAGTTGTAATATACAAAATCAATGTACAAAAATCTATGGTGTTCCTATATACTAACAATGAAATTTCAGGGAAGGAAATGAAAAAACAAAACAATTCCTTTTGAAATTGCAACAAAAAGAATAAAATACTTGGGAATAAAAGCAACAAAAAATGTGAAGGACCTATACTGAGAACTTCAAGAAATTATTAAAAGAAAGTGAAGAAGACACAAAAATATGGAAAGATACTCTATGTTCATGGGTTGGAAAAATCAACATAGTTAAAATGGACATATTATTGAAAGCAACATACAGATTTAATGCAATTACAATCCCAGTGATTTTTAAAGAAGAAATAGAACAACGAAGATTGTATTTGTATGGAACTACAAAAGACTCTGAATAGCCAAAGGAATTCTGATAAAAAAGAACAAAGCTGGAAGTATTACACTCCTTAACTTCAAATCATACTACAGTGCAACAATCATCAAAACAACATGGCATTGGCAGAAAATCAGACTCAGACTAATGGAAGAGAAATGAACCCACAAGTATGTGAGAAAATGATTTTCAACAGAGAAGCCAAGTACATACAACGGGAAAAAAAAAAAAAGCTTCTTAAATAAAGAGGGGAAATTGGAAAGCCATATGCAAAAATATGAAACTAGACTGCCATTTGTAACCATACACAAAAACTAAGTAAAAATGGATCTAACTATAAGACCTGAAACAATAAATTACATAGAAGAAAGCATAGGTACTAAACTTATGGACTTTGGTCTTAGAGAGGATTTTATAAATTTAACCTCAAAGTCAAGGGAAATAAAGGCTAAATTAATGAATAGGACTATCTCAAGCTAAAAGCCTTCTGCACAGCAAATGAAACTGGCAGCAAAACAAAAATGCAGCAAATGGAATGGGAAAATATATTTGCAAATAACAGTTTTGACAAGGGTTAATATCTAAAATATATAAAGAACTCATACAACTCAACAACAACATAAACAAACAATCCCATTAAAAAATGGGCAGAGGACATGAACAGACACATACAAATGGCCAAAAGATATATGAAAAGAAGCTAAACTTTACTAGCTATTACAGAAATACAAATCAAAACTACAATGAGATGCCACTTCACACCTGTTAGAATGTCTATTATCAACAAGACAAATAATAACAAATGCTGGAGAGGGTGCGGAGAAGGAGGAACCTTCATTTGCTGCTCCTGGGAATGTAAAGCGCTATAGCCACTATGGAAAACAGTATGGAGTTTCCTCAAAAATTAGTACCCAGCAATCCTTCTTGTGGATATCTACCTAAAAATTTTAAAAAATATATTTTTATTAATTTCAGAGAGGAAGTAAGAGGGAGAGGGAAATAGAAACATCAATGATGAGAGAGAATCATTGATTGGCTGCCTCCTGCATGCTCCCCACTGGGGATTGAGCCTGCAACCTGGGCATGTGCTCTTGACCAGAATTTAACCTGGAACCCTTTAGTCCACAGGTCGATGCCCTATCTGCTGAGCCAAACCGGCTAGGGCTACCTAAAAATTTTAAAGCATTAATTTGTAAATATATATGTATTCTTGTGTTCAATGTAGCATTATTCACAGTGTCCATGACATGGAAACAACTAAAGTGTCTTTTGATAGATGGTTGAATAATGTGGTACAAACAGGGTGTCCCAAAAAATGTATATACAGTTTAACAGCTGATAGCTCAATGGATGTTTTTTTCTTTTAAGATTTAACCCATTGGGATTAATAATTATTTAAAGTGTGCATATATTTTTGGACACCGTGAAATCCTGCCATTTGAGACAATATGAATGGAACTTGAGAATACCATGCTAAACAAAATAATTCAGATGGAGGAAGTCAAGAACCATATGATTTCACTCATATGTGGGAAATAAAACAAAGCAACAAATGAACAAACAAAATAAACAAAAACGTATAGGCACAGAAAACAGTATTATGGTTACGAATGAAGAAGGTTTGGGAGGAGGTAGTAAATGGTAAAAGGGGGTCACATATATGTGATGGAAATAGATTTGACTTTCAGTGGTGAACATACAATGTAATTACATACAATGATACTATATAATAAAGAGGTAATATGCAAATTGGCCATCACTCCAACACACAAGATGGCCACCACAAGATGGCCAGCAGGGTAGGGCAGTTGTGGGCAGTCAGGCCAGCAGGAGAGGGCAGTTGGGGGCAATTGGGTCTGCAGGGGAGGGCAGTTAGGGGCAACCAGGCCTGCAGGGGAGGACAGTTGGGGGGACCAGGCCTGCAGGAGAGGACAGTTGGGGGGACCAGGCCTGCAGGGGAGGACAGTTGAGGGAAACTAGGCCTGCAGGGGAGGACAGTTAGGGGTGACCAGGCTGGCAGAGGAGGGCAGTTCCCAATCGGGCCAGCAGGGGAGCAGTTAGGCGTCAATCAGGCTGGCAGGGGAGTGGTTAGGGGGCTGGCAGGCAGAAGCGATTAGGGGCAATCAGGCAATCAGGCAGTGGAGCAGTTGGGAGCCAGCAGTCCTGGATTGCGAGAAGGATGTCCGAGTGCCCGCTTAGGCCTGATCTCACTAAACCGGCATGAATTTTGTGCACTGGGCCTCTAGTGTATTACATAATTGTGCACTTGAAACCTGTATTATCTTATTAATCAATGTCACCCTAACAAATTTAAATAAAAATAATTTAAATGTTAATAAGTGGGTGATCTCTTGGTGGAGGAATTATATGCAATTTTTATTTTGTGCTTTCTTCAATCCATATATTCTAAAAATTCTAGAATAGCCTGTTTGGCTTAGTGGATAGAGCATCAGCCTGTGGTCTGAAGGGGCCCAGGTTTGATTCTAGTCAAGGGCACATGCCTGGGTTGCGGGCTTAGTCTCCAGTAGGGGGCATGCCGGAGGCAGCCGATCAATGATTCTCTCTCGTCATTCATGTTTCTCTCTCTCTATCCCTCTCCCTTCCTCTCTGAAATCAATAAAAATATATTTAAAAATTCTAAAATATACAGGTATTACTTTCAAATAAATAATTTAAGCCCAATAGGTATGCACAGTCTTGGAATCCACATTTTATTATGAACAGAAATCACAACAGAAATACATTTGCCCTTCTCACAATCACCAACTCGATTTCATTTATCAATAAATGCTTTGAAATTTTATACTCCATTCTCTCTGATGGTGATTCTGTTTACTTATTCACCTCTCCAGAAATTGTATATCTCTTTAATAGGCATCCTAATAAAAGTGTGTAAACACATACTCATAAATACACACATTATTCCTCCTTAGCTTTTCTTTTAGTCTCTGATCCCACAAATTTTAATCATTTCTTTAAAGCTTCCTTTAATTACATTGTCCATAATTACAAGACATCCGATATCCCTTCCTTTTTAAGTTTCAGCAAATTGAATTACATTCTGTTAGGTTTGATTCAAAAAAATGGAATAGGTTCTATAATTATAATACTATAAACAAAAAGGTACTATAAAATTTCCAGATTATTTATCAGGTCAACTATTTTAATTTTCAAATTATATTATTTAAAATAAATGTGTTTTTCTCCCATGTTATTAGCTAATCCGTTTAAAACCTCTAAAATAGTTAATGATAATTCAGTGCAGAAATAAAATAAAGATCACACTTTTCCATTTCCCCTTTTATTCAAAATCCCTAGGAATGACAGGGAAAAAATTAAAATGTATAATTGTGCTGGAAAGCAAGAGAGGATATCATTGATGAAAAAATACTTCTAATAAAGCCCTTAAGAGACAGAAAGCAGATAGAACTGGCTGAGGAAAAAGCCATAGCAGAAATAACACAGAAAAGAGATGCTGTGAAAATTGAATGCTCTGAAACGATGGATACTAGGTGAACTGACCCTCCTCCTTCCCCAAAGATCCTCTCCCCCATTTGTCCAATAGAGGACAGCAGAGGCCTTTGCTCCAGGTTGTAAAAGTGAGGTTGGACAGGTAAGCTGGAGAGACAGGGCAGTGCCCTTTGCAAATGATGTCAACCAGTAACACATCTTGCTCCCAGTCCTCAACTTTGGAGAGTAACCTCAAATACAGGACCCAAACCAAGAATTGCCAAATATGTGAGGAAATCCAGTATCACAAAACAGGTGTACTAAAGTCATCAACAGAACCTAAAACCTGAGAAAAAATGCTTAATGGAGCAAATAAAAGGAGGCTTTAATAAAAATGAAAATTAATATTCTCAATGATATAACAAATAAAAAAGAACAGCAATTACAACAAAGCAATTTTAGATCTTAGAAATAAAAAATACTACTATTAAAATAAAACTCAATACGTGGGCTGAATGATAGAATGGACACAATTGAAGAGAGTATGTTAATAAGCTGGAAATCACACTGACTAACTTACCCTAAATGCAGTGCAATAGACTACATGGGTTGGAAAATGAAATAAAAGTTAAGGCTAGAGGGAAAGTCCCAGAAAGTCTTGCATCCATGAAATGGAGTTCCAAGGAGAAAAAAGAGAGAGGCAGGGCTGAAAAAAACAAACAAAAGTAATGATAGGAGAATTTTTCAAAAACATAAACAAAACCCAATTCTTCAGATTTAAAAGATTACTGAAAATTGAGCAATATGAAAAACAACCATAGATATCTATAATAATAAAAGAATATGCTAATTAGATTGGACAGCTGAAGACCTTTCAGACATCATTCTGGATGTCCTTCCGGATGAAGACACTGCGGCAGAGGCCAAGGTAGAGGCGGTTAGAGGCAATCAGGCAGACAGGCAAGCAGTTAGGGATGATCAGGCAGGCAGGGGAGCAGTTAGGAGCAATGAGGCAGGTAGGCAAAGTGGTTAGGGGTGATTAGGCAGGCAGGTGAGCTGTTAGGGGTGATCAGGCAGGCATGTGAACAGGTTTGAGGGAGGTTGCAGGCCCTCTTCCCCTGTGCAGAATTTCATGCACTGGGCCTCTAGTGTTATTATAAATTATTAAAGAAGGATAATATCATAAAAGTTTTCAGAGAAGAAAATATCTGCCAAGGAAAAAGAATCTGATTGATATTAGATTTTATTATTGCAATGCTGGATGCAGGAAGTCAATAAAGCAAATTTTTAAAGTAGCAAGTAAAAATAAATCTAATCTAATTTAAATTTGAATTAATATAAAAAAAACCTAAAATATTCACTAATAGCAGGACAATTATATGAAACATAGTATATCCATATTATATTACTCAGCAGATAAATATAATGCCATCTCTAAGACACACTGATGGGAAAAAAAGTAAGTTACAGCCGAAACCGGTTTGGCTCAGTGGATAGAGCATCGGCCTGGAGACTGAAAGGTCCCAGGTTCGATTCCGGTCAAGGGCATGTACCTGGGTTGCGGGCACATCCCCAGTAGGAGATGTGCAGGAGGCAGCTGATCAATGTTTCTCTCTCATCGATGTTTCTAACTCTCTATCTCTCTCCCTTTCTCTCTGTAAAAAATCAATAAAATATATTAAAAAAAAAAAAAGTAAGTTACAGAAATATATACATATATAAGTTATACTGAGATGTACATATATATTAGTCATGCCTCAACTAGAGAAACGAAATCACTAGGAAATATACATTAAGAGCTTTATTGCAAAGAGTTGGTTTATACAATTGTCAGAATTGGCTAGGCAAATCTGAAAATCATAGGGCAGACCATCAGGAAGGGAACTGTTTAAAACAGACACAAACAGAATTTACTATCCTCCAACAGACTTTTTAAAAAAATAATTTTTGTTTTTCAATTATAGTTAACATACAATAATATTGTAGTTTCAGATGTACAATGCAGTGATTAGACATTTCTATAACATAGTGATCACCCCAATAAACTTAGTACCTGCTGATACCATACATAGTTATCAACAGTATTATAGACTGTATTCTCTATGCTATACTTTACATCCCCATGACTGTTTTGTAACTACCAATTTGTACTCCTTAATCCTTTCCTCCTTTTCACCCATCCTCTTAAAATCCCTCTTATCTGGCAAACTATCAAAATGTCCTCTGAATTTATGAGTTTGTTTCTGCTTTGTTTGCTCATTTGTTGTTTTGTGTTTTTTTTTGTTTTTTTTTTAGATTCAGCATACAAAAGAAATCATATGGTATTTGTCTTCTGTATGATTTATTTCACTTAACATAGTACCCTCCAGGTCCATGTTATTGCAAATGCAAGATTTCATTCTTTTTTTATGGCTAAGTCATATTCCATTGTATATATTCACCACTTCTTTATTCATCCATTGATGGATACTAAAGTTGCTTTCATATCTTGGTTATTGTAAATAATGTTGCAGTGAACATATGGATGCTTATGTCTTTTTGAATTAGTGTCTTGGGTTTTATTAGAAAAACACCCAAAAGTGGAATTGCTGGGTCATTCTTTGTCTCTTATTATAGCCTTTATTTCAAAGTCTATTTTTTCTAGTATAAGTATTGCTATCCCCGTTTCCATTTTCATATCTATCCCTTTACTTTCAGTCAGTGTATGTTTTTTAATCTGAAGTGAGTCTATTGTAAACAGCGTATATGTAAGAATCTTGTTTTCTTATAAATTCATTTATCATATGTAATTTGATAGGAGTATTTAATCCATTTAAAGTAACCTTTCAGCGAGTATTTTACCTTCCGGCCTCACGCGGAGTGTGCGGTGGTTGCTGGGCGCCAGGGTGGAGAGTTATAGATCTAAAGGAGTTATAGATCCTCAAAGATGATAATACTGGAGAAGATGAAGAAAATAAGGAAATGGTCTTCTCAGAAACAGAGGAAACAAAACCACAAGTGACAAAAAGTACTTGTCCTCTACAAGGACGATTGAATAACTGTATTACAAATGTTTTAATTTTTATTCTATGGTTTGCAATCTGGTCAATCTCAAGCCCTAACCATTACCCTGATGAAAATTTATTCGAACTATTCATTGTCTTTTTTTGTTCCCTAATTGGGGGCAAACTTTTGGAAGTCATTAGAATACCTTCAGTGCCTCCACGTTCATCTCTTCTTGGGATGTTATTGGCTGGTTTTACCATTAGGAATGCTCCATATATCAGTGAGTGCATCCATATTAGTAACAAGTGGTCTTCAACTTTAAGAAATACTGCCCTTACCCTTTCCTAATAAAAGCTGGACTTGGACTCGATCCACAGGCTTTGAAGTGTTTGAAGAGAGTTTGTTTAAGATTGTCTATGGGTCCATGCCTCATGGAGGCATGTTCGACTGCTGTTATTTTCCACTTCCTTATGAATTTTCCCTGGGAATGGGGATTTCTTTTAGGTTTTGTGGTAGGTGCTGTCTCTCCTGATGTTGTTATCCCTTCCATGCTACATTTGCAAGAAGAAGGATATGGCATTGAGAAAGGCATTCCAACCTTACTAATGGCTGCTAGCAGTGTGGATGACATCGTCGCTATTGCTGGATTTAGTACATTCATGAGCATATCTTCTCCACGGGTGGCAAACTTCATAATCTCCTAACTTCTTTTCAGAATGTAATTATTGGTGTGCTACTAGGAACATTTTTGGGAATTTTTCTTTGATATTTTCCAAGTGAAGACCAGACAAATCTTCCAATGAAGAGAGCATGCCTTATTTTGGGCTTGTGTGTTTCTGCCATCTTAGTCAGCAATAGCATCAGTACACGCGGAGCTGGAGGATTATGCACACTAATGTTGACTTTCATTGGAGGAATGACCAAAGATAAGATTGGAGTCCAAAAAATTATTGCATTTGCATAGGATATTTTTCAACCTTTTCTTTTTGGTTTGGTTGGATTGGAAGTATCTATTACAGCTCTTAAATCAGATGCTATTGGTATTTCTATTGCTAGTATGAGTTTGGCATTATTGGTTCAAATTTCTTTTACATTTTTCTTGATGTCTTTTGCTGGTTTTAATTTTTTTAAAAATATATTTTTATTGATTTTTTACAGAGAGGAAGGGAGAGGGATAGAGAGTTAGAAACATCGATGAGAGAGAAACACCGACCAGCTGCCTCCTGCACACCTCCCACTGGGGATGTGCCCGCAACCAAGGTACATGCCCTTGACCGGAATCGAACCTGGGACCCTTCAGTCCACAGGCTGACACTCTATCCACTGAGCCAAACCAGTTTTGGCGCTGGTTTTAATTTTAAGAAAATATTTATTGCTCATTTTGGCTGCCTCTCTGCTTTTTTTTTTGTTTCTCTGTATGAGGTAGAGCTGCTACATCTCCTAGGCTTAGCAGCGTGGCCTAATGTAGTAGATGTCCTTTAGGGTCCAGTGGCATAGCCTCCCTGATCACCCCAGCTGGGAATTTGAGGTATGCCCCTCATGTGGGCTGTATACCCTTCTGTTGTAATTGAGTCTTGATTGCTCTTGGCCCATCAAGGACTGGCTTTGATCACTGACCACCTACCTGTGACCATCTTGGAAGATCGGCTGTGCAGGGGCCCGCCACACAAAGCAGTAGGGCTCTGGTCACCACTGAGTCCACCCCTTGAATGTGTCAGAGGTGGTTGAATGATGGTGCTTCAACATGGTCTGAAGTTTTCCACTGGTTGTACTGGCTCTGGGGCCTCCCAGAAGGTGCAGGCCAACATCAGTCACTGTGTTCTGCCTGGGGCCACCAGGCATAAGTTACAAAGTGGTCTGTGGATGGCTACTTCTTGTGCTGGGCTTAGAGGTACCCAGGCAAGGCCAAGCTGTGAACCAAGGTTGGATGCTGCTAGTGCCAGGCCTGGGACCACTTAATGAGAGGTATGGGGTTTGCTGAGGCCAGATACTACTTGTCTGAGAGATTTTAGAAAAATCTGAAGCCTGAGCCAGGACAGGGTATTCCTATGATAAAGCCACTGGAAATAGCTTGGGTGGGCCTGAAAGTTGGGTGGGGCAGGGTCTCAAAATAACTGGGGCGGGGGGGGGGGGACGGGTTGCGAACAGTATGAGCCATATTAATAGAGTCTCAGACATGGCACCCATCTGCTGGCTCTGAGGGTAAAGGGCTCAGAAAAAATAGCCTCTACAAGCACTCCTGTCTGGGAGAAGGCTGCCCCTCTAGCTTTCACCCTAATGCCAAACAATTCACTTCCTTTCCATATCTCTCTCATGCCTTTTAAGCTGCTGCCTTTGAGCTGGAGCTCAGAGGGATTGAGTCCAAATAAGTCCATATGTGGGCCCTTTAAGAGGAACTGCCTGGGATTCCAGCAGTCTCCCTCAGCTTCAGTCCATGCTGGTTTTTACAGCCACAAGTTATGGGACTTCTGTTCCTGGCACTGAAACCCTGTGGCACTGAAACCTGAGCTGGGGGAGGGGGGGCTTTACCCTCAGGGGGGACCTTCACAGCCAAGATATCTCTCAAGGTTATTACCTACCACGTGTGGGAGTGGGACCAGCCCTTCCATGTCTCTGCCCCTCCTACCAGTTTTGATGTGGCTTCTTCTTTAATTTCATAGTTGTAGGACTTCCATTCAGCTTGATTTCAGGAGATTCTGAATGATGGTTGTTGTGTAGTTGTAATTTTGATGTGGTTGTGGGGGGAGGTGGAGCACCACCTTTACCTATGCTGGACAGATGAATATTTTCTAATCTTGGAATAAACAAACATTTCTTAGAGAGGACACTGAAAACACTAACCAAAAACATAAGATAAATTGGATTTCAAAACTTTAAAAACTTCAGTTCATTATAATACCATTAAGAAAACACATAGAATAGCCCAGACTTGGAGAATAAGTAAATTAAACTTTTACATAATGATACATATAGGAAGTACAATAAAAATAATATTGCCCCAGCTGGTTTGGCTCAGTGGATAGAATGTCAGCCTGTGGACTGAGGGGTCCCGGGTTCCATTCCAATCAAGGGCACATACCTAGGTTGCAGGCTCAATCCCTGGTCCTAGTCAGGGCACATGTGGGAGGCAACCAATCGATGTGTCTCTTTCACATCAGTATTTCTCTCTCTCTCTGTCTCTCCCCGACCCTTCACTCTCTCTAAAAGTCAACGGAAAAAATATCCTCGGGTGAGGATTAAAAAAAAAATTCCATTTATGATACAATATATAAAATACTTGCATTCCAAGCATGAACTTGTAATGATGAATAAATGGAAAAAAAACCCTGGAAATTTATACTTTATACGTCATTGTGCATAGATTATAATAAAAATGACAACAATTTCTAATTTAGTAAAGATATTTTAATGAAAGACTAATGAATTTTTCTCAGGATATTTTAAATAACATATTAAAATGGGATTTTCAATTCAAGGAAATGTGTTTTTGTTTTTAGTTTGTTGACTTTTGTTACTAGTGCATTTTTATCAGATTGAGTTGGGGCAATCAGAAATTCTATAATTGGTCTTTGATTTGCTAGTGGATATTCAAACAAACCTTCAAATAAAGGTTAAGAATACTGGAATGAAAATTAGACCATGAGCAGCCCCAAATACCATAACAAGAAACATAATCTTAAAAAATGTCCTGAAGATGTATGCTTTGGCTGCAGATAAGACAGACACCCCTATTACTGTTGAAATTGCACTTTGTAATATAGGGTAGCCTAGCATATACAATGCCTCAATTGTTTTTAGATTTACTGAGGGCTGAGAACTGGAAACAAATGCATAGGAAATGTGTGCAGAAAAATCAAAAGAAAAGCCTATACAAATGACAAGATTAATCATGGATATCGAATCAAGATTGACCTTCCAGAATGCCATGAAACCCGTTACTCCTACAATAACAGAACCAATAGCAAAAGTTACCCACAAGGAGCACAGTGGGTGAGGAATTAACAATAAGGAAACAACAAACATAGCTGCTGATGCCACAATGACATTTCGAATAGTGTTTTCTATTATTGCAGTATACTGGTCAAAATATATGAATGCTGGGTTATACACCATTAGGGGAATTTCACAATTTTTGGCCAAGTCTCGGAACTGGATTAACATCTTCTTCTTATTGGTTGAAGTAGAAATATGCATGGTTTGAATGAAGGCACGGGAAGAAATGATTTCATGTGATGATGAAATATTAACATCATACTTAAAATGTGGAAAATCCACCAAAAAACTGGAAATACTCTTCATAAAAGTATTCTTATCATTTATATCTTGCTTTTTATCTTTCATATATTGCACATATTCTCGTAACCAAAACTCTGTAAGAACTTTATCTACATAGCCATTTTTTTCAAAATCTGCCAGACATTTTTCCAATTTTTGCCTAGCATCTTTATCCCAGTAGTCAAGAGTTTCAGTAACAATAACCATAACCTTGGGACCGTAATGTGGAAAATATTCTTCCTCTACATCAAAATATGGTGTAATGTAGGAATCGTCACTTGCCAAATTTCGAAGGTCTAAACCTTCCTGCACTTGGAAACATCCATATATACTACCTATGAGGTACGATATGTACAGAAGCACTACAAAAAACTTGGTCTTAGTGCGTGTGAGAAAAGGACCAAAATAGTCTCTAAAGAACAAATTCATTGGATGGATATCAGCTTCCAGTTCATCTGGGAGAGAGTCAAATGGGAGACAGCAGCATCTTTTTAATGAAGAACATTTCTTATCAGCCATATCTGGCTTTTTTAACCAACGTAGACAGGCTACTTCTCTTTTACCATCCAGGGCCATAACTGCTCCAAAACAGGTGATGGTATACAAATAACAAAAGAACAGGGTTGTTCCTGTATAGATGCAAAAGTACTGTATAGATCTGAAGGAGGTCATAATTCCTGTATAGAAGGCCAGGATGTTAGTGACAGTGGTGATTGTAATGGACACTGCCACTTTTAAATAGGTCCTGGACAAACGATGTCTTATGCTATTCACGAGTTTGGTCTTCTGCCAGCCGGAAATCATAATAAACATGTCATCGACCCCAACACCTGTTAATAAAAGAAACAATCTTCATAAATATTAATTTCTATTAAAAAATTAAACAGATCACCCTGGCCCATGTGGCTTAGTTGGTTGAGTGTCATCCCGTGCACCTACAGGTCACTGGTTTGATTCCCTGTCAGGGCACATGCCTAGGTTACAGGCTGATCCCCAGTAGGAGGTGTGCAGGAGGTGATGGATCAATGTGCTCTAACATATGTCTCTCTATGTCTCTCTCTCTCTCTCTCTCTCTCTCTCTCTCTCTCTCTCTCTCTCTCTATATATATATATATATATATATATATCCCCCCCTTCTTCTTTCCTCTTTCTCTGAAGTCAATGAAAACTTATTTTAAAAATTCAAATAGATAAATTCAAACCATCTTATTTTTCCATTTCTTTCAGGTCTTATTTACCTTGCCCAATCTGTGCTTTGATGCTACTTTCTCTCATTGCCTCTGAATCCACAACAGAATTCATCACTCCTTCTTCTGTAATAACTCTGTGCTTTGTACATACTCCTATTCTTTGGACATAGCACGATATATTCTACTCCTAATCTTCATTTAAGGAGTTTCAATGATGAGTCAGGAAACCTGGTTGACTGGTTGTTAGTGGAAGCAGGGTTAGCAATGCATCTTTGATTTTGCTAGATTACTTGAGAAACCATTTTCTCTCATAAGTCGTTTCATACTAATGCACAAACACAATGAGCAATAATTCTGTTGCTTAAAATATAAGTTGGACTTACCTGTTCTACAGTAAGCATCTAGCTATCAATGTGGTATCATTTGAGAGGCACCACATAGTTTATAGACACACACACACACACACACACACACACACACACACACACACACAGAGTTTTCCTGCTGGGCTGTTTTTGATAGACAGAATGCTATCATTCAAACTTCACTTGCCCAGTTTAAGGTCTTCTCTCATTAAAATGAAAGTACTCTTGATATCAGAATTATGTCTCAAAATAAATATCAAGGATCCTTTACATATTAACGCCTACTAGGTGATTAGTTCTTTTCTACATTGACATTTCATGATTGGTTTGAAATAAAGGAGACTTTGAAATTGTCATTAAAGACTGGGAAAGGAGGACTATAAAGAAGAAAGGGGATTAGAAAGAAAGCATGAGCATGCTGCAGATACATTTTACTTCCTCACGCTTTCTACTAGAGCAATGATACAGTCAGTACTTGGAAGTAAAATGCTGATCTTAATTTAAATTTGGGGGGATCATCTCTATGGATTGCATGGATTGCAATGGAGATTGCAAGTCTGCCTCTAATTCAGATGTTCTATGGGTATAATCGAGGTAGAAGTACCTACATTAAAATAACCAAGAATGAACTCATTGATATTTATTAGATATCTAAAATCTGGTTTTTGCCCAGCCACCATGGCTCAGTGGTTGAGCGTCGACCTCTGAAACAGGAGGTCACAGTTTGATTCCGGGACAGGGCACTTGCCTGGGCTACGGGCCTGATCCCCCATGGGGAGTGTGCAGGAGGCAGCCAATCAATGATTCTCTCTCATTATTGATGTTTCTATCTCATTCTCCCTTCCTCTCTGAAATCAATAAAAAAAAATATAAAAGACAAATCTAACAAACTAGTTTTATTATTTATAGGACACTGTTAAGAAATTGTCCATATACAGTTTTTGAGTTGCTGCAATCACAAACACACTCACACACAAACACTCCTATGTACACACAGACTATACAAAAAATGGTTTATATTAAGTCAGTTATATACACTTTACTTACTTATGGCTGTGGGGAAGATTGAGAGATTAAATGTGGGTGTATAGGAAAAAGGTATGCACTTAAGAGCTAGAATAAATAAGCTGAATTCCGGTGTATAGCTAATTCACTATCTCCCCCAGGAAACCAAATATTATTTCTTTCAAGTTGCTTGTTTTCCAAAATATAAACACCTTTGTTTTCTCATGCTTACTCTACAATAAATTCTGAAATTACAGAGAAATACAAACAAAAAATTTAAGTGACTGTAATTCCATCCTTGTGATAATTCCTGCTAACATTTTGATGTTTATCCATTCAGAATTTGCTCTATACAAATGTACCACTCTATTTCAAAATTTCATTTCATAACCAGTATTTTTTCATTTAATATTTCATGAAATATTTCATTTTGCATTTAATGTGTCTACTTCTTTTTAAAGACTGAAAATGATTTTAAAATTTTAATATGCTATATTTGAATTGACCAATCCCATCATGATATGGGATTAGGTTGTTTTCAATATTTTCCTATTCTAAATCACACCAAAATGAACATGTTCTATTTTTCGAGCAATTGTTCAATTAATAGGACAAATTCCTAGCAGTGTAATTGATAGATCAAAGGTATTTCTTCTAAAATATTTATTAAAATATATTTTTATTGATTTCAGAGAGCAAGGGAGGAGAAAGACATAGAAATATCAATGATGAGAGAGAATCATTGATCAGCTGCCTCCTACATACCCCCTACTGGGGATTGAGCCTGTAACCCAGGCATGTGCCCTGACTGGGAATCGAACCATGACCTCCTGGTTCACAGGTTGATGCTCAACAACTGAGCCACACTGGCAGGGCCCCCTTTAAATTTTTAAGTATTTTTTATTTGTTGCAAAGTTGCACTAAAAGAAAGTGTGTCCCAATTTAAAATTTCCCCCAGCAAAATATGCATGCTCATTTGTACACAATTTTACCCAAAACTTCAATCTTACTAATTTTTATTAATCTAATAAGAAAACGAGGTATCTCACTCTTGGTTCAATTTGAATCCCTTGATTAATGGAGAAATCAAATATTTTTTTTCTTATATTTTCAATTTTTGGTGTGTATGTGTGTGTACAGCCTGTTCATGTTCCTTGTACTTCCATTTGGGGTGCTTGCTTTTTCAACTCTAAAAATACATAATTCAATGTTATTTTCTTGTTTCTGGCACCTTATTTTGGATCTGTAGAGCAACTTAAACATAATTATTTTGCTTAATATAAAATAAGCTCCTTTCTTAGGTATCCTATAACCCCAAATACTCAGTGTGTAGTCTCACATTTTGTTTTACTCACCTAGAACAAGAAATGGTGCATTTTTAATTATGGTCACAAATGGCACCCCAATGAACAACATCAGGCCAAAGCCGCTCAACACTGCGAAGGCAGTAGAAATCACTCCAAAAACTGCAACAAACATTTTGTTTCGTACACAGTCACACCTGTAAATTTGGAGGGAAAAAATCATGGAATTCGTGATGGTACTAAAATTCCATCAATTCATAACAGTCTTGACTTAGACATGTATTTAGAAACCTCTTGGGCAATAATTCCTACACCTGTCTGCTGGAGACATTTAAGTTCCTGGCACTATGCAAGGGGGAAAAAAAAGGAAGCAGAAAAGTTGGAAATCTTTACTTTTATCAAACTTTCCTGGGTGATTTTTATTTATTGATTGTAGCAGGAGAGAGGAAAGGAGGGAGGGAGGGCGAGAGAGAGAGAGAGAGAGAGAGAGAGAGAGAGAGAGAGAGAGAGAGGGAGAGAGAGATGGATTTGTTACTCTACCTACTTATTATGCAGTCATTGGTAGATTTTGTATGTGCCCAGACTAGGGATGGAACCTGCAACTTTGGTGTACTGGGACAATGCTTAACCAACTGAGCTACCTGACCAGGATCCCTGGGTGATTCTTATATAGTTAGATAAGCACTCATCTACTGGCTGGCATTTTAGAACCATAAAGTTACACCAAAACACTGCAGGTGGTTCATTTCACTCTGTTTTTCAAAGGGATGTGGATGGAATACAACAGAAGTGGAGGGCAAGCCTCACCTGTATCAGGTCTTAAATACTCCTGCATTTCAAAGCTAGGTCAATATATACTGTGGTTAACAAAGATTATGCAAAGCCTCCTTCTAAAACATTTTCATGATTGTCATCTATTGGTGAAGTGGGCTGTAGAAAAGTTGCTACTAAATGCAAAAAAATTTTTTTTTTGAATCACACAACCAATGTCTGTTTTTTTGTTGTTGGACAAACAAATGGGGAGATATACACAGCACTTTAAAGTATGGATTCAATACTTTACCTCTCCAACAACCACAACAGCATATTTTAATATATTGACAACAATCTCTAGTTTTATATTTTACTTGGTTGTTAACTGCTTCAAAACAAATGACTGATACCTGCCTCTAGATATGTTTAGTAGAAGAGAGAACTTACGTTTGAAAACTAGAAATGTCATCTATAGCAGTGGTTCTCAACCTGTGTGTCACGATCCCTTTGGGGGTCAAACGACCCTTTCACAGGGGTCTCCTAAGACCATCGGAAAACACATATATAATTACATGTTGTTTTTGTGATTAATCACTATGCTTTAATTATGTTCAATTTGTAACAATGAAATTGGGGGTCATCATAACATGAGGAACTGTATTAAAGGGTCGCGGCATTATGAAGGTTGAGAACCACTGATCTATAGAAATAGAGCCACTGATTCCAAAACAGAAAGAATATGATTAAAGACCTTCTTCTGGCAATACCACATTAAAATAGCTGAAATTTCTTATATTAAAAAACATTCTACAACATGGCTGTATTTTATTTTTTATTATATTTAAAAACTTTTTAAGTTATATTTGACATACAATATATTCATTTTAGGTGTAGAACCCAAATGATTAGACATTTATATAACTTACAAAGTGATCACCCATTAAATCTAGAACTCAAAATTAACCCCAAGAAATCTGAGGCATTTCTATACACCAATAGTGAACTTTCAGAAAGAGAGACTAAAAAAACAATCCCATTTACCATTGCACCAAAAAAATTAAGCTACCTAGGAATAAACTTAACTAAAGAGGTAAAAGACCTCTACTCAGAAAACTACAGGACGTTGAAAAAAGAGATAGTGGAAGACATAAACAGATGGAAGAACATACCGTGTTCATGGATTGGTAGAATCAACATCATTAAAATGTCCATACTACCCAAAGCAATCTATAAATTCAACGCACTTCCCATTAAACCAACGGCATACTTCACAGATCTAGAACGAACTCTCCAAAAATTCATCTGGAATAAAAAAAGACCCCAAATAGCTGCAGTGATCCTGAAAAAGAACAAAGTAGGTGGGATCTCAATACCAGATATCAAGCTGTATTACAAAGCCACTGTTCTCAAAACTGCCTGGTACTGGCACAAGAACAGACATATAGATCAATGGAATAGAATAGAGAGCCCAAAAATCGGCCCGAACCAATATGCTCAATTAATATTTGACAAAGGAGGCAAGAACATACAATGGAGTCAAGATAGTCTCTTCAATAAATGGTGTTGGGAAAATTGGACAGATATATGCAAGAAAATGAAACTATACCACCAACTTACACCATACACAAAAATAAACTCAAAATGGATAAAGGACTTAAATGTAGGATGGGAAACCATAAAAATTCTAGAAGAATCCAAAGGCAATAAAATCTCAGACATATGCCGAAGCAATTTCTTCACTGATACAGCTCCTAGAACACTTGAAATGAAAGAGAAAATGAACAAATGGGACTACATCAAAATAAAAATCTTCTGCACAGCAAAAGAAACCATCAACAAAACAACGAGAAAACCCATTGCGTGGGAAAACATATTTGCCAATGTCATATCTGATAAGGGCCTAATCTCCAAAATTTATAGGGAACTCATACAACTTAACAAAAGGAAGATAAACAATCCAATCAAAAAATGGGCAAAGGATCTAAATAAACACCTTTCAAAAGAGGACATTCAGAAAGCCAAGAGACATATGAAAACATGCTCAAAGTCACCAATCATCCGAGAGATGCAAATCAAAACAATAATGAGGTACCATCTCACACCTGTCAGACTGGCTATCATCAACAAATCAACAAACGACAAGTGCTGGAGAGGATGTGGAGAAAAAGGAACACTTGTGCACTGCTGGTGGGAATGCAGACTGGTGCAGCCATTATAGAAGACAGTATGGAGTTTCCTCAAAAAACTAAAAATGGAACTCCCTTTGACCCTGTGATCCCTCTTCTAGGAATATATCCCAAGAAACCAGAAACACCAATCAGAAAGGATATATGCACCCCTATGTTCATAGCAGCACAATTCACCATAGCTAAGATTTGGAAATAGCCTAAGTACCCATCAGTAGATGAATGGATTAGAAAACTGTGTTACATCTACACGATGGAATACTATGCTGCGGTAAAAAAGAAGGAACTCTTACCATTTGCAATGGCATGGATGGAACTGAAGAGCATTATGCTAAGTGAAATAAGCCAGTCAATGAAGGAAAAATACCACATGATCTCACTCATTCATGGATAATAAAGACCATTATAAACTTATGAACAATAATAGATACAGAGGCAGAGCTGCCTCAAACAGATTGTCAAACTGCAGTGGGAAGGCCGGGGAGGGTTGGGGGGCAGGAGGGAGGGGGGTAAGAGATCAACTGAAGGACTTGTATGCATGCATATAAGCATAACCAATGGATATAAGACATTGGGGGGTAGGGGAGGCCAGGGGATTGTCAAGGGCGGGGGAAAAAAAAGGGACACATATGTAATACCCTTTGTAATACTTTAAGCAATAAAATAAAAAAATAAAAAAAATAAAATAAATCTAAAACTCATCTCACACCATACATACTTATTACAATGTTATTGACTATATTCCCTATACTGTACTTAACATCCCCATGACTAGACTGTAACTATAAATTTATACTTCTTAATTCATTCACCTATTCCACCCACTCCCTTCACCTCCCACCTATCTGTCAATCATCAAAATGTTCTGTATCTATGAGTCTGATTCTGCTCTGCTTGTTGGTTTATTTTGTTTTTTTAGATTCTACATGTAAGTGAAATCATATGGCATTTGTCTTTTCTTTCTCTGTATGACTTATTTCACTCAGCGCAATATCTTCTATGTCCATACGCGTTGTTACAGATGTCAAGAGTTCATTATTGCCGAAACCGGTTTGGCTCAGTGGATAGAGCGTCGGCCTGCAGACTGAAAGGTCCCCGGTTCGATTCCGGTCAAGGGCATGTACCTGGGTTGCGGGCACATCCCCAGTAGGAGATGTGCAGGAGGCAGCTGATCAATGTTTCTCTCTCATCGATGTTTCTGACTATCTCTCTGCCTTCCTCTCTGTAAAAAATCAATAAAATATATTAAAAAAAAATCTTTAAAAAAAAAAAAAAGGGTTCATTATTTTTTACTAGAGGCCCAGTGCACAAATTCATGCACCAGTGGGGTCTCTCAGCCTGGCCTGTGAGGATCAGGCCAAAACCAGTTCTCTGGCATCCCCCAGGGGTCCTGGATTGTGAGAGGATGCAGGCCAGGCCGAGGGACTCCACTGGTGCACGATTAGGGCCGGGGAGGGACTGTGGGTGAACTCCAGGGTGTGTCTATCCTGTCTTGCCCAGTCCCAATTGGCCAGACCCCAGCAGCAAGCTAACCTACCGGTCAGAGTGTCTTCCTCTTGGTGGTCAGTGCGTGTTATAGCAACTGGTCGAACGGTTGAATGGTCTGACACTTAGCATATTAGGCTTTTATATATATAGATGGTTGGGTCATATTCCATTGTATAGATGCACTACTTGTTCTTTATACATTCATCTATTGATAGGCCCTGAGGTTGCTTCCATATTTTGGCTATTGTAAGTAATGCTTCAATGAACATATGGATGCATGTGCTTTTTGATTTAGTGTTTTGAGGACCCAGAAATGGAATTGCTGGGTCCTTCTTTGTCTCTTTTTATAGTCTTTGTTTTAAAGTCTATTTTGTCTGATATAAGTATTGCTACCTAAGCTTTTTTTATTTTGTTTCTATTTTCTTGAAATATCTTTTCCCACTGTTTTACTTTCAATCTGTGTATGTCTTTCAATTTGAAGTGAGTCTCTGATACACAGCATCTGTTTTCTTATACATTTAGCTACCATATGTATTTTGATTGGAACATTTAATCCAAAGATATCACAAGAAAACTACATAGCAATATCTTTATGAATATAGACATAAAAGACCTCAACACAATTCTAGCAAGGCCAATTCAATAGCATATTAAAAGGGTTATACACCTTATAGACCAAGTGGGATTTATCCCAGGAATGCAAGAGTAGTTCAACATAAAAAAATCAGTGTAATACACCACACTAATACAACAAAAAATAAAAACCATATGATCATCTCAATAGATGTAGAAAAGGCATTTGACAAAATCCAACACCCAAAACCAAGGAATAGAGAGGACTTCTTGTACAACTAACATCATACTGAATTGTGAAAAACTGAATGCTTCCCTCTAAGACCAGAAACAAGGATGTCCATTGTCACCAATGATATTCAACATTGTGGTGTTAGCCAGCAATTAGACAAAAAATAGAAATAAAAGGAATCCAAATTGAAAACGAAAAAGAGTAACTAACTTTTCCCCCAGATTACACGATTCTATATGTGAAAATTCCAAAGAATCCATAAAAAAATGCTAGAGTAAACAAACAAATTCAGCAAAGCTACAGGATACAAAATCACACAAAAATCAATTCTGTTGTTATCCATGTGCAATCAACAATCCCAAAAGCCAATTACAAAAGCAGTTCCATCTAAGTAGTGCCTAAAATAATACTTAGGGTCTAGCTGGTTTGGCTCAGTGGATAGAGCGTTGACCTGAGGACTGAAGGGTCCTAGGTTTGATTCTGATTAAGGGCACATGCCTGGTTAAGGTCTTGATCCCCAGTGGTGGGTGTGCAGGAGGCAGTCAATCAATGATTCGCTCTCATCATTAATGTTTCCATTTCTCTCTCCTTCTCCCTTCGTCTCTTAAATCAATAAAAATATATTTTTAAAAAATAGAACAATACTTAGGAATAAATTTGACCCAGGAGGTAAAGGGCTTGCACACTGAAAACTATAAAACATTGGTGAAAGAAACTAAAGAAGACCCAAATCAATGAAAATATTTCCTTAGTTCATGGGGAGGTAGATTTAATATTGTTAAAATGTCAACCTCATCTAAAGCAATTACAGATACAACATAATCTCTATTAAAATTCCAATGGCCATTTTTTCTATTCATAAATGGAAAAGTCAGCCCTCAAATTTTATATGAAATTTTAAGGGGCCTTGGATATCCAAAATAATCTTGAAAAAGAAGAAGGTTGGAGGACTGAAATTTCCAGATTTAAAAACTTTTAACAAAGCTATAATAATCAAAATTGTGTGGTATTGGCATATGGAAAGACATATAGACCAATGCAATAAAATTAAGAGGGCACAAATAAACCCATGTATATACAGCTAATTGATTTTTTCTTCATCAAATGGCTCTTCTACAAGTACAAGAAAGGAGTTGAACACTTACTTCACACCATATACAAAAATAATTTAAAATTGATCAACAACTTAAATATAAGAGCTAAAACCATAAACTCTTAGAAGAAAACATAGGATAAATGTGCATTACCTTGGACTTGCTAATGGATTCTTAGATATAGCACCAAAAGCACAGTAGCAAAAGAAAAAATATTGAACTTCATAAAAATTAAAAACTTTTGGGCATTAGAGGACAGTATCAAGAAAGTGAAGAGATAATTCACAGAGTGGTAGAATCATATATCTTTCTGTTAAGGGTTTAATATCTAAAATATATAAAGTATTCATCAATAACAGGACTCAACAACAGAAGGACAAATGACCCCATTAAAAAATGAGTATAGGCTTTGAATAGACATTTCTCCAAGGAAGATATACAAATGGCCAATAAACACATCAAAAGATACTTATCATTAGTAATTAGGGAATTGTGACTCAAAACCACAATGAGATAATATTTTGTATCTACTTGAATGGCTATAATCCATAAAACAGAAAATGACAAGGTTGGTGAGGAAGTGTAGATGTCGCTGGTGGGATATAAAAGGGTGTTTTCTGTGGAAAACACTTTAGCAGTTCTTCAAGAACTTAACCTGGAATTATCACACACCACTAATTCTACTTCTAGGTAGATAATGAAAAAGAATTGAAAACTGGGGTTCAAATGGATATTTGTATACTAATGTTCGTTGCAGCATTATTCATAATAGCCAAAAGGGAGGAATATTCCCAAGTGCCCATCAAAAGACAAGTGGCTAAATAAAATGTGGTGTATACATACAATGGAATATTATTAAGCAACAAAAATAAATGAAGTTCTGATACATGCTACAATATAGATGAACACTGAAAACATTGTGCTAAGTGAGGTAAACCAGTCATGAAAGGACAACTTTTATATAATCTTACTTATATGAAATCTGTAGAATAGGCAAATTCACAGAGACAAAGTAGATTGAAGGTTTACCAGGGCTGGGAGGAGGCAATGGGGTGTTATTGCTTAATATTACAGCATTTCTGTTCGGAGTGATGGAAAATATTTGGGAACAGAGAGTTGTACCAATTGCACAACAGTGTGAACATCATTAATAAACTGAATTGTAAACTCAAAATGGTTAAAATGACATTTTATATTATCTATATATATGTTTTACCTCAATAAATTTAAAAAAATAGTTTACAAAAACAAATAAAATATTTTACCTGTAGCATGATGCGATTGAAAATAATATGATTAGAAAGTATGCCACATAAAACAAAGGGATCACCGTCTTAGAAGTTGCCTCAAATTCCAGTTGTCTAGAAAGTGATGTAAAGTAGACCACCTGCCACAAAAATGTACTCAGATGAATAACTCTTAGTTATAATATTTGTGAATGAGTTACAAACACTATTAAAACACTCTAGCCTATTGGTGAAAAAAATGTTCAAATTCATTAAAAGATCAAAATACATGAATTATCATTTTAGAATAAAGAATATAGATTTGCTTCCCCCCCCCCTAAATCTCTGACATGCTCTCTAAAGTTTCTTACAAAAATCCAAAGTTTAAAATGTCTGAAAATACAAAATCTAAATTTTACATAAAACTGTGAAATCCTACATAAAACCCTAATATGCAAATTGACCAAACAGAGGAACAACAGGTCACTATGATGTGCACTGACCACCAGGAGGCAGACACTCAAAGCAGGAGCTGCCCCCTGGTGGTCAGTGCGCTCCCATAGGGGTGCCGCTCAGCCAGAAGCTGGGCTCACGGCTGGTGAGCACAGGGGCAGTGGCGGGAGCCTCTTCCACCTCTGCTGCAGGTGGACAGTAAGAAGCAAGGGGTCCCGGACTGTGAGAGGGTGCAGACTGGGCTGAGGGACCTCCCTCTCCTGGTGCACAAATTTCATGCATCGGGCCTCTAGTTATTAATAATTAAAGGACGTGTGGCTTTTTTCTAAAATTTTAGTAGGTTGTTATATTTTACTATTTTAATTGCATAAATATCCTTTCAGAAAGGCCTGGTATTCAAAGGCTTTTTCCAGTGGGTGACTCACTTTCACCAGGCTATTCAGAAATATTAGTAGGTTTCCTAGCCCAAGAATTACTGAACAGTTACCATGTTTCTGGCACTATAATATAATTTACTTGAAAAAAAATGCTGAGCTAGTTATCTTTTTTCAGTAACACTATGGAACATTTGTTTGAAGTTTTTTTGTTTGTTGCTTTTTATTCCAGTGAACTTCAAACAAATTTTAGGGGGCTCCTGGAAACAGCAAAGATTAACTAAAAGTATGAATTAAAAGTTATTTGAGCACATTTTTGTGGCAGGTGGTCTACTTTACATCACGTTTTAGACAACTGGAATTTGAGACAACTGCTACAACAGTGATCCCTTTGTTTTATTTGGCATATTTTCTAATCATATTATTTTCAATTGCATCATGCTACGGGTAAAATACTTTCATTTCATTTTTTTAATAGCATGCTATGAGGTTGGCTGAAGCAAAATAAGCCAGTCAGAGAAAGACAAATATCACATGATCTCACTTATATGTGGAATATAATGATCACAATAAACTGATGAATAAAATAGAACCACAGGCTTGGAAACATGGAACAGACTGATGAATCTCAGAGGGAATGGGGTAGGAGAGTGGTGGCGGGAAGAGATTAACCAAAGAACTTACATGAATGTTTTCATTGCCCATGAATACAGACAATAGGGTGGTGAAGGTCTGGTGCAGGTGCAGGGTGGGAACTGGATGGAGGGGAGTAAGGGGAAAAGAAAAGAGGGGTGTATCTGTAATACTCTCAACAATAAAGATAAAAATAATTAGTTCATCTGAGCCAGTGGAGAGGGAGAAGTTCATAAATATTGTTGTTTGCTTTGTATTTTTCTTTAAATGATAGAGTCAGCCAACTTCATAGCATGCATAAAAAACAAGACAACAAATAAAAATATTTTACCTGGGCATGATGCGATTGAAAATAATGTGATTAGAAGGTATGCCACATAAAACAAAGAGGGAACCATCTTAGCAATTGCGTCAAATTCCAGTTGTCTAGAAAGTGACCACCTGCCACAAAAATTACTCGGATGAATAACTCTTAATTACAATATTTGCGAATGAGTTACAAACACTATTGAAGCACTCTAGCTTATTGGTAAATAAAATGTTTAAATTCTTTAAAAGATCAAAATACATGAATTATCATTTTAGAGTAAAGAATATAGTTTGCTTCTTTCCCCAAATCTCCAGCATGTTCTCCAAAATTTCTTACAAAAATCTAAAGTTTACAATTTCCAAAAAATACAAAATCTAAATTTTACATAAAACTGTGAAATTATAACTAAAGAAATTGTGGCTTTTTCTAAATTTTTATTAGGTTGTTATATTTCACTATTTTAATTGCATAAATATCATTTCAGAAAGGCCTGGTATTCAAAGGCTTTTTCCAATGGGTGTCTCACTTTCACCCAGCTATTCAGAAGTATTAGTAGGTTTGCTGGCACAAGAATTATTGAACAGTTACCATGTTTCTGGCACTATGATATAATTTACTTGAAAAAAAAATGCTGAGCTAGTTATCTTTTTCAGTAACACTATGGAACATTTGCTTGAAGTATTTTTGTTTGTTGCTTTTTATTCCAGTGAACTTCAAACAAATTTTAGGGGGCTCCTGGAAACAGCAAAGACTAACTAAAAGTAAGAATTCCCACGTAATTTGGCTGGAAAACCAATCCCCAAAACTAAGCCTGAAGATCAATGTCTGTACTGAACAGACCTACCTTGAGGATGTAGGATTTGTGTTTTCCACCCAAATGTTAACAAGGATCTACGATTTGTGGCATCCTTCTGGGTGTTCAAGAAAGTTGGATTAAGTGCCAAATACAGTAGCACACGCTCAGCTTCAAATCCAGGACTCCATCACTCAGGGAGTGCTATTGCTATCTATGGGTTATGGTCCTTGGACCAAGTCGTCTTATCCCTCCCACTTTCTCCTGGCCTCCCTATCAACCCCAGCTGCCACGTACCCGCATCATCTTCAAGGCCAAACTCTCTTCAATATTGCTAAATTCGTCCAGGAAATGTACGAGCCACCTCTTGCTATGCTCACTACTCTCTTTTTCTTGGGTTCTCAGGTAATATTGCAGCCGCATGGCTTTGGCCTGCAGGAGTAAATAGTTTGGTCCCATCTGCTTGCCTAAGGTGGTTCCACCAAGGGTGCCCGCCAGGGAGACAGGCTGGCTGTTTTGGATGTAGACGGGGAAGGTGATGCTTTTCAGGTCAAGCTTCTTATTCTGCCAGGCAAACAGGAGGGGGTTGGAGGGCACACAGATGCCCTGGTTCTTGGCACACACCTGACTGAAGAGGATTGGGGTCCCATCTTCCTGAGTCACATTCAGAGCCTGCACCACACTGTCTAATCTGCTAACTTCTGACAAGAATTCTTGTTCCAGCAGGGTGTCAGAGTGTGACACCACTAGAATGGAAGCGAATTGGACCTCAGAGCTCATCCTGAAGATGGAGAAGTGAAAAGAGTCATTAGTGGTGAAATGTCCCTGCACAAAGCGCCGTTCTCCCTTGGCTGGGCTCCTGACGGGGGTGTACTGCTCCTCGAGGTCCTCTTCTTCATCCTTGGGCAGGTAAATGAAGCCAGTGCTCAGAGCAGTTGTCAGCAGAATGGGCACCAGCAGGAAGACCCAGGGGTGTGAGCCCACCTCCCACCCCAACCATCGGAAGGCCCGGGAGAGCGGAGCCTCCAAGCAGTTGGTTTGGCAGCGGTGCTTCTGAGATACTTCGGTTGAGGACAGTCGTAGAGGTGAATCCCACCCCATTGAACTTGACTCCTGAGACTCCATAGCTCCTGGTGGCTCTGCATGCTGCCCCGAAGCCCAGTCCAGCTCAGGTTTCTGTTCCAAGAGCAGCTCTGCCTTCTGGGCCGGGAGTGGTGCTGCCTGCAGATCTGCCCCTTCATCCAAGTCTGGTCCAGGCCCCAATGGCTTCGGCAGGGACTCTGGTTGTTGCTTCTCTGTGGACTCGGGCTCCATAGGTGTGTTGAGACTCATTTCCATGAAGGAAAGGCTAGTAGCTGCTAGGTGAGCACCTATCTCTACCGCAGCAAACGGTTTCCCAACGGATTCCCAACGGTTTCCTGGATATTCTAAGAAGTCTGAATATGGCTGCTCCTGCCTGGATGCTGGAGCTTCCACTGGGGAGCACGTGACTTGTAGCCTGACTAGCCCCAAATGTGTCCTCTCAGGACTTCGTTAATAGAAAAAAATACTTCAGTACTTTAGCGCTGCTCCCAGGGGCTTCAAGTTGTGGCTCCTCAGAGAGAGGGAGCTGAGTGATTTTTTAAAAATTGAACTTATTGGGTGACATTGGTTAATAAAATTATATAGGTTTCAGGTGTACAGTTCTATAATACATTGTCTGTATATTATATAGTGTGTTCACCACCCCAAGTCAAGTCTCCTTCCATCACCTTTTATCCCCCCTTTACCTTCTTCTACCTCATCCCACCTTTTTTCCCTCTAGTAATCACTATACTATTGTCTGTGTCTATGTTTTTTCTTAATCTCTTAAATGCTACGACGGAAGAGTAAACTGGTTAGTGGTGGTGTGTATGTATGTGTGTGTGCGAGCTAAGGAATCAGGACTTCTTTTTCAGCAGCTCACAGAAGTCTCCTTAGGGCTGTTTATATTACTTTTCATGCATGTTTTGATATATGAATTTATCTTTACTCCCTAATCTGTTGAGGAAAACCCTACCATATTTTAGACCCTTAGCTTTTAGTAGTTCTCTTGCCACTTGGTAAGGAAAATGTGGAAGGTCAAGAAGAGAAGAAAAGGTTTGAGAATTTGTGTGGTAAGTAACATCTACTCATTTTTTTTCTGTTGGGAGAATGACAGTCACTTAATATATGCCAGTGATTCAAAATGGGTGGACACTGTTAGAAAATGGTAGGGATGTTAGACATTTGATTATCACGAGTTGGCCCTCTCTGTGAAGTCAGTATCGACATCTGAGGGCACAGATGCATTTCCCTAGGAACTGGCTTGAATCTGGAGTTGGGATCAGGGGTTGAAAGATTAGGGTCAGCAACAGGAGAGGAAAGCAGAGAGTTGCGCCTGGAGCGGATTCTGAGGATAGCAGTGGTGAAAGCAAAGGCAGGCAACGTGGACTTGAGGGTCTCCTGAATTAAAAGGCAGGATGAGTGGGAGAGAGGGTACTGCTGGGAGGAAGGTATTTAATTAAACTGAATTCTACTGAAGCCAGCCCCTGGGCAGTGCTGACACAGACCAAAGCAGGACTGACTCAGGGATACAAACTGCTGCATAAATTATACTAAATGAGTAACACATGGAAAAGGTCTCAGACCCGTCCCTGACACATAATGAAAATTCAATTAGTATTTTTTCATCCCCTTCCTGCTCTTTTAAAAAATAATATATATATAATTTATTGATTTTAGAGAGGAAGGGAGAGGGAGAGAGAGATAGGAACATCAATGATGAGAGAGAATCACCAATTGGCTGCCTCCTGCAACCCCCTACACTGGGGATTGAGCCTGCATGTGCCCTCACCAGGAATCGAACAGTAACCTCCTGGTTCATAGGTCAACGCTCCAGCACGAAGCCATGCCTGCAGGGCCCTTCTTGCTCTTGATGATGCTACCAGGTAGCACATAAAACACACTGTGTTTGCTTGGGCCAAAAGCATCATTTCGACAATATTGTCTCAGAAGCATTTCCAGTGCAATTAAAAGTTGAATTCAATGTGTGAAATGGTGGAGAAAAATAGCAGTCACTGATCAGGAGAGAACACTTCAGCCTTAGCTGGAGTTGAGAAAGAAATAATAGGGGTCTCATTTACCCTGGGGGAAGCAGGAGAATCTGGAGGCCCAAAGCTAAGGGGATTAGTGACCATGACTGTGAGAGGCCTAATCAGCCTGAGTTCCCAGATCTCAGCATCAGACATGAGGCCTAGGAACTGGACAAGCACATTTGTTAAAAGAATGAACAAAGGGCTCAAAAGTGGTCACTTTTCTCTTCCTCCTCCTTCTCCTCCTCCACATCCTCTTTGTTCTCTACAATTCAGCATGGAATTGCTGACAGAGCACAGGATCGCTGGGAAGGAACCTGTGTTCCCTCTCAAATGCTAACGAGTTGGGTGGCCCTGGGCAGCAGCCTGCACTACATCCATGGCTTTCAAGTTTTTACCGTAAGGAACAGTAGGAAAATACATATTACATGGCTGTCCCAGTACATACCTATTTATGAAAGATAGAACATACTCTTACTATGTGTAATGGTATTTTTTATTTTATTTCATTTAAAAAATGCAAGCTTTGACCCAATACACCAATTCTTGGACCCATTAATTAGCAACCAACCTGCAGTTCCTCCTAAAGCCCCCTTCCCAAAGAAACGGGACCAAATAAAATTCATGGACTTTGCAATCTCTGGTTTTATCTCTGTGCTCTTCAACTGCATATAAATATCTAGTTCATTGCTCCAGTGACTTAACAATGACAATTATTTTCCCTTTCCCTGGGGAATTCTTCTTCATCTCCATCTCCTCTAGTTGAAGGCCTGTAGAAAATGGCACACATTCACGAAGAGCTCTCTCTATTTTTTCTTTCCCAGTTAGCATGCAAACAGGACTGCCTTCTTCCTCCTCCGAAATTTAAGGGCCCTATTCGATATATTTATGTGGGCCTCATTTTATGTGTTTTTGTGTTTATTGGTGCAGACCCGTGTTACACGAGCCCCACTGCCACCACGCGGCTTAAAACTCAAGAGAGTTGGTTTCTAACCTTCTCCAGCACAGTGAAGAATAGACCCTCACTGTGCTTCCTGTTCCTCCTCAATGTGCCAGTGAAATTCCTCGGGGTGGAGGGGTAGGAGAATGGGAGAGAGATATAAAATCTCACAGTTCTGGAGCACAGCAAATAATGCGGTGGGGTATACATTTATTTAGAAAACCACAGAGCAAGCCTCAGGAAAAAACATGTAATCGAAAGGCCAGGGGGAGAGCTTGGGTGATCAAGAGCACTCCTTGCCCAAAGACCTTCTGATAAAAAGGAACTCTCTTTGCAACAGCATGGATAGACCTGGGGATTATTATGCTAAACAAAATAAGCCAGACAGAGAAAGGAAAATACCATATGATCTCATTAATATGTGGAATCTAATGAACAAAAGAAACTGAGGAACAAAACAGAACCAGAGGCATGGAAGTATGGAACAGCTGGGGGGGGGGGGGCAGGGGGCAGGAGGACTGGATGAAAGAAGGTGAAGAGATTAGCCAAAGAACATATCTGCATAGCCCATCCACACAGACAACAGTGTGGTGATGGGCAGAGGGAGGGGGGCGGGGGGCTGGGTAGAGGTGGATAAAGGGAGGGAGGGGGATTGGGGACATCTATAACAGTGTCAACAATTAAATAAATTTTTTAAGAGAACCTTTAGATGTTGAAGGAAGGTATCTTCCGTTCCTTGAAACTTGGCTCAGCATCACGTGAACTGGAGAACTGGATGGAAGTAATGGCTTCAGAGTCAGGGAAGAGGGGTCGCCAAGCTGCCTGCGGGTCACATTACCTTTCAGAAGGGCACAGGTGTGACAGAGGAGGGCACAACCAGAGTAGGTGCGCCTGTTTGCGCCTTGCAGTGAAAACAAGGCTGGAGAGGTGAAGGAAAAGAACACCTCTCTGCATTTTCTTCTCTCTCCCCCCCCCCCCCCCGCCCCGCACATCTGAAATAGAAATAGCAACATGGGACAAAATGCTTACAACCATGTTATCTCTGCACTTACCTTCCTCCCTCTGCAAAGCATATAGGGTATAAGGTGCAGATGGCGGCTATCGCCGCGGGCTAGCCTCGGAAGCAAAGTTTTGGGCTGGAGTGGGTGCGCGCGCGGGTACCCACCATTAGGGAGGCCGGCTTCCTGCCCTCTCACCCCAAAGCCCGGGCTGACCCCACCCCGCCTTCACCTCTTCTCCTCCCTCTTTCCCTGCCCTCCCCCTGGCAGGTCCCCTGCGCACCGGCCCCCCGGGGAGGAGCTGGCGGCAGGAGCGCCGCCTAAACTCCTGTCCGGAGCTCTTGGTACCCGGGGACTGGCTTTGGGGCGCCCGCGCACCGCAGGGCCGGGGTGAGCCCACCTGCGCTCTGAGGCCCTGGGGGCTGCTGGGAGGGGCGACGTGGGAGACGCGGGGCGGCCGCGGGTAGGGAGAAGGTGCGCACCTGGAAAGTTGCCGTTGCCTGGTGAGGGTCACGGGTGGGGGGCTCGGGCGCCAGGTGCGTCGGGGAGGACGGGGTGGGGATGAGCGTGAGCCCGCTGTGCGCGCCTTGCACGCCGGGCGCCTGTCCCACACTCAGCGCTCTGGTTCCGGGGCGTTGGCGTGTGGACGCGGGCACGCGTTGCGCTCCCTGGCCGGCGCCTTTCGCGAGCTCCTGGAGGCGGGGATGGCTACTTGATAAGGAGCTCGGTTAGGGGAGGAGGGAGAGCCCAACTCGGGAGGGGGGTGCTTTCTCGGGGCTCTCACGCCTTTAGCCCCAGCGGACTTGCTCCGGGAAGGCTGGGCGCGCGGTCAGGGGTGCGCTCCTGGCCCCGCTTCCTGGGGCGCCGGCCGCTGCTGGAAGGCAGGACTCGGGCAAGGACTCAGGAGTCCTTGTAAACTTTGTGGCTGCTCCGTGGTGCTTTCACATTTCTTGCTCTATATTTTCAGGTGATGAAGAAACAAGAGCAAACACATAAAAACAGAAAAAGTAATGGGTTCAAATTCCATTTGACTGAAACTAGGGTGCTAGCCCAGGGCCGAGAACAGAAAGAACCAACATAGGCATAATTAGCAGGTAGAAAGGTCTGAAAAAAGCCTGCGCTTCCTTATTTCCATCTTATCCCAGGGGTTCCCAGAGACTTTTTTATAAAGGAAGAGAGCAACATACACCTGCCTGCACCACAGTTTCTTAGAAATTGTGTGTGCAAGTTTCTTCTTTGCAAGGAGATCATGCGCCTACATGCATACAGTACCTATTGCCAGTACTGACGTTTAATTGCATCCAGGAGGAGCTAATATCGTGGAGAATTCCCTTTGGGGACTTGGAGGCCATGCTCTCCATTGGAACACTGTGCACCTAAGAATAAGGACAGTCACAAATGGTGCAGAGATCTTTCTCTTTTATGTGAAGTGCTTCACTTAGGTATTCTGAAATCCTTACAAGTGCGGCTAATTCATCTCATAGTGAAGGCATTTGTTGCCCGGACCTTACCCAGATCTTTTGATCCCATGTTGTCTTGCTTCCTCTCTGGGCCAGCAATTTTCAACAGGTGTGCCACAAGAATTTTCTAAACATGCAGCACCTGGCTATTTAGTCAAAGGCACTAACCTCTTTCCCCTTAGATTGTAAAAAAAAAAAAAAAAAAAAAAAAAATGACAACAGCCAATACAATAGCTGTCCTGTGTAAGTAAATAAAAAATTTACGTATTTTTTGACAGATTGGAAAAATATATTATATACTAGAGGCCTGGTGCATGAATTCGTGTATAGGTGGGGGTAGGGAGGGGGCGGGATGGGATCAGCCATTGGGGCAGGTGGTGGGACGCCCTTGCTGGCCAGGGATCCGGATCTGTCCCAGGGAAGCAGCCGCGGTGCCCAATGCTGACTTCTAGGAGGCCAGTGGCACTGTTGGGATCTTGCTGGTGGCGCTGGTCTGTTGGTACTTGGTCCATTCCCTGAGATTGGACCTGCAGGACTACTGAGGGAGTGAGTGCCTGCCACCAGACTGGTGGGCCGCCAGGATGGGTCTGTCAGCTGAGTGGCGGGTGCTCCCACTGTGGGAGTGCACTGACCACCAGAGGGCAGCTCCTGTGTTGAGCGTCTGCCCCCTGGTGGTCAGTGCGTGTCATAGCGACTGGTTGACCTGTCATTCCAATCATTCTGGTTGTTTGGTTGTAACGGTCGCTTAGGCTTTTATGTATACAGTGGGGCCTTGATGTACGAGTTTAATTCGTTCCGTGACGGAGCTCGTAATTCAAATTACTCGTATGTCAAATCAAAAAGTAAACGAGTCAGACACATAATGCTGGGCTGATGTTGTGGCGTTCACTGTGACGTTCGCTGCGCCAACTAGCGGTGGGGTATCTGAAGCTGGCTCGTAACCCGAATTTATCTCACATCTCAAAGCAAAAAATCGGCTGAGAGACAGCCCGTATCTCGAAAAACTCGTTAGTCGGGACACTCGTAAGTCAAGGCCCCACTGTATAGATTTTTATAATGAGTCACTAGATTCACATAAATATTTAACTTTGGGAGGTGGGGTTTGAATGGAGACTCTTGCTCTTACAGAGGGTGGATGTGTGTGATTGTGTTAAATCCCAGGATTTCTCAGTCCATACAGATTGTCTTAACTACTGCAAGATTATGCTTATAAACTATTTCAGTCAAGTTTATATTCATCAAGAGCTGGAGGGTTTGGTTGAATAGCTATGGGATCAGATTCTCCTTTTGTTCTTGTCTCTCCTTTTGATTGTTTGACACTATTTAGGTAAAAGTCACCCAGAGTACAGAGGGCCACGATCAGCCACAATCGATAAAAATATTGCAGATAAAAGAACACTTTGGAGAAAAAGCTCTTATCAGATGAATCCATGAATTTACATATACTAAAATAAATCTTTGATTGCTTTTAAGTTTAACTACTCATTTAGAATTGTCAAATTAAGCTATCAAATTAATCACAACTAATGTCCAGGAATTAAATAAAAATTATACTTTTGCACAGGAAATAAGTTAGAAAGTCATAAGTTTGCTAGTGAAAACAAGTGTTCTATTTGAAATTGTAGTTGAAAAAAGAGAGAGATTAAGTCAAAATTATAATTTTCTCAAGAATGAGTTTTTATACTTCCAGGGTTTGAAATATTGCCAGTTTTCCCTTTTTAAAAAAAGTCACCTGCCCAACTAGTGTGGTTCAGTGGTTGAGCGTCAACTTATGAACCAGGAGGTCACAGTTTGAATCCCTATCAGGGCACATGCCCAGGTTGCGGGCTGGGTCCCCTGTAGGGGATGTGTAGGAGGTGGTCAATTAATGATTTTCTCTCATAATTGATGTTTTTATCTCTCTCTCCCTCTCCCTTCCTCTCTGAAATTAATAAAAAAAATATTTTTTAAAAAGTCACCCTTGCTGGTGGTGCTCAGTGGTTAGAGTGTTGACCTGAGAATTGAATGGTTTTGGATTTGACTCCCAGTCAAGGGCACCTGCCTGGGTTGCAGGTTTGATCCCCAGCTCTCTGTGGGAGGCGACCATTCCATGTGTCTCTCTCATATCAATGTTTCTCTCTTTCTTCTGTCTCTCTCCCCCTCCCTCCTTTCCACTCTCTCTGAAAAGCAATGGAAAAAATGTCCTTGGGTGAGGATTAACACATACACACACACACACAAAAAGTCGTAATGACTTCACATATTTTGTGTGCTTTTTAAATGTTGTTATTGACTTCAGAGAGGGAGAGAGAGAGAAAGAAAGAGAGAGAGAGAGAGAGAGAGAGAGAGAGAGAGAGAGAGAGAAATATCGATTTGTTGTTCCACTTATTTATGCATTCATCGGTTGATTCTTGTTTGTGCCCTCACTGGAGATCAAACTGGCAACCTTAGTGTATCAGGATGATGCTCTAACAACTGAGCTACCCAGACAGGGCTCTTCTGTGCCTTTTTTTTTTTTAATCATCATGACAAAAGTCCTATATTTTAAAGAATTTTTAACAGCTCATTTTGCAAGTTTTAGGAACAACTTAAAATAATATATTTGAAATTTCTACCTGAACCTTAGGTCTTTTGAGGTATGAATTTATTTAGTTGACCTAACTTACGGAAAAAGTATTTATAAAAGTTAGTCAAGTGTTTCAGGAGACACTTTGTACTTCCTGGAATTCAGAAGACAACCTCAAGTCTGAAGAATTACTTTTTCATAAATGTAAATAACTATAAAAGATCAAGTTAAAGTTTTGAGAAACCTTTTTTTTTGGAGTTATATTTGTTTATAAGTGAATACTTGAAATTAGTTAAGAAGTCCATTGAAATTTATGTTATTACTATTGCTTTTTCCATAAAATAAATAAAATAAAATCACATGCTCATAAAGGGAGCAGTACTTCCCTTCATTTATCTTCCCCAACTTTTGTGTAGAAAGCCCCAGTTCTGCTTATTTGTGTGTCAGGATCACATAAGGATGGAACAAAGAGAGTGTCCATAAATTAATAACTGAAGACATATTTTATTATTTAAAAATCATAAGGCTATTATTTTTAAAGAAAATTCAACTATTTAAACTTAATGTTATGACCATTATGTTAACAATTTAGAAAATGAAATTTAAACACAAGTTGCATTTTTCTTTCCCATTTTGTAGCTGATAACAAATGTTAATAATAGGGAAATTATCCTTTTTTCGCTTATTTGTGACAGAATAGAATGCATTCATGTAATATAATTCTGTCATTTTATTCAAGACTTCAGTGTATTTGTTTTTAAGATTTACAGATTATGCTCATACCTCCAAGCAAAACAACTAAAGTGTGAAAGTGCAAAGAACTTCATGAATGTACTATAGAGTCAAAATAGCTTTTGAAAGGAAATATACTGTCTTGTTTTGCTAGCCAATTATAATGTTTTTCATGAGAAACATGGGAATTTATATTTAATATAAACACTGAACTCCCCAAAGCATATGAAAGCATAAAGCTAAAATCAATGAGGAGAGTTGGATATAAATATTTTTTACATTTTTGTGCATTTTTATGCTATCACTTATTAGGGCCACTGACTGTGACACAATATTCCTTATATTCTGTAGTATTTCCATGACTTGACGTTAAATAGTCCCAGGTGTTCTTTCAGAATTTTATGTACAAAAGTAAATCCATGGCACTTACACAGTTACTGTGAAAGAAACATGTGCATTTACAAACATCTAATACTTCTGAAGTGTTTGCAGAGAAGTCTAGTCAAAATGATGACACTGACAAGTGAAAAGGCTGCCATACCTTTTCTTATTTTTGAACTCACAAATCAAATAGTTGGCCTACATCCAAGATCACATCTGTATCTACATATCTATAGACTAGAGGCCTGGCGCACGAAATTTGTGTACGGGTATGATCCCTAGGCCTGGCCTGCAATCAGGGCCATCTTCCCCAGCTACCAGCAGCCGGCCCCGGCCCCCTGCCACCACCCACCCCTGGTTCCCCATTCACCATCAGGCAATTGGAGCCTGCCAGCTGGGGGGAAGGAACCAAGAGGTTGGCCATTCCCACCCACTCACCAGCTGCCCTGGTTCCCTGTTCGCCATCGGGCAATTGGAGCCTACAGGCTCTGGGAAGGGACCGAGAGGTTGGCCAGAAGATCGGCGCCTGCAGCCTGGGGGAAGCTCCTGGGTTGAGTGTCTGCCCTCTAGTGGTCAGTGCACGTCATAGCGACTGGTCGTTCTGCCATTTGGTCTATTTGCACATTACCCTTGTATTATATACTAGAGACCCGTGCATAAAAATTTGTGCACTCGGGGGGGGGGGGGGGTGGAGGGTCCCTCAGCCCGGCCTGTACCCTCTCACAGTCTGGAACCCCTTGGAGGATGACCATCTGCTGGCTGAGGCCTGCTCCCTGGGGGATTGGGCCTAAGCTCGCAGTCAGACATCCCTCTGGCAGCCCAGAAGCCCTCGGGGGATTCCACTTGCCAGTGGGGAGCAGACCTAAGCTCAGAGGCCGGCAGCGGCAGGCGAGGAACCTTGGCTTCCTCCATCGCCAGGGCAAGCAAGCCTCCTGTTCGCTTCAGCTGCCTGGCTGCTGGCCGCCATCTTGGTTGGCAGTTAATTTGCATATCACCCTGATTAGCCAATGGGAAGTGTGTCGGAGGTACGGTTAATTACCATGTTTGTCTATTATTAGATAGGACTAGAGGCCAATGCATGAAATTCGTGCATTGGTAGAGTCCCTAGGCCTGGCCGGCGATCAGGGCCAATCTGTGGGGTGACCAGCAGGGTGTTGGGGCCCCTGCTGGCACCCATCTTGGCTGGCCTGGGCCTGTGGGCTGTGGGCAGCTCCTGCATTGAGCATCTGCCCCCTGGTGGTCAGTGTGTGTCATAGCTACTGCTCATTCTGCCAGTCATTCCACTGTTCGGTCTATTTGCATATGAGGCTTTTATTATATTACTAGAGGCCCGGTGCACAAAAATTTGTGCACTTGGGGAGGGGGGGGGTGGAGGAGGGGTCCCTCAGCCCGGCCTATGCCCTCTCGCAGTCTGGGACCCCTTAGGAGATAACGACCTGCTGGCTTAGGCCTGCTCCCGGGTGGCAGAGGGCAGACCCAATCCCTAGGTGCAGCCCCTGGTTGGGCTCAGAGCAGGGCCGATTGGGGAGTTGGGGCGCCGCCCCCTGTCATGCACAGAGCAGGGCGGATTGGGAGGTTGCGATGCCACCCTCAGTGATGCTCAGGGTAGGGCCGATTGGGGGTTGGGGCACCGCTCCCTGTCACACTCAAGGCAGGGTCGATGGGGAGGTTGTGGCGCCACCCCCTGTCACGCACAGAGCAGGGCGAATCAGGGGGTTGGGGCGCTGCCCCCTGTCACGCACAGAGCAGGGCCGATCAGGGGGTTGGGGAGCTCCCCCCTGTCACGCACAGAGTAGGGCCGATAGGGGAGTTGGGGCACCGCCCCCTGTCACACACAGAGCAGGGTGGATCAGGGGGTTGGGGCACCGCCACTGTCACACTCAGGGCAGGGCCGATGGGGAGGTTATGGCTCTACCCCATCACACACAGAGCAGGGCCCATGGGGGGAAGTGGGGTTGGGGCGCCGCCTTCTATCACCCACAGAGCAGGGCCGATCAGGGGGTTGGGGCGCCACCACTCTCACACTCAGGGCAGGACCAATGGGGAGGTTATGGCTCTACCCCATCACACACAGAGCAGGGCCGATCAGGGGGTTGGGGCACTCCCCCCTGTCACACTCAGGGCAGGGCCGATGGGGAGGTTATGGCTGTACTCCGTCACACACAGAGCAGTGCCGATCAGGGGGTTGGGGCGCTGTACCCTGTCACACACAGAACCGCAGGGCGATCATGGGGTTGGGGAGCTCCCCCTATCAGGCACAGAGCAGGGCCGATCAGGGGGTTGGGGCACCTTCCCCTGTCACGAACAGAGCAGGGCCCATAGGGAGGTTGTGGTCCCGCCCCCTGTCACACACAGAGCTGCAGGGCGATCTGGGGGTTTGGGCGCTGCCCCCTGTCACGCTGATCCCGGTGCTGGGAGGCCTCTCGGCTCCGCTGATCCCAGTGCTGGGAGGCATATTACCCTTTTACTATATAGGATAGAGGCCTGGTGCATGGGTGGGGGCTGGCTGGTTTGCCCTGAAGGGTGTCCTGGATCAGGGTGGGGGTCCCCACTGGGGTGCCTGGCCAGCCTGGGTGAGGGGATGAGGGCTGTTTTCAGGCTGGCGAGTGACTGAAGCTCCCAACCACTCCTTTTTTCCTTTTTTTTTTCTTTCTGGGCCAGCTTTAGCTTTGAGGCTTGGCTCCAGCTCTTAGGCCTCTGCTGCTGAAAGCAGGTTTCTGGCCTTTGTTTACCTTCTGTATTTGAAACAATGTTGCGATCCTGCTGGGTGAAGCCCGACAGACTAAAGCAGGTTTCTGGGGTTTTGTTTAGCTTCTATATTTGTAACATTGTTTCTTAGAGTTGCAGCTCAGAGACCAGCAGCGGCAGGCGGGGAACGTTGGAGTCCTCCGTCTCCGAAGCAAGCAAGCCTCATGTTCACTTTAAGCTGCCTGGCTTCTGGCCGCCATCTTGGCTGGCAGTTAATTTGCATATCACCCTGATTAGCCAATGGGAAGGGTAGCGGTCGTACGCTAATTACCATGTTTCTCTTTTATTAGATAGGATATATAGCATATGTACATGCAAGTTGAGTACAAACTACCCAGTTCCCAATTTGAAGGCTAATCAAGCTGAAGTGTTATCACTGATGTCTTCTAGCAAAGACCCTGTAAACTTGGGAGGGACTATGAGTTATGTCAGAAAAATCTCTTGATGCTAACTCTCTGATAGCAGACTTCTCTGGAATATAGAGATGGGTTACCAAGGTTGTCTCTGTCCCATCATTAAAGGAAAATGAAAGAACTATTCTTTGTGTGATGCCACTTTTGAGGAAGTTGCCTAGAGCAGTCTCAATGTACTTGCTACTCCAGGTTACTTTATGAATCTTAGAGCACTGAGTACCCTAGGGATGTGCCTTTTTTTTCAGTGTCTTTAGTTTATAACTAATAGAGGAAACTAATTAAATAAAGTCTTTAAATACTTCACCCAATGCTTGACCCATTGATATTCATTAGGTTACTAAATTTACCATCATTAGAGCACATGCCACAATTCATTGTATTTAAGATATTAATTCTATGATGCACCATATTATATACCTCTGAGAAAGAAAGATAATTCTGTAAATTACAGTATGACTCATCATCAATTGTTAAGATATGTTCTGATTTTAGAGATTTTAATGGAAAGTGTACATATTAGATTCTATGAAATGAAAGTATTTTAGTATTACTTAATTCATTGGACGATAGGGCAATAAAACACTTTCTTTGGGTTTTATTCTTGATTAGCCTATTATATGTTAACTACTTAAATGTTTTTCCAATAAATTTCTCCGATCAGTTAATTTTGTTTTTGCTTGCCTATCCATTAGCAGTTCCCGTTTGATGAGAGGAGAGGCATTTTCTGTGGCTTACACAGGAGCAGCATGAGATTCCATACGTAGTTGCTGTCACTGATTTCTCCATGTTCCGCCTGCAGTTATCTTCTTGTCCCCTGAATTGCTTGTATGCATAACCTTTATTGAAACATATTTCAAATGCTTTTTTTGGAAAACGATGGAGTATAGCTTTTGACATTAAAAAATGCATAGTTTTTGGAAGATTTAAGTGATGGTGTTTTGTACAAAGAATCAGATTTCCTAATAAAAGTAGGTGTTTAATTTCTACCTGTGGAAATTGACTTTCCTGTTTTGTTTTTTTCTTCAGTGAAGATGTCAGAGCACCTTGAAATTTGTCAATTATGATATAACTTTAAAGAAACCAGCTATCAAAATAAACATGATTCAAATTGTTCAGAAACCAATGTACATTTAAATAGATTTTGTTTTAAAATGGGGAAAGAAGTAAACATTAATTCAGGTTTAATATATAATTTTGAAAAAGTACGTAATTTTATTTATAGGATATCAGTTTGTTTTCCCTGCCACTAAATAAATGTTGAACAAGCATTTTAAAAATCATTAGTCTATGAAGGTTATAAAACGTGTGTCAGGTTGTCCCTAATGGCATGTGAGCTCCTTTATCCCCGATTGTATCTATACATCATTGGTCAATAAGTTTTCTTAAGTGCATGGATAAGTGAATTATTGAAATGAAATGGATCTATAGAACTTTAATATGTAGAGTTCCTCTCTCTAATTTGATTGGTTTTCTTTCCTGGCTGTGTTTGTCTTGGATGATTGAGTGTGTATATCATTTGAACAAATGATCTTAATTCCTGTTATACATTGTTATTTATCTCAAAAACTCATATGCTGAAGCCCTATCCTATCATTCCACAAAATGTGACATTATTTGGAAATAGGGCTGTTTTAGATTTTAGTTAATATGAAGGTGCATTAAAATAGGGAGGGCCCCAATCTAGTATAACCGGTGTCCTTATAAAAAGAGGAAACTTGGACATAGCCATGTACACGGTGAGAGTGCAATGGGAAGACAAGGCAGAGATCAGGATGATGTCAGAAGCCGTTTTTATTTTTCATCCTATATAATAAAAGCCTAACTTGCAAATCGACCAAACAGTGGAACAACTGGTGGAATGACTGTCACTATGATGCACACTGACCACCAGGGGGCACATGTTCAATCCAGGAGCAGCCCCAAGCCTGCAGGCCCCAGGCCAGCCAAGTCAGGTGCCAGTGGGGGCCCCAATTGCCCTGCAGATCGTCCCTGATTGCCGGCTAAGGTAGGCCCAGGAACCCTACCTGTGCATGAATTTTATGCACCTCACCTCTAGTATATATGTAAGAATTTAAGAGTGGTTTAAGAATCTCCTAGATCACAGCTCCGCTCATATTATTCCCAAGATCACCAACATTTCATAGCTTACCATTGACTATTATGTAAATGCAAAGACTTCAACTTAAATATTGTGGTCCCAGACTTTCCATTCTAGCCCTATCTTCTCTATTCTTCATCCCTCCCATTATTCTGTTTGTATACTATATCATCTAATGAAATTACACTAGTTAATTCCCAAACCATGCCTTGTTTTGTTTTGTAAAGATTTTGTTTGTGTTGGTTCCTTCATCTAGGAATAGCTCATACCTATCCTATATAATAAAGAGCTAATATGCTAATGGTTATGACGCTCTCACGCCATAATGACTATTCAGCAGGAGGCTGCGTGTGCAGTGGGGCAGAGCCACCGCATTGCTCCAGAGATGGGGCGGAAGCAGGGAGGTGCCCGGAGGAGGCGGGATCATCCCGTGGCAGGGAGGGCGCGGGTGAGAGCCCATAGTGTCCCCCTCACCAGTCCTTTGCCACCCACCGCTCGCACTCAGTGTGCCCACTGCTCACCTGCCAGGGGAAGGAGCGCAGCATGCACACCTCCAGGAAGCACCACTCGAAACTCTGCAGCAGGCAGGAGGCTTCCATGCTTTCCTCCAGTGCCATGGTGGGGCGAAGCCGCTGCATTGCTCTGGAGACGGTGGAAGCAGGGAGGTGCCCGGAGGAGGCGGGACCAGCCGAGGCGACTCGCAGGACCTAGGGTGGGGGCGGGACCAGGCACACTAGAGCTCTGGGTGGAGAGGTTAGGGCAGGGGTGGGCAAACTTTTTGACTCAGGTCAAAATGGGTTCTTAAACTGGACCGGAGGGCCGGAACAAAAGCATGGATGGAGTGTTTGTGTGAACTAATATAAATTCAAAATAAACATCATTACATAAAAGGGTACGGTCTTTTTTTTTTTTTTTTTAGTTTTATTCATTTCAAACGGGCCGGATCCGGCCCGTGGGCCGTAGCTTGCCCACGGCTGGGTTAGGGTGTCAAGGCGGGGCGGTGGGCGGGTGGGTGGGGCCATGTGATTTCCCATGCCGGGTCACTAGTTTAACATTTCCTCAAAGCTTGGGACTGAGTGTATTTAATCTGATTTCATCCCTCTGTTTGCAACCACTCTGTTTAAATGCACAACACTAGGTGTGGAGGATAATAAACTAACCTTTTGGGCAACATCAATCTAAAAAATGACTATTGTTCAGAATACCACCAAATTGTAGCTATTAGCTTTTGGTACTTGCGTCCATACCTTAAAAAGAAACAAAACAATATAAGACTTAAAAATAAATTGGATAGTTTTCTTTATTATCTCTCTTTCCATCCATGCCTGAAACAAAAGCGACTTTAACATGAATTGGTTTTGTGGAGGCTGTGATTCCAGATGCTTGTGATACATTTTATTGGTCTTGTCTGTTTTCTCTCATAATTTTCCTGTGGCCTTTTACCTGAATTCTTCTAGCCATGCTCCTTAGGAGCCATGTTGCAGGCAGCCTGGTTTTGAATCTTCCATCTGCAGATTAGTTCCAGTCCACCTCAGGCTGGAAAGACAGACTCTAGCCACTATGCTTCTTAGTTTGTTGTTGTTTTTTCATTACAGGATAGAGAGGTTGGAGAGAATATAAATGAATAAGTTTCTTGCAGCTGTGATCAATTTTAGAAAATGTCTTCACCATTGATGTAATTCTTTGGTTCATACTTGATAGTTACCAGAAGATACTACGTGCTTAAACTGACAAAACTATGGTCTGAGTAGATAATATGCATTGCTAACGATGACTGATTATGTAAACTGAGGAGCACAGTTTTATAGCATCCAAAATCAAAGATGATATGTGGGTTTTTAATGAGAACTATTTAATTTTCTTTGAATGTTTAAATAACAACAGAAAAAAATTATAATTTAAATTATAATTGCAAAATTAAAATGTTGAAAATTACTCTAGAAGTTGGAGAACTAAGGTGGCTATCCTAGAAATTTGCCAGAGTATGTTCCACAACGTTACCTCTATGAGGAACTGAGGGGGGCAGGGGAGTTCACGATCGAACGTGTGGTGGGACATGCACACATTGTATTACTCCTTTGTAATGTGAGAATTAGAATATCACAGGCGCTGCCATGACCCTCATTAGAGAAACCTGTTTTAACCTTGTTTAATCCAACTTTCCCTAAAAGCATTTGTCTGGAGAGCATTTTATATGTATGACATCAATTAACATCTGCAAAACTTTAATTCTGCAGAAAAAACCTGGGGAAATATTGTTTTAATACTTAGAAAAGCAAAGGTTTCAGTTATTTTGCAAATTTAATAAAAGATAAAACATGAATTGTCAACTCTGCTTGAGTTTAGCCTATTCATTTGGCAAACATATAACTTTTTCACTGAAATACAACAAAATCTATGCTGGAAAATTAGTTATAGGTGATCACACTCATAAAAGACATTTTATTTACATTTCTCACTAATTTGTTAAGGAATATAAATATTTAAAAGAGTAAATGTAAAGCTAATATAGAACCATAAGATAGACACATTATTAACATAGAAATATATATGAACTAGAGGCCCGGTGCACAAAAATTTGTGCACTCGGGGCAGAGTAGGGGGTGGGGTGGGGGGGGATGTCCCTCAGCCCCACTTGTGCCCTCTCACAGTCTGGGACCCCTCGGGAGATAACGACCTGCTGGCTTAGGCCCACTCCCAGGTGGCAGAGGGCAGGCCCAATCCCTAGGTGAAGCTCCTGGTCGGGCTCAGAGCAGGGCCAATTGGGGAGTTGGGGCGCCGCCCCCTGTCATGCACAGAGCAGGGCGGATCAGGAGGTTGCGATGCCACCCTCAATCACACTCAGGGTAGGGCCGATTGGGGGGTTGGGGCACTGCCCCCTGTCACACTCAAGGCAGGGTTGATGGGGAGGTTGCGGCGACACCCACTGTCATGCACAGAGTAGGGCCAATCAGGGGGTTGTGGTGCCACCCCTGTCACATACAGAGCCGGCCAATCAGGGGGTTGGGGCGCTGCCCCCATCACGCACAGAGCAGGGCCGATCAGGGGGTTGGGGCTCCGTACCCTGTCATACACAGAGCAGGGCCAACTGGGGAGTTGGGGAGCTCCCCCCTATCACGCACAGAGCAGGGCTGATCAGGAGGTTGTGATGCCACCCTCAATCACGCTCAGGGTAGGGCCGATTGGGGGGTTGGGGCGCTGCCCCCTGTCACAATCAAGGCAGGGTCAATGGGGAGGTTGGGGTGCCACCCCCTGTCACCCACAGAGCAAGGCCAATCAGGGGGTTGGGGCACTCCCCCCTGTCACACTCAGGGCAGGGCCGATGGGGAGGTTATGGCTCTACTCCGTCACACACAGAGCAGGGCCCATGGGGGGGTTGGGGCGCTGCATCCTGTCACACACAGAGAAGGGCCGATCAGGGGGTTGGGGAGCTCCCCCCTATCAGGCACAGAGCAGGGTTGATCAGGGGGTTGGGGCGCCTTCCCCTTTCACGAACAGAGCAGAGCGGAGAAGGAGGTTGTGGCCCCGCCCCATGTCACACACAGAGCCACAGGGCAATCAGGGGGTTTGGGCGCTGCCCCCTGTCATGCTGCTCCAGGGGCCAGGAGGCCTCCTGGCTCCGCTGATCCCAGTGCTAGGAGGCCTTGCTGCTCTGCTGATCCTGGTGCTGGGAGGCCTTGCGGCTCCGCTTGACACAGGGGCAGTGAGGCCTCGCTGCTCCACTGATCCCGGTGCTAGGAGGCCTCGTGGCTCTGTTGATCCCAGGTTCGGGAGGCCTTGTGGCTCCACTGATCCCAGGCTGGGAGGCCTTGCGGCTCTGCTGATCCCGGTGCTGGGAGACCTCACGGCTCCGCTGATCCCGGTGCTGGGAGGCATATTACCCTTTTACTATATAGGATAGAGGCCTGGTGCACGTGTGGGGGCCGGCTGGTTTGCCCTGAAGGGTGTCCTGGATCAGGGTGGGTGTCCCGCTTGGGTGCCTGACCAGCCTGGGTGAGGGGATGATGGCTGTTTGCAGCTGGTCACACCCCCTTCAGGGTGGAGTCCCCACTGGGGTGCCTGGCCAGTCTGGGTAAGGGGTTGAGGGCCGTTTTCAGGCTGGGGGGTGACTGAAGCTCCCAACCTCTCCTTTTTTCCTTTTTTTTAAATTCTGGGATTTATTTACCTTCTATGGCTGTCACTGGAGCTGAGAGCCGGCTTTAGCTGTGAGACCTTGGCTGCTGAAAGCAGGTTTCTGGGCTTTGTTTACCTTCTGTATTTGCAACATTGTTTCTTAGAGAGCAGCTCAGAGCCCAGCAGCGGCAGGCGGGGAACGTTGTCTTCCTCTGTCACTGGAGCAAGCAAGCCTCCTGTTCGCGTCAGTTGCCTGGCTGCAGGCCGCCATCTTGGTTGGCAGTTAATTTGCATATTGTGCTGATTAGCCAATGGGAAGCATGTCGGAGCTATGGCTAATTACCATTTCTCTTTTATTAGATAGGATTAGGTGCATATTAGATCATAACTTTTTTATACAGTTATCTGGGACTTTATCTTTTAAAAAACATACATAACAAAATTTACCATCTTAATAATTTTTTAAAGCTTTTATTATTGAAAGTATTACATTATGTCCCCTTTCCCCCCCACCTCCCACCTTCACCACCCTATTGTCTGTGTCCATGGGTTTTGCATATATGCATACAAGTTCTTTGGTTGATCTCTTCCCACCCACCCACCAAACCCCTGCCTTCCCTCTGAGTTTGAACACTCTGTTCCATGCTTCTGTGTTTCTGAATCTATTTTGCTCATCAATTTATCTTGTTCATTGGATTCCACATATGAGTGAGATCATGTGATACTTGTCTTTCTCTGATTGGCTTATCATTTTTAAGTGTACAGTTCAGTGGTATTAAGTACATTTACATTGTTGTACTACCATCACCACCACCATCCACAGAACTCTTTTCAATTTGCAAAGCTTGAAACTACCTATTAAACAATAATCCTCACTGCCCCTGGCAACCACTATTTTACTTTCGTCATGATTTTGACTACTATAGGTACCTAATGTAGGTGGAATCATACACATTTTCTTTCTTTTCTTTTGAGTTGGTTATCCTTTTATCCACAGTGGGAGCTTCCTTGATCACTTTTTGTTTGCATTAGTTTTTCTTGAGGACTGATGCATGTTAGTCCTGGGCTTTCATTTTACTAAAGTGCTGCCAGCACTGTATGTTCCAAAGTGTCTTCATTTTTCTCCTGCATTTTCCTATCTGGCTTCATTGGCTTCTAATGTCCAGTTTTGCTGATGCAAATATAATCAGATGGCATTGTGTACATTTTTTTCCCTTTGTAGGTGGCTTGTCTTCCTTTCTGTGGAAACACTCAAGATTTTCTTTTTATGCTCAATATTCTACCACTTTACAATGAGATATCTATGGCTGAGTATTTTTTTTTTTTTTTATGGCTGAGTATTTTTTCTAAATTGCTGTAGTCAGGACCTGTACATTTTAAGAGTCCTTTTACATTTGAGAAATTCTTTTTCCTGTGGCTGTTTTTCTTATCTCATTGAGTTTGCTATACCCACAGTTATGTGCTCTTAGAATAATACTTGTCTCTGCTCTTTCTTTTATAGAGACAATTAGAGGCCCGGTGCACAAAAATTTGTGCACTTGGGGGGAGGGGGGTCCCTCAGCCCGGCCTGTGCCCTCTCGCAGTCTGGGACCCCTCGGGAGATAACGACCTGCTGGCTTAGGCCTGCTCCTGGATGGCAGAGGGCAGGCCCAATCCCTAGGTGCAGCCCCTGGTCAGGCTCAGAGGAGGGCCGATTTGGGATTTGGGGCGCCGCCCCCTGTCATGCACAGAGCAGGGCAGATTGGGAGGTTGCGATGCCACCCTCAGTCACCCTCAGGGTAGGGCCCATTGGGGGGTTGGGGCACCGCCCCCTGTCACACTCAAGGAAGGGTCGATGGGGAGGTTGTGGCGCCACCCCCTGTCACGCACAGAGCAGGGCCAATAAGGGGGGTGGGGCTCTGCCCCCTGTCACACACAGAGCAGGGCCGATCAGGGGGCTGGGGAGCTCCCCCATTTCACTCACAAAGTAGGGCCGATCAGGGGAGTTGGCACACCGCCCCCTGTCATACACACAGCAGGGCGGATCAGGGGGTTGGGGCGCCGTCCTCTATCACCCACAGAGCAGGGCCGATCAGGGGGTTGGGGTGCCGCCACTGTCACACTCAGGGCAGGGCCAATGGGGAGGTTATGGCTCTATCCCATCACACACAGAGCAGGGCCCGTGAGGAGGGGGGTTGGGGCGCCGCCCTCTATCACCCACAGAGCAGGGCCGATCAGGGGGTTGGGGCGCCGCCACTCTCACACTCAGGGCAGGGCCAATGGGGAGGTTATGGCTCTACTCCGTCACACACAGAGCAGGGAACGTGGGGTGGGGGGGTTGGGGCGCCGCACCCTGTCACACACAGATCTGCAGGGTGATCAGGGGGTTGGGGAGCTCCCCCCTATCAGGCACAGAGCAGGGCTGATCAGGGGGTTGGGGCGCCTTCCCCTGTCAAGAACAGAGCAGGGCCGATAGGGAGGTTGTGGCCCCGCCTCCTGTTACACACAGAGCCGCAGGGCGATCAGGGGGTTTGGGCGCTGCGCCCTGTCACGCTGATCCCGATGCTGGGAGGCCTCTCAGCTCCGCTGATCCCGATGCTGGGAGGCATATTACCCTTTTACTATATAGGGTAGAGGCCTGGTGCATGGGTGGGGGCCAGCTGGTTTGCCCTGAAGGGTGTCCTGGATCAGGGTGGGGGTCCCCACTGGGGTGCCTGGCCAGTCTGGATGAGGGGATGATGGCTGTTTGCAGCTGGTCACACACCCTTCAGGGTGGGGGTCCCCACTGGGGTGCCTGGCCAGTCTGGGTGAGGGGCTGAGGGCTGTTTTTAGGCTGGGACTGAAGCTCCCAACTGCTCCTTTTTTTCTTTTTTCTTTTTTATTCTGGGCCAGCTTTAGTTCTGAGGCTCCAGCTCTTAGGCCTCCGTTCCTGAAAGCAGGTATCTGGTTTGTTTCGGTTCTATAATCGAAACTCTGTATCAACTCCAGCTCTGAGATCCCAGCTCTCTGAAAGCTGGTTTCTGGGGTTTTGTTTAGCTTCTATATTTGTTACAGTGTTTTTTAAACTGCAAGCTCAGAGGCCGGCAAGGCAGGCGGGGAAGTTGCAGTCCTCCGTCACTGAAGCAAGCAAGCTTCATGTTCAGTTTAAGCTGCCTGGCTGCCGGCCGCCATCTTGGCTGGAAGTTAATTTGCATATCGCTCTGATTAGCCAATGGGAAGGGTAGTGGTCATATGCCAATTACCATGTTTCTCTTTTATTAGATAGGATATTATTATAAATGTTATTATTATTAAAATTATAAAATTTAGCATGTTATTTGATTTTTTAAAGTCTACTTTTTCTAATCTATCTTTTTTCTGTAGGATCAGTTTTTAAAATTTATTTTGGTCCTGGTCTTTCATGTTACTAGCTCTTCTCATATGCCAGGTGATCTTTGGTGTTTGTTCACATATTAAAAAGACTATCTATTTGGGTGCTCTTTGGGTGCACTGACATAAGTGGTACTATTCTCTCCTTCTCTTAGCATCAGTTCTGATTTGCAACTCTGTCTTATTTGGCAAAGGCAGGGATTTGTTGAAGAGTGGGCTTTGCTTTAGCATGAGTAAGTAGTGCAGCTGACTTCCTTTGCACTATAATACTCTGTACTCACTTCCAGGTGCTTTTTTTCTCTTAAATACAGGCGTGAAGGATAATAGGGAGTGATGGGCAGTAGGACATTACATTGTATCTTAAATTGCTTAGTCATCAAGGAGCAAAGATCAATCAACACAATAGACAAGAAGAGTTTGGAAGCAGTGTGTTTTAAGGTGTTTTCACTTTTTTTGAATTGTATTATTTTAAAAAGTGCTTTAGTAAATTTTACAATGTCTAGTCATGGGAGTGTAAACCTGAAACTAATTTAGTGTTGTATGTATTCAAGTGTAATTGAAAAACAAAAAATGATTAATAATTAATTAAAACAAGAGAAGGAAAACGCAAATTCCCAAGAATTTAAGCAACTTTGAAATGGGAAGTTTAGCAGTTTCATTTGGGATAGTTCACAGAATGCATTTATTCTAGGCTAACCACGCCCCTCTGAAGGGAGTGCCTTTGGCATACGTGTTACCTTGTGCATTAGGAACACAGTCTGCAGTTATTGCATAACCAATCCCCCCAGTGACACTTGAGCTAAAATGGTATTTCAGGGAGAAGGATTAAAAAAAAAAAGAAGAAAGAAAGGAAATAAAAAGTACTTTAATAAAGAGCTGTAGAAATAATATCTTTTAAATTCACATATTTGTGCTTAAAAATAAAAAATAAAAACTCAGAGAACTATAACTTGATAAAGATTATAAATTAGCCAAAACCGGTTTGGCTCAGTGGATAGAGCGTCGGCCTGCGGACTGAAAGGTCCCAGGTTCGATTCCGGTCAAGGGCATGTACCTGGGTTGAGGGCACATTCCCAGTGTGAGATGTGCAGGAGGCGGCTGATCGATGTTTCTCTCTCGTCGATGTTTCTAACTCTCTGTCCCTCTCCCTTCCTCTCTGTAAAAAATCAATAAAAATATATTAAAAAAAAAAGATTATAAATTATGCACCAAACATTGTGCCTAAAGGAAGGAAGACAAGGACACTCACTGTTACCATATATTTGCAAATTATATTTCCAATAAGGAGCTAATCTTCAATCTATATAAAGAACTTATATAACTCAATAGCAAAAGAAATGAGTAGAGGAATGAGTATATGCTTTTTTCTTGGCTTATAAGCCATAGAAATTTATTTCACACAGTCTGAAGCCTAGAAGAACAGAGTAGGTGTTTCACATCGATACCTAAGAATAGAGTACTTACGAACATAGGAGAAGTGGAAGGATTGAAAGAGATAAAACTCCCTTTAATTTCTGATTAAAGCATCATATAGCAAAACAATTTTTTTTTTTCAGGGCCCACATTTCACATTTTATTGCATTTTTTCCCACAATCACTGAATCCTGCTGGGCTGTGCCCAGGGCTCCGGAGGCAGGACCTGGACGGTGAGGCTGCACAGCAAGCCATTGCCGCGGAGGGGCTGCCCCAGGGACCTAGTGGCCATGGTTGGGACACCCGTCGAGGACTGAACCCCACACCCAGTGCCCACTTAGGTGGCCCTCATGACTCCCATCCCCATCTCCACACCGCCTCCTGGATGCTGCCCCCAAACAGGGAAAACAAATTTTTAAATGCAGAAATTACTAAAACTAGTAAAAATATTCAGCACCCTTGCTAGAATTTGTAATTTATTAGAATTTGTAAATTCTAACAATCGTCTGAATAAAAGCTAATTCAAGGCTCTTGAATGGGATTACTTCATATAACAAATACAGCAGTTTTCCTTATTTTAATCTATAAATGTAATGCTACTTAGAATTCTAGTTAGACTTTTTGAAGAAACTGAAAGACCCACTAAAATTTATGCAAAATAAAGGTACACGAATAACTGAATAAAAAGGAAAGTAATGAGAAACTCCCATACCATTTATCAAGACATATTGCAGGGCTATATTAAAAACATCATGGGTTTTGGCACAAAAATAAGATAAATGAATAATGAAATGAACAGCTCAGATCCATGCATCTGTAAAGACAATTTATCATAAAGATGTCACTACAAATACGAAAAAATTTAGTAGCACATACTAGGAAAACAAATACATGAACTAAAGAAAAATAAGTTTGGATCCTTACAAAATACCACATTCAATGATGGACTCCAGATGGATTAAAGACCTGAATAAAAAAGTAAAACTACTGCCGAAGCCGGTTTGGCTCAGTGGATAGAGCGTCAGCCTGCGGACTGAGAGGTCCCAGGTTCGATTCCGGTCAAGGGCATGTACCTGGGTTTCGGGCACATCCCCAGTGGGGGATGTGCAGGAGGCAGCTGATCGATGTTTCTCTCTCATCGATGTTTCTAACTCTCTATCTCTCTCCTTTCCTCTCTGTAAAAAATCAATAAAATATATATTTAAAAAAAAAAAAAAGTAAAACTACAAAGTTAATAGAAGAAAATACAGAGAAAGACTTCTTAATAAAACTTCAAAAGTAAAAGCCACAAGGCAAAAAATTGTATGAACTTGATTATATCAAAACTAAGGATTTCAGTTCAACATTGGGCACCCTAGGCAAAGTTAAATAGATGACAGAGGAAAAAGATATCTACAATATTAAAAACTGTCAGAGATTCAAATCTCATCTGAACAGGGAATTCATAAACTTGAGAACAAAACAAGAAACCCAAAGAGAAAAATAGGTAAAGCACATGAAATTATTTTATAGTCTCTATTGATTACTGCTTGCTTTATTCCTTTCCAGAGAGATTTAACTTATTTCAGGAAGACTCCTGTTCCTTCTTCTTAAAACTCATTTATTTTTATGTTAATGAAGTTAGAGTATAAAATACATGTTAGTATTTTAGAACCTCAGGGAATAACAATTATTATAACTCCCTTAAAATGTCTGGCAATTATACAACAAACACATAGGATTCTGACTTCAATAATAAAGTTCTCTAAAAAGACGCATTGGAGTTACAATTATCAAGTCATTTCAGAGGAAAGGATAAAATGCACTTTATAAAACAAATTGGCATGGGAAGTAATGCAGTATCCGTTTCATCTCCATGTAGAGCTCACCATTTCCCCTTGAGGCTTAGACACATATTACATGAGTGAGGGCTCTTATAAAATATTATGTTTTGGAATAGATTTCATTAATGGTTTCTCGTGATAATTTATTTTCCCTTTATGCACAAGTCTCTTCTCATACTAATAATGGATAGCTTATTTGCATATAAATAGATTTCAGTCTTTGCTGAAACAGAGACTAAATATGTTTTTTTTTTCCCCCTCCCTCCTGGATATTGTTAAATAGGAAAAAAAAAAAAAATAGAGGGGAGGGGATATTACAATAATTAGCAATCAGGATTTGTAATCATTTTCTTTGGTGTTTTGTTGGTATACTTTATGTTAAGGTTTTGAGCTCTATTAAAGTCATTATGAGATGCACAGTTTGCTCAGTGACGCTTTTGGGTATACCTAGGGTTCAAACGCAAGGAAAACAGGAAAGCAGCTTCAATTGGTTATTGAAATGTTTATGTACTATCACCCTCTGGGTATCTTCTCTTAATTAGTTTTCCTGCTTCTGATAAGGTAGCATGTTCTGTTTTAGAGAAGGTAAATGTCATTTCTGTGACTATATTGCTTAATTAAATAAACCCTTTATTTTTTTGGGGGGGATACAACACTTCGTGCTCTTAGAGGGAGATTTTGTTCTTTTCAGTTAAAAATATACAAATGCTAGTATTTCAGTTATCAAATATTTCAAAGCACCAAATCTCAAAAAAATTATGATAGAATATATGTCTTTCCCAAGTATGTCTTTTATTAAGAAGGCCTTGTGAGGCTACTTTCATTTCCACTGACAATGGTAATTAATAGAGAACAATTAACTCAATGTTTTTTAAAGATACCCATTTGATATTTGCCTTTTGACTTTCAGTGTTTCAAATAGGATATGTAGCTGTATCATTGTTCTTTAAGGAACAGGGGGCATCATCTTATGGCCTAAGAAGAAAGAAGAAAAAATAAAAAATAAGGTTAGAACAATTGTTGATCAGTAATTCCTTCAGGAAATTAAAAAAACAACAACAAAAAACCAGCTGCTTTCTGGTAGGTACAATGTCTGTTGATAAGTGTGTCTTTCTGACCAGCAGAGGTCACTCAATATAAAGTGAATAATGACTTCAGCTTCCAAAAAAGACAGCCAACGGATGACTCTATTTCAGCACTTCTCTTTCACTTGATTTGTTACTTGCATAAACACTACTTTCATCTGTTGTGACACATGCTTACCTGGTGAGGGGGACAGTTCCTTGGGGCCCAAAGACCTTCCCAAACATGGAGCCAAAAATACCCTGAAAGAAGAGGTAAAAACACTGTATTTAAATCTTTGTATTTTTGGGTATTACATAGATCTTTTCTACCAGTTAAAAAAAAAAAAATGAGAGAGAAAATTGTCCCAAATAGAACATGGCACATTGCATTCTGCCACAGAGAGGCAGCCTACACCAAAAGATGGGAGTTAGAACTATTTGATTTCCAGGAAAATAACATTTCACCCTATATTTTTAAAACAACATTGTCTGTAACAATTTTAGAAAACAGTAATATATGGCAGTTTTGACAACTAGCAGTGTGAAAACACGGAGATTTTTTGAGTTTGTGACATTATGTTTTTCTTAAATGTGCATGTAGTTATAAATTTAAAAGCATAGGTGTAAAACCAAAATTACATTCGTGTTTGGTATGCTAATGAATTAATAATCCAGGAATAAAATCTTCTAAATTTATTACATAGACCTCAGTTTATTCCATGTCTTAGACCTAATTCACCTGGTAGGGGAATGCCATGTTCAGGTAAAAGCATAACATTCTCATTTAATTAACATGATACTTGTTTGGCAAATTTGATGCTTTTGGAAACTGCTAGAGATAGCTAAAGAAGCTTAAGAAGGCTGTGTGAAATAGTAAAAAGAGTTGTTAAAACCACCGAGCCAGTCACAGCTCAGCTATTAACTCATTTGCCTATAAAATTTAAATAGTTTTATTTTTTCTTCTCAGGGATGAGACACGTATTAAAAGTGGTTAAATAATTTGGTCCTTACTCCTTGTATGACTTTGTGGAGGTTGCTTAACTTTTCTGGACAATTTTATCTCCTTTATAAAAGGAACTAAAACTAAACAAGGTTTAGAGAATTTATGAAGGTTACATGGCTAGAAAATTTGGACTTGAACTTAGGTTTAAGGTTTATTTTGGAAAATAATAGACTACAGTGAAATAGAGGTGGTAATATACTTATACTTCAAAGAATTGCAGCTACCATGACCATAAAGTAAGTTTTGCACATTTGGTTCAAAATTGAAATAGCATGACATGTCTGTGACAGAATTCATAATGGTTAAAGGATGTGCACTCAGAAGTAAGTCTGTTTTCTATCTTAATAATGCCAGTCCCCTGCTAATCTCTTTTCTCAGGGAATAATTTTCCTGACCTTGTTCACAAACATTTCTGTGATATATCATCTAAACATCATTTTCACATTGTAAATAGGCATATGAATTCAAGGTGTCCATTTTTCCATAGACAATTACTGAAAAGGAAAGTATAATGAGAAGAAAATGATTAAAAAAGCTTGAAGGTGCAGGTGTAGATTCTATTGGACTCTTAAATTGACTGTTCCTTCCTGGTTTGGTTCAGTTTAGCTCCACAGGATTGATTGAAGTTACACCACAGGCAGGCACAGGGAGAGGCACAGTGTTTCAGATATATTCTAGAGGAAATGGTAGCCTCATCCATCTTTTAAGGTTTATTCTCTAGATTACTAGTTATTGAGATTATTTGAGCAAGAGATGATTTAATGTTAAACTATAGCATTTGAGAATAGCTACATACTAAATTGTTGTAGTTAAGAGGTCTAAAGCAGTGGGTTTAGTTAAAATTATGTTCTCTTGATTCCACTTTCAGAGAATGCGATTTATATTTTTTGGTATGAATCCAAGGAATCTGCATTCTGACATTAATCTGGGTTATTCTGATGCCTGTGATTCATGAATCACACTTGGAGAAAGACTAGTTTAAAATATATAATGCTAAATAGGAGTTTTTTGCTTTTTTAGTGTTGCTATTTCAAGCCATAGAACAAGTTCAGCCAGAGGCCAGTGGAGAAACATGTCCAAAGCCACAAAATGTCTGTGAATAGGCCTAGTGGGTCATGGGTATGAAGCCAGATGAAAAAACTCTTAACTATTTGGAAAAAAACCACACATTATTAATATAAACAAATCCCACTGTGATTTGTCTTGGTTAAAATTAATTAGTGGTAGATGAGAAGGCTTGCAAGGGAAGATCCTGATGAATTCTCATAGTAAACTATTATTCTCATGTGAAGGTGTGGGAACAGAGATAGAGAATATTTTATGTTATATGATCACAGGAAGGGAACACTGTTAAAGTAAAGAAAATATTCTTATTTTGGCTTAAATTTTTGTATATTTAAGTTACTGAAAATGAACAAGAAGTTTTCTGAGATATTCAGTGTTTAACCTAATATTTTTTGTTTAATCTCTGATGAATGTAAACAAAACATTTGTGCAACAAAGCAAGAAACTCCATTCTGTCATTCATTTACTCTATAAAATGTTTGTTTTAAGATGCAGAATTTATTTATTTAAGTCACAAATGAAAGCATTAACCTTTGTTTAATTGACTTGTCATTATATAAATTACGCAGACTCTTCTTTCAAAAAATGCTAAACTCTGAGTTTAGCTTTATTGTAGTAATCCTAGTCAAAGAAAGATTCAAATAGAAACTCTTCTAGGAGCCTAACCATTTTCAGCAAGCTATGAAAATGGCAAATAGTTATTTTAAAAGTTTTCTTTAAATCACATATCATTTGCTATATAGCTTTCTTAAATAACTTAGTTTGATTAATATTAATAGAATGTTTTAGTTATTTTAAAAATGCAGTTGATATAAAAATACAGTTGATATATATTTAAACAACTGTACATAACTTGATCTATTACATATGTTTTATTAAATGCATAATCCTAATTTTTACATATATAATAGTTAACAGAAATAAGTGCCAGTCTTAAGAGGGAATATCTTACTAATTTAGCCCTAAATGAGTATTAATATAATGATGGTCTTAAGAGGGAATATCTTACTAATTCAGCCCTAATTGAGTATTAATATAATGATGATGATTTAAGAGCACTTGGAATATATGTTGAGAATTCTGCTTTTTTGCTTGGATAAATTTCTTGGCATTCTGACTCCAAATCTTTAAATATGGACAGTGGAATATAAAAGCTAAAATTAAATTATGAAAGAAAAATTTATTGCTAATATGTAAAGTTAATTGTAAGGTATTTTATTTACCTTGATGACAATTTCATACTTTATTGATGTTTTGATAACTTTGTTCATTCATCAATAAAAATCACTCGTGTGTTACATTTTTATATATTACCTACTAAAAGTGGTATTAGAGGGAAGGTGATCATCCTTCCTTCCAGTTGGTTCTTATAATCCTATCTAATAAAAGAGAAACATGATAATTGGCATACGACCGCTACCCTTCCCATTGGCTAATCAGGGCAATATGCAAATTAACTGCCAGCCAAGATGGCGGCCGGCAGCCAGGCAGCTTGAAACTAACATGAGGCATGCTTGCTTCAGTGACTGAGGACTCCAACGTTCCCTGCCTGCCACTGCAGACCTCTGAGCTGCAAGCAACTATGTAACAAACATAGAAGCTAAAGAAAACCCCAGAAACCTGCTGGGCTTCAGCCAGCAGGATCACAACATTGTAAGCAAAGGCCAGAAACCTACTTTCAGCAGCAGAGGTCTAAGAGATGGAGCCAAGCCTCAAAGCTAAAGCTGGCCCAGAATAAAAAAAAGAAAAAGAAAAAAAGGAGCGGTTGGGAGCTTCAGTCACCCCCAGCCTGAAAACAGCCCTCAGCCCCTCACCCAGACTGGCCAGGCACCCCAGTGGGGACCCCCACCCTGAAGGGTGTGTGACCAGCTGCAAACAGCCATCATCCCCTCACCCAGGCTGGCCAGGCACCCCAGTGGGGACCCCCACCCTGATCCAGGAAACCCTTCAGGGCAAACCAGCCGGCACCCACCCATGCACCAGGCCTCTACCCTATATAGTAAAAGGGTAATATGCCTCCCAGCACTGGGATCAGCGGAGCCGCGAGGCCTCCCGGCACCGGGATCAGCGTGACAGGGGGCAGCGCCCAAACCCCCTGATCGCCCTGCGGCTCTGTGTGTGACAGGGTGGGGGCCCTGCTCTGTGCGTTACAGGGGGCTGCGCCCCAACCCCCTGATTGGCCCTGCTCTGTGTGTGACAGGGTACAGAGCCCCAACCCCCCTGATGGGCCCTGCTCTGTGAGTGACAGGGGGCAGTGCCCCAACCCCCTGATTGGCCCTGCTCTGTGCATGACAGGGGGTGGCGCCTCAGCCTCCCCATCGACCCTGCCTTGAGTGTGACAGGGGACAGTGCCCCAACCCTCCAATCGGCCGTACCCTGAGCGTGACTGAGGGTGGAATCACAACCTCCGGATTGCCCTGCTCTGTGTATGACAGGGGGCGGCTCCCCAACTCCCCAATAGGCCCTGCTCTGAGCCCGACCAGGGGCTGCACCTAGGGATTGGGCTTGCCCTCTGCCACCCGGGAGCAGGCCTAAGCCAGCAGGTCGTTATCTCCCGAGGGGTCCCAGGCTGCGAGAGGGCACAGGCCGGGCTGAGGGACCCCCCTCCCCCCTGAGTGCACAAAAATTTGTGCACTGGGCCTCTAGTTTATACAGAAAACATGTTATACCTACACTTACAAGACTGATGAAAGTCATTCAAATTTGTACAATGTACTTTTTTAATCAGAGAGTGAAAGTATCTTTATAGGAGCAGTTTAAAGACTTTATTTGATAGGGCTTATGGATGCACATCTTGCTAAGTTTATACTTAGAGATACACAGGTGAACAGACATTGCTGTCTGAAGATATATATCAGTCAAGCCAAGTCCATGTGATTCTGTATTTGGGTGTCATAAGAGTGACGGCCCTTTTGCTTTGTCAATGCTGAGAACTCACATTTCAACAGATGGATGATTTAGGTAGACTCCAATAGGTGAATTTCTTAGTCTACTGAGATTGGAGTGCATTATAATAGTCCATTGCTTAGAGACTGTGTTGGTAATAATTTCTAGATATTCCATAATAATTTTAAGATATCATCCTTAAGTGTTTAAGACACTAGAGGCCTGGTGCACAAAATTCATGCACGGGTAGGGTCCCTAGGCCTGGCTGGTGATCAGGGCCGGCCGGGGCCTCCCTTCCTCAGCTGCCAGCTGCTGGCTAGGGCCTTCCTTTTGTTCCACACCGCCCTCTGGTGGCCAGCGCATGTCATAGTGAGCAATTGGTCTCCGGTGGAACTCCTGCAGGGACAACTTGCATATTAGGCTTATATATATATAATTTCTTAAAATATATAATACCCATTTTGTTTTTGGACAGAGAAGTTAACAGGATGGTAAAATGTACATGGAACTTTTGGCTAGAAGTTTATGCATTAGGTGGGCTCTATTTTTTCTCATCACATATACACTACATTTAATAGTCTGTGAGATTCTGTGGTCATAATCTGAAACGCCACTTAATCAAATCAAGTCTTAGAAGCAGGAGAAAAGTGTTAAACCTGAATATAGCCTTGACATTGATTATAATACTTCCTTGTGTACTAATCTTTTGTTTTTGTTATTATTTTATTGGTAGAGCTGAAGGATAAAATAAGTGTGAGGAAATGTGTTCCATAAAAATTTGAATTCTCTAAATGACATTTTAAAGCCATGTAGTCCATTTTAATGAAGAATTTCATAGATCCTTTTTAATTTTTAAAGGTGTGCTCACATATGGGATATTTACTTTTCAGTAGCTATCTGAGTATTTATAAGCACAATTGACTACATAATTTATAAATTTAAGCACATTATGAAAACAGCCATACTTTAATCTGAGGTTTTGCAGCTTTACTTATAGAAGTAGCTATTTCTGAGTCCATTCTAATGTATCAAGATGAATTTTATTTTACGCATTGCTCCTGTTCTATCCCATTTTTTTTGCCCTGTAGCATTGGTTGACATTTCATACAGTTGGCATAGGGCTGGGAAATATGTAATTATAAGAATCACCTGCTTTTGAATTTCCCATTATGTAGTAGCCCTGATGCAAGCAGACTTTTCATAGGTGTTTGACTTGGAATGAGAAGTTTTCTTCTTTCATGACCAGTGATTAAAATGTGGCATTTTGGTAAATAAATAAAAGATAGCTTCTGCATAATAACAGCTGTGAATGAGAGCTGATGAAACAATGTAAATCTTTATGATATAAGCAGTAGCATATGTAATTGGAGATATATTTTAAGAATAAGACCATTGATTTTTTTGAATGCTCTGTAGCTTAAAGCAAGCTAAGTGCTAAAATACAGACGATGCATATTTTGCTTCACTTAATGCTTCTCAAAGGAATTCTAATAAAGGGAATCCACTACAACTACATGTGAATATTTTCTTTTTTTTTAATGAGTTATAACCATGAGTATAAATATTTATCAGTTACTGTAGCATGGTGGTAAAGGCAGGGCATAGACTATATTTCTTCATAATTGAAAATGAAACTTACCGTTACAATAGTATCTGGATACTAGCCTTACCTGTTATATTAAGCTTTATAAATCTTTGTGGTTAAAGTTGCAATTTTCAATAAATTGTGGAATTATGCACCCTGTTCCTGATTATGATTTGTATTCTTTTTTTGGATACTGAAGTAGCTGATATAATCCCCCATACATGGTTTAGTTTGTATATTTAATTCTGTCTGTAAATATATTATGAGTGCATAGCCACATTATCTCTCTCTACTATAAATTATATTATCCTAAGTCATACGTGCTCTTGTTTTACATGTCACTTAGTAGGTCAAAACACACTAGCTCCTGTCTTATTCAATTTGGGCTGCTATAACAAAAACACCATAGACTGGGAGGATGAAACAATAGAAATGTATTTTTACAGTTCTGGAGTCTGGGAAGTTCCAGATCAAGGTGCCCAATGTGCTGACCAATTTGATTCCTAATGAGAGACCTCCTCCTGGTTTCCAGGTAAACATCTTGTTATCCTCACATAGAGGAGGGAGGGAGGGAGGGAGAGAGGGAGAGAGAGAGAGAGAGAGAGAGAGAGAGAGAGAGAGAGAGAGAGAGAGAGAGAATAAGTTCTAATGTCTCTTCTTATATGGACACTAATCTCATCATGAAGACTCCACTCTTGAGACCTAATCACAGGCACCATCTCCAGTTACTATCCCTTTGGGGATTAGGGTTTGAATATATGAATTTTGGGGGAACACAAGCATTCAGCCCATAGCGACTTCCTACAAGGGCTTTATAGCTTTGGATATCTATCATATTAATTGAATTGGTATTAGAATGATTAAACTAGAGCCAAATGCCACCTTCTATTTTAATTTTGAAATGTCCTATGTGAATAGAGTGAAAGTATTAAATTATGTTAGATGAACATATCAATTCTATAATTGCTTAGATATAAAAACATCAAAATTCTTCAAAGTAGATGGTTTCAAATTGTGTGTTTACTAGGGAGATAGAGGCATTGATTTTGTGTTCTTTTAATACCTTTACATTTAGTCTACTATTTCACTATTCAATATTCTATGCTCAAAGTTCTTATTTTCTTCTCTCTACATAGTGTCTCTTCATTGCCCTCTAATTTAGTTTTATTCATCACCACTCTACTAAAGTTCTATTCTACATGCTCAACAGTAACCTCACTATAAGTCTCCTCTTGAAATAGTTGATATAGTAGACATACCTTTAACACTCTTAAAATATTAGTACAAGGCTTAGCATGTGATAGACACTCAATAAGTATTGGTAAATACATAAATAGAGAGAAAAAGTAACTCATTTTCTCTCTAGAGTGATGAGAAATAAAGTACTAGCTTTGTTTCTCGAGAATAAACTTTATTTTTCAAGTACTTTTATTCATGAGACTATCTTCTTCTTTTACTCTTCTCTTCCCTGTCTATATGCAGCCCCCAAGTTTCAGTTCTCAGTTATTTCATCTTTTCTCTTCATACACTTTTGCTTTGAGAAACTGCCGCTATCGCCTCTACATGTCTAACTCCATACTTTTTCTCGAGACCGGCTTTCTCGTGAGCTTCAGTTACATGTCTACAGTTGTCCTCTGGACATTCCCGTTTGGATATCTTGCCACCTTTTAAAACATTACTGGCTGGAACACCTGATGTTTTTCTTTAATGATATCATCTTCCTGTGTTTCCAGTTCCTGTCACAGTGTTACCTTTTTCATGGCCGCTCTTCATTTTTATCTTTTTCCAGTCAATGTTGTTGCATATCTTAGAAAATATTCTGAATCGTTCTTCACTCTTAGTAAATAACTTGTTTGTTTCCTGGAAACACACCATCTTCAAGGCATTCCATCCTATAAATTACTGCTGGAGTTTGTTTTTTAAGCTATCTCTGTTTTCATGAGTCTCCTTTCGTCTAAAACCTTCAAGAATTGTCCACTGACTATGGAACTGGTTTACAAAAGATTTTTTTTTTTAAATTACTAGGCAGTGTTGTTCAAATAAAATTTTACATGAGACCCAAATAAATAATACTAAATCTAGAGTTGTTTTGATTGGTAAGTCATGCCTCTACTTAGGCGTTGCCTACATATTGTCCTCTAGGCACTTCTGTGGAATTTTGGGACAATTTAGAATACAATTGGAAACCCTTTGACACTAGTACAAAATCTTTATTTAGGAACTAGAGGCCTGTCACATGAAAAGATTAGTGCAATAGGCCTTCCCTTCCCCTGGCTGCTGGCACCGGTTTTCCTCCAGCACCCGGACCCAGGCCTTCGCTCTGGCCGGAGCCACCTTCAAGCCTTCACTGCCCCGCCCGGCCACCCCGGGTCGGGTCGCACACAGGACGCCTGGATGGGCTGGCCGATTGCTGCTGCCCCTCCCAGCCGCCCTGGGTCGGGTTGTACACGGGACGCCCGCCACCCCGGGTTGCAAATAGCAGGTCCGGATGGCGGCAGGGCAGGCGGGATGGTGCTGTCTCGCCCTGCCTGCAGTATGCAAATTAGCCGCCATCTTTGTTGGCGGTTGATTTGCATATTGTGCTGATTAGCCAATGGGAGTTGTAGCGAAGGTACGGTCAATTACTATGTTTGTCTATTATTAGATAGGATAGGCCTTGTTACATTCAACCAATCTCTTTACTACCTCCATTGATTCATGTAAATTCCATCTTTGTGTCTTGGTTTCTATCATGTTTAGTGCCCAGAATACTATTAAACCAACTTCCTGCTTCTTTAAGTCTTATTCATATCTCTAAATGCAGCTCAGTCACTACCTTGTCACTGGACATCTGAATGAATATTAGAAATTTAAAAGAGTTGAGTATCTTTTTCCTGATGTATATTTAGCTTGAAGGGTACTGTTTTCTTTTCTTTGAAATTACTTCTACATTACATTTAATTATTGGATAAACAAATGTCACTATTTTATGCTTTTCATATTTCAAAGCCCTGAACTGAATGATTTTAAGTACTTAAAAAGATTGTGTCCAAGATTGTTTGATGCTAAATTTATATACTAGGAGAACAAATTTAAGAATAATATCCGTGTGACCAAAATTTTTACATTTGTTTTCTCTTAGGACCTGCATTGGCCAGTCTGCTTTGTAGAAATCTTGCTCCATAACCTTATTTGTTGAAGCATCAAAGTGTTTTAAGATTTCCAAAGAAATTACTCCTGGTCCAGTGACATAAGAGGTTTGTCAATGATATTTATTTTTATGAATAACATAAGAATAGAATAGTTTCCAGAAAGTACTGAAAATGTCTACATTAAATTCCTTTTCATATATTTTATTCATATTAGTCACTAATCAAAATATTTTCACTAAGGGAGGATTTTTAAAAGACATATTATGATATCTTTAAAGAATTATTTAAGAATTATTTAATAATTTGTCTTTAAGCATCCCTGCAACTTTAAGTATTTATTTGTTTATATACACAAACTGAAATTCCCACGTGTTTATTGAAATTATGAATTTATTAGAAGGCTCAGAAAAAGTCCTGTGTGTCTAGTAAAATCAAGGTTTGATCTTTTATTTTCTTTGAATAAATGTAGACACTGTATTTATAATAAATAAGAAGTTCTTTTAAGCTATAGGCCTCCTTATTGTAAGGAGATGTTTTAGAAATGGTGCTCACTATAGGCCTTAATTCCCCATTTGGAATGAAATACTGTAACTCCCCATTCCCACCCTGCTAACTACTGAGAGTCAAATATTTTATGGTGGCTGATAGCAATTAATTTAATTAATCCTCAGTGCAAATGACAGTGAATGTTCCTTTCCTCAGTAGTTAATGACAAGTTTATTTTTATTGAATGTATGCTTTTCTACTTACTTAAAATGTTACAATCTAAATGATATTTTAGCACTGTAAAAAGCAGGTCACCATTATAATATCAGAAAAAAAGAAAAGAAAATGAATAATGAAATAGTTGCGGACTTTACTTGTGGGCTGTTGATTCCCCCAAAAGGCCACTGCGGATGCCTACTGAAAAAGCAAAGATACTTTTATTAGACTTACTTCAGAAAGAAAGAATCTACTAGGCAGTCTTGGTAGTGTTTCAGAAGATAGAGGCAAGGGAGGATATTTACAGTGTTTTAGGACTTGGGCCATGTAATGTAAGGTAAGTTTTGAAAATGGGGAACTGGTTGGGATTTGGCAAAGTTTAGAACATATCTATGTTGGATTTTGGTTATAATGAGGAAGGGTCTTAAAGCAATTATCGAACAGTAAGCTATTAGTCTTCATAAATTAGGCATTATAGCTGTTTATAGTCTGATCATATTAAATCTTTAGCTGAATGATTTCCCTCCTCCTTTTAAAAACTAATTTTAGTGTTGTCCACAAAAAATAAATACCAGTAAACCTAATAGTTATCCCTCTTCATTGTGATACACTTGTCATAGGACATGTACAAACTAGTCTTCCTAGTATTTAAAGATGTTCTTTTTTTTTCTTTCCTTAAGATTTAAAAATTATATTTATACTAGAGGCCCGGTACATGAAATTTGTGCATGGGTCGGGGGGTCCCCTCAGCCCGCCTGCACCCTTTCCAATCCAGGACCCCTTGGGGGATGTCTGACTGCTGGTTGGACATCCCTCTCACAATCTGGGACCACAGGCTCCTAACTGCTCACCTGCCTGCCTGCCTGATCACCCCTAACTGCCCCCTCTGATGGCCTGGTCACCCCCAAATGTCCCTCCTACTGGCCTGGTTGCCCACCCACTGGCCTAACTCCCCCCCATCCAGCCTGCTCGCCCCATACTGACGCCCCCCCCCAGGCTGGTCACACCCCACGGCCCACCCCCCCACCGGCCTGGTCATCCCTAACTGGCCCTCCTGCCAGCCTGGTCGCCCCATGCAGCCTGCTGCTCAGTTGTTTGGTTGGCCCTCACTAACTTCCCTGCCAGCCTGGTTGCCCCACGCAGCCTGCTGCTCAGTGGTTTGGTTGGCCCTCACTAACCCTCCTGCTGGCCTGGTTGCCCCATGCAGCCTGATGCTCAGTCATTTGGTCGGCCCTCACTAACCCCCCTACGGGCCCGGTCGCCCCACACAGCCTGCTGCTCAATTGTTTGGTCAGCCCTCACTAACCCCCCTGCCAGCCTGGTTGCCCCATGCAGCCTGCTGCTCAGTCATTTGGTCGGCCCTCACTAACCCCCCTGCGGGCCCGGTCGCCCCACACAGCCTGCTGCTCAATTGTTTGGTCAGCCCTCACTAACCCCCCTGCCAGCCTAGTCGGCCCATGCAGCTTGTTTGGTCATCTGTTCAGTTGTTTCAGTTGCGACAGTCGCTTAGGCTTTTATTTATATAGATTTTATCATAGTCACCTTCATGGTGGGGGTCCCCGCTGGGGTGCCTGGCCAGCCTGGATGAGGAACTGATGGCTGTTTGCAGCTGGTCACACCCCCTTCAGGGTGAGGGTCTCCACTGGGGTGCCTGGCCAGTCTGGATGAGGAACTGATGGCTGTTTGCAGCTGGTCACACCCCCTTCAGGGTGAGGGTCTCCACTGGGGTGCCTGGCCAGCCTGGATGAGGAACTGATGGCTGTTTGCAGCTGGTCACACCCCCTTCAGGGTGAGGGTCTCCACTGGGGTGCCTGGCCAGTCTGGGTGAGGGGCTGAGGGCCGTTTTCAGGCTGGCCAAGCCCCCTGGTGATGGAAGCTCCCAGCCTCTCCTTTTTTTCTTTTTTTTTAATTCTGGGATTTATTTACCTTCTATAATTGAAACTTTTTGCCTTGAGTGGAGCTTAGAGAAGGCCAGGGCGGGCGGGAAGCTTGACTTCCTCCATCGCCAGGGGCAACCCAAGCCTCCTGCTCGCTCCAGCTCTGTGGCCACGGCCGGCTGAAAGCAGGTATCTGGGGTTTATTTGTCTTCTATAATTGAAACTTTGTTGCCTTGAGTGGAGCTCAGAGCCGGCCACGGCAGGCAGGAAGCTTGGTTTCCTCCATCACTGGGGCAACCAAGCCTCCTGCTTGCTCCAGCTCCATGGCTGCCGGCTGCCACCTTGGTTGGGTTAATTTGCATATAGTCGCTCTGATTGGCTGGTGGGCGTGGCTTAAGGCGTAGTGAATTTTGTGCATTGGGCCTCTAGTTTTCTAATAATAGCTTCTGATTTTCTTCCTTGATTTTAGACAGCTTTATACATCTCCAATTTGTCAGTCTGGGTCGGGTGAAACCAAACTTTCTGCCAAGCTGGGAGAGGCTGGAGAAGCTGGTCACGCATCCACTCTTCCTTTCCTGTGCTACTCTCTCTAGCTTGAAAGTTCCTTCTTGGTGCTGAACAATGCCATCTGGGTGATAGGATGATGCAGGCACCATTGTTGTCTTTTATCTCTTCTTGTGCAATTATTCTCAGCTCTTTTGTTCCACTGTGATACAAAAGCTTCCTAAGTACATGATAGAGGTCTCCCAGAGCTGTGTTGTTGTGAGGTTTTTTTCTTGTGGATTACTGTCATATCATTGGTCTTTGTAGGGGCGGGGAAAGGGAAACTGGTTTTTCCCACTTTACCGGTTTTTTTGTTTCCTCTCCAAAATATCAGCAGGTTTTTCTTTCAGCACTTCAAATATATTATCCCACTCCCTTTGGTCCTGCAAGGTTTCTGATGAAAAATCCACTGGTACTTTTGTAATGTTTTCTTGTACATGACAAGTCACTTTTCTCTTGCTTTGTTCAAAATTCTCTCTTTGTGTCTGACTTTTGATAATTTGATTACAATGTATCTTGGTGACTATGTTAAACAATATGCAGAGTTTTTGTTTTCTTCACTGTAGATAGACACTCAAGATTTCTGAGAAGTGTACTGTTACATATTAATAGAAATTAAGCAAATTTCAGTTCCTTTCTTTTTAAATGTATTTTTTTTTTTTTACTATTGATAGTATTACAGACATCTCCTATAGTCCCCCCTTTACCCCCCACCTCCCAGCCCCTACCCACCCCCCAGGTCTTCACTACCCTATTGCCCATGTCCATGGGCTATGCATATCAGTATATAAGTTCTTTGGTTTAGCTCTTCTCTCCCCCTACAGTTCTAATTTTTTAATATTTAAAAATATTATTTTCTTTTTTGATAAATTGCTAATAGAGAATTATAAGGTTGATTTAAAGTATATAGGTTTTTTGATGGTTAGTTTCTATTTTCACTTTCAACTGCTCACATTATCTTTGTAGAAAATATATGGTTGTACCTATAAAATATGTTTATTTTTAAATGTGCCTTAAAATTCTGCTTTTAAAAACTCAATTTTATACCTTAGTTTTAAAGTTTGTGGGATAGTAATTCATATCCTCTGGAAAAGTGACTTAAACTTTTCTTGCAGAAATCAGTTTTGCACTTCAATTGTAAAGGTCATGGCACATTACTTTAAAACCCCAAAGTGAATGCTTAAAAGCTACTTGTCATTTGCCATTGCGTAAAAAGGTCTTTGAGTCTCCCTGGACTACAACCTTAGTTTAATTTTCCCCCTTCCTTTCTGCTTATAGAGCTCTTGATATTCCTATGAACTTCCTCAATCACTAAGTTTTGGAAGACTGTGAAGGTCTGTTCTGGAAAATCTGTTTTCAGCCTGTTGTATTAGTCCTTGAGATGCCTATCAAAGGTATGCTCTGCTCTATGATGTGCCAAGAGGATTCAGGTTAATTGTGTTACTAGTTATTACATTGGAACAGAGATGAATCTCTGCACCTTAAAGACTAGTTTCAACCTAGAATAATATATTATGAATTATTTTCATGTTATTCATAAACCCTTTAAGAGAAAAGAAAAATATTGTTTGCTCATACATTTGTGTATTTTCCTGTCAGTAGTTTTCTTTTCTTTTTTATTTTTTTTTTCAGTTGATCAGCAGCCTAGCCAGGATCTCCAGCCAGGATCTCCAGCCAAGTTCTGGTCTGGATCTCCAGAGAGGTTCTGCTGTTTATTGTCTTGTTACATCCGTATTTATACCAGTTGATTTTAATCCTGTCAATTTCTATTACAAAGGTTAGGGCGTTTCTTATCTCCATTCCAGGGAGTAAAGATTATGTAGCTTAAGCATGATTGTTTGTAGTTAAAGAGATTAACTACCCGCCTGGCACTTAGTTAAGGAGTTTCATCCCCTCCCTAACTTCAGGGAAAAATCCCTACCTGGGGAAACAACCTTTCTCAGAGACCTTGGTTAAAACACATAGTGCCAAGAAGGTGAGCAAACATATTAAGAACAGTATGCCATATATGCCAGGTCCCTTGAAACAGCAAGCATGGACCGGCTCCCGGCAAATTCCCCCTTTTTTATTTTTTAAAAGCAGGCATTAAAAAGAAAAACCCCAAATGCTCTCTTGTATCCATTTTAAGAGTAGGCTTGGTGCTTTCAGCTATTACCTGAGTCCTGATCTATCACCCCAGGGAGAGCTTGCCAATCCTGCACTTTCCCAGGGTGGAAAGGCTGCAGTGGGGTTAAGGATAAGGCTCCTTGGGCCTACCTCCTCCCATGCCTTTACATTTACCTTTCCTTCCTCAGAAAAGCATGGACATACTTCTTGTATAAAGCGTTCTGTCTGACTGGGAGTAACCTTAATTCCTCTGCTAGCAAGCATATGTGTTAAAAGATCAATACAGAGTCTTATTTCTTTAGACTCAGTATGGCACATTTTCTTAATCTAAAGATCAATACAGAGTCTTCTTTCTTTGGACTCAGTATGGCACATCTTCTCAATCTAAGTTCTGTACTATCCACCTTCTTACCCTACTTATCCTCTATAGGGGGGCCTGAAGTACGCTGGTGGAGTCCTATCTGTCCCGAATGTGGGGGTTCTCAATGAGGGGGGGCTTACCTAGGGGAATCCTGTTCCAGGGGTTCCCAAAGGTGTGGACGGAGTCGGCGAAGACTATCCACCCTCTTCCTACGGTGGAGTCCTATCCATCCTGAGAGTGGGGCTTACCTAGGGGTCCCTGTTCAGGTGCCATATGCCGGGGTCCAACCCCAGCAGGTCCAGGGGTCCCCAAAGGTGTGGACGGAGTCGGCGAAGAAGGAAGGACACAGAGACAGTGTTCAGTTGATCAGCAGCCTAGCCAGGATCTCCAGCCAGGATCTCCAGCCAAGTTCTGGTCTGGATCTCCAGAGAGGTTCTGCTCAGTAGTTTTCATAATATACTCAAAGGGAACTGTAAGAATCACTGTTTTTTACCCAAAGAATAACTTTAGCTATTGATAATTTAGAGAAAGAGAAGATAATTAAAATTTATATCTTACATGAGGTAGTGCTGTCAAGGAAAAAACTAAGTTCTGCCCATGCTAGTTGTTATAACTGCAAACATTTTCATCGCTTTCCCTATCTATTGTATACTCAATTTAACATAGAACTTATTTATGGAATTACCTGTATTAAGTATTATTTAAACACATGATATTTTACATAGACAATAAAGTACTATGATTTTTGCAGTGGCATTGGGTGATAACTTGAATGTAACAATATCAAAAATAGGGAGAGTGAAAAGGAATCAGGCTCATATCCGTTTAACCTATTTTTAATTTAAAACAGTATTATTTCAATGGGTTACATTGAAATACATTCAGTTTTTGTGTGTTTCAACATGTAAAAACTTATTTATGACATCACTATTTTTATTACGAAAAAGAGCTTTTACATAAAATATAATTTTAGTTTGAGCTATAAAGGCATGGAAAATCTTACACACATGAAAATTGTGTTTTTCTACTCTGTTCTGATTACGATTTAGCAATTTTATTATTTGTTAACATTAGTATTTTAACATTTTGATAAAGAACTATGCTTGCAACCAAAGAAAATATTTTTTATAAACAATTACCAAATTCTTATCTCTGGTTATTATAACTCATGTTTACTTTTTTATATAAATAAATAAACATTGGTTTACCAGTCTAAAGCCTCTGGTTTATAAGTTGAGGTTTGTTGATTAGAACTGTTACTGACAAGAGTCTGTAATAATAAAGGTAATAAGGAAAATTTGAATTCCCAGCAGTAAGCTTATTAGAAATATCAACTATGTATTTTCTTCTCCAAGAAAGTCAGAGATTGTTCTTTTTGACAATAAAAAATTTATTTCATGATAAATGCCAAAATGTACTCCCTCTGGCCCTCTCTTTCTCCTGATCCTCCTGGTTCCAAGGATGATGCTTCTGAGTGTTCAGTGTGTCCCTTCCCTTAGCCTCTCCTGTGCTAACACATTCTGACTAGAGATGGGCACGTTAGTGCAGTAATGTTTCCTCTTCACTGATTCTGTCATTGATGTTGACCTAGTCATTCCTGAGGCAATTGATATTGACCTACTTATGTTCCTGATCAGTAAGTAGTTCCACTCTAGAAGAAGGGAGGGTACAAAAGAATATATCTTTTCATTCAGAGTTTTTAGAGTCCCAGTTATGCTATTTTCCTTGATCATTGTTTTTCCCCTTAGCATCTTTGTTTAGCTCTAGAAGTTGGAAGAATGCAATATTGAGATCATATAAATGAATAGCCACATGTATGAAAAAATGCCATAAGGGTTGTTTTAATAAGCTAGGGTACCTTAAACTCTTTCTTCCTTCACAGTGAGCTCTCTGCTCACCAGGTATTTTATGGAGAGAGATATTAAATGGTTGGTTTCTTCAACGTAGGTTACAAATATTAGACCTTGGAGAAGATAATCTATATCAGCTTGTATAATCATTACACATCAAAATTGGTCCTTTTAAAAATGGAAATGGGACTACCTATTGACTACTCTTGGTGGTTAGTCCTGATGTGCCCAAATGGATTCATATTTTTGCCCTGAGAATTAGAATAGGCCATCTTCTGTCTTTTTTCTGTATCGGTGGTGTTAAAATTTTGTAATGTAGTCAATTTATGTCCTGAAAAATATTTTCTTCATAATTGACTCTGATATGGTAGGTCAAGCCTAATTATCATGAATCTGAAATATATTCTGAGTAGCTGTTGTCAGTAAAATGTAAAAAAAATCAATTATTCTAATTTAGTTAGATAAAGGCGATGATCTTATTCACGTTGTAAAAGTGGTGTTACTTTTGCCCTAACCAGTTTAGCTCAGTGGATAGAGCGTCGGCCTGCGATCTGAAAGGTCCAAAGTTTGATTCTGGTCAAGGGCATGTACCTTGGTTGAGGGCACATCCCCAGTTAGGGGTGTGCAGAAGGCAGCTGATCGATGTTTCTAACTCTCTATCCCTCTCCCTTCCTCTCTGTAAAAAATCAATAAAATATATTTTTTAAAAAAGTGGTGTTACTTTTGTATTCTTAATTACTGTCTATCTACTTTTCTATTTGAAAGTTACTAATTGTTTTTCTATACAAAATACCAAGTATACAACCACTATCAATTATTGCAACATTTCCCCTTTGCAATAATAAACATTACACTTGAGAGAGAAGAAGACAGAGAAGTAAGTCTCCTAAATGTACTTTTCCTATATAAACAACAGTGTTAAATAGGATGTGTTTTTTTATGTGTGACACATACTGCTTTATATGTTATCAAAATATTTATCAGTTTCTTAATGTGATAAAAAGAAAAATAGGAATATAGTTTTCTATGAATACAAAGAATTTCATTTTTTTTTTTTTTTTAAAAAAAGCCCTAGCTGGTTTGGCTCAGTGGATAGAGTGTCGGCCTAAGGACTGAACGGTCCCAGGTTTGATTCCGGTCAAGGGCACATGCCTGGGTTGCTGGCTCGATCCCCAGTGGGAGGTGTGCAGGAGGCAGCTGATCAATGATTCTCTCTCATCATTGATGTTTCTGACTCTCCCTCTCCCTTCTTCTTTGAAATCAACAAAAATATATTTAAAAACAACAACAACAAAACAAAACAAACAAAAAACACCATGTCATTTATTTTAAATTCTCAGATGCTTTGCTCTCAATCTTGTATTACTTCCTTTGTGGTGGCCAAAAAGTGGACTAGAAAAGTAAAACTAATATCAGACATATTCAATTGTGTTTAAAAGCTGTTTATTTAGCTTCTTTTGAAAGGAAAGTATAGAGCTCAGTGCTGCACGAATTAGCAGCCAAGCTTTAAAATTATGTTTTACTAGAAGCCTCTCAGCCTGGCCTGTGGACATCTCCCGAGGGGTCCCAGATTGTGAGAGAGTGCAAGTCAGGCCGAGGGACCCCACTGGTGCACAACCGGGTTTGGAGGGGGGACCACGGGAGGGCTCCAGGGCATGTCTGGCCCGTCTTGCCGAGTCCTGATTGCCTGGACCCCAGCAGCAAGCTAACCTACTGGTCAGAGCGTCTGTCCCCTGATGGTCAGTGTGCATCATAGCGACTGGTCGAACAGTCGAATGAACAGTCGGACACATAGCATATTAGGCTTTTATTATATAGGAATTCTGTAGTAGAAATAGATGAATTGATAAGGTTGATGATTTATTTTTTATCAATCTCTAAATATCATACACACAAACACATCTGATCTCTGTCCAGAGTGAGAGATCTTAAGATATATTTTCTGTGGTATAATAGCTAATGATTATTTGTTGAATTAGGAAATATAATAACAGTTTATTCTGTAATATTAAATCCTTATTTTCTTCATTATTCATAAGAATATTACTCTCTTCATTTATGTATGTTCAGTTATTTTAATTGACCACTGAAAGATCAGAGACATATATGGCTTTCATTCTTAAATAATAGAATATCTCTTAGTTATAAATAAGACATTATATTGTCTTATGAAAAACATTGGCATCATTGTAATTTTCAAGAAAATCTAAATTGTTTTATTTTATTGGAAATCTAGCATTTTTCTATTTATTTATTTATTTATTTATTTATTTATTTATTTATTTATTTATTTTTTATTACAGTCCTTCAGATGTTTGAAGAAAACCTTTATTTACTTTTAGAGTAATTTCCAGGCCACTTAAAGAATTTCAACTAAAAAGAATTTTTGTCTTTCTTTTACACCAAGCAACAGACATGGTTCTACATTTATTTTCTTAATATGCCCTTGCCCTAATTGAACTTAATTATTTTAATATCTTTATGAATATTTATAATTCCAATTATATTTTATATAATCTACTTAATACCTTGGTACAAATAGCAAATAAACAAGCAAATTTTCAAAATGCTTAATTTCAATATTTTGGCTAACCTAACTTTTAGAAATTTATTAAAGATTTTCCTCATTTGGGTGTTAAGTGAATATTTACTCAAATTATATCCTAATACTTCAATAAAGGTTACAAGTTAAATCTAGAAGTTATAGATTTCTAACTTGAACAGTTTAATGATTATGTACATCATATATGTATATCATAAGAAGATTGCTTTTGGATCATAAAATTTGGGACTAATTTAATTCTTTAATATGCTCTCTAATTTTATTCTTTTATTAAACAAATATAGCACACAAAGAGTTAAGCTTGGCACTCTGTAGCATTCATGAGAAGATTAATCTCTAGGTATTCACAACTGAATTGGGGGATAAAAATACAGCACATAATTAAAAATTAATTTCAGAACATATACCATTTTTTTCTTTACCTGTGATATACATGTTATAATATATTCAAATGATCCCTTATGATTTTTTTTTTTTTTTTTTTTTTTACAGAGAGGAAAGGAGAGGGACAGAGAGCCAGAAACATCGATGAGATAGAAACATCGATCAGCTGCCTCCTGCACACCCCTACTGGGTAGTGCCCGCAACCAATGTACATGCCCTTGACTGGAATCGAACCTGGGACCCTTCAGTCTGCAGACCAATGCTCTATCCACTGAGCCAAACCAGTCAGGGCATTTTTTTTTTTTAATATATTTTATTGATTTTTTTTTACAGAGAGGAAGGGAGAGGGATAGAGACCTCGAAACATTGATGAGAGAGAAACATTGATCAGCTGCCTCCTGCACACCCCCTATTGGGGATGTGCCCGCAACCCAGGTACATGCCCTTGATCGGAATCGAACCTGGGACCTTTCAGTCCGCAGGACGATGCTCTATCCACTGAGCCAAACCGGTTAGGGCCAAATGATCCCTTATGAATCCTGGCTTTGTTACTGCAGATTTTTTAAGAAGCATACTCACCTCCAAATTTCTTTTCCACTCCAAATTTCTTTTCCACTCCTCATACACAATTGGAGGAAACAGGCTGAGAATCTCAAGATTCTGTGCACATACTTTCATTTTTACTCTTTTTTCTGGACTTAAGTTAAAAATCATATTAAAATGTTAAGTATGTAATTAGAGAGAAAGTGAAAATTTCCATTTAGAAAATTAGTCATCTATAATAATAAAAGCATGATATGCTAATTAGACCAGATGTCCTTCCAGACAACCTTCTGGATGAAGCTGGGTCTGTGAGGGAAGCCTGGGTCCCAGGTACCAGAGGGAAGCCAGTGCCGGCAGCCGGGTGGAAGGAAAGCCTACTCTTGCATGAATTTCATGTATAAGACCTCTAGTCTATATATATATAAAAGCGAATGGTTGACTGGACGACCAGCCAACCAACTGACTGGCCGGTAGCTATGATGTGCACTGACCACCAGGGTGCAGACGCTCAATGCAGCAGCTGCCCCCTGGAGGTCACTGTGCTTCCACAGTGGGAGCGCCACTCAGCTGACAGGCCACCAGACCCTGGGCTCACGGCTGGCGAGTGCAGCAGTGGCAGTGCGAGCCTTTCCCACCTCTGTGCTAGCGCTACTGAGCAGCGGCAGGCACAGTGGGGCTGGATGAGTGAGAGTGGTGCCCTGGCCACCTGTCACTTCGCTCACTACTACATCCCTTGAGGGGTCCCGGATTGTGAGAGGGAGCAGGCTGGGCTGAGGGACCACACCAGTGCATGAATCCATGCACTGGGCCTCTAGTCCTATATAATAAAGAGGTAATATGCAAATTAACCCTCATGCCATCAAAAGATGGCTGCCTACAACCAGGCTGGCAGGGGGGTTAGTGAGGGACAACCAAACGACTGAACAAGCAGGCTGCATGGGGTGACTAGGCTGGCAGGGGGTTTAGTGAGGGACCAAACGACTGAACAAGCAGGCTGTGTGGGGTGACCAGGCCAGCAGGGAGGTTAGTGAGGGATGACCAAACGACTGAACAGCAGGCTTTGTGGGGCAACCAGGCCAGTGGGGGGGCTGTGAAGGGTGACCAGGTCTGTGGGGTGGCAGTTAGGGATGACCAGGCTAGCAGGGGGGGCAGTTGGGGGTTACCAGGTTGGCAGGGGGATGCTGTTAGGGGTGACCAGGCTGGCAGAGGGGAGCAGTTGGGGGTGACCAGGCCAGTGGGGGGGGGCAGTAAGAGGTGACCAGGCTGGCAGGGGGGGGGCAGTTGGGGGCAATTAGGCTGGCAGGAGGGGCAGTGAGGGTCAACTAGGCCAGTGAGGGGGGCAGTTAGGGGCAACCAGATAGGCAGGCAGGTGAGCAATTAGGAGCCAGTGGTCCAGGATTGTGAGAGGGATGTCTGACTGCCGGTTTAGGCCCAATCCCCAGGACCAGTCCTAAACCGGCAGTCGGACATCCCCCAAGGGGTTCTGGATTGGAGAAGGTGCAGGCTGGGTTGAGGGGACCCCCCCATGCACAAATTTTGTACACTGGGCCTCTAGTATCAAATAATTTTAGAGAAAAAGTAAATATCAATTTATAAATCTAAGTGCAATATATTACCATTCTGATATATTTCATCTAATAGGGAAAAACCAACCTTAGCTAACTAAAAAATGATTTACTGTCATGATTTAAAAATCATTAAGAAATAAAAATATTTGCCAACCACTGAATGTGTTAAAAGGGGTGGTCATACAATAAGTGAATAAATATTTACTGCATCTTAAGACTAACTGCCTTCTTCTCTCAGCTTACTTCTACAAGATCGGCATCTAGGATTTGAACTTTTAGGCAGGCAATTAGAAGGTTCTTTTCTGAATTACAGATTAATATTAAAGAAACAGCAAAAACAAAAGCAACTTAAAGGTACTAACATCAAGGTTTTGCTAAGGAAATGCCTGAGCCATATCACCATGGACACAAGTTCACAAATTAGGTTGACAAGCCCCAGCTACCCCAAAGAGCTTCTAATCAACTTTTAGTGCCCTAAGTATGGGTCAAAATATGAATGGGAAACATTTGAGTCCAATGCCTTTGATGTGATAAAGGAAAGGAAGGAAGGAAGGAAGGAAGGAAGGAAGGAAGGAAGGAAGGAAGGAAGGAAGGAAGGAAAGAAGGAAGGAAGGAAGGGAGAGAGGAAGGGAAGGAGGAAGAGAAAAAGAGATAAAGAAAGAGAGAAAAGGAAAAATAAAGAACAGAAAAAGAGGAAAGAACATCTTTGAAGAAACCCATATCTTGCAAGGAGAAGAAAACCTTAAACAATCTGACATTAATGATTTTCATACAAGACACTATATCCATGCCATGACAGCACTCAGTGGACTTTTATTTTGTCAGGAGTGCCTGTGAGGACTGTTATCTGAAATAAATAACATGCTTTTTCTTCCATTCTTTCCCCCAAACAATCTGGTCTCTGACCTCATAAACAATTCAGGTTGAACCATATTGAATTACAAATCCTGTAGGTCAACAGTGGTTGAATATTGGCAATTTCATATGGTTTGACCTAATACTATTCTTTGTTGTGTATGCCATACACTATCAGCCAGACTATTCTCCTTGCCTTTTTTAAAAATAAGGATTTTATACTTTTAAAGCAGGTTTAGATATTTACAGGAAAATTGTGCTACAAGTACAGAGAGTATTTATCATTTTTTTCCTCATAGATTGTGCTGTAGGTGTTGTGTCTAAAATTATTGCCAAATGCATGATCACCTCAGTTTTCTTCCTATATTATTTTCTAGAAGTTGTATATTTTCTGTTTTTCACATTAAGGTCTATGACCCATTTCAAGTTAGTTTTTGTAAAAGATGTATGGTCTCTGTCTAGATTGCTTTTGTTTTCTGAATATGGATGTCTACTTGTTCCAACATCATTTGTTGAAAAGACTATCCTTTTTCCTTGAGTTGTCTTCATTCCTTTCTCAAAGATCAGTAGTTTCTATTTGTATGGGACAATTTGGGGGCTCTCTGTTCTGTTCCATTGACCTGTTATTTTGCCAATATCACATTGTCTCTATCACTAGCATTATAGTTAGTCTTTTTTTGATGCATTGACAATATTAATTTTTTATTTTTATAAAGGAATCAAGTGTTTATATTTATTTAAAAACTAGAGGTCCAGTGCATGAAATTCATGCACTCAGAGGGGAAGGGTCACTCAGCCAGGCCTGCGCCCTCTCGCAGTCTGGGAGCCCTTAGGGGATGTCTAAGGGCAGCACCTGATGGTGCTGCCATGGAGGTGGGAGAGGCTCTCACCACCACCAATGTGCTCGCCAGCCGTGAGCCTGACTTCTGGCTGAGTGGCGCTCCCCCTGTGGGAATGTACTGACCACCAAGGGGAAGCTCCTGCATTGAGTGTCTGCCTCTGGTGGTCAGTGTGCATCATAGCGACTGATTGTTCCACCGTCTGGCTGAAACCAGCTCTCCGACATCCCCCATGGGGTCCTGATTGCAAGAGGGCACAGGCCAGGCCGAGGGACTCCACCAGTGCACAACCGAGGCCGGGGTGGGACACGGGAGGTTGGCCAGATGGGAAGGGACCGTGGGAGGACTTCAGGGCATGTCCTGCCTGTCTCACTCAATTCTGATTGGCAGGACCCCAGCAGCAAGCAAACCTACTGGTTGGAGCGTCTGGCCCTGGTGGTCAGTACACGTCATAGTGACTGGTCAACTGGTCGACTGCCCCCTGGTGGTCAGTGCATATCATAATGAGCGGTTGAGCAGCCTTAGCATATCATTAGCATATTACACTTTGATTGGTTGAACGGCCAACTGGATGACTGGACACTAAGCATATTAGGCTTTTATTATATAGGATACAACTGACACCATACATAATAATAAACTCAAAATGGATAAAAGACTTAAATGTAAGTCATGAAACCATAACAATCCTAGAAGAAACCATAGGCTACAAAATCTCAGACATCTCTCATATCAATATGTTTGCTGACATATCCCCTAGACCCATGGTCGGCAAACTGCAGCTCACGAGCCACATGCGGCTCTTTGGCCCCTTGAGTGTGGCTCTTCCTAAGCCTTAGGAGTACCCTAATTAAGTTAATAACAATGTACCTACCTATATAGTTTAAGTTTAAAAAATTTGGCTCTCAAAAGAAATTTCAGTCATTGTACTGTTGATATTTGGCTCTGTTGACTAATGAGTTTGCCGACCACTGCCCTAGCCCAGGGAAACAAAGGAGAAAATAAACAAATGGGACTACATCAAAATAAAAAGCCTCTGCACAGCAAAAGAAACCATCAACAAAACAAAAAGGTGACCTTTTATATGGGAGAACATATTGCCCATGCTATATCTGACAAGGGGTTAATTTCAAAAATACATAAAGAAGTCATACAACTAAACAAAAGGAAGACAAACAATCCATTTTTTTAAATGGGCATAAGACCTAAACAGACACTTCTCCAAAGTGGACATACAGATGGCCAACAGACATATGAAAAAAATTCTCAAAGTCACTGATCATTAGAGAATTGCAAGTTAAAATGACTATGAGGTATCACCTCACACCTGTCAGGATAACTACCATCAACAAATCAACAAATGCTGGTGAGGATATGGAAAAAGGGAACCCTCCTGCACTGCTGGTGGGAATGTAGACTGCTGCAGCCACTGTGGAAGACAGTATGGAGTTTCCTCAAAATTAAAAATGGAATTGCCATTTGATCCTACTTCTAGGAGTATATCCTAAGAATCCAGAAACACCAATCAAAAAGAATATATGCACCCCTATGTTCATAGCAGTGCTATTTACAATAGCTAAGATATAGAAACAACCCAAGTGCCTATCAGTAGATGAGTGGATAAAAAGGCTGTGGTACATTTATACAATGGAATATTATGTAGCTGTGAAAAGGATCTCTTACCCTTTGAAACAGCATGAACAGACCTGGAGGGTATTATGCTAAGCAAAATAAGCCAGTCAGAGACAGGCAAGTATCACCTGATCTCACTCATATGTGGAATCTAATGAACAAAATAAATTGATGGACAAAGTAGATCAGAGACATCATAGCATGGAACAGACTGATGAAGAGATTGACCAAAGAACTTTTAAGTGTATTTGCATAACCTATGGATACAGACAATAGTGTGGTAAAAGCCTGGGAGAGTTGTGTGGGGTGGAAGGGGTAAATGGGGGAAAAGCAGGGGGGCATCTGTAATACTTACAATAAAAATAATTTTTTAAAATTTAAGAGATTAAAACATACAACTAGTCAGAAAAAAAAAACATTTAAATTCAACATATAGTGGTTCCTCAACTCATTCTTTTTTTTCTTTCAATTTTATTTTTTATTGTTTTCAGGTATACAGTTTAGTGGTTAAACAATCATATTCTTTACATACTGTTCCCATAGATATTTTCAGCATCCCCCTGGCATTATACATAGTTATCACAATATTATTATTGACTATATTCCCTATGCTATACTTAACATCTCTTCTTAATCCCTTCACCTCTTTCATCCAGTCACCCAACCCTCTCCCTTCTGGCAACCACTAGTTTGCTCTTTGTATTTATAAGTCTGTTTCAATTTTGTTTGTACTTTTATTTTGTTCTTTAGATTCTACATAGAAGTGAAATCATATGGTATTTGTCTTTCTCTGACTGACTTATTTCAATGAGCATAATGCCCTCTAGGTCCATCCATTCTGTTACAAATAATGAGATTTCATAATTTTTGAATGGCCAAGTAATATTTCACTGTATACATGATCCACTGCATTTTTATCCACTCATCTATTGATGGATACTTGAGTTGCTTTCATATCTTGGTTATTGTGAATAATGCTACAATGCAGATAGGGGTGCATATATTCTTTTGAATTAGTATTTTGTGTTTCTTTGGGTAAATTCCCAGTAGTGGAATAACTGGGTCATAAGGCAATTCCTTTTTTAATAAAAAAAAAAAAACCAACACCAAAAAACAGCCCTCCATATTGTTTTCCATAGTGGGTGCATCAATCTGCATCCCCACCAACAGTGCATGAGTGTTCTCTTTTCTCCAAATCCCCACCAACACTTGTTATTTGTGAATTTATTAATGCTAGCCATTCTGTGAGATGTGAAGTGATATCTCATTGTGATTTTAATTTTCATTTCTCTGACAATTACAATTAAAGTCTGGTAGCATTGTTCCTCTGACTTTGTTCTTCTTCCATTTTGTCTGGGCTATTCTGGGTCTTTGGTTTTTCCATATAAACTTTAGGATTAGTTTTTCAATATCCATAAAATACCGTTCTGAGATTGTGATTGGAAGTGCATTCAATCTATAGATCATTTTGGAAAAATTAAAATCTTAACAATATTAAATCCTTTTATCCATTAATTTGGAATACTTCTTTATTTATTTATTACTAGAGGCCCTATGCATGACATTCATGCAAGAGTAGGCCTTTGCAGCCCCAGCTGCCTTGGCTCCTTGCAGCCCCGCCCTGGCTTCATCCAGAAGGTTATCGGAAGGATGTCCGACGGTCATTCTGCTGTTTGGCCATTCAGTCTATTTGCATATTACATTTTTATTATTATAAATAACTTTGATTTTTTTCATTAAAATTTTGTACTTTTCTTTGTAGAGATCTTGTACATATTTGTATCTAAGTAGTTCATTTTGGCGAGTAATTCTAAGTAGCATTGTGTTTTTAATTTTTAATTCAATTGTTCACTCCTTATCTATGAGAGCAATAGATTTTTTTTAAAATTTAAATTCTGTATCTTGCAACCTTGCTATATTATAACTTATTCGTTTCAGAAGATTTTATTGTTGATTCTTTGGGATATTTTACATAGGTAATTATGTTCCAACAAAGATAATTTTATTTCCTTCATCCCAATCAGTATTCCTTTACTTACTTTTATTTTTTAATTTCCTTAGCTATGACTGTTGGTGTGCACTATTGGTGGGGATGCAGATTGGTGCACCCACTATGGAAAACAGTATGAATGAGTGGTGAGTAGAAACATTTATCTCGTGTTCCTGATGTTAGGGAAAAAGCTTTTAGTTTTTCACCATTACGTATGAAGTTAGCTCTAGGTATCTTTGTAGATGTTCTTTGTCAAGTTGAGGAACCTCCTGTTTATTTCTAGTATGCTGAGAGTTTTTGCCATGCATGGATATTGGGTTTTGACACATGCTTTTTCTGCATCTATTAACGTGAATATGTGATTTTCCTTCCAGTTAACATGTAAACATGTTAACAGCAAACATCCTTGCATCACCTAGCGGCATTTTCCAGTGACAGAGTTCTCAGCTGTGGAGAGCTGCCACAGCAGAACCTACCTGGTCCGTCAGGGTTGCTGATCGTAAATAAGTCTGAAATTTATGGACTTATAAGGCATGACTTTCTGGAAAATGTCACTTCATTTATGCAATTTTAGGAGTACAAAGTGGAGATCTTTAATGACTGAATAGTTTCCTTTTGTATAAGTAGTTATGCATGCACCATTTAGAAACCACACATGTTAAATCTGGGCCAGGACACAACCTAATGAAACAGGAAGGGGAACTGACAAAAATATGCTGATAATTATGCTGCTTGCTGTGCCTTGAGTAATACAATTCTTTGTCTCTGACCCAGAAATCTCATTGTATTTGCCAGAATCATGAAATACTAACTGGCTAGTTTATTAGCTTGTAAATAGGGGAAAATGACAACATTTCTATCTTACAGTTAGCTGGAGCTACTTAGCTGCTGCCCCTTTCAGTGAATTATATTTTCTCCAGTTAGCTGCGGTCCTCACTAGTGTGGTTCACTGGTAGTTGCCTCATTTTATAATTAAGTTTTTATTTTCTTGTTGCAAAATTAAGAGTAGCAGTTAGCACAAGGATCCAAACTATGGTTCCTATATTCAAATATGAGTTTCACTACATAAACCTGTATGGCTTGAGTCAAGTTTACCCATCTGATAATGATGGTGAAGACAATACTAATGCTTATACAGTGGGGCCTTGACTTACGAGTTTAATTTGTTCTGTGACGGAGCTTGTAACTCAAATTACTCGTATGTCAAATCAAAAAGTGAACGAGTCAGACACGTGATGCTGGGCTGATGTTGTGGCGTTCACTGTGATGTTCGCTGCGCCAACTAGCGGTGGGGTATCTGAAGCTGGCTCATAACCTGAATTTTAGCTTTCAACTCAAAGCAAAAAATCGGCTGAGAGACGGCTCGTATCTTGAAAAACTTGTTAGTCGGGACACTCGTAAGTTAAGGCCCCACTGTATGTTGGTTGTGAAGATCTAGTGACTTAGTTACTAAATTCTACAAATTTAGTTCACTGAGTTAATATGCTTAAAGTACTTAGAATTGTACTGACTGTATAGTAAGTGTTAGTTGTTACTATTAAAAGCTATGTCTCTATTAAAAATGAAAAAGTTAAAGAGTGATATTTATGTCAAAAAATGAGACTAGATTATTATTCTATTGAATAGGTTATTGTATCAGTATCAGATAATTAGTTTAATAATAGTACTTGTGGTTATAGGAAGCTGGAAATATTACATGGTTGTCTTTGTGATCCACTTTTTGGTCTTATGGAAGTTTATATTAGAAATCTAAAATTTGGAAAAAAGTAGAAAGTAACAGAAACTTAGATATAATCTCAACAAGGAGAAAGGAGCATCTCATAGAACATGCTAAGCTTTCAGAGTATAAAGAGAACCTCGAAAGATTATCAGAACATCTATTGATCATTAAATGATATAAGAATAGTACTAATGCTCAGTATATTCAATTCAGATGTTAAAAACAAAAAAGCTAAATATGTTTTGATAGTTCCTCATAAATAAAGGATGTTCAAGATATTTTCCATCTGTCAATTTGTGGTTGTGATAGAGGTGGATTAACCATTCACTTTTTTGAGGCTGTAATCTCAACTCTCTTGGCCACATTCTTTTGTAAATGGCATATATTTTGAAATTAAAGCTTTTTTGCCTACTTGGTAGAAAGCTTACTAGGGCCTAAATAATTTGTGAAATGTGGTAAAATGAACTTTCTGCGTTTAATAGTAACCTAAAAGAAAAATCCACAGAGTAGACACATATCTTCATTATAAAGACATTGGGGATTTGATCCTGAACATTTTCTATAGCATTGTATGAACAAGTGTTTATTATTATTTAGAACAATAGCATTTGATTTAAATGGTTCAGTTGGTTGCTTGATTCACGTTAGCAAGTTGATAATATCAGTACAACCAATACTGTCTGCAAGTGTGAAATTGGCAATGATGCTACAGATTGCTATTTGATTGTATTGTTATATCACAAAAGAAATTAAACAGGGATGTAAACAGAAAAAATACATTAAATAACATTAGAACAACTCTGTCACACCTAGAAATCTCTAAATAATTCACATATAAGGCTGGTTCAACAGAGAGGTAGGTTTTCTAAAATGAAGATGATACCTAGTAAAGGTCTGGCTTCTGACTTAATTTAAAAAATAGTCACGCTCTTTGTAAAGTACTGAATTCATAGACAGTAAGTTTCAATTCACTAGAAACATGCAGAAAGGATGTATGTTACCATTTCCATAAAAATAGAGACTTTATAAATTAAATCCTAAACTTAGAATCCCAATTTATGGAATAACCAGGGAACCTAGTGACATCAGCCACACTTAATTTAAGAAAACAAAATTTACTGTATTCTGGGCAGCTAAAATGGTTATAAAATCAAGTTTCACTGATTCCCATCATAGCATATAATTTCTCCCATAAAAGTTATTTTTTTTTGCACTGGCTAGAACACTTCCTGAAACATTTTAATAAATTTCCTTTTCTTGTTTCTATATAGAGCATAAAATGAACCCATTCCATCAGAGGTCTGAGAGGCCCTGCTCAATTCAACATTCTACACATTATCTAACTTATATTTTCTACTTAAGAATGACAATTTTCTTAGACCTTTCACTTCCTTTTTACTTCCATCAGCACTAATGGGTTTCTCTGTGGGCCCATATTTCTCCAGGAAATACAGGCGTAATAGTTACTGTGTTACTGCAAATGCAGAGGCAAGAAGAAAATAAGTAGTTTGAATTGAAATGCAGATGCCAACATCCTCACAATGGGTAATGCAAATATATCCTTAAGCAAACTCACAAATCATAGATTTTTTTAAAAAATATATTTTATTGATTTTTTACAGAGAGGAAGGGAGAGAGATAGAGAGTTAGAAACATCGATGAGAGAGAAACATCGATCAGCTGCCTCCTGCACATCTCCTACTGGGGATGTGCCCGCAACCCAGGTACATGCCCTTGACCGGAATCGAACCTGGGACCTTTCAGTCCACAGACCGACGCTCTATCCACTGAGCCAAACCAGTTTCGGCACAAATCATAGATTTTTAAGAATTCTTACATTAATTGAAACTTTATATGGTAAATTCATTAAAGCCAAAATCCTATTATAGTTGTGATTACAGTTTCTATTTATGTATTAGTTAAGTGCAAGATGATCTTAGAGGTGGGGAAGGACTAAGAGGAAAACGATAGATATTATATCTTGTTATTAACATGCTTGTTGGTAGCATAGCCTAATGATTAGGAGTTCACCTTTTCTGATAAGAGACTTAGGCGCTCCACTGGCTGTTCTGCTCCCTCCCACTTCACTTAGTCAGAGAATTTGAGAACTGAGCCCCAGATTCTTCATCTCTAAAATGGGATTATAATAGGATTTACTTGATAGGATATTTTAAGGGTGATAAAAAGAGTATGTATGCTGCCTGGCACAGAGTAACTGCTAATTATACTTAAAAAAAGCATTAGTAGGAACTATTTTTAAAAAAGATATTTTATATGTATAATTTAATCTATTAGTAAATATTTAATTTGAATTCTGTTATACTTAAATATAAATCATTTAAAAATGTTTGTGTGTTGACTTTCTTTTAAGTGGATCTTTCTTAAATTTCTCTTCTATTTTAGCAGATAAATCTTTAGTTAAGGTTACAGTTATTACTTAGCTCTATATGTTCATCAATGGCATAATTTTATAGTGGTTTAAATTAGAACACTAAAAAAAGAGTTATTCACTCTAAGTATGAGTTCTAAATTATGTGTTAAATATATAGCATTAAAATGAACTGGATGTTTTTTTTTTGTTGAAGTACATGCTTCCTGCAATACCTAGCATTTCCAATTATTAGTTTTTGCTGCCAGTATATTCCTACATAAATCATGACATCCACACAAAATTTAAAGAAACAGTTACATAGTTTTTCCAAAAGGATAATTTATAATGGTATAAATATATTGATTTTTTATGATTCTTTAAGAAATTTCATACATACATTTAATGAGAACTAAAGCAACTTCCTAATCTTAAAAAAGTGCTTATGTTAAGACTAGGCTCAGTTGCATATACAAGAAATCTTAAAAAATAACTATAGAAATATCCTCCTTAAAGCAGTAGGCAGCTTAAGGCTCATACAGAGGCTCTGTGTAGTCATCAGGAACTTGGGCTCCAACCAGCTTACCACTGAGCAGTCCTGGCCAGGTGGTCTGCACCCTCCTGGTTTAAGAGTGCTGTTCACATCCAAGTTCCAGAGAAAGGGGAAGGAAAGGATCTCACCCCTCCTTTTCAAGTAAATACCCCGAATTTGCCACCCAAATTTACTTTTGTAATTGGATAACAATTCTCTTTATGTTAATAGCCAGTACCTACAGATACATGGCCCCATCTGTGTATCAGAGGCCCAGCTGAAAATGGAGCTATCAACACCAATTAGCAGTCTCTGCAACACCATCTTTTGTAGAATACAGGGGTGCACTCAAAGTGTTAGAGACACTATTAAGTCTGGTTTTGTAAAACCGTAGAAAATTGGCCAGGCCACTACCACTGAGTCATTTATTTGTCATGCGTATATTGTTAAAATAACTATAATTGGTTCTGCATCATCTGCTAAGAAAATGGTAGTGTTATTAAAACACGGTAAAGGGCATGTCATACTACTCAACTGTTCAGTACATCAAACCATTTCAGAATTACTTTACTAAGTAGGTAACAATCTTTAATTGCAAAGAGCATTTTATGGTTTTTGAGCAGATAGTACCTGTCTGTTAGGAGGACTGAGTTAGGATAATATTCATATTTATTAAAATGCTTCAGTAATTGACTTTCAAGAATTTTTTTTACCTTATACTTCTAATTTTGAAAAAACCTAGAAAACTACTAATCTCACTTTGTTAAGCATTTAAACAGAAATAGCTATCCTTATTCAAAGTAGCACTGCCTGTTCTTGCTTTCTAATGAACCTTCTAAGATATGAGGGAAAAAAGAAAATTTAAAGATGCAGATTTTTGTCTTTTCTGTTATAAGGAAAACAAGTCATTTGCCTTAGATTCAAAAACCGTGTGATTTAACTTTAATTAATTTCTCATGGCATAGAATTTTAGAACTTGTAGAAAACTGAGAATATATCCTTTAATGCTATCATTTTATGTTGAGACACTAAGTTCTGGAAAGTCTAAGTGACTTGGCTAAAAAACATTAATATCTTACTGACAGTCCTAAAACCATTTTTATTGCCTTTTAATCTATTGCATTCTATCTCCCCTCTCTTTCCTCTCCCTCCCTTCCTTTTTTTGCTCTCTATATTTTACTAGGATTAGCATTACATTCCTATATAATAAAAGGCTAATATGCAAATTGACCAAACAGTGGAACAACCAATGCTATGACGCACACTGACCACCAGGGGGCAGATACTCAATGCTGGAGCTGCCTCACAGGGGGAGTGCTGCTCAGCCAGAAGCCCTGAGCTGGACTCACAGCTGGCGAGTGCAGTAGCGGTGGCAGGAGCCTCTCCTGCCTCTGCAGCAGCACTAAGGATGTCTGACTGCTGGCTTAGGCTCACTCCCCCAGGCCTAAGCTGGCAGTTGGACATCCCCCCGAGGGCTCCTGGACTGTGAGAGGGCACAGGCCAGGCTGAGGGACCCTCGCGAGTTCAGGAATTTCGTGCACCGGGCCTCTAGTATTTATATAACAGGTTCAGATGTAAAAAAAGGGAATCAATTTGGTTTGGCAAAAAATAGTTTAACACAGGGACTAAGGTGTTTATAACATTGTTGGAAAAATTGGTGGGGGGAACTCTAAGCTGGGCTTCTGGAAATGACTTGCAGAATACCTTGGGGAAGAAGGGGCTCCTGCCACACATTTCTCTCCATATCCATAAAACGAGAGACTGGCATCTGGAACACTGATAAGGAAGCTGTACTAACTCCATAACTGTCACTCGACAGGCATAAAGCTATGGAATGGTCCTTGGAATATTGCAGCAGAAGACCCCATATATTAGCTATGTCTGTTGCAGAGCTAAGCACAAAATAATCGCCTTCACTTCAGTGTTCCTACCATCCCATATGTGTGCATTTCATTGCTGGGACCCAATTTACATCAGAACCCCAACTGTGAAGAAGTCTGATAGATGTTGTCTTTAGTTTTCAGGCTCTCTAGTGTGAAGAAGCCACCCCACAGGGGTCCTTACAGGGAGACTGGCTTTACGTACTAGACGTAAACAGACACATCTATACACAGAGACGAGCCAGAGCCAAGGAGAAGGTTCTGCTGTGGCTTCAGTACCTCCTCTCATTCCGGGTGCACTCACCACAGCAGCACAGGGCAGCACACCCAGTGTGGGATACGCTGCTCCAAAGTCCATGGAGGCCTGACAAGATATGAATCTCTTTCTTAATGGCAGGGAGTACAGAGTGTTTTGTTTGTTTTTTTACTTTCCTGTGACTGCATCTGTTTAGTAGCACCCAGAGCTTTCATAAAGATGGCAGGACTTTGAATTTTCAAGTTGCTCCCAGGCTTGTAAATAGAGTTAATTCATGAAATCATGGAAACTTAGACTTCTTAGAAACCTTGGAGAATGTACACTTCAGTGCTATCAATATGTAATTGGGAGAGCTGATGTCAAAAGAGGTTGAGTGACTTTACCTTAGGTCATGACGGTTAGTTAGGGGCAATACTGAGGGTAAAACTACAGATCTCTTACTCTGATCTGATGCTTTCTAATGTGCTCCGTTTCCCCTAACTATATTATCAACATTAATATAACGAGAATTGTTGTAACATCCTAATGTTAAAATTTAGATCACAATCATTGGAAAAATAAATATTTTTAATATGAGAATGAATGAAAACCTACTTGGGTTAATTTCTTCAAAACTGGCAATAATGTCAATAAATAGCAATGCAAGATTTTGCAGCATAAGGCAGCCTGTGTTAAAAGGACAGAATAGATCACGTGAAGCTGGAGAAAACTCATTCTGGAGCTCAGGACACGTGTAGGGATTGATTGCAGAGCATTCAGCATCATCCTTTCCATTACACTACTCTCAGTTTGGACTCCAGAAAAGTGTATGTAGAACAAACATACCCACGTAAATATGATTATTGCTTTAGCAGTTTGGGCTATTTTGACCAGTTTACTGCTGTATTATATCACCTTTCCAAAATAACCAAGCACAGACCCACTTTCCCACGCTCTGAGTATTATGATCCACATTTTGAATTTTCAGTATCCTAGAATAATACATTTTCTAGATTTCTGCATCTGCCCCTTTCCTTCTCTTTCTTCTATTTCTTTTCTTTTTTAATTATCATTAAATCTTACAAAATAACCCCCTAACCACTTAATGAACCCCTGTTATGTGAATGACCTGTTCCTACCGATAGCTGGGAATTTGAAAAGCTAAGACACTCTTGCCCTCAAAGCACTTCTGGTCTGGTTAGAGCAGTGGTTCTCAACCTTCCTAATGCTGCGACCCTTTAATACAGTTCCTCATGTTGTGGTAACCCCCAAACATAAAATTATTTTTGTTGCTACTTCATAACTGTAATTTTGCTACTGTTATGAATCATAATGTAAATATCTGATATGCGGGTTGTATTTTCATTGTTACAAATTGAACATAATTAAAGCATAGTGATTAATTGCAAAAACAATATGTAAATATATAGGTGTTTTCCGATGGTCTTAGGCTACCCCTGTGAAAGGGTCATTCGACCCCCAAAGGGGTCACGACCCACAGGTTGAGAACCACTGGGTTAGAGGGACAGGACCTATCTTAGAAATTTATGGGTTAACCTTTTAAAAAATGGCATGAATGATAAGCATCAGAGAAGAGCAGAGAAGGAAGAGGTCACCAGTGAGTGGCCAAGCCAATGAACAGAAACTTCAGAGGAGAATATCTGTTTTAGACTTGAAGGATTTAATCAGGATGCATTAAAATATGCATAAATTGGGCCAGTGTTAGGACATTATGGACATTTTGAATAAATTTGTGATAAACTTACTTTATGTTTTAAATTTATGATGAACTAAATCATCTTCTCAAGTAAATTTAAATTTAAAAACACAGAATGAGAAATTTAATTTAGATGACATAAACCAATTACAAAAATTTACACTTTAAAATATGCGTGTGTATATTACAAAATGCCAGAAATATTTTATAGACTGCAGATAAAGAGATAGAATGTGATAGAAACATCACATGTATTTCTACATTGTAACTTTTTGCACTACTTATGGGACCCTATCAATGTGGAAAGAAAAACAATATAAATCCTCATATTCTTTAATTTAATCCTAGTAAAAAATATTACTGAAGCCAGAGGCTAAAAGCCTCAGTTGACAGTTTAATGAAGACTCTAGAAAGAAGGGGAGGTTCTGTGTGTTTTAAGACAAGCCCTGAGCAAGTCACTACATATGTATAAACAAAAAAAACCCCCAAAAGATTAGTGAATACTTACACATCATTACAAAAATATTTAAGTTAAATACATGTTTATTTTGTATCTACTTATCATAAATTTGCATTTTTCTTTAAATCTATTGGCTATCAAGGCCAAAGATCTTTCCAGTAATATTGAATCATTTGTTTATAAAGTCCCAAGGGCTATTGACTTGTGACTGTGAAACTATAAATATTCATTATAGAAGACCACACATCAAAATGTTTGTTGTGAAATACCTTCCCTTTCATTTAAAGTTGATTTTACCTACTTTACTGTAATATCAACTATGCAGTTGCTCACATTTTCCCTTGTACCTTTCCTATATAAGTGGCTTGAGCTTGCTTGTTTAGATAGAATGTACCAGGGTCCTTTTTCCCTGCAGGCTTACTTACAATAAATCTTGGCACTATTGTCCACTTATTTCTGGAAAGCATCACAAGTGTGAATTTTTATAAGATATTAAGATGTTATACACAGCCTGGACAGCATGGCTCAGTGGTTGAGTGCCAACCTATGAACCAGGGGACCCCGGTTCATAGGTCGAGCCCAAGTTGCAGGCTTGATCCCCAGTGTGGGGCATGCAGGAGGCAAGCCAATCAATAATTCTCTCTCAGCATTGATATTTCCACCTCTCCCTCCTTCTCTTCTCTGAAATCAATAAAAATATATTTTAAAAAAGACTTGAAACCTTACCAAAAAAAGATGTATTGTATACAGTGAAATTTTTTTTTTTATCAGGCTCAGGTTCTGAAACCAATGTGAATACCAAGGTAACTGGGGAAGTTAAAAAAGCAGTGGTTGCCTGCATCTGAACACCACCAGCACAGTAGAACCCAGTAACAATTTGTCTTCTCCATCCCCACCAGTGGATTTGAACATGAATTTTACAGTCATTTAATTTCTTATACATACAATTCTCACATGCCTTCCTATGACAAGAGAAGCTAACTCTCTTCTTGCTCCAGGCAGTTCAAATGCATACCGACCTCCTTCAGATAAACTCAGTTAGTTCTCCTAATCTACCTCTAAAATTGCTTTCCTTTGACTATTACGTTTATACCCCTCTTCAAACGTTTATTACATTATTACCTTATAGCTAATTGTAGACATATTTTGTATTGCTTATTGTGTTGTAACTTGCAAGAAACAGGTGTACAAGCATACCTCGGAGATCCTGTGAGTTTGGTTCCAGACCACCACAAAACAATGAATATCGGTAAAGTGAGTCACACAAATTTTTGTTTTCTCAGTGTATATAAAAGTTATGTTTACACTACACTGTAGTATATTAAGTGTGCAATAGCATTACATATAAAATGCTTTAATGAATAAAATACTTTATTACTAAAAGTTCTCACCATTATCTGAGCCTTCAGAGTCACAATCTTTTCACTGGTGAAGGGTTTTGCCTCAGTGTTGATGGGTGTTGATTGATAAGGGTGGTGTTTGGTGAAGGTTGCGGTGGTTGTGACAATTTCTCAAAATAAGACAACAATGAAGTTTGTCACATTGATTGACTCTTCTTTTTATGAACAATTCCTCTGTAGAGTGTGATGCTGGTTGATAGCATTTTACCCACAGTAAAACTTTTCTTAAAATTGGAGTCAATAATCTAAACCCATACCGCTGTTTTATCAACCAAATTGTAATTTTCTAAGGCCTTTGTTGTCATTTCAACAATCTTCACAGCATCTTCACCAGAAATAGACTTCATGTCAAGAAATTACTTTCTTTGCTCATCCATAAGAAGTAACTTTTCATTTGTTAAAGTTTTGTCAAGAGATTGTAGCAGTTCAATCACATTTTTAGTCTCCGCTTGTAATTCTAGTTTTCTTGCTATTTCCATCACATTTGCAGTTACTTCCTCCACTGAAGTCTTTAATTCCTTAAAGTCATCCATGAGGTTTAGAATCAACTTCTTCCAAACTCCTGTTATTGTTGATATTTTGACATTTTCCCATGAATAACGAATGTCCCTAATGGCATTTAGAATGGTGAACCCTTTTCAGAAGGTTTTCAATTTACTTTGCCCAGATCCATCAGAATCACTGTCTCTGGGAGTTATAGCCTTACATAATGCATTTCTTAAATAACAAAGCTTGGAAGTCAAAATTAGTCTTGATCCATGGGCTGCAGCATGGGTGTTGTGTTAGCAGGCATGAAAATTACATTAATCTAGTTGTACTTCTCTGTTAGAGCTTTTGTTTGACAAAGGTACATTGCAAATGAGCAGTAAATATTTTGAAATAAATCTTTTTTTCTGAGTAGTAGTCTCAAAAGTGGGCTTAAAATACTCAGTAAACCAATTATAAATAGATGTGCTGTCATCCATTTGTTGTCCTATTTATAGAGTACAGGCAGTATTGATTTAGCGTAACTCTTAAGGGTCCTAGAATTTTTGGAATGGTAAATGAGCATTGGCGTTAACTTAAAGTCACCAACTGCATTAGCCCCTAGTAAGAGAGATAGCCTGTTCTTTGAGGCTTTGAAGCCAGGCATTGACTTCTCCTTTCTAGCTATCAGCGTCCTAGGTGACATATATTTCCAATATAAGGCTATTTCATCTACATTAAAAATCTGTTGTGTAGTGTAGCCATCTTCATTAGTTATCTTGTTTCATGTAAGAAACGATTTTTTAGTAGTCTTACCATGGCTAACAGCTGCTCAAGGCCTAGCTTTTGGCCCCTCATGGCTTTTAACATACCTTCACTAAACTTAATCATTTCTGGCTTTTGAATAAAATGGAGACATGTGACTCTTTCCTTCACTTGAATATTTAGAGGCCATAGCAGAGTTATTAACTGGTCTAATTCCAGTATTGTTGTGTCTCAAGGAATAGGGAGGTTCCAGGAGAGGGAGAGATGGGAACACAGCTGATCAGTGGAGTTGTTAAAACACACATTTACTGATTAAGTATAATCAATGTCGCATCTTCAAAGTGCAGCACAGTGAAGTGCAATAGAAGGAGGTAGGCCTGTATCAATTTTGGTATCCCCTAGCATTTCTAACACTAATGTAAAGAGAAGACGTTGGAATTACTAATCACGTAAATAATTTAGCTTCTCTGAGACTCATTTTCTTATTCTGTAGAATTGAGATAACAGCCAGCTACTGCTCTATTTTTTGGTGGCAATTAAAATAGCTGTAAGTGCCTAATAGTGCCTGGCATGTAGCTACGGCAGCAGCAGTAGCAATAAAAGTAGTTACTGAATATTAGTAGAACAAAAAGTGTTATGAATATCTAGATATCTAAATTTGTATGTATGTAGTGTTAACCTAAAATAAAAAGCCAATGCGAGAGGCAAAGAGCATTTATTTAAGATTACAGAATTGCAATCAAAGTACAGATTCAGGCAGAAACTCAAATGTGCCCCAATTACAGGGTAAAGGTAAGGGGTTTTTTATTTTATTTTTTTATGAGAAAAGAGAAAGGAAATACATGAATAAAAAAAGGATTTTTTTTTTATTTTATTATTAGTTAAGGTATTACAAATGTGTCCTCATCCCCCCCATTAACCCCCAACCTCCCCCCCACACACACACACTCATACTCCCATCCCCCTGTTGTCCATGTCCATTGGTTTGGCTTATATACATGTATACAAGACCTTCGGTTGATCTCTTCCCCTTACCCCCGCCCTCCCCTACTTTCCTTCTGGGGATTGATAGCCTGATCGCTGTTTCTCAGTCTTTGGGTCTGTCCCTTTTCACCAGTCTATGTTGTTCTCTATAATCCACAAATGAGTGAGATCATGTGGTATTTATCTTTCTCTGACTGGCTTATTTCACTTAGCATAACGCTCTCCAGTTCCATCCATGCTGTTGCAAAAGGCAAGAGCTCCCTTTTTTTTTACCGCAGCATAGTATTCCATTGTGTATATGTACCACAGTTTTCTAATCCACTCATCTGCTGATGGGCACTTAGGCTGTTTCCAAATCTTAGCTATGGTGAATTGTGCTGCTATGAACATAGGGGTGCATATATCCTTTCTGATTGGCGTTTCTGGTTTCTTGGGATATATTCCTAGTAGTGGGATCACTGGGTCAAATGGGAGTTCCATTTTTAGTCTTCTGAGGTAGCTCCATACTGTTCTTCACAGTGGCTGCACCAGTCTGCATTCCCACCAGCAGTGCAGAAGGGTTCCTTTTTCTCCACATCCTCTCCAACACTTGTTGTTTGTTGATTTGTTGATGATAGCCATTCTGACAGGTGTGAGATGATAACGCATTGTCGTTTTGATTTGCATCTCTCGTATAATTAGTGACTTTGAGCAGGTTTTCATATGTCTTTCGGCCTTCTGTATGTCCTCTTTCGAAAAGTGTCTATCTAGGTCCATTGCCCATTTTTTTTATTGGATTGTTTATCTTCCTTTTGTTAAGTTTCATGAGATCCCTGTAAATGTTGGAAATTACACCCTTATCTGTGGTATCATTGGCAAATATGTTCTCCCATGTAGTGGGTCTTCTTGTTGTTTTGTTGATGGTTTCCTTTGCTGTGCAAAAGCTTTTTATTTTGATGTAGTCCCATTTGTTTATTTTTTCTTTAGTTTCCATTGCCCTAGGAGCATTATCAGAGAAGAAATTTCTTCGGCATATGTTTGCGATTTCGCTGCCTGTGGATTCCTCTAGTATTTTTATGGTTTCCCGTCTTACGTTTAAGTCTTTTATCCATTTTGAGTTTATTTTTGTGTATGGTGTGAGTTGGTGCTCTAGTTTCATCCTTTTGCATGTATCTGTCCAATTTTCCCAACACCATTTATTGAAAAGACTGTCTTGACTCCATTGTATGCTCTTGCCTCCTTTGTCGAATATTAATTGGGCATAGTGGTTTGGGTCGATTTCTGTGGTCTCTATCCTATTCCATTGATCTATATGTCTGTTCTTGTGCCAGTACCAAGCTGTTTTAAGAACAGTGGCTTTGTAATACAGTTTTATATCTGGTATTGAGATCCCACCTACTTTGTTCTTTCTCAGGATTTCTGCAGCTATTCGGGGTCTTTTTTTATTCCAGATGAAGTTTTGGAACGTTCGTTCTAGATTTGTGAAATATGCCGTTGGTAATTTAATGGGGATTGCATTGAATCTATAAATTGCTTTGGGTAGTATGGACATTTTGATGATGTTGATTCTACCAATCCATGAACACGGTATATTCTTCCATCTGTTTATGTCTTCCTCTATCTCTTTTTTCAGTGTCCTGTAGTTTTCAGCATATAAGTCTTTTACCTCCTTAGTTAAGTTTATTCCTAGGTATTTTAATTTTTTTGGTGCAATGGTAAATGGGATTGCTTCTGTAGTTTCACTTTCTGTAAGTTCACTATTGGTGTAAAGAAATGCCATGGATTTCTTAGCATTAATTTTGTATCCTGCTACATTGCCGAATTCATTTATTAAGTCTAATAATTTTTTGATGGAGTCTTTAAGGTTCTGTATGTACAGTATCATGTCATCTGCAAATAAGGACAGTTTTACTTCTTCTTTTCCAATCTGTATGCCTTTTATTTCTTCTTCGTGTCTGATCACAACGGCTAGTACTTCCAGTACTATGTTGAACAGGAGTGGTGAGAGGGGGCACCCCTGTCTTGTTCCTGTTTTTAGGGGGAATGGTTTTAGTTTTTGCCCATTGATTATGATGTTGGCTGTGGGTTTGTCATATATGGCTTTTATTATGTTGAGGTATGATCCCTCAATTCCTATCTTGCTGAGAGTTTTTATCAAGAAAGGGTGTTGGATTTTGTCAAATGCTTTTTCCGCATCAATTGATATGACTATGTGGATTTTTTTCTCTCAATTTGTTTATGTGATGTATCACGTTTATTGATTTGCGGATATTGTACCATCCTTGCATCCCTGGGATGAATCCTACTTGGTCATGGTGTATGATCTTTTTGATGTACTGCTGGATCTGATTTGCTAGGAGTTTGTTGAGGATTTTGGCATCTATGTTCATGAGGGATATTGGCCTATAATTCTCTTTCATTGTATTGTCTTTATCTGGTTTTGGGATTAGGGTGATGTTGGCTTCATAGAATGAGCTGGGAAGTGTTCCTTCCTCTTGGATCTTTTGACATAGTCTGAGGAGGATTGGTTTTAGGTCTTCCTTGAATGTTTGGTAAAACTCCCCTGTGAAGCCATCTGGCCCCGGGCTTTTGTTTGCTGGAAGCTTTTTGATTACTGCTTCGATTTCCTCCATAGCTATTGGCCTATTGAGATTTTTAGGTTCTTCCTGGTTAAGTTTTGGAAGGTTGTATTTTTCTAGGAATATGTCCATTTCCTCCAGGTTGTCTAGTGTGTTGGAGTAGAGTTGTTCATAGTATTTTCTAATAATCCTTTGTATTTCTATGGGGTCTGTTGTTATTTCTCCTCTTTCATTTCTGATTTTGTTTATTTGGGTCCTCTCTCTTTGTTTCTTGGTGAGCCTGGCTAGAGGTGTATCAATCTTCTTTATCCTTTCAAAGAACCAGCTCTTGGTTTTGTTGATCTTTTGTATTGTTTTTTTGGTCTCTATGTCATTTATCTCCGCTCTGATCTTTGTTATTTCCTTCCTTCTGCTTACAGTGGGCTTTTTTTGTTGCTCTCTTTCTAACTCTTCGAGTTGTAGAGTTAGGTCATTTATTCTCATTGTTTCTTGTTTCTTGCAGTAGGCTTGTAGAGCTATGAACTTCCCTCTCAAGACTGCTTTTGCTGTGTCCCATAGGTTTTGGATTGTTGTGTTTTCATTGTCATTTGTTGCCATGATGTTTTTTATTTCTTCTTTGATCTCACTGGTAACCCAGTCGTTGTTTAATAGCATGCTATTTAGTCTCCATGTGTTTGATTTTTTTGGATTGTTTTTGTTGTAGTTGATTTCCAGTTTTGTGCCTTTGTGGTCTGAGAAGATGCTTGATATGATTTCAATTTTCTTGAATTTGAAGGGACTTTGTCTGTGACCCAATATATGGTCTATTTTTGAAGATGACAAATGTGCACCTGAGGAGAATGTATATTCTGTGGCTTTGGGGTGAAATGTTCTGAAGATGTCAATTAATTCCATCTGATCTAGTGAGTCATTTAGGATTGATGTTTCTTTGCTGAGTTTCTGTTTAGAGGATTTGTCCAGTGGAGATAATGGGGTGTTAAGGTCCCCTACTATGATTGTATTGCTGTCAATCTCTCCCTTGATCTCCTCCAGAAGATTTCTTACATATTTGCGTGCTCCTATATTGGGTGCATATATATTTACCAGAGTTATTTTTTCTTGTTGGACTGCTCCCTTTAGTATTATGAAGTGGCCTTCTTGATCTCTTTTTATGTCCTTCACTTTGAGATCTAATTTGTCAGATATAAGTATTGCTACCCCAGCTTTTTTTTCACTTCCATTGGCCTGAAAAACCTTTTTCCATCCCTTCACCATCAGTCTGTATGCATATTTTTTTCTGAGGTGGATTTCCTGTAGACAGCAGATATATGGGTCATGTTTTCTTATCCACTCATTTACCCTATGCCTTTTGACTGGGGAATTGAATCCATTTACATTTAAAGTTATTATTGATAGAAACTTGTTAGTCGCCATTTTTGTTCTTTACCGCTGCGTTCCTTCTTTGTTTCCTGTTTTTTCTATTTACAGCAGACCCTGTAGCATTTCTTGCATTGCTGGTTTGGTTGTAACAAACTCCCATAGACTGTTTTTGTCTGTGAAGCTCCTGATTTGACCCTCAGTTTTGATTGATAGCCTCGCTGGGTACAGTATTCTTGGATTCAGACCCTTCCTTTGCATGACTTTGTATATTTCATTCCATTCCCTTCTTGCCTGATGTGTTTCTGTTGAGAAATCGGTCGCTAGTCTGATGGGGGATCCTTTGTAGGTAACTTTCTGTCTCTCTCTGGCTGCTTTTAAGATTCTTGCTTTGTCGTTGGTGTTTGCCATTTAATTATTATGTGCCTTGGTGTTGGTCTTTTCGGGTTCATTTTGTTTGGGACTCTGTGAGCTTCTTGGATTTGTGTGAGTTTTTTCCTCCCTATATCAGGGAAATTTTCTGTTACTATTTTTTCAAACAGGTTTTCTATTCCTTGCTCAGTTTCCTCTCCTTCTGGCACCCCTATTATTCGGATGTTGTTTCGTTTAGCATTGTCCCAGAGTTCTGTTAGGCTCTCCTCCTGGTTTTTAATTTTTTTTTCTAGAAGCTGTTCTGTTTGGGTATTTTTTTCTACCTTGTCTTCTTGCTCACTGATGCGGTCCTCTGCTTCTTCTAGTCTACTGTTGATGCTTTCTATTGAGTTCTTTATGGCAGTGATGTCATTTTTCATTTCTTCTTGGTTTCTCTTCATTTCCTCTTGGTTCTTCTTCATTTCCTCTTGGTTCCTACACATATTGTTGAATTGGTCTTCCATTCTTTTCATCCACCTTATGGCCATTTCTCTGAATTCTTTCTCTGACAGGTTGCTTGCCTCTATTGCCTCCATTTCGTTTACTTCCTTTTCTGATGATGCCTGTTTTTCTTTCATATTTGGGTTGTTTCTTTGTTTCACCATGATTTCTCTTCTCAAGGTGTTTGGTTATATAGTTCTCTCTCTGCTGCACTGATTCAAAGGCACAAAATACAGCACAACAAGGCACAACGTACAAGGCACCGAACTAAATGCATTCATGATATTAATAACCCCAAATAAAGGTGACCCCCCAAGCGAAGAGAATTAGGGCATAAAGAAGAAAAAAGAGAAAAAGGTTAAAGAGAAAAATAAAAAACAAAAAGGAGTGCCGAAATGAGATTGGGAAAAGGGAGAGAAGAAAAAAACAAAGAGACAAAAAAAAAAAGTAAGAGAATGAAATAGAGGTGGGGAAGAGGCTATTTGTATGGGGAGAAAACTCCAAGAGAACCGCAACCAATCTCAATGAATTCCAGCAGTAGATCCCTGGAGACTAATGCAAACTACAAACAACCACCAATATCAAGCGAGGCAAGGGAAAACAGAAGCACAAAAATAACCAGATAAAGAAAAAGTAAGCAAAACAGAAAAATGAAAATGAAAAACAAAACAATTTCCCACACAAGCATAAAAAACCCCAATATACTCAAAATCCGGCAAACACTAGCAAAACGACAGAGAGAGAGAGAGAGAAAAAAAATTAGATAGTGAAGAAAGATAAGAGAGAGGTGTATATGGATTTAGAGCGAGGGATTGGAAATTAGATATATAAGTAGGGTGAAATTTAGACAGTGGGTAGAAAGAAGGAATAGGGAAAATCCAAAGCAGGAATAGGGTAAGAGAAACAGGACAACCAAAGGGGAAAAGTGAGGAAGAGAGTTTTGGCTTAAGGGTAAATGTGAGATAGAGAGAAATGATGCTAAAGGAACGATGAAAATAGAGTGTAGAACACTAATCCCAAAATAAAATAAAGAAAAATAAAAAAAAAAATGACACTTGAAAAAATGGTAAAAGGATAGCAATAATACTGGTTAAAACAATGTAGTAATTAAAAAGGTAAAATCAAGTGATGAAAAAAATAAAAAATAAAAAAAATAATAAAATGGGTTCTTAATGAAATGGTGAAAAAAGAATTAAAATATATATATATATATATATATATATATATATATATATATATATATAAATAAATATTCGGAAGTGAAGGTGCTTCAGATCTTCCAGTCTTCTTTTTGGCACGCCTTAGTCCTGCCAGGCATTCAGGGGAATGTTGAACTTCCCTGCGATACACTGTCCCTCCGTGCAGTAAACCACAGACCTGATTTTAAGGCAGGTTGTATTTGTTTACCAGCCTGCCTTTATTTGTGATCACAGAAGAGACAGTTTGTGGCTCTGCCTCTGGGTGGCAGTGTGTCTGGATTGACCTCCAAGGCTATAAGTCCTATCAGTAGGGTTTTTTGTTTGTTTGTTTTTTCTCTATGGTATTTGGAACTGATTTGGGAAAGACCACTGCCCAGAGCTGGTTCTTTGTTACTGCCCGCTGTTTCCCAGGCTCCCCAAAAAGAACTTTTCCCTACAGGCTCTGCGAATGACCCCAACTGGGGAATCCCATGCACTGGGTTTAATAATCAAATGCACGGATCTAAGGGGAACTGTAACAAGAGCCTGATACGTTGTGCGAATTCGCAAGCCTCCACCTTCCAGGTCTGTGCACAGTCTCCTTGCGCAGTCTCCGCGCACCCACTCGCCCCTGGCACCAAGCAGCCAGCAGATTGGCAAAGTCCAAGGCTGCTTTTTTACATGCAGTCCAGCTATGGGCTTATTTTTAGCGTTCCTTTCTGCCAGCAGCCCTGTGGGGCCCCTTCCCCACTCGCGGGTCACGCTGGTCCCAACGCCTGCGGACTCTGTGGGGCGCAGATTTTGCCCCGCGCGTGAGCTCGGTTCTCTCTCCAACCCGAACTGCAAACCGCGCCTTTAGGGGATGGCTAACCTTTCCGTGAAAAGAAGCAGTGCTCGTCTGAGTTCAGGCAGTCACGCTGCTTGCGATTCCTTGTTTCCAGGTTAGTAGCTGGTCTCTGGATGCCGGCAACAACCACCCAAGATGGCGCAGTCTCCGCTGCTTAGCTGGCGCACCATGAGAGGCTTCAGCCGCAGTCTCCAACGGTCCTTTTTTTCCTGGGGGTTCTCGGTCTTTCCTAGCTGCAGACAGTCTCTCAGCTGAAAATCCTCTGCCTATTCCGGCTGTATGTTACCCGTTTCAGCTGCTCACCCTTATCTGCTCCAGGACAAGGCACAGGACACGTCCGTTTATACTGCCGCCATATTCCCTTCCCCCCAAAAAGGATTTTTTATTGGTGTTAACAAATGGAGTTATTCTTTAGCTATACAAGTCTGGTTACTGATTCTATATTCAGAAAGAGAGTCCATAATCATTAGTCCTTGTGGTGGATGTCTGCTTTGCTTGTTGGCTTTGCAAGACAATTGTTTGTAAGACAATGTTGGTTTGGCTCAATCAAAAGGTTATTTTGCTCAGTTTAAAGAATTCCCAGTTTTCAGGAGCAAGATATGCAGGTACAGTGGGGCCTTGACTTACAGAGTGTCCTGACTAATGAGTTTTTTGAGATACCAGCTGTCTCTCGGCTGATTTTTTGCATTGAGTTGATAGAGTAATTTGAGTTAACGAGCTCCTTAACGAGCTCGGTCTCGGAACGAATTAAACTCATAAGTCAAGGCCCCACTGTAGTTCCTCTGGAACGACTTCTCTGGCTCTATTTCAAAAGGACTCCACTTTTGTCAGGTAACTATATACTGTTGCTGTATAATCTACACAAGAAATTCAGTCCAATTACTTTTTAGTCACATTTTCCATCTGAATATTGATAGATATCTAGGCCATGAACTACAGGAGCAAATTTAGTGAGATGGCACAAAACTATTTGCCTTTCCAGTGCTGTCTTTTGAGCTTTTTTGGGGGTCTCAATTGAGCCCATTTTCACAGAAGCTGAATATAAGGGCTTTGGATAGCGTATCTATTGTTTGGTCTCATTACAGTCATTAACTGCAGTCAAGGTGCCTTTCAGGAAGAAAGGATGATGGATAGGCTGCATTCTCATGATCACATTTGCTGTCATGGGGAACAAAAGTCAGGAAGGCGGGAGGTTGCAGAAGACAGAGTGCAGGGGGATACAGGTGCACCGTTTCCAGAGAAGAGCAAGATGAATGTTCCCATTGTCACTGCTCCCTGCATTTCCTTAGTCATTAGTATGACAGGTCTGCAATTGATGACATGACATGGGACCTGTTCTGAAGCTCCTTTCCCCTCCTTTGAAACCGCTCCTGTGTCCTTTCAGCAGTATATGGTTATCTAAAGTGTCAGTGCATCTGCCTTCGTATCTCCATCTCAGCTTCCTTGGTAATGACAGAAAATCACACCACTTGTAACCAGGGAAGATGATGTTACATTTTCATAGCTGTGTTAACTGCAATTCTCGGCAGTGGTTTCTTATGTAATAATGGGCAAGGGCAAGAATAAATTTATCAGAGTAAGAGAGAATAGCATAATGTGAGCTCTCCATCTGCTTCAGAAGAATGCTTGGTAGTCTCAAGTCACTGTTTTACTTATATGTTTCTTGGTAGCACTATTTAGATTAAGAGATTTAAAGTTCTACTTCAAGGAACTTGAATATAGATCATTTGAGTGAATTATTTAAATACTTGAGCAAAATAACTGAATGTGCAAATCATGACTAGCCACTTTAATTCCTTTTTTATGTTTGAAAATAATTGAATCTTTCAACAACTGTGGGGAAATATATTTAATTATATATTTATGCTTTTTTTATAATTACTAATTAATTAAATCAATATTATCCATCTGGGGTATTACTGAGAAAATAAGTGTGAGAAAGCAAAGAGTTGAAACATATGTGCTGCTATAGTAAATGCATGTTTAAATATTTTTTAAATGAATCCTTAAGATTAGAACTTCATTACTCATCAAAAAATGTTACCAACAATTTAATGAAATTTGTTTCTCTTGGATAGGGTTTATTTTTTAATGTTATAAAAGGTATGGTTTTCCCTCTCACTTTTAAAGAGTATAGCAATAATAAAAATGTACTTTTTATAAAAATTATCTATGAGATGCCCTGCAAGTGTTGGGGAAACATCCATTTTATATATTAACTTTGGTTATTGCACATGTGGAGTTGCTTTACTATAACTCTTAATATTTGTAACCTCATTAGCATTGTCATGACTTAAACTTCCAAATGAAAATTATAATGAAAATTAGAAAGAGCATCAGTGATGATACAAGTCAAAACTAAATTTTATTAATATATTTCTGTTTTCCTTATTATTCTCTGAACTATACTCCAAAGCCTGATTCTATAAGATTATATCTTTAACAAAAGTATTATTAGTCAGCTCCTTCAGACGTATACCTTACATTTAATACATTGTACATGAGACCATAACCTATTTCATTCTGGTGACATTGAACAGTCCATGAACCAAAATATATGAGTATACTTTTTTTGGTTGACTAGCTAAGTCAGAGTATTTGAAATATATTCTTCACTAAAAATCTACTTAGATAGCTGCCAACAAAATGTCTGGAAAGATCCTGAAAGTACATTTAGCTAGTCTCTTCTTTATTTGCTAAACAACATTTTCATTTTCTTTGTTTCTGAAATAAGACTTCCTCCCGGTTTTCTTTCACCTCTTGGATCATGATGTCTCTTCCTTCTTTGCCTCCTGTTGAAATGTCAGTCTGTAGATGTTTGCCAGAGCTCTTTCCTGCCCTATTTCCTTCTCAGGCACCACAAATTTATTCTCAATTTTATAACACTTTAAAACAAAATTTTTATAATTCCCTTTTCTTATGAGGATTGAGTACATGCTTATAGTCTTCTATGACCTGCTGATAATGCAAACTCTGCTTTCCTATCAGGTCCCACCTGTCATTTCAAAGTAGAAATCTTGATGCCATCTTGAATCATCGTTCTTCCTCATTCTTCAATTCTGTGAATTTGTAAGCTTGTAACTTTGTTCTTCATAACTGTTCCTAAATTCATGCCATTCTTTCTATTCTCGAGAGTCACTTATTACCTTTTACCTGAATTATTGCAATAGTTACCTAACTCTGTTACCAGCTCTTCCATGGGATAGTTACAGTTATCTTCCTAAGGCATAGATCTGATCACTTCACCCTCCTATTAAATCACTTTTCTGGTTCTCCATTTCCAACATAGTAAAGTCCAAATTCCTTAGCATAGCCATCAGAACGTTTCACAATCTGGCTACTGTCTATCTTTCCAGCCTCACTGCCTGATAATTTCTTATGGAGGACTGCTGCTTATTCCAGAACACGGATCCATTTCTGTGCCACGCTTCCTTTACTTTGTTTTGACCCCTGCCTTGAATGTCTTACCAAGTTTTTCCTCCTGATATCCTCTTCCTTATTTTTAGATTCAGTCACCAAATATCCATTATATATTACTCTTTTATACGTTTCATTTTTTATATGATTGATTCATACTATAAACTTTTGTAGCTGGTTCTTTTGACTCAGTTGTTTTTTGAGATTATTTTTTCAAGCTTAAAACACTTAGATTTTGTTTATTACTTTTAACTGCTGATAACATCCTGTAGTATGAATACACTGCTGTTTCCATTCTTTTAGTGAGGGACAGATTGTTTTGCTTTTTCCCCTTTGCACACACACAAAAAAATGCTACAGAGAATAATCTTGCCTTTGTATCTCTGAGCATATGTGCACAATTCATTAAGTAATTAATGAATTAGTTTAAAATGGCTAGTCTGGGGACCTGTGGAGAGTAATGAGAGGGTGGTGGAATGTAGACACCTGCCATCATTTTCCAAATTTTCTTCACTTGAAATGTCCTTGTATGAAGTATGACAGTGTCAGAATGCCCATGTTATGCTTGGTTTGGCATGTAGTTATATGATGCAAATAAATGTAAAGAATGGAAGGTTTGAAAATACTTATTAACCTAAGTTTTTTCTGTGCCCTGTCAAGGTGTGATCCCATTTTACCTAATAAGGCTCTCATTAATATCCCTTCACTGCAGGAACAAATGCAAAATGTTGAAAGTCAATTATTATTGCATTGTTTTCTTTGTCCTAAATTATGCAAATAGATCAATACTTTGGAAATCATGTATTCCTTATAAATCTAATTGCTTTATTTAACAGTGAAGTCTTATTATATACTTGCTTGAAAATTACACTAGGTCATACTGTTCCAAATACCACAGAATAAAAAAAGATAAACGATTGCATTTTTACTTAAAATATTTTTCCATTTACACTTCTATTAATATTTTGCAGCCTTAAAAATGTTTATTAATGTATTTTAATAATTGAAATACTCCCATGTAAATTGAATCACTATTGCATATTATTGTTTTAATGGTCCTTTCATTTTGTTTTGTGTAAGAATTGCCTGGGAGTGTACTGAGATATATATCTTTAGTTTCCACTATGGAATATTTCGATTCAATAGTTTTAGGGCCTGTATTTTGAATTTTAACTCCCTGTCCTTACCATGCTGCCACTACTCCAATTGTACTCTGGAGACAGACTTCTTCAGAAACACAGGGTGAAGCAAAACATGGGGAGGTGGTGGTCCTGGTGATAGTTGTGGTGATGGTGGCAGTGATGGCAGTGGTGGCAGTGGTGGTGGGAGTGGTGCTGGCTGTGGTGATGTTGGAGGTGGTAGTGGTGATGGTGGTGAAGGAATGGAGCTGGCACAATTCAGGCCTTTAGAATATAATGATCCAGGTTGGAATCCCAGCTCTGATACTATCTTTATCTTCATGGTCTGGTTGGTTAAGGTTTCTGACCCTGAGGTTTCTCATTTCTAAAACATCTAATCTAATAAAAGAGAAGCATGTAAATTGACCACACCTCTTCTATGCCCCAAGCCATGCCCACCAGCCAATCAGAGTGAATATATGCAAATTAACCCAACCAAGATGGCAGCCAGCAGCCACGGAGCTGGAGCAAGCAGGAGGCTTGGTTGCCACGGCAATGGAGGAAGCCAAGCTTTCTGCCTGCCCTGGCCGGCTGTGGCCTCCACTCAAGGCAACAAAATTCCAATGATAGAAGATAAATAAATCCCAGATACCAGCTTCCAGCCAGCCTCCACTGGGAGCTTGGGTGGGTGGGGCCGTGGCCAGCCTGCAAACAGCCATCAGCCCCTCACCCAGGATGGCCACACCTTTATGGGGTGAGGGTCCCTGATGGGGGCCTTAGCCAGCCTGAAAACAGCCATCAGCCACTCACCCAGGCTGGCCAGGCACCCCAGCGGGGATCCCTACCCTGAAGCGGGTGTGGCCAGCCTGCAAATGACCCTCAGCCCCTCAACCAGGCTGGCCAGGCACCCCAGCGAGGACCCCCACCCTGAAGGGGGTGTAGCCAGCCTGAAAACAGCCCTCAGTCCCTCACCCAGGCTGGCCAGGCACTCCAGTGGGGACCCCCACACTGAAGGGGCTGTGGTCAGTCTGAAAACGACCCTCAGCCCCTCACCCAGGCTGGCCAGACACCCAAGCAGGACCCCCACCCTGATCTGGGACACCCTTCAGGGCAAACCAGCCAGCCCCCACCTGTGCACCAGGCCTCTATCTTATAAAATAAAAGGGTAATATGCAAATTGACCCTAACAGCAGAACGACTGGGAATGACTGGTCACTATGACACACACTGACCACCAGGGGGCAGATGCTCAATGCAGGAGCTCCCCCCTGGTGGTCAGTGTGCTCCCGCAGTGGGAGCTCTGCTCAGCCACAGCCAGGCTGATGGCTGCCAGTACAGCAGTGGTGGTGGGAGCCTCTCCTGCCTCCTCAGCAGCGCTAAGGATGTCTGACTGCAGCTTAGGCCTGCTCCCGCTGGCAAGTGGACATCCCCCTAGGGCTCCTGGGCTGCCAAAGGGATGTCTGACTGCCAGCTTAGGCCCAATCCCCCGGGGAGTGGGCCTAAGCCAGCAGATGGACATTACCCCAAGGGGTCCCAGACTGTAAGAGGGCACAGGCTGGGCTAGGGACCACTCTGAGTGCACAAATTTTTGTGCACTGGGCCTCTAGTATATACATATTTTCTTATCAACGCTGTATCAACAAAATTTAGCCACATTTATGCAAAACGGCCATGGAAAATTTCAACAAAAGAGTGCATATGTGCCAGCAAAGCTGTGGAGGCTATTTACCTGATATGCTATTCCATACATAACCCTATACTGTATACTTTATGATTCAATAAAAAATTTACAGTTTTTAATTATAAACCTGTGTTTTCTATCAAAATTACTTCTTGCGTGAATTTTGGGACACCCTTTATATGTAGAGAGTGGGGCAAAAAATAGGTTTACAGTGGTTCATATGGAAAATAATATAATAATAAATAATAATAAATAATAAACTATGTGTTTCATGTAACCACAATTGTAAACCTCCTTTTGCATATATATATATATATATATATATATATATATATATATATATATATGTATAAGCATTGCTGTATAAAACATTTTACAGAGAGGTAGAGAGAAGTGTGATGTGACACAGAGGTGGTAGTTGGTGCTCTGAGAATCAATGAAAACATAAGAGAAAGAAAGAAGAGCTGAGCCCTGGTGGGTTTAGTTCAATGGATAGAGCCTCAGCCTGCAGACTGAAGGTTCCCGGGTTCAGTTTTAATCTAGGGTCTGTACCTCAGTTGCAGGCATGATCCCTGGCCCTGGGTTAACAACAAAAACAAAGAAAGAAAGGAAGAAAGAAAAGGAGAAAGGAAGGAAGGAAGGAAGGAAGGAAGGAAGGAAGGAAGGAAGGAAGGAAGGAAAAAAAAGAGAGCTGAAAGGTCAGCCTTAGAATGCATGTCTCATCAAGTCCACTAGAATAAGGACAGGAAGAAGCACTATGGTCACCGGGGAAATTTAGGAATTTATAAAATTATTATAGTATTTGCCAAATACAATTTAATGATTATAACTAAAATATTACTTAAATTTATAGTACTGTGTATTAATGGAATGCTGAGGAGAGAAGTAGTTATTATGATGGGCTAGTGATCAAAGTAATCAATCTAGTTCCCTAGGTGAGAGTGTAGTGGGAGTTAGAAGTGACACTATGGCCATCCCTGCACATATTGAATTTTCTTTTCTCTACTTTTTAATAGACTATTTTTTGGAGCAGTTTTAGTTTCAGAGCAAAATTGCTCAGACAGTTCAGGTATTTTCCATAGATCTTTTGCCTCAACACATACGTAATCTTCCTTATTATCAGCATCCCCACCAGAGTGGTAAATTTTTATAAATGATGAACTTCCATTGACACATCGTTATCATCCAGAGTCACAATTTAAATTAGGGTTTACTCTCAATGTTGTGCATTCTATGGGTTTGGATAAAGTTATAATTGCATATACCCACCATTGTAGTACCATATAGAGTATTTTCACTGCCCTAAAATCCTCTGTGCTTTCCTTGTTTATCCCTCCATCCCACCCTCCTTCCAAACTCCTGTCAACAACATATCTTTCTACTGCCTCTAGAATTTTGATTTTTCCAGAATGTCAAATAGTTAGAATCATTCAGTGTATGTAGTCTTTTCATATCCCCTCTACTTTTTCGTGTGACGTCTCATTCACAGTTCTCAACCTAAATATAAAATCCTTTCAACAAAAAGCCTTCTTAAATCCACAATCTGTTAATTTTTCACATTGCAGTCTTATTTTTTTTCTTTGCAGTATTTATCATAGTTTATGTAATTAATAAACTGACAAAGCTCATACATAAGCTATAATATAAGTTTAAATTCCAGTGGTTTAACATATTTTATACTTGCAGAGGTGGTCTAAAATATGTAATTTTGTCTTATATTTTAGTTTTTTAAATTTATTTTTAAAGTATTTTTATTGATTTCAGAGAAGAGGGAAAGGGAAAGAGAGATAGAAACATCAATGATGAGAGAGAATCATTGGTAGGCTGCCTCCTGCACACCCCACAATGGGGATTAAGGCTACAACCCGGGTATGTACCTTGACCAGGAATTGAACCTTGACCTCCTGGTTCATAGGTTGAAGCTCAACCACTGAGCCAAGCTGGCTGGGCTTTATTTTTAATCTGGTATAGTTTATTTTATTTTTTATTTCATTTTAAAAATACCTAAGATTGTTATGAACAAAGTTGGGTGTAATTTCTATATGCCAAATAATGCTCTAGTTTATGCAGTATATTTTGGAATAGCCTTCAAACGCTTTAGTAGCCATCTTTCACTTATCTCCTACTGAAATCTATTTGGTGACAGTTACTAAAATTAGCAGTATGTAATTAATGGGTTTCATAGCTGGAAGAAACTGGAAAATTAGTGCAAATACTCTAAGCACTCATTTTACAGAAGAATTATCTTAGAATCCATTCATTTATCTAGGATTGCAGAGTTATACAGGGTTGGAACCTCATTATCTAACCTTGAATTCAAGATTTATTAGTCCATTACTCGGGGACCCTACTTCCAAAAGTCCTTCTTGGTCAGTGAAGCCTAGAAAAAGTATCAGAGTGTTGGAAAAAGTAAAGTCTAGAGTGTAACCCTAGAATTGAAAAGTTCCTTTTTTCTCCTTTCTTATAAATGGTCTTTCCCTCCCAGTAATAAAACTTTTCATGAAAAGTGCATATTGTGGATAGCATTTTTCTTTTAGCTATTAGTATTCTAAGAAGCACAAAAAAACTTGGACTTCAGCCCTTTCATCTCCATTTTAAAGAACATTTGATAGCAGATACCACTGTCTTCTAATTCAGTGTTCCCAAAATCTATTAAAATCCTGGCTTTTTTCCCTCTTACATGCATGTTCTCAGCACCAGACAGTAAACACATTATTTGATATAATTTACTCTAGAGAATGATATGATGGATATGGATTGTGGAAGAACCACTATGGCACAATGGCCTTAGTATACAACCACTAATTCTAACACTCGCCATGCCATGCAGTTCCAGAGATTCTCATTTTATTGATGAGGACACTGATTCAAAGAGGAGAGGTTAAGTAATTTCCCAGATTTACACAGTTCATTAGCAGTAAAGACAGGTGTGTCTAGTCTAAAGTGTATGTTTGTACTTGTTTTGTTGTGCGTTCACCACACTAAATTCCCTCTATTATTGTAAACTAGAGCTCGGTGCATGAAATTCATGTGTGAGTACGGTCCCTAGGCCTGGCCAGTGATGGAAGTGTGAGCCTTTGGCATGGAAGGGCAGGTCCAAGATGACCTCTGGGCCCTAGGTAGCACTTAGGCTCCCGGGCCCCTGTGCGCCGCCCTCCGCCTGAGTCCCGGCGCCTGAGACCCCACGCAGAGTGCGTTGAGTGCAGACGCTGCGGGCCTGGGCTCAGCGTGGGCATCTGGGCCACCCAGCAGTGCCACACGGAAGCCGGGCAGGCAGCACGGTCTCTCCCAGTCAGCCTTGCAGACCAGCTCCTGCACAAACCCACAGGATGCCTGACCGGCCCCTGCGGTGCCGGTGGCTGCTGCCCAGCTCACACCGAAGAGCCCGTGTGGGTGTGGGGCAGGCTCCTTGTGGGCGCTCGGCACCTGAGCGCCTGCTGCCAGCGCCACATCGCTGACACCTGCCATGTTCTGCGCTGCCGCCTGGTGGTCAGCACACATCATAGTGAGTGGTCAGACTCAGTCTCCCAGTCAAATTCCCAGTCCAGCCCTGACCAGTTTGGTTCAGTGGATAGAGCATCGGCCTGTGAACTGAAGGGTCCCAGGTTTGATTCCAGTCAAGGGCATGTACCTTGGTTGTGGGAACATCCCCGGTAGGGGGTGTGCAGGAGGCAGCTGATCGATGTTTCTCTCTCATCGATGTTTCTAACTCTCTATCGATGTTCCTCTCCCTTCCTCTCTGTAAAAAAGTCAATAAATATAAAATAAATTCCCGGTTGAACGACCACCTGAAGAGACGATTTGCATATTAGGCTTTTATTATATAGGATTGTTTTCCTCAACTATGAAGAATAAATCTGTATTAACCGTGGGGTTATTGCTGTATTTGTGCTAGCTATAAGATTTTACCTAGGACTTCTTTCACCATTTTAACAATAATTTGTCATCTAAGTCATTTTCACCTTCATAGAAATATTTTGTGAATATCAGTTTCATAGAATAATCTTTTCATCCAAATGTGTATGGTTTTACTTTAAGTTGCTTCATGGTTCTTACCAGGAATGTGAACCTCTAATCCAGACAAATCTCAGTAGTCAAAATACAGTTAATGAATTAATACAGACATTGCCTAAGCCATGGCATCTTCAATTGTAACTGAAAATCTTAACAACCTAGCTTCATCCTTTACTCACTTTGTGATTTAGGGAAATTATTTAACCTTTTTGAACCTCAGTTTTCTAACCCTATAATACTGGGATGATGATGTTAACCCTTATAAGACATTTTGGGGATCACAAAAAAAATGCATGTCAAACACTTGGCACTCTGCCTAAAAGAGTACGTGCTCAATACATATTTTCATCAGATCTTACTTGTCCCGTCTGAGGATTGAACAGTTAGAGAAATATCCCCAGATCCTGGAATGTTGCCACTATAGAGTAGGTGTATTTCATAAAAGAATTATGAATAAAAGGCACCCTTTTTCATCCATGCTGGGAGGAGTTTAAAAGGTCCCTAATCCCATGAGTCACATCCCTCTTTAATTCTGTTAGGATCTTGGAGTGTTCTAATTTGGGCAGTTGTAATGTGATGAAGCACACAAAAGCTCTTGTTAGGATGTGGTGGGGAATCTCAGCAGCTCAATTGCTCAATAGCTACAAGGTAAAACCTAATTTAACAGATCCATCAATATGAAGCCTCATCTACAAATGTTTGGCTCCCTTCGGAGGATCGTGTCCAAATGACTGGTCAAAGGCTGAAAGGAACCAAATTATGATGAATTATTGTTGGGATATGATAGATGTTTCTGTCTCAAGTTGACAGAACATGCCCTCATGTGCAATAGTTTACTTTTCCAAGTTTTTTAAATGTGTGTTCACTAGGTCAGCTAAGCTTTCATAACTCTCCCCCTCTCCCCTACTTACCATTTATTATGTAACAAAAGGGAGTCATGTCTAATAATCTAGAAATACTGTTCAGAAGCCAAAAATAGTCATTATTATATCACTAAACTGGCATTAAAACCCATCAGGTATTTGTAGAATGCGAAGAACTTTACTTTTTTCTCTCCTTATTGTGCAGATAAAGCTTCCTCCGAAATAACTGCTTCAAAAATAAAAAGGTCATTCACTCCATGCTTTCGTGCAAGTTTCATGAGCTGACATAAAGCCTGAGAGGGTGTAAGGAATCGCTGCCATAGGATAATCATCCTATAAAAGACAGCTTTCCTTCTTTTATGTGGTAGGTCCCTCTCCCTTCCTGTAGAGATCTTTTCTTTCTGAACAGTCTACTTTTGTAAATGAAGTAATAGACCCTAGAATTAAGCTGTAAACCTGTCTTTAAATGATTTGCAGCAGTTAGTCCTGAGCCTGAATATGTTCAATCCAAATATCAATGAAAATGTCACATGTGTGCTGAAATTATTTTGTTGTTTGTTATACACATATAAATAGTAAATAAATTTAAAGTTTTTGAAGGGAGTTCTCTAACAGGCCTTCTTCAGTTCCACTTATGTAGAGAGATGGAAACAACCTGGTTCCTAGCTGTGAGTCTCAAATATTTTGATCACAGAACCACTTTACACTCTTAAAATCCATTGAGGACTTCAAAGAGCTTTTCTTTATGTGAATTATACCTTCCAATATTTACTACAGAAATAAAAACAGATAATTTCTTTCAGTATTTATTAATTCATTGTTTTTTGCTGGTTCATTCCTTAAGGAACACAGAATGTCAAATCAAATGAGTTGGGGAGGAGCACATGGGTCAAGGATGATAATCAGGACAGAAACTCTAGGGTTTATGTTTTTAAAGTGTTATTCTTGCAGTATTATATGTTTACTAGAGGCCTGGTGCACAAATTCATGCACCAGTGGGGTCCCTCGGCCTGGCCAGTGGGATCAGGCCGAAACTGGCTCTCTGACATCCTCTGAGGGGTCACAGATTGCTAGAGGGCCCAGGCCAGGCTGAGGGACCCAATCGGTGCAGGCCCGGGGCTGGGGAGGGATGCAGGAGGTTGGCCAGCTGGGGGGGTACCACAGGAGGGCTTCAGGGCATGTCCAGCCCGTCTCACTCAGTCCTGATCAGCCAGATCCCAGCAGCAAGCTAACCTACTGGTTGGAGTGTCTGCCCCCTGGTGGTCAGTGCACATCATAGCGAGCAGTTGAGCAGCCTTAGCATATCATTAGCATATTATGCTTTGATTGGTTGAATGGCCGATTGGTTGACTGGACACTTAGCATATTAGGCTTTTATTATATAGGATTTGTGGATGTTTGTATATACAGGGCGGGGCAAAAGTAGGTTTACAGTTGTTCATATGGAAAATAATACAATAATTAATGAATAATACAAGAATAAACTATGTTTCATGCACTCATGTATAAACCTACTTTTGCCCCAACATGTATTTTCTTAGTACTCCCAGTGGCGACAATAGCCTCTGCTGTTTTAGAGTTTAAATCGAGTACAGATATTCATACATAGTTATGTGTAGTCAATAATATCTGACCTGGTGATTTTTTAAAGAAAATTTAATTTCTTAGAAAAAGCAATTTTCTACACAGTCTACTGGTCAAGTGCTCCTTGCAATACAAAATATCCCATATTCTTAGTCAAACTTGGTAGCCAGCCTCTTTGACATCTCTCTTTTTTCAGGTAATACAACTGGTCCTGAGTTATCCTTTTCTATTTCATAGTCCATAAAAGGTTAGCCTTCCTTTCATGGTAACAGCTGGTACAGTTACCCTACAGCTCACCCCACCATGAGCGGTGGTTCGGGGTCTCTTTCCAGGGACTTACCTTTCCGCCTATGCTCTATTTCCCTTCAGTTTACCTGACCATGCTGTTTCTTACAGACACATAACACAGTATTTCCTGCATACTGGCACAAGCATGGATGATTCTGTCTGATACTGCTTTTCTCAGTAGTTTTGAGTTCAACCTAATTACTGGCACTAGTTTTGTAACGTTATTAATTATTCATATATTTGAAGACAATGGGTGAAATTTATTATACGTTTTTCCTTGAAAACAAAATACCAAATTTAAATATGGCAGGCATATTTCATATTTAGTATTGACACAACAATCAAAGCATGTTATGGTAAATATCTTCTGTTGGTCATCATTGCAAAATATCAGCATTCTAATTGTTGAAAAAGATGTCTATGAAATGTGATAAAATCTGAACATTAGAACAATCTAGCATCTTGGAATTATCTATCTTGGGAAGGAAAGAATCATGTATGATATGTCCTTTGTGTAGAATTTCATCATTTTGCACATCTCTGGAGAAGAAGCCTGTTTGACCACATTTCTTCCAAAATATAACTACCACACATTCGTGTATTTTTAATGTAAATTACCAGTTCATTTTACCATTAGAATTCCTATTATTTTTTTCCTTGTAGCAGAGGCTATAGAAACTCTGCCATTTCTCTGGAGACTATTCCAATGAGTGCCAGCCATCTTCCAGCTTCTGCATCTGTTTCTTTGAGAGTGTTCTCCAAAGCCACAGAGGCCATGCTGACCTTCAACATAGCAGACCGCAGGTGTTAGAGTTTACACTCTCAGGACAGCTTTGCATGAGTGGCTGGCAGGAATTGGTGGTAAATAACCCACCTGCCTCACCCTTGGGTTTATAACTTGGAGAATTGTTATATGCCATTTCCCTGGGTTTCCTGTAGGATTAACTATTGTCACCCACAGTGGTAGTATGATAATGCTCCTCTTCACTTCCTTGTCTCATCCCCTCTCCTGCCATTGCTTCCAGCACCTTCCACATAAATTATTCACATGTGAATTCTTTTCTTAAGATCAGCGTGGGGACAGTGAACACCATTCTCAGAAAAGACTTGTTCTACTCCTTAATTGCCGCAAGATTTAAATGATCAATAACATAAGCATTTATCAGTTACATAGCTTAGGGATAGTTTTTTAGTTTGTGTGTTTTTATAATTTTCTCAGAGAAAAATTTTCCATGTTTATTAGATAAAAATGTATCCAATTGTTTTCTTTATCATTTCTGGCTTTAGAGCCACATTATTTTTTTCTAACCTCACTCTAAAACGTAAAAAACCCCACAAAATACAAAAGACAAAAACTAAAAAAACCTCTTACTGTTTTTTCTTTTCACTTTTGATAGCAGATGAGAAAGGTGTAGATTAAAAGTTTTTTTTTTTTATGTCAGTAGCTCTTTTTCCCCAATGCTATTCAGATATTATATTGCTTGAAATCAAAACTTGCATTTGGCTATGTTAAGTAACATTTTTTCTTCAAATAAACTTTTCTTTCTTTTCCATTCTGTGCTTCTGTGTGGTCCCCTGACTCAAAACCTGCATTTAGGAGTGAATCTGGTAATATATATATTTATTAGAGGCCCAGTGCATGAAACTTGTGCAATGGGTGGGGGAAGTCCCTCAGCCTGGCCTCTGCTCTCTCGCAGTCTGAGAGCCCTTGGGGACGTCTGACTGATGGCATAGGCCCACTCCCCACAGGGTGTGGGCTTAAGCCAGCAGTCGACATCCTTAGTGCTGCTGTGGAGGTAGGAAAGCGGGAGAGGGTCCTGCCACTGTCACTGTGCTCGCCAGCCGTGAGCCCGGCTTCTGGCACACTGACCACCAGGGGGCAGCTCCTGTGTTGAGCGTCTGCCCCCTGGTGGTCAGTGTGCATCATAGCGCCTGGTGGTTCTGCCATTTGGTCAATTTGCATATTAGCCTTTTATTATATAGGATATCACATTGTGAATTTAAGTTACCATATTAATAAGGCCACCAGTTTACATATTTAAATTTAACTCTTAGTGTAAAAAAATTTGGTCTTCTACTAAATGTGTATAAGGCATTGTATTAAATTTAGACAAAAAGTCCTCTCTTAGCACCAATCATAGAAAGTGCTGATCACTTAGTCAATCTTGAGTTTTGATTTAGGATAACCTTAGTAATATTAGTAAGATGAGTTGTTGAATAATCTACTTAGTATGGCTGACCTCATCCTTGATTATTTTCTTGGCTTTTAACGTGCTCATGCTCTTATGAAACTTCATTTCTTGTCTATATCATTCATTTAGTTTTAATGATATAATAATTTCTACTGTTATATTTTATTATTTTACAAATGTATTCATTATCTATCCATAGGTCTTCTACTACTCTTTAAGGCATAGATTTAATTTTATTTATAATTACCTCCCCAATGTACAGAGCTGCAAATGAGGTAGGGAAATTATTCTATACATGTTGGATAAAAAATGTAAATTTAAAAGATTTAAAAGCATATGTTTTATTCCAATATAAATAGCTTATGAGTAAGTGTGAAACTAGCCTTTTCTTATTTAGGAATATATACTATCAACTTCCTGTATTTATCCTCTTAAAATCTTGAGTAGATCATTCAGTGATCAGAAACAAAGAAGGTTGACGCCAAAGATGTACTCTATACAGAAAAAGACATGTTTGATTTTTGTTTATAGTTTCATCATATTTTATTTTTTCTCACAAATTAAAGAATAGTTATGAAATAGAATGGTAAGAAAACTCTTTATTTTTAAAAAATATTATAATTCTATCAGAAAAAGACTGATAAATCAATACATTTGTAGGACATGGTAGAGGATATTTGTGGAACCATGCCAGAGAGCCCGGATAGTCAAGGCCCTATGGTCAGTATGCCAGAATGGCCAAGGCCACTCTGAACATGAAAATTCTAATCAGAATGTTCAGAGCTAAGATACCATAAGCAGGTGCAAGGTCACAGCAATCTCACGGTATACTGCGCACGCGTGCCCTTCTGTAACCCAAATGATTGAAGTCATTGTTGGCTAGAGGCCTATTTTGTCTAAGTGATATAATACATGGTACTGACTAGCTAGAGTATACTGGAGAAGCTGAGGCAGGCTCAGAGGATGTAGCTCTTATGTGTGCATATCTAAGTGGTATAATACATGGTATGACTAGCTAGGCAGTGGTTCTCAACCTTCCTAATGCCGCGACCCTTTAAAACAGTTCCTCATGTTGTGGTGACCCCCAATTTCATCGTTACAAATTGAACATAATTAAGGCATAGTGATTAATCACAAAAACAATATGTAATTATATATGTGTTTTCCGATGGTCTTAGGCGATCCCTGTGAAAGGGTCGTTTGACCCCCAAAGGGGTCGCGACCCACAGGTTGAGAACCGCTGAGCTAGAGTATGCTGGAGAAGCTGAGGCAGGCTCAGAGGATGTAGCTCTTATGTGTGCAGGAAAGGCTGGAGAGGTTGGAGAAGCTGCTGGGGCAAGCACTCAGGTGCTGCTATTAGGTGAGGCGGTGAGTCCCGGGGCAGCGTGCGGCTGCTCAGATAATAACTGTGGGTATAGAGACTGATACTGCTTGATGGGAAAGATATTTGGTTTATCAGCTGGTGTGCAGCCACCTGTATAGGACTTGGCTGTGAAGGACTGTTTTGTTTAATGGCTATATGGCCACTGGCTTCCACAATAAAAACTAATTCTTATACACCTACAACTTCTCATGGCTTCTCTGTCTATGACCTGATGTCCAAGAAGGTCCAGTCCCTGGAGAGGGGCTTGGACCCAAGAGTTAGTGCCATGGGTGGGGTTTGTTTATCACTGTATGTAAATTAAAATATTTGTCATAAATCCCATAAAACTTTTATCACAAAGAACATCTCAAAGCCTTTAGATACTCATTTGAGCTTGTGCAAACCTGTGCTAGTAATATTACTACCAGAGTATCCATTTATCTACTCAAGATTATTTGTGTTTTATTATGTTAGGCAATATATTTCATATTAATAATCATCAAATTTTTCACTCATGGTATTTTTAGCATAACTGTATTCATAAAATATGAGTCCTTTCATATGGCTAAAGTAGTTTCCCAAGAATTTATTAAGTGTCAGTGAAGAAACTTCAAATATATTTCACATTACAAATGGCCAATATTTTTTAAAAATGTGAAAATTATTTTAAATAATGCGAACCTGTTTTTCTTTTCTTCTTTATTTACTTTTCAAATTCAGCTTACTCTTTCTTAGTTCATGCAGCCACCATCAATTTTCCTCTAATTATATCTCATCTATTACCCATCTTCTTTGCTTTCAAGCATTACCTATAAAATAATAAAAGAGAGGATTTGGTTTCTTAATTTTTTGCTAGTTAAAAAATGAAGAACTTACAACAAAGTCTAAAATATAAGTTTATCTGACCAAAGTATATTATCATTCTGATTTTTAATTTTTTGTTTTCAAATATTTGTCTACATCATTTAGGATTTTATATTTAATTCAACTTCTACCTTGATTTTAATTTAAAATGTCCCAGGTAGCCTAATGACAAATACAAATATATAAAGATATAGCAACATAATTTTTAAAAATGTTCTTCATGATATTAAGTTTGAAGCTATTTTATACTCTAGTCTAGATTGATCTTAATAACAGTGTTCTCTAAGACTGAGCATTTATATTAATGCGTTCCCTTTCATTGATGAATTTTCTTCATATTTTTAGATTTAGAAATAGTTTGTTTTATAAATAGGGAGATATAAACAATAATTTCTGCTTTTTATTGGGAAATTGTGTTGTCTAAGAGGAATTATAACTATATAAGAAAGTTATTTAAATATGCAAGATTTAAAAATTGAATGGTTTTGCCCTAGCTGGTTTGGCTCAGTGGATAGAGTGTTGGCCTACGGACTGAAGGGTCCCGGGTTCCATTCCAGCAAGGGCACATGCCCAGGTTATGGGCTTAATCCCTAGTAGGGGGTGTGCAGGAAACAGTTGATCAATGATTTGCTCTCATAATTGATGTTTCTCTCTCTCTCTCTCCATCTCCCTTCCTCTCTGATTTGAATAAAAAAAATTGAATCGTTTTAAGTGCTCAGTAACTTTACTTTCATTCTTTTTTTTTTAAAAAATATATTTAATTGATTTTTTACAGAGAGGAAGGGAGAGGGATAGAGAGTTAGAAACATCAATGAGAGAGAAACATCGACCAGCTGCCTCCTGCACACCTCCTACTGGAGATGTGCTCACAACCAAGGCACATGCCCCTGACTGGAACCGAGCCTGGGACCTTTCAGTCCGCAGGCCAACGCTCTATCCACTGAGCCAAACCAGTTAGGGCTTTACTTTCATTCTTAAGGCAAAGTGATGGAAGTATCTTGTGCTTTTCTCACAGTCTTTTACATATACATACCATGCATGTTGTTCTCTCCTTGGTTCTCTAGAAGGAGCAAATGACACTGAGATACAACTGAACTAGACTGTTCAAACTATTTTTAATTTCAAATGGTTATCTTGGTTAAGTTACTATCTCAAAACATGCCAAACTATGTATTGAAACATCTGCATTAAGCTTCTTCACTCTCATTGGTCGCCCATCCATCTGCAGATAAAGTGCCATGACTTCTGCTACTTCCAGCTCCTACTGGATATGAAATAATCTTTCAACTTTGATAACATGTCTCTTATACATACCACCAGTGCCCTCAGTCAAATTAAATCAAATCAAAAATCAAAAATCTTTTAAACTATTATTTATTCCTGAAAATAGCATGATAGGACTATTTGAAATGAAAGCCAAATCAATATCTAGAAATAGAGAAATGCTTTACAAAGAAGAATGTTAGAATACCTGTGTTTTTTTTTTTAAATAAGTGCATTTATATGATTATAGAAACAAAATAACCTTTACCTGAGCTTTGACTTTGACTCTTGGTTCACAGGTCCATAGAAATTATTATTTCATTTCTAGAGAAGTGCTATACACAATTAAGATAATAAGTGTTAATACTCTGTAGTGATAAGAATGATCATGGATGCTTGGCAGATAAGCAGGGTATACTTCAGAAAACATATTTTTTACTGGGTTCAAAGCATTTTATGACAATTAATGGAGAATTATTTTATTATATCTAGATTTTAATGAAAAAGAAGTCATGTTATGTGTTCTGAATTATTACATAAACAGATTTGGTTTCTAAGTATGCAGCAAATCTATATTTGCATGTGTAGGATGGAAAAGAAACCATAATATAGCTAATTGAAGTCATGGGAGGTTGACCTGAATAATATGAAATCCCTTCCTAGACTAGGGAAAGCCGACAGTCTAATGCAGTGGTTCTCAACCTGTGGGTCGCGACCCCTTTAGGGATCAAACGACCCTTTCACAGGGGTCGCCTAAGACCATTGGAAAACACATATATAATTACATATAGTTTTTGTGATTAATCACTATGCTTTAATTATGTTCAATTGGTAACAATGAAATTGGGGTCACCACAACATGAGGAACTGTTCTAAAGGGTCGCGGCATTAGGAAGGTTGAGAACCACTGGTCTAATGCATACAGTATGTTCATAACCACACCATATACAACAATAACAATGGGTATTACTTATTTATTTTTTCTAGGTACTAGATATATATACTTTATATACATTCCCTTAATGTCCTAACAGGCTTATAAAGTAGACATTATCTTTAGTAATGTTAAAATTATTGTATTGTAGAGCAGAAATGATTTGTCTATGATCACTAAAGATGGTAGGGACAAAACTGGGATTTGAATTATAATGTATTTAACTTCAAAGCCTATGATCATTTCATGAGTCCTCTATTTCACTGTTGGTAAGTGCGTGTTCAACACACCTCAAGCATAAGGTCTATTCAAGTATTGTGATCAAACTTTTCAGGCAGGTAAAATAAGACACTATGTCTTTCTATAGGCACATTCATTCATCCTGTCACTCATTCAGTAAATATCTATCGAGTACGTTCTATGTGCCAAGCTATACTTAAGGACAGAGAGATATAAGCATAAGGATTATTTGAGATTCCCATATTGCACATCCTATCCATGCCTGAGGGATGGGAGAATAGTGGCAATTCCATTGTTAGTTTAGATAGAAATAATATTTAGCCAACTCACATTGGGATGGCTTTACCTGTTGTCAAAATATGTTTGTATCTGTTGACAAATAGCCTTTGTTTCAAACTCCTCCCCAACCCAGGGCCTTTCAAATGCCCAGCCCTTTTCTGGGACCACTGCAGACCTTCCCAGTGACTAAAGGGTCAGTGTCTAATGAGGGCCTTCAAGATTCTGCTTTTCCTCTAAGGTGGGCAGCTGTTAGGATTGGTTAGTGCCATCACTATCACATCAGCCTTTTGGCAACAAAATGGGCTCCCTACCTAATATTGCCCAAGGGGTCTCCCTTTTCCCATCCAGTCCCTTCTTTAGTAAATATCTATTGAATCCATCCTATGTCCCATGTTACAGGGACCTCATAGTAGATACGAGAGCCATACTGGCCCCAGACAATCTTCTGGACCTCCAGATGACTCTCTGAATTGATTGCAGCTCTTGAACTGGCCCATTTACTCCTATTTCCCTCTATCCAGAGCAGGTCCAAAATACCAGAAGAAAAGGGTGGCAACTTTGTGGAGGAAAAGTGCCCATATGCCCCCATGAGGTTGTAGCCACATACCACTGTTTCTGTCTCAGTCATCATCAGATATTGCTTAGGTAGACTCTGGCCTCACTAGGACTCTGAGAAAGCAGACAGACATGAAAGAGCTGATAGATAGTGGGTAGTGTGGACAGCCTCAGGCAAAGACTGCTGACTCTTCTGGCAGAGTGGGGATTTTTGCAAAGGAAGCAGAAGCAGACGATGAAAGAGGCCTGTGGAGTAATACGGGGCTGGAGATGCCAGGAGTGCAAATCCTTGTTTTCAATCTTCTCAGGTAAACATTACCTCTAGGTCATTGCATGACAGCTAGTCATAGGTGTTAATAGCATCAATCATAACAATAAATCAAGGGCCGGACACAATTCCAGCACACTTGGGTGTTCCTCATTCAATCGGCAAGGAAACCGAGGCATTGAAAGCAATTTAAAACTTAAATGGCAGGCAGAGCCAGGATATTAACTAGGGTAGCCTGGCAATAGGCTCATGTTCCATCACCACTTTATGCCACTTCTCACCTGACCTGAAGGATTAGTTTAATCCTATTAAGATGATATTCAGATTCATTGTTGTCATGTTTCAATTGATAATAGAAAATTTAATCTACAAGGATCTTAGAAATGGGCTAGAGAATATTTAAATGGATTTGCTATTAATTTAATGGAAGTTGAGGTAGGAATCAGCACCATGAACAGTGTTGATATGATGAGAAATCTTTTACTTATTATTACACCTCATGACTATCAATTAAATGGGAGAAATTGTTTAAAAGTTGGATGCAGTTCTCTATGTCAAATCATGGAGTAGGCAGAGGCATTACTTAGTGATAGTCTTCTCAATAAGATATTATATCAAGCATTTCCAAAAATCAATAAATGATTTTGAAATTATTAGAATAATTTGCACTATGATTTGTTACTTATTAAGCAGTTTTATAATACATAATTTTATTAACTTAGAGAATAAACATGAATAAATTTTAGATGACATATAAATTTATTGAATTACTTAAACCATCAAAGCTTTGGGAATCTGTGGTACTTTAGATAGATAAGTTAGGAAATGGTATTTGAATTGAAAGTATAAAGGCATATGGGACTTTGTCATAAGTTCTCCTGCTTCTAGTTTTCATTATAGAGCTATGCTTAGTTATTTTGATGTATAACTCAAGTTTTATAAAAAAGATTAGTTTTTCAAATTAATAACATATATCATTATAATTTTTCTTCATAAAATGAAACAAGGTATACTAAAAAAAACAATTAAATTATCCCTTTAGATTCTTATTGAGAATGATAACAAGAAGATAACATGAGACTTCATTGAGATACAAATGATAGGTGGAGGGCTAGATTTTGTTATAATAAATCTCACTCCTTCCTACATATAGCCTTGCAGTGTGTGCAAATAAAATTTGTTCCTCAGCAAAATTAAAATTGCTTCTTGTCATAGAAATTCAAGGACTCTCACAAATCTTCAAAACCACACATTTTAATTTGAGGAAGCCAAGCAGGGGTCTATTTGAAGTAGCATAAAGTTTGTGATTGATGACATACAGAAAGCCCCACAGAAACATGGACTTTTCCAGTGAGACAGGATCCGGTCATTCAGCCCAATGCCTCATTACAAAGATGCAGCCACTGAACCCTACATCCCTGGGCTCCAGAGCCTGTTTGTGGCAGGGCTGGGATGGAATTTATGTTTAGTGACAACACTGTTTTCCAGTATCTTGGGCTGCCTCCTCACTAAGTCTCACTATGAGGGAAAAAAATTCAACTATTTATAGTAATCATTTTGACCGCAATGACATTTTAGAGGGGTCCAGAAACAATCTGTGTACCTATAGCAAATTAACTAAAACTGTAACTAATTGAACTTCTGCAGGAGTCATGAGGTTGGCCAAAAAGGCTTTGAAAGTGTCCTAAAAAAGGATGGCTTCCATGTTAGAGTGTGTGGGTAGGACATACCATCTGGCCTATTTCTCAAAGCCTGGAATGGAAGCCACTAAAGGTTGCCAACCCCCCTCGATCAGAAATGAGAGTCTCTGACAATACCCATTAATTATGTCATAATACTAAACTAGCCACATTCACATGCTACACAGCCAAGGTTAAAGTGCAACTCGTGAAGTTGAAGAATGCTGGAGTATTTGGCACTTGGATAGTTGGGAATCAGGAGCAGAATAAAAAGGCTTTTTAAAAATATTTTATGAATTCTATCTTTAAAATCCAAGTTTCAAGCCCTTTCTGTGGAGAAGACTGTAGCGCTGACTCACATTGTTGTGCTGCTGGTTTCTTTGTTTTTCGGGCAGGATGGTTTCAGCTCACTCTAGTCAACAGCTGCCAAGTAGCAGCGGCTCTTTCTTTGAACCATGGATACATGAAACAGTAGGCCACAGTTAGCTCTTCATCTGTCTTTTCTATCCCTTTAGATTGCTTAAAGACATGACTGTTTATTTATAATTCCCATTATGCGCTCAATACCATTTAATGAAGGCTAATTTTTAAGATTTTCAGAGAAATCACATAATTCTACCATTAGGACATGAGAAAAACCACAATGCAGTTTCCCGCAATTTTCCCGACCCTGCTGAGGCATGCGTTTTGCTCATACACTTTATCCAATTTTGACCATGACATTGCGAGGAACAAAAGATGACAGCGGTTCATCCAAAATCTAATGCTGTTACTGACAAAAAGCTAAAACGTGTCTAAAACAGTGCCTGAGAGGAGAAAAGCAAAGTCCACTGACATATCTTGACCAAAGGTTCAAAATAAAGAGACTTCAGAGAACTAGAATACTGAAAAAACATATTACCGATCTGTTAATTATGATCTGGTAAATCCCTCTGAGAGACTGAGGGTGTATTGAACATCATTGCACTCCTTCCAAGTGAGATCTGCTTAAGTGAAAAATAAATCATATTATGTTCAGGGTTTCCAACCTCCTGTCACATTCAGTCCAGAAGGTTTCACAAGTGGTTAGAGAGCCATGTAATATTTGCTTTCTTTCTGATTCTTTCAATTTGGAATTAAAAGGTAGGGACTTATCAACAAGTTGGGATCAGATAATACACATTTCTCAGGCACAATTTCCCAACAGTTTGTCAGAGGTAATAATTCATTTATAGAATGTTTATTTGTTCATTTTAAGGTGCTTATTTGCTTGGCTGGGGACTAATGTAAGGTCATTCTTTTATCAAAAGCAGTGATGCAAGGACCAGCTGGTATGACTTAGTGGTCGAGCATTGAACTATGAACCAGAAGGTCACAGCTCTATTCCCAGTCAAGGCATATGCCTGGGTTGTAGCATGCAGGAGGCAGCTGATCAATGATGGTCTCTCATCATTGATGTGTCTATCTTTCTTTCTCCCTTACTCTCTGAAATCAGTAATATATATATATATTGCAGCGATGAAGGCACAGAGAATGCTTATTGTTTTCTTCCTGAGTTCTTGTGACGATTTGTGTTTTATTTTTTTAGAAAGGAAAGGAACTAATGTATCCTGATACCTTATGTGTTCTAGATGCTTTAAAAGGAAATATGTGAATCCAGTACTATTCTTAAATAATGGATATAGATGCCATATTAAAATGAAAGATTTACTAAACTTATGTTTTTATTTCAAAGACTTTTGAAAATCCAAAGCTCAAAGGTCACATCAAATAAAAATCACAGCCTCTTGAATTTCATTCTCTAAAATTGTAGGGGGCCAAGATGTGAACTTTGGTATATCAGTTCAAGCTGAGATTTTCAGATTTTAAAAGCCTTGACATTGGAAAAATTGGAAAAGACTTTTTAAGGATAGTCCTCCACAGTGTTTGAGGTAAATTCAATCTCTCTCATTTTATAGTGATTCCCAATTTCTGTGGCCCAGTGTTCAGCCTACAAATATTGTTAGAAAAGTAAATACAACTGAAAATAAGGTGAATTTTACCAAAATTTTCTTTGAAATAAAGGGAATCATCTCAGATTCTCTTACAATATCAGACACTCTTGAAACAAAGTCCCGTTTGGAAAAGACACATTAATCTGTTACAACTTAAATCACAGGTAGATATGGATGCTGATAGAAGTCAACTAAAAGAGTTTCATTAAGAAAGAGGCAATGAAATTTTATCATCAAGCTAAAAAGCTTCTACACAACAAAGGAAGCAATCAATAAAAAGAAAAGGCAACCTATAGAAGGAAAGAGATATTTATAAGTCATATATCTGATAAAGGGTTATAACCAAAATATATAAGAAACTGCTCCAATTCAACAGCAAAAACCAAACCTAATTTAAAAATGGGCAAAATAACTGATTAGACATTTTTTCCAAAGAAAACATTACAAATGGCAAACAGATATATAAAAATATATAATAAGATATCATCTGATACATTTAGAATGACTTTTATTAAAAGGCAAGATAACTAGTGCTGGCAAGGGTGTGGAGAAAATGGGTCGCTTGTACACTCTTGGTGGGATGTAAAATGATATAGCCATATGCAATAACTAGAGGCCCAGTACACAAAATTTGTGCACTTGGTGGGGGGGGGCAGTCCCTCAACCTGGCCTGCGTCCTCTCACAGTACAGGAGCCCTCAGGGGATATCCGACTCTTGTGGAGGCAGGAGAGGTTCCAGCCACCACCTCTGCGCTTGCCAGCTTTGAGCCTGGCTTCTGGCTGAGCAGCGTTCCCCTGTGGAAGTGCACTGACCACCAGGGGGCAGCTTCTGAGTAGAGCGTTTGCCCCCTGGTGGTCAGTGTGCATCATAGCGACCAGTTGCTCTGTTGTGGGGCTGAAACTGGCTCTCTGACATCCCCCAAGGGGTCCCAGATTGTGAGAGGGTGCAGGCCAGACCAAGGGACCCCACCGGTGCATGATCGGGGCCAGGGAGGGATATGGGACATTGGCCAGCCAGGGAGGGACCACGGGAGGGCTCTAGGGAGTGTCCAGCCTGCCTCGCTCAGTCCTGACCAGCTGGACTCCAGCAGCAAGCTAACCTACTGGTCAGAGTGTCTGCCCCCTGGTGGTCAGTGCACGTCATAGCGAGTGGTTGAGCAGCCTTGGCATATCGTGAGCATATTATGCTTTGATTGGTTGAATGGCCAATCAGATGATCAGACACTTAGCATATTAGGCTTTTATTATATAAGATAAACTTACCATTTGATCCAGCAATCCCACTTCTGGGAGTTTATCCAAAGGAAATGAAATTAGGATCTTGAAAAGATATCTGCACACCTATGTTTATTACACTATCATTTACATCATTTAAGATATGGCAACAAAATAACTTAAATATCTGTCAATGAAGAAATGGCTAAAAAAATGTAATACACACAAACATACACACACACTAATTTGAAATGTGAGATGATGGATTAACACATTGTTGCAATCATTTCATAATGAAAATGTTTATTAAATCATCACATTATACACCTTACATATGTACAAACTTTATTTTTCAATTACACCTTAGTAAAGCTGTGGAGTGGGAAAGAATAAAATGAGAAAGTCTGAAGGAACAATCATCATTATGGTTTTAAGTGTAATCATCAGTGTTAAAATATAAAGACTGCTTAAACCCCCAAATAGCTATTTAACTTTCTATTTTATATTTCAGAAAAAAGTCATTCTGCTTTCTTTCCCTTTGGTCCTTAAAAATCATACATTGATATTTCAATTAAAGTTCTCACTCCAATGACCAGGTAAATCTAGAAAAGTGATAGTAATACAAACCTTAAAAAAGTGAGATCGTTGAATAATTCATAAAATAGGAAGACAAGAAAATGAATTTGCTACTTCAGATTCTAAATGAAACTTCACAGTTACAGTTTAAAAATATAGCATCTGGTCTTGAGAATTGAGAAGTTATTGACATTACTTCATAATAGTAAGTGTATGTTAAATATATACTTGTTAAAAAAATTCCTCACTTAAAAAATCTACATATCTGCAACATTATTTAAAAATTGTGTATATATTATATGTATAATTATTGAATTGTTAATAGTTTCTTACTATGTGGAAAAAAGACCCATATCTATCTATCATCTATCTACCTACCTATTTATCTAATCTACCTACATAACCACCTATCTATCAATCCTCTTTTAAATATAATTAGAACAGTGCCTGGAATATAATACACATCCATTTAAATTGTTGTTGAATGAGTAATTGACAGTCTCTTCTGATCACTCCAGCATTTAGCTCTATGTTACTGCTACAAGCATTTATCCTATTTCCACATTCCTCCCTGGACTTGGGAGCATTGCGCACATGCTCTGTATCTTTCTGCATTTTTAGCAAAGTTTGCACTTATTGTTGGCTCATATTACTTATGATATGACTTTGTGAAAGATATTGGTTCTTATGAGTCAATAAATATATAGCATTGTTGCCCTTGAAAACTGAATTTTTTGGTATACATGTGTTTAAGAGCAAGAACTCAGGATCATAAAGATGTCATTTTACTGACACATGTAAGTAAGGCAAAGAGTCCTATAAGGTGATTAGATTTCATCCACAAATTATGAGTAAATATCAGTACTAATTCATGACTTTATTAGACTTTTATATGAACATTAACTTTTATTTAGTCATTATCTTGCTAGGGCAACTTTCCAAAATATAGCCATCATACATTTTACTTTTCCCATGCCATTGGGAAACTCAGAAATAAATAAAAACTAAAAACCTATAAACCTGTTAAAGTTTCTATGAAATTTTAGTAAATCCAAAAAAAAGTGCTGTTATTGCTTGTATACTCTAAGTTTAATAGTGGTATTTTTAACAATGAACTAGGGTTTATTGTCATAACATACTTAGTTTTAATAATTTTTTTGATAGGAGTACAAGTCAAGGTGTCAATAAGGAAAGATAGATTTTGTTGTTCTTACATTACTAGATATAAGTAAGAAATATATTAGTGTTTATCTCCTTTAAATATAGACAAAAATTATGTGATAACTTACTAATATATTCTGATTTGGGTTGTGCTTTTACATATAATGGAAAGCATTTATTATTTAAGGTAGGCTTCTTCTGATCTGTTCTGAAATGTTCATTAAAACATTTCATGGATCTTTTCTTATTTCTGTTATAAACTGAGGAATAGCAAAGAGAAAAAATAGTCTATTTTTCTCATAGCACCTAGCTTTGCACTGTCAGAAATGTCACAGGTTAATGGTACAGCTCTGCTCCATTTATCTTATTCTGACAACTCAACCAAGCTAGCACAATCTAGCAAAAATATTCTTCCTAGACCAGGTGACATTCTCGGCCTTTGTTCCTTTCATATGGTGGCTGTGAGAGCCTTTATTGTGCAATAACTTTGTACAGAAACTTTTTGCTTTAGGTTTTTTTTTTTGTTTTTTTTTTGTAATTAGGGGAAGGATTTTTAGAATTTAAAATCATGTCTCAAATATAAATATACAGAGTACTCTTTTACTTTCAAGCAACCTCAGATTATCTAAAAACATAGGTATCTTTAAAATATTTATCATTTAAGAGCTGTAAAAATTAGAGAAGCTAACTTTTCCATTGCATAAACAGTTACTTTTTAATGCTGAAAAGCTAAATTTAACATCAGGATTGCTATAATATTTCAGAAGTATTGGTCAGGTCACTTGGTAAATGAGTCTGAATATCTGTGGAATATTTCTCAATATGTTGATGGAAATTTAAACAAGTTATGACACTTGAATATTTCTAAGTCCATTTCTTTGTTCTGAATTTGATATTGAGTAATATCTTGCCTTTCTGTCAAGGAAATAATCATATTAAAATAGTGACTCTGTAATACTTTTCTCTGCTTTTGGTTGGTCAGATTTAATAAGATATCTTTTCCACTGTAATAGAAAATCAATTAAAATGGAAAGTAATTTTTGTTTTTAGGAACAATAGATACATAAATACATGTGTATATACCTTACTGTAATTTTCAGAGTAGTTTTTCACATTTTAAAAATAAATTAAAAATGTAGTCCATAGAAATCTTTGCCTCTTGCCTAATCACAAAACCATAAACATTCTGCATTTATTATTTGTATATAGTCAACTAGAGGCCTGATGCACAAAATTCATGCAAGGGTCTCGGCCCTTGCAGCCTCGGTGGCTGCCTCAGCCCTCATAGCCCCGGCTTCATCCGGGAGGTGGTCCAGAAGGTCATCCGATGGTCATTCGCTATTGGGCCAACCGGTCTAATTAGCATATTATGCTTTTATTATTATAGATGTTCTAAATGTTTCATATTTAATTTTTATACTTATAATGTAGTCTATTATCTCTGGAAATGATGAATTTTTAAAAATAAATTTCATTTTATTTTTCATTATATTTTATAAGAATTTTTAGGATTAGTAATATAAAAATGATTAGCCATCTTAGAGTTTGAATAAAACCTCCTCTAATAACTATAATATTCTTATAATATACTTAATGATTTTGATATTTCTGCTTTTGATAATTAGTATGATAGGGAAAACTAATATTTAATTTTGCTGAAGGACAAATGTGTTTTATTTACATCTAACCTGAATTTCAGATTAATATTCTGATAAAATGCAGATGAGCAAGATGTAATTGTAATTTAAATCTTTTTTAATTTTGGCAATCCTAATTTCTTTTATTCCATTACTCTTATCTCCTGTCTCATTTCAATATGTTGCTCCTATTCTCAGATCTTACAGATGAAATTATTTTTTAGCCAATTGTATCTGTATTGTTTTCAAGATTATTACTCCTTGTAACCCTTGCAGTGTTTCAGGCTTTCATTCAAGCAATGTTTATAGAATACCTACTCGGTGGAAATTAATGTGCTCATGAATTCACTTCATCAGCTTAAATCATTCTTGGATATTTTTTCCCCTGTCATTGACATTCTTAAAGTGTAAGGACAAGGTTCACAACTAACTTTTGGAACAAAGCCACTCTTTTTTACTGTCTTTATCTTGTTTTGCTCCTCAAGGAATTCACATCCCTCTTTCAAACTTTCTATAGCATATAGGTTTTTTTTCCACAATCAATTTTTTATCTCAACATTTACCAGTAATATGAATATGCTTAAAGCAGCAAAAACGGTAAACGGATAAGCAAGCAAATCCCCCTTTTTTCATTATTGGTGAATCATTACTTGTATATGTCATTTGCTCAAAATTATTACTAATGCTACCTTCATAAAATAGTTTGCTTTTTTATAAAATTCACATTTTAAAATCATTATTTGGCTATTTTACTACTACATGTTATTGATGGCTTTTCAATAACTTGTTATTATTTTCAAATATTTGTTATTATTACTACTAGTGGCCTGGTGCATGGATTCGTGCACATTGAAAGGAAAGTAATTAGAAGAAATATTTTAATGTTACTATTTGCCCTTTCTTTATAATAGAAGTGTCAGAGATGAAAGAAAGTAGTAAAATGTATATGAAAATAATATATAAATTGATTAATAAACAATAACGACATGATATAACAACAAAGATATGATATAAAAACAACATTGATAAAAACAATGACTGATAAATTGATTAAACTTATTCTAATATCTCCCTATATACCACATTAAGAGTAAAAATAGTTTCAGAGTGCTTGACTAATTTCCCTTGTGATGAAGTATTTACAACTTTAACTTTAATGTCACACGCTCTTCGAACTTGAGAAAAAACAACATATAACTCACCATGTCTGAAAATGGGTTCAGGTAGGAATATTTTTTGTCTAGATTGGTGCCAGCGAGAGCTTTATGTGTATTGCACATGCGCGAGTCAAAGTTTATTTTTAAATTGCCAGTGCACGTCATATGTACTGGTCGGTCAGTCAGATGGATGGTCACTTAGCCTTTTATATATATAGATTATTATTACAATTACTACTATCAACTTCTGACTCTAAGTTCATTTTTAGACCCTTTGTACTCTGCTATACATACAGGGTCGGGCAAAACTAGATTTACAGTTGTATGTAAAACACAGACTTATTCTTGTATTCTTATTTATTAATTATTGTATTATTTTCTATAAAAACAACTATGAACCTACTTTTGCCCCACCTTGGTTAACATACTGATTTAAAATTGATGCATAAATGTGGGAGATCAAAATCAGATAACATTGAGATATTTAATGATATGAATGTCTAGTCAGTGACAAAATATTTCCAAAGACTTTGCTTGAAAGCTTGATATGAGACTTTTAAGAAATGATGAGTAATTAGGACTGCTGGCCATTATGAAGCAATATCGTTTCTATTTTTCAACAAAAAATTAATCTAGAGGCAATTTGGCCATGAATGAGAGTATTATAAAATGCATCATTATTTTATGTTCTAAGAACAAAAACTATGCTACTAGTTTAACTGTGGTTATTATATGATTTGTTGGCTGAGGGATTTCAATTATCTAGTAACAGCACTAAGTCACAACAGCCACATTCAAGTATGCACCAATGTAATAACTAAATTCTGATGTATGTTTGTCCTACAGTGATTAGAAGACAAATCCATATTTCAGAAATATTAAAATGTGAAAAGCTTCTAACAATTGGTGAAATACAGTAATGTGTACAAAGTGCTAAGCACAGTGCCTGACCCAAACATAATAAAATATTAGAGTATTATTATTGAAAAATATGAAATACACATTGGATGTATATTTGATTTCTCTTGCTGTAAATTTAAAATTTCGTTTTGGTAATATTTACTAAAAATGTGTGTGCAAGTCTAGACTTGTCAACCGGAACTGTGTAGTTTAAGTTATTCATTCTGACACAGCTTTATTTTTATTTTTATTTATTTTTATTTATTTTATTGTTTTATTGCTTAAAGTATTACAAAGAGTATTACATATGTTTCCTCACAGCTTTATTTTTGAGTTGCTAAAATGGTTGGTGGAAAATAGACCAATACATGCAGTTTGTCTTCCAGCTTAAAAATATTTTAAAATGTCTCATTGAACCTCAGCAGATTCTTATTGCAAATAAGAATTAAAATTAATCTTGCTAAAATCAGGAGCAGTATCTGTTAATATAAAGTTTTCAAAGAATAGTGTTTTTCTGACTTTAATACACATTATGTGGAAAACAAACTTGTTGTGTGCATAAATAATTCTGTCCTTTAAACATTTTATATGGAACATAAAAAGAGAGAGGAAGCTTATTTTGTAAGTATTTGGCTAATTACAGAATGTGTCAGTATGTATGTATAAGAAAATCCTTCAAGATACTTTATATTATGTTCTATATCCTGTCTTACATAAGAGTTTCAGAAATGCACAACTCTGCTCACATCAAAATCTTTCTCATTTAGCTTAAGCAGGTTAAATATCATGGTTTAAGTAAATGGGTTGGCATAGAAAAATTACTTTCCAATTTCATTTTAAAAACACTTTGGTATCCTAGATGCCTTATTAAAATAAATATTTTCTATACTTTTAGAATTTCATATTGAACAAGGTTATGCAATGTATTTCAAGGGGATGAAACTTGAGCCTTAAGAATATACAGTGCACTCCTTTTATGTTTTGACTGAGTAGTGGATGCATGTTCCTAAATTCCCCAAGTACGGGCTCTTCAATTTAGCAGATCCCTATGTTTTTTAAATTTTATAAGTCTGATGAATTTAAATCCATGAGGTGAAATAAAATGAAAAAGGGAAAAGGAGGAAGAGGAAGAGAAGGGGGAAAAATGAGAAGAGAAAGAGTAAGAGAAAGAGGTGGAGAAGGAACCCAATATCTTAGATTAAAATTCTACTGAGAGCAGGAGCGTTAAGGAATACTCCACAAAGGAGGTGATCATTTCTGAGCCTTGAAAAATAAATAGGAGTTTGTGATACTGATAAAGAGGGAGAGTGTATTTCAGATAGAAAAAGGAAGTATAAGGAGGGTGGGAAGAGATCAAGCAAAGAACTTGCATACAGATATGCATAACTCATATACAGTAGGGTGGTGAAGGCCTGGGGTTGGGGTTGGGAGGCTAGAAGAGGTCAATGGGGTAAAGGGGGTATACATAATACTTTCAACAATAAAGATTTAAAAAAAAAATAAAGCATAAAAGAGTGTGATGTGTTGTTGGGAACTGCAACTAATTTAATAACGGCTATATTGGTCCTATATTTATGGATAATTATGGTATATCTGGGCCAATTTTACTCAAATATTTTTGTAAAAAGAAAGTTTATAATAATTTTATGGTAGTAATTAAAAACATTATTTTAATATTAAGCCAAAGATGAATGTATTATAGAGTAGAGAATAACATTTATGAGATTTCAAATAAATTGTCCATTTGGGAATAACCACTTTTTTTCATAGGATTAACCTCAGCTTCCATGAATAAAGATGAATTGTCCTCAGCAGTTATGGATATGTTGCCATCAAACTTTAAAAATATAAATGTAGGTGATTATTCACTTTCCAAGTATTATAAAATCATCATTTCACCCCAAATCAGTAATATCTATGGGATAGAATTTGGAAAAGGGTATCTAGAGAATGTCTGAAAATATCTTAAAGGTTAATGTTTCAGGCTACTGGGATGCCCCATGTGCACGCATCTTTGCCATTTATATGTCATCATAGAGATAGCGTTGTAGACCACATTTATCCTCAATAGTGACTGCCAAATGCAGTCACAGCCTGTGCCCAAGAAAAAAAGGAAGAATAGATTTTGGTGGATAGCTTTATATTCATTTACCTCTAAATGATGCAATTACAAAAATTTTTGGTTGAAATCATTTTACTTTAAGTCTAAAAATCACCATTTATTATAGCCAATTTAACTGTTTATTACAGCAAAATTCCCTATTAAAAGATATCAAGTTGCATTTTCTAAGGTGGAAATTGTATCAGTTTATTTTGGCTGTCATAACAATATATCATAGATTTCATGACTTAAACAACAGAAATTTATTTTCTCAGTTTTAGAGGCTAGAAGTATAAGATTAATGTTCCAGCCAATTCAGATTCTGATGAGCGCTTTCTTCAAGGTTTGCAGTGGCCACCTTGACACTGTCCTTACATTGCTTTTTCCTCATGCATGCACATGAAGATAAAAGTGGTGACTTCTCTCTCTCCCCCTTCTTATAAAAAAAACCAGTCTTATGGGGGCAGGAGGAGGGAAGGAGACATAGGTAATACTTTCAACAATAAGGAATTTAAAATAAAATAAACACTCCAGTCTTGTCTACTTAGGGCTCTATTCTTATGACTTCATTTAACCTTTATTACCTCTTAAAGACCCTATCTCCAAATACAGTCACATTGGAGGTCAGAGCTTCAAAATATGAATTTGAGGAGGACACAAATCAGTCCATAAAACCTATATCTCATTGTCTTTATCCATCTAGAATGGACTTCTCCCTTCAATTCCCCATAATTACTCTAATAACTGTATTTTAAAATCTATTTTTAGTGGAAAAATAGCTGCACTTAAATTAGCCACTGTAAGTAATTCTTGAGAATAGAAAGGACAACTTTCAAGTCTTACGATGAGCCAAATGGGTAGGGAGAGTCTTTCTGGAAATAGAGTGAGAAACCAAATATCGGGGCCTTGTCTTTTTTTACTCATTAAGTTTTCCTAGCTCTGCATAATTATAGATCAGTGCTCAAAAATAATTTCTTTGAAAATTCAGCCAAATATAACACAAAGAAGGGAATTTTCCTGTAACTTCTACAACTCTTCTTTCAACAAATATTCATTAAGACTTTTTCACATGCCAACTATCATCCTAAGCATTGAGAATACAACTTTAAAACCTGCCTTTAGGTTAAAGTATAGTGGGTGAAATGGCATGTGGACAGGAAGTTACAATAATGTGAAGAGGACAGGGCACTTTAGGAGAACTTAGGAAGGAGAAAAGAGCAGAACTTGAAAGGTCAGAGAGGGCTTCCTTGATTGGCCGGCAGCTCCAGAAGGAGAAATACTTGACCTGTGAGTACTGTATGCGTATGTCCCTACATTTTGCATATTGGGAAAAAAAGGATGGGGTAACATTGTTCCGGTCAGAGAACTAGTGTATGGGAAGGCTCTGGGGGTGAGAAAGAACATGGGAATCGTGTCAAAGTATTATCTTCCTGTCAGCTCTCAAGAAGAAAACATGTAATAGTCCTCTAGTGACTAGCACCCCAGGTATGCATTCTTCAAACATTTGAAACCCTCTACAATCTTAAGAACTGTAAAGAGTTTGTTATTTTATTCTACTGGCAAGCTAAACAATTAGCCGGCCCCAGTTCATGGATGCTGGCAGAAGATCGGAGACACCTGGATCTGAGACAGGGATCTTTTATTACTTGCAGCCGTAGCAGTAACCAGAGCATAAGCATTTGCACTGTTTCCCCAAGACCCAATTCCTTTAGGTGGAATGAAGGAGGCCAGGTGATGCCTGCACACGCGGTGTGGTGCATTACAGGAGAGGACTATCCAGCATCGGGAATGTGAATATTTTATAAGGTGCGGTAAGGCTGCCTGAAATTTGTGCAAGAAGGAGACGTTATCTTTATTACACAGAAAAGTAAACAACGTGTCCTTTGCTCTGGGAGGATCTACTATGTCTTTCGAGGCTGTTCGCTTTATACACATCCTTGAAAAGTTAAACAAAAACAATCAGTGCCTCTGCTTGTAAGACCTTTAAGGGACGCAGAGAGGATTGTTTCTCAACAATTTTAAAGCTTGCTATAACCTTATTTTCTCTGAATATGCAATTTTCTTTCTTGTTATTCTTCCAAAAGCCTTCCAGTTGGCTCAGTTTGCCGGTCTAGAAACCCCCCTGCCTCTCCTCTGCTTATCTATGAGCTGCTAAAATGGGCAGGGCCAAGCAAAGCTCCCCTCCGTGTGTCAGGAACTGTGCACCGCCTCAGATTTTCCCACACTCGCTGGGTAACATTTCAGCTTGCTCCTGCATGGTGGATGCCAGGAACTGACTCCTGGGTCAGTGACAAAGGATTTTGTTACTCCTAGCAAAGGCAAAAGCAATAGCCAGAGCTTCCTGTTTGTTTTTGTTGGTTCCCATGCTCCCCACGTGCCATAGAAGTAGACTCGCCACATTAGCATATAAAAAATACTGGATATTAGTTCAATGTGAATTTTAGTTACATGTTTTTTTTCATTGTATGTATGTCTCATGTAGTATTTGAGGCACACATGAAAATAGCCCATTGGTTAGCCAAAATTAAAATTTAGCGGGGCATCCTCTGTTTTGTGTGCAGGGCAGTGCTGGGCGCCGCACTTGCAGTGAGCTATGTGGCAGGAGAGAGAAGGGAGAACCCGAGATTGAGAGAGTCACTGCTTGTTTATAGTGAGTGGAAGGGAGGCTGTTTGTTCTGGGAGGAAGATATGTTATTTCATCTCTCAGTGTTGCTCACTGAAGAAAAAGAACACACCCCTGTACATGGGCCTGGTAAAGAATAACCAGGCCCTGGCATTTTTTGCCTACTTAGCAAGAACGTGCAGGATCCTCAGAGCCCATAGCGGATTGTCTCCTCCAGCATTTAAGCACCCTCAATTGCCATCTCAAAACCTGTGCTTGGATTCAGCACTCTAACTTCCTTCACTTTCTGTTGCAACATGAACATGAAATAATTTGTCTAATAAGCCTTATAAACCAATGTATTAAAATAAGATAGTACTTAACTTCTTTAATCTGAGGAAGTTTGATAGGATTAATTGTTTTTATAATGCTGTGAAGCTTCATGCATTTAAAGTAGTATGCCCCTTCTTTTCCTGCAAACAAAATCACTCTGACCTCTCACTCATTTTATAAGTTAATAAGTCTTCAGAGGGCACATGTGAATTGACATAAACTGGTCAAGCTTTTGCTGAGAAATAATTCCCTAAAAGAAACCTGTCTTTAAAAAAAAAAAAAAATTTAGTGGTAACACATATTTGAGCCTAAATGAGCAAATGTGATTCCTCAAACCATTCTTATATTACCGCTGGTGGTGTTTTTGACAAAGAACGAATTAAGTTCTCATGCAGTTTGTGCTCAGAAATAAATGGAGTAGAAACAAATCAATAATGCCAAACAGAAAAAAGACAAAAGCAATAATAAAATAAAAATGATTTTCTAGTCTCCAAGAGTTTGTTACAAATAATGGAAAGAAATGTAAAAGTATGACTCTAAAGCCTTCTGCTGCTAAATAGGTGGAAAATCGTGTTATCTCTCAAAATTTGTTATGGAGAGTTGTGTTCTAATGCTATTTTGCCTGTGAATATAAGGCCATAAAACCCAGAGCTTTACTAAGAAGAGAAAATGAAAAGCAAAGTATTGGTCCCATTTCTTTCCTTGCTAAGTGATATTATTTTCTTTGTTTATTTAATGAATTAATTAATTTTTAAAATCTTTATTGTTGAAAGTATTACATATACCCCTGTTTTCCCCATTGAACTCTCCCACCCTTCCCCTGCCCCCAACCCCAGACCTTCACTACCCTGTGTCCATGGGTTATGCATGTACACATATGAGTTCATTGGTTGATCTGTTCACCCACTCCACCCTCCCCTGCCTTCCCTCTGAAAGCTCTCATTTTATATCATCTTCTGTTAAAACTGCACATAACGTGGGTTGATTTTATCTTAACATTGAAAGCAGCTAAATGGTACAGAGCATGTCATTATATATCTTACTAGCTATTCCAACATTTCCTTAATATGTAGCCAGAGGCATTTGAGATGTTAATAAAAATATATATTTCATCTAGCATATGATATACCATGAGTACCATGGTCAGGTTAGTGATTTGAAAAATATTGTGATTAAAATAAAGAACAAGAAAGAATAATAAATGAAAATAGTTTCTAGAAACCAAGATGGCGGCATAAACACTGGAAATTGCTGCCTCGCACAACCACTTCAAAAATACAACTAAAAGACAAAACAGACATCATCCAGAACCACAGGAAGGCTGGCTGAGTGGAAATTCTACAACTAGAAGGAAAGAGAAAAGCACACTGAGACTCAGAGGAGGTGTGGAAGTAAAGTGCAGAGGTACGGAGGCGCAGGTGGAAAGAGCTGGCAACTGAAGACATGGTTGTCTTTTTCAATTGGGAGGGAGTCTCAGGCTCCCGACGGCCCTGACTCCAGTTCTGGGCGAGTCTCTGGGGACCCAGACTCATACAGGGAGAAACTGAACTGTGTGGCATCGGGCAGAACTCTAGGGCAGCTTTCTCTTGGAGGTGATTGCAGTGATTACTGGGTCACTGAGACAGGGGGCCTCTTAGGGTAGGACTGAGGAGCAGCCATAGGTGCTTGCTCTGCCCTGTTGATCCCCTGAGACCTCATCCCACCCAAGCTGTGTGCAGAGGCTTTTGCATATGAAAGGCCTGGCCCATTGCAATATGAAAATTACCTAAAAAACTGCAGCTGGGTCAGAGAAATCCAGAACTTCCAACAGAAGGCCCAAGACCCCACAGCAGCTTGCATTGCTTCACAGCTGGGCCTCATCTGGGCAACTACAAACCCCAAACAAAGAAGAGGAATCTGCAGATCTCTCCATAGCTCCTGTTGGGTAGCCTCAGGCAGAGGCTAAATTAGCACCTCCTTAGAGATCCAAGAGCCAGTGTACCCAGTGGTCAAAGTGGGACCATCCAGATTACAACTCCTCAGATCCATAAGGGACATACTCAGGGGGCAGACTCAGCGAGCACCAAAGCCCCACTGAAGCAAGTCTTGTCCCATAAGTGTGACTTCAGCACAGAAGTTCTCCCACTGCAGACACAGCTGATTCTCACAGTCAGTTGGCCTGGAGGTAAATTCCTCCCAGTGATACCTACAACAATCAAGGCTTAACTACAAGACTGTGCACAAAGCCCACAAAGGGGTGCACCAAGAGTGTCCACCTCAGGTAATTGTGGAGGCTGAGCCACTGTGCCCTATAGGACACCTAGCACAGAAAGCCACTCTGTCAACACAGGGAAGCATAAAAAATGTGGAGAAAAAGAAACAGGTCACAAATGACAGAAATGGAGGAAAGCAAACTACTGGATATAGAGTTCAAAATCACACTTATAAGGTTTTTCAAGAATTTTCTAGAAACCGCTGATAAATTTAGTGAAACCCTCAAGAAATCTAGTGAGACCCTCGAGGTTATGAAAAAGGACCAACTAGAAATTAAGCATACACTGACTGAAATAAAGAATATTATACAGGGTTCCAACAGCAGACTGGAAGATTGCAAGAATCAAGTCGAAGATTTGAAATACGAAGAAGCAAAAAACACCCAAACGGAAAAACAAAAAGAAAAAAGAATCCAAAAATATGAAGATAGTGTAAGTAACCTCTGGGACAACTTTCAGCATACCAACATCCGAATTATGGGGGTGCCAGAAGAAGAGAGAGAGCAAGATATTGAAAACCTATTTGAAGAAATAATGACAGAAAACTTCCCCTACCTGGTGAAAGAAATAGACTTACAAGTCCAGGAAACTCAGAGAACCCCAAACAAAAGGAACTCAAAGAGGACCACACCAAGACACATCATAATTAAAATGCCAAGAGCAAAAGACAAAGAGAAAATCTTAAAAGCAGCAAGAGAAAAACAGTCAGTTACCTACACGGGAATACCCATACGACTGTCAGCTGATTTCTCAACAGAAATTTTCAGGCCAGAAGGGAGTGGCAAGAAATATTCAAAGTGATGAATGCCAAGAACCTACAACCAAGATTACTTTACCCAGCAAAGCTATCATTCAGAATTGAAGGTCAGATAAAGAGCTTCACAGATAAGGAAAAGCTAAAGGAGTTCATCACCACCAAACCAGTATTATATGAAATGCTGAAAGGTATCCTTTAAGAAGAGGAAGAAGAAGAAGAAGGTAAAGATACAAATTATGAACAACAAATACACATCTATCGAGTGAATCTAAAAATCAAGTGAATAAATAATATGATGAACAGAATAAACTGGTGAATATAATAGAATCAGGGGGATAGAAAGGGAGTGGACTGATTTTTCTCGGGGGGGAAAGGGGTGTGGGGGGGGGCGGGAAGAGACTGGACAAAAATCATACACCTATGGATGAGGAAAGTGGGGGTGGGGGGGTAAGGGCAGAGGATGGGGTGGGAACCGGGTGGATGGGAGCTATGGGGGGAAAAGAGAGGAACAACTGTAATAATCTGAACAATAAAGATTTATTTTTTAGAAAAAGAAACTAGTTTACTACCAATATATTATCAAATAAAGGCTTAATTCTTTTTTATTTTATACTCACCCGATGATATGTTTCTTATTGATTTTAGAACGAGAGGAAGAAAAGGAGAGACAAACATTGATCTGTTGCCTCCTGTTGCCAACTGGGGTTTGAACCCACACCTAGGTATGTGCTCTGATTGGGAATTGAACTGAGAACTTTTTTGGTATATATGTATCAATTCATACACACACAACACATTCATTTCAGACTAATTTACAATCTTTGATGTTGCATTTATGTCACCGTAAGTACCACCAATAAGCATCCGTTAATGGTAGCTGTAAACGCAGTCAGACCAGGACCCAGATCTTGGTTTCTAAATACCAATGTTCAATAAAGTAAACCAGATCTCCTTGGAAAAATGATCAATTCTAATAATCGGGCAAGGAGAATACATACTGGAAAGGAAAAGTGCTGGGGGAAAAAAAGGGTGAGGGTACCTCATTGGCCAAAGCTGAAACAATTTGAGCATAAAATGAGTAATGTAGTATTGTATTATAGCCCAAAATACAAAATTAAAATACAGATTTACATAAATTAATGATTGAATAAGTGAGAAAGAAGGGACATAGCTTCCTTAGAGAAAAGTTTTAAATAATCTATGTCAGTACTTTCCCTCTAAGAGTTGAAATACAATCCTCCTTCCCAATCTACCTTAGCCAAGAGATCAAGGTTAGTATCTCTAATAGTGAGTTATGTTAATATCATGTACTTTCTGAGGTTATATGACTAGAAGGGCATTTCACCTTTTTGATATTCTTCCCCCAAACCCATTACTTTAGTCCAATCATGACGATGTTATACAATCACATACTCCAGGGCATTCTACAAAATTTGTGACCAGTGCTCTTCAAAACTGTCAATGCCATGAAAAACAAGGATACTGTTAGTATCACAAAACAATTGATCATTGTTACTTCAAAGTTTTTTTTCCTCCCCATTATTTTTTGTTTTCCTATCTATTTGCATCTATTCTTGACTACTTATAATTGGAAAATATGGTGTGGCAGATTTTCATCTGTGTTAATTAAAACCTGTTAGTTTTTTGTTCCCTTTACCTGGGCACAGCATGGGCCATATTTCCCGGCCTTCTGTGAGGTTAGATGTGGTCACATTGACTTCTAGCCAATGCAAGGTGATAGGAGGTAATGGAATGCCATTGTCAGACCAAGACCATATTCCCCACAAATGCTCATCATTCTTTCCCCTCAACTGGCTGAAGAGAGAGGACACCAAAGATTCAGAACTATTTGATTCCTTAGTACAGCTTAATTTGGGAATTATCATGCCAACAGTACGAGTATTTACAAAGTAATTTACATATATTGCCAAACTATTTTCTAGAATGATATACCAATTACACTCTGGCCAGAATTGTCCCATTTAACAAAATCCTTAGTGTTGTTGAAAATTCTGTTTTCCTTTTTGTTTTTGTTTAGTATTTTGATAAGCAAAATATGTCTGGTTATAGTCTATCAGATTTGATAAATAATGATGATAATATTCTTAGATATTTATTAACTTATTTCATTTTTATATGTGAAGGTGTCTAGTCATGCATTAGTGCATTTTTTCAGTTGGTAATTTATTCTTTTCTTGATTTTAACGACTTTCAGATATATTAAACATGTTATACCATTTTTTTGTCATATCTTTTGAAAATATTTGATAATTTATTATATGTAGTGTATTTTATACATAATGTCAGATATTCACTCTTACTCTTTGGGAATGATTCCTGTACTTTTGTTCTTGTGAAAAACATGAAATTCATAACCTGAAATTCAATAAATATTCTATTATGTTTTTCCATTTATTTTATTCATTTTTTAAAAATATTTTTATTGATTTCAGAGAGGAAGGGATAGAAAGAGAGGGATAGAAACACCAATGATGAGAGAGAATCATGGATCAGCTGCCTCCTGCACGCCCCCCACTGCGGATTGAGCCTGCAACCCAGGCATGTGCCCTTGGCCAGAATCAAACCTGGGACCTTTCAGTCTGCAGGCCGATGCTCTATCCACTGAGCCAAACCAGCTAGGGCTAGTTATTTTTAAATTCTCACCTGAGGACATGGCTTAGTGCATAGAGCATCGGCCTGAGGACTGAAGAGTCCCAGGTTTGATCTATTTAATCTAATTTTTGAAATACTCAGTTTTTACATTACTTTTTGAATCCTTATTTTAGAAAATTCTAGATAATTTTAGAAAATTCTCCTATATTCTTCTCATTGTTATTGTGTATTTAGTTTGGCCAAAGGTACATTTTGCTATATTTGACTAATCACATGGTTTACCAATTTTAATCTAATTATTTAATATATTTTTAATATTATATCAAAACTTTATTGGATTAAGTCAAACTTGTCCATTTTGTTATGAAAGACTAGATATTGTTTACCAGCATTTTCTTTCTTAATGTAGCATTTTGTTCATTTTGTGTGTGTGTATGTGTGTGTTAGTATCAACAGGTTTTTATATCATGGTTATAGAAGTAAAAACATTTGAAGTTTTCTATATTTTTCTGTGTTCTGATACATGGTTTCTCTACACTAGAGTTTAAGCTCTATGAGGACAGGGACTATGATGATTTTCTTTCCCATCACTTTATTCTTGGTGCATAACAGCTTATTAGCACATGTCGGTAACACTGGATGAATAAGTTTACTGAGTTTGTACTTTATCTGTGATATGAAAGATTAAAAACATACATGTTAAAATTCTTCTGAGCTAAGAGCTGGCAGAAATTCTATGACAATTTAAAAAAGATTCTTTCATGATTTTTAAGAATTTTAACAACTGATCATTTTCTCTGGAAAATATTTTACTTAATTGAAATTTTAAAATGTATTAGTATAAATTTCTAGATAGTATTATCTTAGAAATATAGAAACATTTCACTGATCTCTTTCTAAAATTTACTTTTATTTATTATAGTTCATATTATTTAAGAATGATTTTTTTATTCCTGTAACCAAGTACATTTTTTTCTCTTTGTTTTATATCTATATTGGCATATTATTGTTTTTGTGTTCATTTAATGAGAAGAGTCATACCAATGATCAAATATACTACCTCACTACTACCGGTTGGTCTGAAATCTTACTGCCACATCTAAAATTAAAAAGTTCTTTTCTATTTAGTCATCAATCTAGTGAGCTATGCTGGACGGGGACTTTTGCTTCCACTGTCTGGTTAGCTATGTCATTTGTAGATAGGAATTAATTTGGGTATAATTTGAAGCAATCATGCAGACAGTGTTACTCTTCCCAGGTTATTCTTGCGTTCATCTCCCTCTGCTTCTGATTTCTTTCTGCAATGTAATTTGTTATTTCTAGTCCAGTTTTGTTATGGGATCTGCTGATTATTGGATTTGCAGTCCCTGTGGTAGTAATGGAGGGCAACAGAGGATGGCTTTGAGTTGCATAGAAAACTGTTCTTACTCATTGAAAATTCTGTTTTCCTTTCAAAGCAGGAAAACCATGACTCCTTTTGCTTTATTCAGTGATGGTACGATGTCTCTGAGGTAAGAATATGCATTAAGGTTTGATGGACATAATTTATTATCTTACCCTAAATGATTCTGCTTAATGACTCCACCTAACCTTTACTTATTAGAAATTCCCTCTGGAGTCAGGCAGATACTTGGTGATTTATCCTGATTTTCACTGCTTTAGTGGCTTTGATTTATTTCTTAGTTTTTAAATACCTTTCTATGGAAAACTTGGAGAAGAAAAATTAGGACCTCTTAGCTAGCTAACATTTTAACCTCAACCTAATCAGGAAATTATTATTTTTTCAACTGAAGGAAATGTTCTGGGTGATTATATCAACAATGCATATAAATGTTTTACATGTGCATTTTTCAGTGATGATAAATCAAGATGGAAATAAATTATTTATGATCTTTAAATAAACCCACTTAGGGACAGAGAGCAAACATTTGGCTATGAAATTAATTCAAGGTATATAAGATTAGTCCAAATATAAATTCTAACATGATATAATCTGAATTATATTTCTGATCCTTTATATTTTTAGAGACCCCTTGGTAATAAAGAAAATGTTGATTTTAATATAGGAAAACATGGACATCATAAGTAACTCTATTAAATGCACCATTTTATAAATTACTACAAACATTTCAGTAGGCATTTGTCTTGTAGAAGAAAGACCGTAGAAGCAGAGCATGATATTATCTTCTTTCACTTGCTAACTGTAGAACTCTTGAGCATCTCATCACCAATACACTCAGGATATTATGATGATATTTATTCTAAAGGACATTTGAAATTTTGGTATGTTTTTCACTTTTTCCACGTTTCTTATGACAAGAGTCCATTTTCCTAAATGAATGGGAAAATAATCCATGTCTGTTCTGAGTACTATAATCCCTTGGCCAGATCGATTGATTTGGGGATGACCTAGTGACTCAGAGGGACCTTTCAGACACTACCCCAGAATTTTCTACCTAAGACATTAAGGGATAATGCCTATTTTTAACTGGATAGTAGGTAAACCAAAATATCCATGTGCGTAATGTGCTGAGTAAGCACATGTGTGAATTTTATATTTACCGTCCCTTTCAAGTTTAATCAGGTGCAACATATCCTTGAATTTGGTTTAAAAACTCAAGGAGGCTCATGACTTTCCTGTCCACTTAGAAAATAGACACATTGCTATACTAGAGTCACTTTAACCCGAAAGAAGTCTCAAGTAAGGAATTTAAATATCCCAGATCTATTTTTAACCCCCAAACTACAAAATTCACTGGGTTGTAATTGTTTTTCCTTCCTTTCTCCAGCTTGCACCGCAGTGTGAAAGAGGACATAGTGTGGTTGACATCTCTTTTTCTTTTATATGAGCTTTTTTTCCCCTCTCTCTTTGATTTGCCTCCACTTTCTAGCTGTGGTTTTGGACTGCACAGGAATTGACTTTATAGTTCTTACCTAAACTGGATAATATGTTGACAGAGCCCTCTGGGATGACAGGTGAACAAAGGCGAATCTCATGCCCACTTTGTGAGATCTAGGAGTTCTCTCCTGGACCCATCTCTCTTTATTTTCTCCATCCAGGCAGATACCTTTGAATTCTGGGTGGCCCACTTATCCTCCTTTTGCAGCCACTGGGTAACCTGTAGACTCTTCCGCTGACGTTCTCTTGCCATTCTAGGTGGTTCTGTTAGACAGGACTCAACTTAACTTCAATATGATTTTCCCTCTCTTGTAACACAAACCTGATTTATGAGGAAAAACTAAGGCATTTTTAGCCCCTTCAAAGTCTGATCGTATGGTCTGATCCAAATATCCTAGGCAGAAGTCTAATTAGTTCAGGAAATGCATTTCAAAAACCTTTAAGTGTTTGTTTGTTTTGTTTTTTTAATGTACCCTTTCTAGACTTGTTAAAAGGATGCCCTCTACCTCTCCCCCCAAAATGGATGGGGTGGGAGATTCATAGCACAGTGACAGCTCTTTCCACCAATTTTGTCTTCTCTGCAATGCCTTCTAGAATTCTTGCTTTGGGTGGTGAATCTAGGAGTCAAGGAACAAGTTCTTCATCATTGTACTTGCAAATTGCTCATATTTCTAATAAAGCGCCAGGAAAAGCCCCCCTGATCCCACTACCTTATAGAATCTGGGCTGTTGAAGAGAGGAGGGAGGGAAAAGGAGAGAACATGCTATGGTAAAATGTTCTGAGGTACAAAATTCTGCAGCTGCGGACGCATTTGACCTTACCATTGCTGCTGCTGCCACTACTATTGCAGTAGCTGCTGTACATAAAAAAATGAGTATCAAACTGTGGGCAAAATCAATACCTTAAATATCTTATTGAAGTTATTCAGTGAAGATGTTTTTTTCTGTTGCAAGCAAAACCATAAATGTATCCTTAAACTTGTTGATGCTGTAAACACTTCTTTGTTATTTTTTTTATCATGTAGAAGGGAGATAACTGCAGTTCTGTATCATTTTTGATACTAATTATAGCCCATAAATACCAGTACTTTTGAAATCTAATTTTAAAAGTCGCACAATGATTTCTTATTTCTCTTATATCTATCTTTGTAAACTACACTTCTGGAATTATAGGCATAACAGAAAGAATGGAAACATCTGAAAAAGTGCAGGTACTTAAAAACACGTATTTTCAAAGGTGAAAGACAAAATAATATAAATACTTTTAAAATTAAATTGTCACATTCTTTCAGTAGATGATCAAATGTATATTATATTTAATCAGTCCTTTTGTTGAAGTACACCTATCAGAGAAAATAACCACAAGTCTGTCTGTATGTATGTATGTCTGAACTTGACCTTTGTATTTATGATTTTTTTTTTTTACTTTTCTCAATAAAATATTTGTATACTTTATCTTTGGCAAAATGAAGCTCCTTGATAAAGAATTTTGCTTATGGGATTTGCAGAAAATTTTCAGCCTTGAGGGAGTTGGCTGCTAAGTGCTCACTGGTTATGCTTATGTTCAGTAACAGTATCAGTTGAGGGCTAAAATAAAATAAAAAAAAAAAACACAAAAAAAACCCTCACTTTAAAATAAGAATATTTAACAGTGTTTATTTAGAGAACAGTGTCCATCTGAAAAACATTGCTTCCTTTAAGAACACATACCGTGGTACAAAGGCCAAGAACTCAAATCACAAACTAAGAATACTATGCCTCAAGAGGAATCATTTAAAAATAGACCTCATCAACATCCTGTTTTATGGGAGGTCCTAGACCATTTCAAATCATTCCAAAGAAGGAGGATAGAACTGAGCTGTTGCTGGAAGATAATTCATCGTTCAGTTCTTATCTAGGAATGAAAATTAGATCTAAAAATTCCATAGCAGGCAGTTTTATGACACATATAAAACTCACAGCAGTGAAATTGCCATGGCATTGAACTAGTTTTTCAAATTATTCTTTCTGGAATGTTTTGAGATGATATTGAGGAATAAGTACTGGCATTACTTCCTTTTTCCTTATTTTTTTCTTTCAACATGGAATTCAGTTTTCTTTTCTTTTTTAAATAATAGAAGTCAAATTTTAAAAGCTGATTTCCTTGGGATAAATGTATGCATTATCTAATAGGTATTGAAGCCATCTAAGTTTATAAATACATTATCTCATTACAGTGTAACATTCATAATGATTCTATTATATTTACATACTATTATTTAATTTTTCATATTATCATCAGTAATTTACTATGAAAAAGCAATACCTTATACAGTACTTCCAAATCATAGTTCATTTTCCAAAATATTAATTTAATTGTTAACCGTAAGTGACAACATGTTTAATCCAATACTAAAATTGCTGATCTTGGAATAATGAACTAGGTTTTAGTTCCAGCTATATTAGACTTCTTGCAACTTTGAGCAAGTAGCATAGAATAAGCTCTTTAGGTCTCTGACATATACTTCTTTAAATGTTTTATGGAGATATTGAAATATAATGTAGTGTGTATATCAAATGCATTACACATTCTAAATTCTAATCTAAACACTTTTAGCACTATCAGGTATATTGTATATTAAAATATTATATATAGATTTTTCATTATGGTTTTGGAAATTATTTTTAAATGTGTATCTGAGATAGAAACTCACCTCCTTATGGCTCTATCAGTAGTAAAATATAAAAAGTGAAAAATATTACAGATTGGAACTGAATTATTTATGGCTCTGTGAATCAAGAAGGAAAGGCAACAAATGGATATCATTGTTCAACTAAGTAAATTGCACATGTGTACATCATAGAGTTGAGAACAGCTGTGACGATTTAGCCCTTCAATGGATTAATTTCCATTAGTCGGTTAAAGTGTTAATATAGGGTCTTAGGGCAAATGGACTGCTTTTGGTTTATTTTTTGGAGAGTAGCAATATATTCTAAAATTCTCTTTGGTTCATCTTTTCTTAAGAAGAGGAAGCGGGTCTGTCAGTAGCCGGAAAAGGCTTTGCCTCTCTTGCGGCAGCACTGGGTCCCCAGCTCTGCGTGAAGTGGTCACGGGGCAGGGTGAGTGCAGGGTCCGCCCCGTGGCCATGGTTTGGGCGGCGCCATCATAGGCTCCTTCAGTGCTGCCTTGTCCACCGTTCCTGTCCATGACCTGGGTCCAACTGTCATCAAAGAATCCCCGAAGAGGGCCACGGTGGCTCCCGAGTAAATGTCAGAGGTCAAATTTGGGCACGTTTTGGCCCCAGGATGTGGGCAGAATCCTGCTGGACAAGCCAGTGTGGGTGCAGGGATCCCCTACTCTGCTCCAGCATGGAGCTGCCAAGTGGTTTGTGGGTCCGGCCCAAAAGCTGTGTGCCTCGCAGCCCAGTCAGTTAAGATAGGAGACTCCAGCATGGTGGCTGCAGAAGGCGTGGAAAGTATAAGCAAGGCTCCTCACCGGGTTCCCTGGAGGACGGGAGTCAGGATGGGGGAAACACGACTAACTGACAGTATTCTCTGCCATGTGCTACGGATGCATTTCACACTATCATGTGTGCATTACAGCTGAAAATGTAACTCCCGAATGGCAAGTGAATAGAGATCAGGACAAGTTTGCAGTTTATCCCAGAAGAGGACTGAGTGTGCCCAGAGAGTGATGAAGAGATTGCTTCAGTGTTTGTATCTTCTTGAAAGGTCTGACCGAAGTTAAAAGAGATGAGTTTCCTGATGGAACATGGGAGATATTTGTGATAGATACATAAAAATGTAATAAAATGAAAATAATGTCAAAGGCTGATGTTTCTTGAAGATGACATAGAAAAAAGAATCTCTAGGCAAATATTAAAATTCATAAGAGAGCCCTAGCTGGTTTGGCTCAGTGGATAGAGTGTCGGCTTGCGGACTTGAAGGGTCCCAGGTTTAATACTGTTCAAGGGCACGTGCCAGTGTTGCAGGCTTGATCCCCAGTAGGGGGAATATAGGAAGCAGCCAATCAATGGTTCTCTCTCATTATTGATATTTCTATCTCTCTCTCCCTCTTCCTTCCTCTCTGAAATAAATTAAAAAAAAATTCATGAGACAACCTACAGCCCTAAGATCATTATACAAAAAGTGATTGCATTTCTATATACCTGCAGTAATTAAAAAATGTAAAATTATTTAAATGTTACTATGTTAGTAGCAATAAAATATGAGGTACATAGAAATAAATTTAACAAACGAAGTATAAATATGTGGAAAGACATTACAATGACCTCAATAAATAGAGAACTCTACCATGATCATCAATAGAAAGCTTCTCAAGTTTGAATTCTCCCAACTTAATCTGTAAATCCAGTGACTTTAAAAAAAGAAAGATTTTTCAAAGAACTTGACAAGATTATTTAACATTTATTTGAAATAGTGGAAAAAAATATAAGGCACTCCTAAGGAAGAACATTTGAGGAATTCCTGTACCGCATAATAAGATTTTATAGTGCAATAGTAATAAAATCATAGACACATGCATCAATAGAACAGAACACTTCAAAATAGATTTATATACACATGGAAATTTGATATAAAAGAGAGGTGGTCTTGAAGATTATTGGGAAAATATGGACTTTTTAAGACCTGTTATAGAAAAACATTGAGCATATATTTGTGAAAAAAGAAAATTGGATGTTTACAATATGCCATATGCAAATCTCAATTTGAGTAGTCTAAATATTTATTTTAAAAAGCATAATTTAAATATTTTAGAAGACTATATAGAGAAGCTATCTTTATAAGAATTTTTACTTTTAAACAACTTACAAAAAGCACATAAGGAAATCTGAGAGACCAAATATCTAACTAACAGGAGCTCCAGAAATAGAGAACAAAGCAAATTAAGATAAATTTTATCAAACAGTCCTAGCTAGTTTAGCTCAGTAGATGGAACTTCAGCCTGCAGACTTAAGGGTTCCATTATAGTCAAGGCAATGCAGGAGGCAACCATTCGATGTGTCTCTCACCTTGATATTCTATCTGTCTCTCCCCCTCCCTTCTACTCTCGCTAAAAATCAATGGAAAAATATCCTCAGATGAGGATTTAAAAAATTATCAAACAATTAATGTGAAAAATTTCCCCAGATTTAGACATAATCTGCAGATTGAAAAGGCGTAACTAGGTCCTGGTACAATGAAAATAAAAGCAAACCAAAACTAATGTACAAAGAAACAAAAGCACATTATTTTGAAGTTTCCAGAACAACTGGAGTAATAATACCAACAAAATTCTTAAGGTAAATTTGGCTTCATCTTACCATTCCATGTCCATCCCCAAACCAGCTGCTAAGAGTTCTATGTTCTACTTTTACCATATTTTGTTCAGTCTTCCTTCCCTGTCATTCCTTTTGCTGCCATGTGGTTCAGGTCATTATCCTCACTTTTCTAGATTATCTCCATGACCTCCAAATTAATCTTTGCCCAAAATCCCTCTGCATTCTAATCTATCATTCTTATACACCCAGACATTCATATTATTTGTGCCCCAAAGGACTGCATGATTTTCGATGCTTCTTAAACTTAGTACAATGTCCTCAACATGGATTTTAAGGATATGCATAAATACTCCCACCCTAATTTTTAAATTTCCCCCCACTATGCACAACCTGTTCTTTAGCTTTTTTTGGGGGGGCGGGGTGGTGTATAAGTGAATATATCTTCTAGTCATGGCCTCATTTCTCTGCTCCTGCTGTACCATCCACATAGTGTCCTCTCCATACACCTTCTTGTGTAGAAATTCAGCCTGCAAAGCTCAGTTCAGATGTGGCATTGCCTCCTTGATGACTCCTTATTAAACATATCAACATATGTTTAATAAGCATTTATCTCATTGGAGAGTCATGTATACTTGAACACTTCAAAACATCTGCCATTTTTTCCTTCTTTATATTATAACTATTTGTATGCTGTTCTCTTATAGCATTTAATTTTTACAGTATGGGTTGGGGCCAAGGTAGGTTTACATTTGTTCATGTGGAAAATAATACAATAATTAATAAATAATAACACAAGAATAAATCATGCTTTCCATACTCACAACTGTAACCTATTTTTGCCCACCCTTTATTTTGATTTTAAGCCCTTTGAAGAAGGTCTTTATTTTCCATGTGTTTATATTCCAGCAGCTAGCTGTGTCTGGCACATGGGGAGCATTTGATGAACATTTGTTGTATTGAATTAAATTCTTAACTTTCTTCAATTAATGTATACATTTAACATAAAAAAGAAAGGTTTCATTAAAAATTCCAAATTATGTCCATAATAAAAGTTAACTTTATATGTATGGATTAATTACTCAAGCTTGATGGATTGAAACATCATGAAAATACCTGTGTACAAAAAAGATGTTATTATCTTTTCATTATCTTACTAAATTATTAGCTTTAATGAAGTAAATCTCCTGAATAAATATTCTAATATTTTTTTATTAGATTTTAAATGTGGATAAATATATTCTCTTAGTTAATAAATCAGAAGAATTGCTGATATTAATTTAGGTTCTCAAGTCCCAATATGATAATTTGAAAATTTTATTAATTTCTATGTTATTATTTAAGAGTTGATCATACTTATTACAATGATTTGTTTTCCAGTGCTCTTTCTAATTACTGTTTCTTCTGAAATTTTATTTAGTGCAACTTACTAGAATATATCTAAATTGAATTTATTGGAATGACATTGGTTCACAAAACCATACAGGATTCAAGTGTACAACTTAACAAAACATCATGTTTGAGTTTAAACATTTTATTTAATCACAAAAAATAATTTAAAAACACTCAGGTGTTTTTCTAATTTTTTTTTTTTATCAAAGGAATAGTATGCTTCAGGTGTTAATAAGAAGTATATATCTTAAACCTAAAAGTATATTTTAAAGCAGTTCTTATTACTTGCAACAAATAATATTCTGGAAACCTTCATGTACATCCTATGAGAAAGCAAAACGGATCAGCTACCAACATGCTGACTGATGACATTCACAGGATTAATGAGAGGTTAGTTTATGCCTCTGAGAGAACCACGATATGGATATTGATACAAGAAGAGAAAACCAATTTGGTTGCAGTGAACCATGGCAGACTAGGGTATAGCATGTGCTTGAAAGAAATAAAAGGTACATTGTTCAGAATTCTATCCCCTTATCTCTTATTTCACATCATTTTTCATCTTCAAGTGTGATGATCTGTGGAAGAATCGGGCTATCCAAAAAGTGTACCATTTATTTATAACTAAAACATTTTCCAAGCTGCTAAAACTTCCTGTCCTTTTGTTTCAAAAATCTAGCAAGTCAACTTATGGGCTATCTCACATAGGGATAATATTATATCACTTGGTCTTCATTATTATCAGTATGTAAAGTAACTAATCTCAGAGAAAATGGAACAGCAAATATTCACCCTTTTCTGTCATAGTTATAACCCTTTCTGTTATGTATTTAAGGTTTTTTTTTTTCCTGATTTAATTCCAAATTCCAGAGTTTGTTAGTGAAAATTGATTTGTAAGATATACATGTTACAGTTTGATTTAAATTCGTTTTAAATATTCTGACAAATGGATCTGCTCTCTTTAGTTTTAAGTTTCTTTATTGTCATTCCTTAGTTGCATATTTATCATTTCATCAACTAAAACCAGTTTCTTCTGTCTTTGAACTATTTTTAATGCTGCCTATGGACAGCTTGCAGGGTTATTCTGTATGTTTCTGGTACTAAAGTATGCAGCTAAAATAAGTATTCCAAATACAGACTAAATATAATTGTATAGTGAGAAATTTCACCTCCTAGTTTTGATATGTGATGTCTCTTACTTATCCCAAAATAGTAATGTCTATTTTTTTATACATTCGAATGTAAATCCAGAGAACTATTAATTTTCTTTTCAGTTGATCCCCTGCTGTCTTTATGCAAAACCTGATAATAAAGCTGCATCATATTTTCTACTGTAAATTCTTCTTTTAATAACTTGTTTGGAATCAGTTAAGAACATAATCATTATTAGTATTAATTTTTACATCATTTCATGATATTACATCTGCTTTTCTTGTACTTGAGTAGGAATATCATCTTAATTGATTCACTGTGTGTGTGTGTGTGCTCATGCAATAGATGAATTATATAGACATGTACTATGGTGTTTATAGGCTAGGACACCTATAAGCAAACTATAGTCCATGGACCAGATCTGATCTGATTTTTGTTTTTGTAAATAAAGTTTTATTTAAACACAAATATAGTAATTTTTATATACATTGTCTGTTGAATGTTTGCAGTACAAAGGAAGAGCTGAGTAGTTGTGACCAAGACCTTATGATCCACAAAGCCTAACATATTTTCTACCTAGAATTTTTAGAACAAGTTTGCCAGTTCTGACTTAGAAATTGTTTATATTTTAAGTGCTTAATACATATTTAATGCATAGATAATTAAAGTAACATATGAATGGATACATTTAATAATTTTTAGATTAAAATTACTGATTGGGGGTTATTAGTGTTGCTTTCATTACTTTAAAATATAGTGTTTATACATTTTTAATATATAAGAATACAAAGATGTTAATGAAATAAATCATAATTTTCTTGCCTATATAATGGCTATTGATGTTTTTAAAAAAGCCAACCAGGAGGAACTAAGATGGTGGCATAGGTAAACACCTGTACTTGCTGTCTCTCACAACCACATCAAAATTACAACTAAAATACATAACAACTATCATCCAGAACCGTGGGAAAGCTGGCTGACTGGAAGTTCTACAACTAGAGAGGTAAAGAAGAAAGTGCATTGAGACTGGTAGGAGGTGTGGAGGCACAGAAAGGGCTGGCATCCGGGTGTGCTGCTCTTTTAATCAGGAGGGAGATACAAACTCCCGCTTGCTCTGAACTCCAGTTCCGGGCGAGACTTGGGGGGACCCAGACACATACAGGGAGAAATTGGAATGCCTGGCACTGGGACAGGAACACAGGGCAGCTTTCTTTCAGATGGAGGCACACACAACAGTCATTGTTCCTGCGCAGGGAACTCTCCGGTACAGGGCTGACTGGCAGCCATTGCTGTTTTCTCTGCCCTGGTGATTCACTGAGACCCTACCCACCCAGTTTACAACCCCACCCAAGCTGTGCACAGCAACTTTTGCATATGAATGGCCTGTCCCATCTCAGCCTAAAACCTGTCAAATAGGCAGCAGCTGGGTCAGGGAGCCCCAAAGCAATCAATCTGGCAGCAGCAGCCTGCCTTGCTACACAGCTGTGCCTTGTCTGGGCACTTCCAAACCTGATACAAAGAGGAGGAATCCTCAGATCTCCTGTAGCTCCTGTTGGGCTACCCTAGGCAGTGGCTGACTTTGCACCTCCTTGGAGGTCCAAGAGCCAGTGTATCCAGTGGTCAGTGTGAGACCATACCAGATTACAACTCTTCACATCCATAAGTGACACACTCAAGGGGCAGACTCAGTGAGCACCAAAGCCCCACTGAAGCAAGTCCTACACCATTAGTGTGTCCCCTGCACAGCAGCTCTTCCATGGTAGACACAGCTGGTCCTCACAGCCAATTGGCCTGGAGGTCAACTCCTCCCAGTGATACCAACAGCAATCAAGGCTTAACTACAACAAGACTGTGCACACTGCCCACAAAGTATTGTACCAAGAGTGTCCACCTCAGGTGTTTGGGGAGACTGAACCACTGGGCTTTATAGGACACCTACCACACAAGGCGACTCTATCAATTCAAGGAGACCTAGCAGCTACCCAGTACATAGAAACAAACACAGGGAAGCAGCCAAAACCCAGAGACAAAGAAACATGTCACAAATGAAAGAAATGAATGCAAGCAAAATACAGGATATAGAGTTCAAAACCACAGTTATAGGGTTACTCAAGAATCTTCTAGAAACCCCTGATGAACTTAGTGAGACTTTCAAGGATCTTAGTGCGAATGCCAAAAAAATTGAAATGGACCAGTCAGAAATTAAGCATATACTAATGAAAATAAAGAATAATATACAGAAATTCAACAGTAGACTAGAGGATCCCAAGAAGCAAGTCAAAGATTTGAAGTACGAGGAAGCAAAAAACACCCAAACAGAAAAACAAAAAGAAAAAAGAATCCAAAAATATGAAGCTAGTGTAAGGAGCCTCTGGGCCAACTTTCAGTGTACCAACATCCGAATTATGGGGGTGCCAGAAGTAGAGAGAGAGCAAGATGTTGAAAACCTATTTGAAGAAATAATGACAGAACACTTCCCCTACCTGGTGAAAGAAACAGAATTACAAGTCCAGGAAGCACAGAGGACCCCAAACAAGAGGAATCCAAAGAGGACCAAATCAAGACACATCATAATTAAAATGCCAAGGGCAAAAGACAAAGAGAAAATCTTAAAAGCAGCAAGAGAAAAACAGTTTGTTACCTACAAGGGAGTACCCATATGACTGTCAGCTGATTTCTCAACAGAAACTATGCAGGCCAGAAGGGAGTGGCAAGAAATATTCAAAGTGATGAATAGCAAGAACCTACAACCAAGATTACTCTACCCAGAAAGCTATCATTTAGATTTGAAAGTCAGATAAAGAGCTTCACAGATAAGAAAAAGCTAAAGGAGTTCATCACCACCAAACCAGTATTATATGAAACTAGAGGCCCGGTGCACAAAAATTAGTGCACTCGTGGGGGAGGGGGGTCCCTCAGCCCGGCCTGTGCCCTCTTGCAGTCTGGCACCCCTCGGGAGATAACGACCTGCTGGCTTAGGCCCGCTCCCGGGTGGCAGAGGGCAGGCCCAACCCTAGGTGCAGCCCCTGGTTGGGCTCAGAGCAGGGCCTATTGGGGAGTTGGGGCGCCACCCCCTGTCATGCACAGAGCAGGGTGATCGGGAGGTTGCGATGCCACCCTCAGTCACGCTCAGGGTAGGGCCGATTGGGCGGTTGGGGTGTCACACTCAAGGCAGGGTCGATGGGGAGGTTGAGGCGCCACCCCCTGTCATGCACAGAGCAGGGCCCATCAGGGGGTTGGGGCGCTGCCACTCTCACACTCAGGGCAGGGCCGATGGGGAGGTTATGGCTCTACCCCGTCACACACAGAGCAGGGCCCGTGGGGGGGGGAGGGGTTGGGGCACCGCATCCTGTCACACACAGAGCCACAGGGCAGTCAGGTGGTTGGGGAGCTCCCCCCTACCAGGCACAGAGCAGGGCTGATCAGGGGGTTGGGGTGCCTTCCCCTGTCACAAACAGAGCAGGGCGGATAGGGAGGTTGTGGCCCCCCCGTCCCACAGAGCCGCAGGGCGATCAGGGGGTTTGGGCGCTGCCCCCTGTCACGCTGATCCCGGTGCCGGGAGGCCTCGTGGCTCCGCTGATCCCGGTGCTGGGAGGCATATTACCCTTTTACTATATAGGGTAGAGGCCTGGTGCACGGGTGGGTGCCGGCTGGTTTGCCCTGAAGGGTGTCCTGGATCAGGGTAGGGGTCCCCACTGGGGTGCCTGGCCAGCCTGGGTGAGGGGCTGAGGGCTGTTTTCAGGCTGGGGGTGACTGAAGCTCCCAACCGCTCCTTTTTTTCTTTTTTTTTTTTTGTATTCTGGGCCAGCTTTAGCTTTGAGGCTTGGCTCCAGCTCTTAGGCCTCTGCTGCTGAAAGTAGGTTTCTGGCCTTTGCTTACAATGTTGCGATCCTGCTGGCTGAAGCCCGGCGGACTAAAGCAGGTTTCTGGGGTTTTGTTTACCTTCTATATTTGTTACATAGTTGCTTAGAGTTGCAGCTCAGAGGCCTTCAGCGGCAGGCAGGGAACGTTGGAGTCCTCCGTCACTGAAGCAAGCAAGCCTCATGTTAGTTTCAAGCTGCCTGGCTGCTGGCCGCCATCTTGGCTGGCAGTTAATTTGCATATCGCCCTGATTAGCCAATGGGAAGGGTAGCAGTCGTACGCCAATTACCATGTTTCTCTTTTATTAGATAGGATGCTGAAGGGTATTCTTTAAGAAGAGGAAGAAGAAGAAGAAGAAGAAGAAGAAGAAGAAGAAGAAGAAGAAGAAGAAGAAGAAGAAGAAGAAGAAGGTAAGGGTAAAAAATATGAACAACAAAGTGGCAACAAATACAAATTTATCAACAATTGAATTTAAAAATCAAACGAATAAAAAATCTGATGAACAGAACAAAGTGGTGAATATAATAGAATCATGGGCATGGAAAGGGAGTGGACTGACAGTTCTTGGGAGGGAAAGGGGGTGTGGGGGGGGGAGCAGGAAGAGATTGGACAATGAGCTTACACCTATGCACCTTATCTGTAATAATCTGAACAATAAAAGATTAAAAATAATAATAAAAAATAAAAACAAATAAATAAAAAAGCCAACTGGTATGCAAAAATAATTCAGAGTTAACTAGGTAATTAAATTAATTTTGTAATTCTTTTCAAAAATAAAAAATAAAAGCTATCACTGATACCCACTCTTTTCAATGAATACCCACTCTTCTTAGCATTTAATTTGTATAATTTTACCAAAATCACACAAAAATACTGGGATAGTATGCCTATTTAAAGATGGAAAACAAACACAAGGAGCTCTTGCCCAAAATTCCACAACTAGGAAGTGGTAGGAGTGGAATGTAAGCCCTTGAAGTATGATTACAGAGGACCTTCTCATAAGGAATACCATACAGATAAGAGAAGGAAGTAGTTATGTATGTGCTAATATGAAAAAACCTCCAAGAGAAAAAAAGAAGGTAAAAAATTAATGAAAGGTATGCTCTCATGTGTTGTGTATGTGTGTAATTATATATGGATTTTATTTTTTGAAAAGAATTACAAAATTAATTTAATTACCTGTATGGTATTCCTTATGAGGAGGTCCTCTGTAATCATACTTCAAGGACTTACATTCCACTCCTACCACTTCCTAGTTGTGGAACTTTGGGCAAGAGCTCCTTGTGTTTGTTTTCCATCTTTAAATAGGCATACTATCCCAGTATTTTTGTGTGATTTTGGTGAAATTATACAAATTAAATGCTAAGAAGAGTCGGTATTCATTGAAAAGAGTGGGTATCAGTGATAGCTTTTATTTTTATTTTTGCTCTTATATTCTCATTCACTTTTTGGTAGTTTTAATCATTATTGTAATACTTAGAGAGGTGATCCTGAAATCTGCTTTCTCAATTCAGGTTATAAGATGTATGATATTACTTATAACAATATGATATAAAAACAATGTTTACAAGAAATAAGCTAAGACCAGGTTCCCCAGAAGCTTGATATATTTGATAAAAATTAATTTATAAAGGGTTCATATGCCCACTAAGAAAGAGATAAACTACCTTAGTGGAAAATTGGTATTTTGGTTAATTCCTAATATGTAATTCCTCAAGATCCTGAAGAGACTCTTAGAAAATGAACACCTACTGCATTTTATATTCTGCAATGTATTGGGTCTTGAGATATAGTAATAGAAGTGGGGGCTTAGGTTGATGTGAGAAGTATGAGACAAGCTTATGACATTTTAGTGCTGCCAAGACTGTTTCAGAAAATGCCTCCAATCATTTCCAGATTTGAGAATGAAAAACGGGCTACTGACCTCCATCAAAAACACCATAAGTTAAAAATAAGTCCTTAGTGTCAACATTAACAGACTGACGAATTTCAGAGGGAAGGTGCAGGGGGTAATGGGGTGGAGAGTGATTAATCTATATGCATAGTCCCTGGACACAGAAAGTAGAGTGGTGAAGGCCTGGGAGGAGTGGGTGTACGGTGTAGGGGGTAAATGAGAAAAAACAAACAAAGGGGACATCTGTAATACTTTCAACAATAAAGATAAATAAATTAAAAAATACTTTTACCTAAAAAGAAAAAAAATACATAAAATAACATTTTAAAAAACACATGTATTACTATATCACAAAAAAAAGTCCACAGGATTTGTAGCCACATTAATTCTTAATGTTGCATATATTATTGAGCATAGCTATGGAAGGAGTGTTTTTATATAATAATATGAGGGTTCTTATTACAGAATTTTGAAAAATTTGATTTTTTTGGGTGATTTCTTTATTATACTCTTTGTACGTCTTCAGTTTCCAAGAAGTTTAAAGCCATGTATCAATGTAATATTGTTGATTATTGTCTTAAAAATAGCATAACACAAAGAAGCCTGTTTAAAAATAATATGACTAATTAGTTAGGCACCTAATTATAGTCAGCACTGTTTCTTAACAAATTGTGTTTTAAATACTTTTCATAATATCTTAGTATATGAGGTATTTAGAGAAAGAGAGAGGGTGATAGTAAATATAAATTTTATTTATTTCACTCATCTACTTAAATGTGTTGTATAATAATATGTACTAATAATTCTGAAAGATACTATAGTGGCATTATAATGAATGAACTATAAACCCAGCTCTCTAGGGACTGTATTTTACTAGCAAGGATAAAATAAACATTATCTATATGGCCACACTAATGTATCATATATGAGAGGGATGCAAAATCTCTGTACTATCTGTTATAATTTTTGTTTTACTCTTCAACTGTAATTCTAAGAACTCATGTTTTAATCATCAAATATAATTTACAAAATACATTTTGACTTAATTTTTTATTTGGTATGAGTTTTGAGCTGAAGTTTACTTTATTGTATGTAAATTTCCAATTGTTCCAGCATCAAGTGTTGAAATACTGTCCTTTCTCCACTCAACTGCCTTTTCACCTTTGACAAATTCAGCTCTGAGTCTATTTCTAGACTCACTATATAGCTATTTCATTTTTTTTTATCTTTTTGACTATGTGTAGTCAGTACCACTATCTTAATTATTTTAGCTTTATAGTAAGTTGTGAATCAAATAGTTCTCCAAATTTTTTTTCACATAAAGTTGTTTTGGCTATTTCAAATTCTTTCAATCCCATATAAATATAAAAATCAGATTCTTAATTTATATTTTTAAAAATCTTGCTTTTTTTATTTATTGTGTTGAATTTATAGTTTTATTTGAAAAGAATTGCCATTTTAACAATATTGACTCTTTCAACCAATGAACATGATATGACTCTCCACTATTTAGGCTTTCTTTATTTCTCTCAATAATCTTTTACTGAACATTTTATTCTACAGGTATTGAACATCTTTTGCCATGGTTGTCTTTAAGTATTTAATATTATTTGATGCTACTGTAAATGGTATTTCTTAAAAAATTATTTTTTGATTGTTAATTACTCATGTATAGAAAGGCAATTAATTTTTGTATATTGATCTTGTATCCTGCAATTCTATTAAACTTACTTGTTAGTTCTAGTAGCTTATAAATTTCACAAGTTTTTCTGTATACATGATGCCTTCTATGAATTAAGAAAGTTTAACTTCTTCCTTTGCATCTTCACAAACTTCATATGTTGGAGCCCCAGTCCTCAATTTGATGGTATTTGGAGATGAGGACTCTGGGAGGTAACTATTTCATGATAGTGGAACCCTTATGAATGGGACTGGTGCCCTTTTTAGGAGATGTAAGTATACAGTAAGAATGTGTTCCCTTGCAAACGAGAAAAAGCACTATCACGAAGAAACAAAAGGCCTTAATCTTAGACTTCCTAGTCTCCAGACCAATTAGCAATAAAGGTTTAAATCACCCAATCTAAGGTATTTTTGTTATAGCAGCTTGAACTAAGATACCTCTCATTTGTCTATGACCATACTATTACAATAATTATTTGCACTTGTTGAACTGCAGAATTAAATTTAAAAAGCAATCATTGAGTTAAATTGCAGTGTTCTGATAAGGTGCTCAATATTTAGACTTTAGAGTATAATTAATTCCAAATTATTAATGAAAGTAGGCTGAATACAGACTTAGATGAAACTATCATCTTTTTTAGTTAAGGATAAATTAATCTATGTTTGTATTAACCTATTTGCTTTAATTTTTTTAGCAGTGTTCTCTGTAGCTAGTGGATTGCTTCAACTGTAATTTTATATAACTGTTTATTACTATACTAGAGGCCCGGTGCACAAAAATTTGTGCACTCGGGGGTGGGGTGTCCCTCAGCCTGGCCTGTGCCTTCTCTCAGTCTGGGACCCCTCGGGGGATGACCAACTGCTGGCTTAGGCCAGCTCCCTGGGAGATTGGGCCTAAGATGGCAATCAGACATCCCTCTGGCAGCCTGGCAGCCCTCGGGGGATGTCCACTTGCCAGCAGGGAGCAGGCCTAAGCTGCAGTTGGACATCCTTAGCGCTGCTGAGGAGGCAGGAGAGGCTCCCACCACCACCGCTGTACTGGCAGCCATCAGCCTGGCTTGTGGCTGAGCAGAGCTCCCCTATGTGGGAGATCACTGACCACCAGAGGGCAGCTCCTGCATTGAGCATATGTCCCTGGTGGTAAGTGTGTGTCATAGTGACCAGTCATTCCCAGTCTTTCTGCTGTTGGGGTCAATTTGCATATAACCCTTTTATTATATAGGATAGAGGCTTGGTGCACGGGTGGGGGCCAGCTGGTTTGCCCTGAAGGGTGTCCCAGATCAGGGTGGGGGTCCCGCTGGGGTGCCTGGCCAGCCTGGGTGAGGGGCTGATGGCAGTTTTCAGGCTGGTCACACCCCCTTTAGGGTGGGGGTCCCCACTGGGGTGTCTGGCCAGTCTGGGTGAGGGGCTGAGGGCCATTTTCAGGCTGGCCAACAACTGAAGCTCCCAGCCTCTCCTTTTTTTCTTTCTTTTTTTATTCTGGGATTTATTTACCTTCTATAATTGAAACATTGTTGCTTTCAGAGCTCAGAGCCGGGCCGCGGAAGGCGGAGAACCTTGGCTTCCTCCATCACTGGAGCAAGCAAGCCTCATGTTCGCTTCAGTTGTGTGGCTGCCGGCCGCCATCTTTGTTGGCAGTTAATTTGTATATCGCCCTGATTAGCCAATGGGAAGCATAGCGGAGGTATGGTTAATTACCCTTTTTGTCTTTTATTAGATAGGATATTTATAAATTGTGTTGAAACTGTATTATTGACCAGAGTATCTTTGGTTATGGTTAATATTGGTTGCCAAATGCCTGGTGCAGTGGGAGAAGCAGAGACTGTGGAGATAGGCCTGGGTCTGAATATTGGCTATATTAGTTAAAAGTGAGGAGTACCCAACTTCATGATCTTTTCATTATTTGTGGTGCTTCTAGAGCACCACTGTTACAGGAACTCTTTGAGATAATGTAAATGTTGCCTGTTATCTCAGTTGAGCAATTAAAGTGTGGTTAGTGCAACCAAGGGGATGAATTTCTAATTTTATTCCATTTTAATTAATTTAAATAGCTACATGTGGCTGGTTTCTACTCTGTTGGAAAGCACAATTCTAGAGCATAAAGTGAAGAATTAAACGCATTACAATCACACCCAAAGTAAATAAAATGAAGAATGAAAAGATTAAGTTTCAAACATTAATAGTTTCTTTTGTTGTTGTTAATCCTCATGGAGGATATATTTTTTAAGGCTTTTCAAAGAAAGTGGAAGAGAAAGAGAGGGGTAAAAGGGGAATGGGAAGGAGCATGAAAAGAGAAAGAGTGAAAGAGATGTGAGAGAGACACATCAATTGGTTGCCTCCCATATGCATGCAGATCTGGGTCCAGGGATCAAACCTACAACCCAGGTATGTGTCCTTGACTGGGAATCTAATACAAGACCCTTTGCCATGTACGGCTGATGCTCTAACCACTTAGAATACTCGCCAGGGCAATCATTAATACCGTATTTTTCCATGTATAAGACGCTATTTTTTTTCTAAAATCATTAGACTGAAAATTGAGGTGCATCTTATACATGGAAGTCAGCTTAGGAGGGATCCATGAGGTAGCTGCCCATACCTTGTCAAAAAGGCTTCCTCCCATCACGAGCCTTATTGTTATTGACATCAGCTGATGCCATAATTAGAGGTGGAGATGGAGAATGTGCAGATACAACAGGGACCAGAGTGTTTTGAGCCCATAAGGATGTCAAAAAATAAAAAGATAAATACCAGTAAGCGATTGTCTTACTCTGCAGAATTCAAACTGAATGCAATCAGATATGCAAAGGAGCATGGAAATAGAGCTGCAGAGAGACAATTTGAACCTCCTCCCACTGAGTGTCTGATCAGATAGTGGAGAAAACAGGAAGAACAATGCCTTAAGATGCCAAAAAAGAAGAAGTCTTTAAGAGAAAAACCAGCAAAATGTTTAAAATGTTGATTTCTTAATTTTAGATTGGAAAAGGGGGGGCATCTTATACATGGGGGCGTCTTATACACAGAAAAATATGGTAGTTTTTAATCGAAAACTATTTATTCTGATTTAAAAAATAATAATGATATTTACTCATAGAAAAATGCTCAGAAAAGCATATTTTTACAATGTAGTCGGGAGAATGATCTTTTTTGCTTATTTGAAATAACCATATCTCCATGAAAATTCAATTATATTTTAAGTAATGAATTGGACCCTTCATCAGCATATCTGAAGAAGTAGTGAGAATAAAGTATTTATTAACTGTCCCATTCCACATCCAATTATGATCTCTTCACACTTAAATATTTACCTAATATAGAGTAGAATTATATTCATAGGTATTCCTTTTCCCTAAGATAGTTTATAGTTATCTGGAAGTCTGAACACCTATTCTTGAATAGTAATTAAAATAGAATTTCTTAAGGAATTTAAATGCCTCTTTGTGTGTATGTCAGAGAGAGAGAGAGAGAGAGAGAGAGAGAGAGAGAGAGAGAGAGAGAAATGGAGAGAAAGATACAGTGTCTCTATAAAGAGACAAAGAGAGGAACAGTTTTTTTTTACCATGGCTTCTAATTATCTATGTAGGGAACCATCAGTGACTGGTCCTTCTTAAACTGTCTAGTAAATAGGGAGAAGTATATTGTAATTTTTATTCAGACATAGATGCCCAATATCTATTCTAAGCAATGATCTATCAGATAATCTTTATACCTCCTTCTGAATCATTATGTTAGTGATATATCAATGATAATATTAAGTAATCATTGTCTTGTAACTATATTGCACACTAGATATATGTAATAAGTGTCTTCATTTGACTGCTGTTGAATAGTTATATAATTTTACTAGTGGCCCGGTGCATGAAATTTGTGCAGGGGGGTGGGGGTGGTGGTGTCCCTCAGCCCAGCCTGAACCCTCTCCAATTGGGGACCCCTTGGGGGATGTCCACTGCCTATGGGATTTGGCCTAAACCGGCAGTCGGACATCCCTCTCGCAATCTGGGACCGCTGGCTCCTAAACACTCACTTGCCTGCCTACCTGATAACCCCTAACTGCCTCTGCCTGATTGGCCCCAACTCCTCTGCCTGCCTGCCTAATTGCCCCTAACCTCTCTTCTTGCCTCCTTCATTTCTCCTAACTGCCTCTGTCTGTCTGCCTGATAGCCCCCAACTGCCTCCCCTGATGGACTGATCTTGCCCCCAACCGCCCTCCCATTCCAGCCTGGTTGCCCCCAACTGCCCTCCCCTGCTGGCCTGATCTCGCCCAGTCTCTGTCTCTCTTTGTTTTTCTCAGCAGTTCTCCAGGCCTCCCTGCCTCCCTGTCTCCCTCTTCCTCTTTCCCCAGCTGGGAGGGGGAGGGGCCAGTGGTCGCCGAGCAGGTGGTAACTCTGTTGGTGGGGTCCTCCTAGGCCCTCAGCACACAGGGAGCCAGGCTGCCTGCTGCCTCCAGAGTCAGGCGTGCTCAGAGGGCGGGATCTTCACAGAGGCCTCACTGGACACAGGTCAGGGAGGGCACCTCAGGTCTGGTGGGACTGAGGGAAGTGCAGCGGAGGGGTGGGGGGAATGTGCCCGTGCCGTGGTCCGGGACTGTTGCGGGCACACATGGGTGACAGCACACTGGGGGACAATCATACGTGAGGGTGGGGGAGAGGGTCCGCTCAGCAAAGGCCTGTGCAGATCTGCAAACGCATGCTGCACGGCCAGGAGGACATCAGTGTGGCCCCCACGGTGGATGTCCCTGCGATTGTGCACCTTCTGGGCCAGAAGGCTGAACCCGGGATCAGCCAGCAGCAAGGGCGAGAGCAAGCATGGCTGGCTTAAAGGGGGCCACTGCCACTGCAACCACCTCATTGCCGGGCGATGCTACCTCTGTCGGTAGGGTCCTCCTAGGCCCTCAGGACACAGGGAGCCGGGCTGCCTGCCAGGATTCCTGTGGTGCCGCCCTCCTCCTCCAGAGCCAGGTGCTCTTGGAGGGCAGGATCTTCACAGAGGCCTCACAAGAAACAGGTCGGGGAGGGTGCCTCAGGGCTGGTGGGACTGAGGGAAGTGTGGCGAGCCAGCAAGCAGGCCCTCAGAGAGCAAACAGCAGGGCCTGCTTGCAGGTCGCCGTGGCAATGGGCTAGCAGGCAAGCGGACCCTGCTGTCTGCTCTCTGTAGGGCACTGACAGGACCGCTGACGGGCGGGGCTGATAAGACTGGAGACTGGCGTCACTTTCCCACCACTGTCCTCCCCCTATACACCCCATACCCCACCAGGGGGGTTCACAGGACTGGGGACTCCAGCAGCAGGGCTGACAGGACCAGGGACTCTGGTGGGGCTGAGGGGACTGGGTACCGCCATCTTTGTGACAGAGTGATGGTTAATTTGCATATCGCCCTTTTATTAGATAGGATATTATTTTATGGTGTAATAATTTTTTATGTGGATTATTATTTTGAGAATTATTTGATTACACTCCAGCATACTAAATAACCATTGTAAAGTTAATATACTTTCTGGAGTGACAAAGATCATAAATATTCAGTCAATCCAAATTCCTTTTTACTATATTAGCCTAATTTAACTGAATAAACCTTTATAATTGATGATAGATAAATGAAGTATTCATATAAAGTGCTCAATTTTTATAGCGGCATATGTGTAAATTTACTAAGACTTATAGGGAATAGTGGTTTCAGCAAAAGATTTGGTCATTATAAAATATAATTGTTTTTTTAATTAGGCAGTTTACCCCAATTAGTCTGCATAATTGTGTAAATGAAAGAAAATCAAGGTCCATTAAAGAAGATGAAAGCATGAGCTTAGTGATATAGATCTCCTTAGTGTGTTGCATTAGAAAGCACAGCCATAGAGTGATCTATATAAGTAAGTAGATGAGTTAAAGTAAATTAAAAGTTTGTTTATTTTATAAAGGTGGCAGCGGTAAAGTTCCAACTTCCCACACAAGATGAAAGGTTATAATTTTTAAGTTTCCCCATAAATATGCAATTTTAATCCCTTTTAAAACTTGTAATTACTTTCAAATGGAGTTTAAATAAAAGTGGTGTTTATAAAATGAGGCATTAAATTTAGTAGCACAAACATCTTTTAAATAAAAGAGAAGGATACACATTTTATTTACTCCCAAGCTCCTATTCAGACATATTTTAAATCCTAGGATTAAATATTTTCTAAAGGATTAGAACTAAACTTTTTTTAAACCTCAATTATAACATTTACTTTGAATTTTACAGAGCCATATATTAGTACCTAAAAGAAAAAATAATTTATTAGTTGGTATGTCTTCATTCTGTTTTTCTGAATACCCTCATTAGTAAAAATGGTTAAGGTTTTAATTTACATAGGCAATGTTTTGTATTTTCCATGTGTGTATATTGTGTGTGTATTTATGTATATAATATGAAACTCCTCATTATCTTACTATGTATTGTTCTATTAATTGGAAGTCAGTATTGGATACATTCAAATATCATTTAATAGCCATAACTAATGATTATTATTATCAACTTATTAAAAATACATGAAAGTTTTTTGCAGAAGTAGATAATTTTTTTAGACGGCAGATGCAATTTAATGATTACTTGTAGAAATTCTTCTCCTTTCTCACTTAATCCTGGGTTCTTGGCTGAAACAGATGGGTATTTTACTTTTTTGATAACACAGATACTGTTCATTTGATGCTTAATGAATAGGAAATGTCTAAGTTCTTAAATCTTAATAACCTGTTTCTCTCCAGGTTTTTAATGTCAGTTGCTAGCTATGGCTATGCAATAGCTATGAACCTACTAACTAAATACAAAGGTGCTTAATGTATGTAAGTTCAGTTTTATATTTCTACTAGAGGCCCAATGCATGAAATTTGTGCAAGAGTAGGCCTTCCTTCCCCTGGCTGCCAGCACAGGCTTCCCTACGGCACCCAGGACCTAAGCCTTCCTCTGTAGGAGATCATGCGGTGATGGCCAGGCCCCCGACCAATCGCATTGCACCTGCCTTGGCTGGCCTGGCACCAGTGGGTGTCATGGCGTGGTCCCGGATGGTCATCTGGATGGTCGTCTGGATGGCTGTTTCGCTGTTCTCGGCCTTTCAGTCAATTTGCATATTATGCCTTTATTATATAAAATAGGAAGAAGGGATGCTGTCATTATTTGAATTTTTGATTAATATTTACTAGAAACTCTTTTTTGAAACTTTGTTGAAAATTGCAGGGAAACTGGCTTTCTACTGTGGGGGAAAGCCAGAAGCTGAGATATGGGTGCACAGATGAGGATGTGACTCCTCCCAGAAGAATCTGAATTTTGCTTGTAGAAAAGACTTTTGAGGGAGTAGAATCTAGACTAGTCTCTTGTCTTTCAGGTTCCTATCTTGGCAGACAGTGTCATAAAGCAAATTTGAGTTTATTAAGAGAATAGAAACTAAACAGGTACCTTGCCAGGGACATTGGGTCTATTCCCCCATACAGTCACCTTTCTCGAGTTAAATTACCTTTCTTTGCTCAAGCTGGTTTGGCTTAGTGGATAGAGCCCATGGACTGAAGGGTCTCTCTCACATCAATATTTCTCTCTGTGTGTCTCCTCCCCTCCTTTCCACTCGCTCTAAAATCCAATGGAAAAAATATCCCCGGATGAGGATTAACAAAAAAATTTAAAAATAAATAAATTACTAGTACTCTTCTTTGACATAATAACTTTTGGGGTTAATCTAATTTAATAGAAGGTGTGAGGTATTCATGGCCTTCTTGACAATCTGTAATTATAATGAATTCCTGAAAAATGGCATACATCTGTAGTCATACACATATTATGCCTTTTTTAAAGGTTTTTAAAAAAATCTTTTGGATCATGATTTTGAATATCCATAATTATGGTTGAATTCATACAGTTTTTGTTAAAACAAATAATTAAGATATTCCAGTTAGGCACTTTACAACTAGTGTTAAGAGAATATCTTCCTAGGTTAATTGGTCTAAAAATATATAAAAATATTACTAAACAAAAAATTTTAAATACTTTGGAGACTTTTTAGAGTTCTTAAAATAGTAATGTATACTTTGACTCTCCAAAAGTGGCACTTATAAAAATATATATATTTTTATTGATTTCAGAGGGGAAAGGAGAGGGGAAATAGAAACATCAATGATGAGAGAGAATAATTGATCAGCTGCCTCCTGCATGCCCCCTACTGGGGATCAAGCTTGCAACCTGGGCATGTGCCCTTGACTGGAATCGAACCTGGGACCCTTCAGTCTTCAGGCTGACACTGTATCCACTGAGCCAAGCCTACTAAGGCCAAAAGTGACACTTTTAATAGAGGATTTTACAAGCTTATTAGTATTTGACCACAAAATTCTTTGTTTTCAGCAATTGATAACCATGTTCCTAAACTGCAGTCCCATAAAATACCATGTGTAGGCAGAATAATAGCCCCTCATAAATGTCCATGTCTTGACCCCCATTATAAATTATGTTACCTTACATGCCAAAATAATTAAAAATAAAGGCCTTGAGATTGGGAGATTATTCTGTATTATCTGGGTGGACCCAAAATAATCACATGACTTTTTAAAAGCATAAAACATTTCTGAGCTTAGCTCATATATAGAGATGTGAGGATGGAGAAGAGAAATTTAACATTGATGGTTCTGAAGGTAAAGGAAGGGGGCCATGAGCCAAGGGATATAGGCAGTCTTCAGAAGATGGAAAATGCAAGGAAACAGATTTTCCCCTAGTGAATCCAGAAATGAAATATTCATGCTAACACCTTTATTTTAGCCCAGTGAGACCTATGTTGGACTTTGGATCTACAGAACTGTAAGTTAAAGTGTGTTGTTTTCAGCCACTATATGTAGTAATTTGAGAAATGCTGGTTTACCTCTAATTTCTCTTAGTGATGAGAAAGATGAGGCCTAGTGATGTTTAAAATGTTTTTCAAGCTCAAAAAAGTATTTACTTTTGTAGGGGAGGCAAAACTTTTCCTTTATTTCCTTTGGGTCTCCATCTAGGGCCTGATAATTAATTTGCCATAAGACAATTAATAGAAAAAGAACATATACATTTTATTTAATATTTTTGCATGTGTGTGGGAATCTTCTGATGAAAATAAAGATTCAGAAAAACAGATATAAATGTATATGTACTATATTGAACAAACAGTAATAATTGTGGAAAAGTAACTAAAATATATGGGGAAGACTAAAGGAAGGTAAGGGTTATTTTAATAAGGTTTGTTTGTACAGCTTTCTCTCAGCCTAAACTTCCCAAATCTGGTGATGAGAATGTTTCCTCCTAGTTTAGGAAGGACACCTTTCATATGGGAGTTTTATTCCTTGCTTTTAGGAAAATGAGAGGAAGTCGAAGAGCTATTCTTGCATATTTTGTTTTCCAAGTAACTTTAGCTCAAAATGGTCTTTATGCCAAGCTGGCATATTTGGGAGTGGCATATTCTGCTACCTTTCATTTGTTAGGGTTAAAACTGAAATGTAGTTGTCTTATCTTATGATGTCATACAATTTCCACTTAAGCTATGCTTCTGGTAGATGAAGAAAATGATAGATATTTATGGACACAGGGCATATTGAGGGCATTTTAAAAATTATATATGTATGTTTTTATCTAAGTTTTGAGTACCGATAAGTTTTAAGTTGCCTTTTTCTAATAATAGTAGTGCAGAAAATTTGCTTTGTTTGTATTTAAATCTTTTTCTCTAAGTTATAATTATAAATCAATTATAATTATATTAAAAATACACAATAAAGCCTAGTTTCTGTCATGAAGCCTTCATAACTAGCACTGTGACTTTTCTTCTTCAGATTCCCTTTCCCTACATATTGATTTAAGGCTGTCTCATGTTTTATTTTACTTCAGGCATCTGGTGGAATTATTGGTCTAATGTTTATGTGTGCAATTTGGGTTAATAATGAATATGATATTGAGTTGTAGAGCATATTATAAAAGTTATATTAGCTACTGTTTTATTTCTAAATATGTAAAACAGTTTTTATTTCATCAAAATAATTTTATATAATGTATGTAGGTTGGTTCCAATTATAAAAGCAATTTGCTGTGGAAATTAAGAAGAATTATAGAAATATAAGGAATTCAGAAACTCAAAGTAAAGATGGAAATGAAATATTAACCACATAGCAAGTCAAACTTTCGCACTGCATGTAGGCTTAGCAAATATCTGAGGCATAAAACCATTGCAGAAGGGAGAAAATGAACTAGGCTCTATCTTAACAACAAGTTACCCTAAGGATTTTTATAGTATTAAAGATCAAATACTTAATTTTAAGTGGGATAAAATTCATTAAAAACCCTGAATTCATTTAAAATTCACTTATACATGAATTTTATTAATACTAGTTTAAATTTATGAAGACTTACTATCTCTAAAACTAACCTGGTTTTCTCATTTCCCACATTTATTTAAAGCACGTTTCTCAAAACTTTGACATCCATATAACCTACGAATGAATGGAAGTTTGGTTTTTGTTTTGGTATTCAGTCATACTATGCTATTCTGCTTCAATGTCAGGTCTCAAACTTTGGAAGACAGAATGGGCAAATGCTTATTTCACAATCATTTCTGACATCCTTGAACATTCCTTTGACTGGTTGTCATAGGCTCATGCTGGTTTCCAAAGCACACCACCAAGGCATGGCATTTGCCTTTATGTAAATATCCAAAAATTCATTTTCAAATAGAGATGAACATATAAGATATAATTTAGAATATTCTTCATATTTTGGAATTCTGTCATGATTTAAAATATTTTTGAAATTGTTCTTATATAAGACTTTCAACCAAGATATAACAATAGCTACGTGAAAAAAAATTCAAGCTATTACTTGAAAAAAATCTGAGCAAATTCAGGCTAATAGGAATGACTAAAAAGCAATAGTTACTAATGGTTACTATCATAAATCATATATGATTGAGGAGAGCAGTCTGATGATAGCCTTGAAAATGTTCAGAATGCAATTCAAACAGTGCACAAACTATGATTTGAGGGATTACTTTATTTACTATGTCTCACCAATGCTGAGAAAATAGTCAAGTCCAGGAATTGAAAAGAAAATAGGTATATATCTTGATCAATTACTAATCAAGTAAGAATTTGGTGACAACATCACATATCTACTTGCAGAATATGCCAAAAGATACTTGCTCTTCTACCAGGTTCAGTTGAAAGCTATCATTTATTAAGTTTCATGTATGTATTGTAAGAAAACTATCTCACAGCTGATATTAGTAATCAATTATTGTCCTGCCTGGCAGGTGTGGCTCAGTGGTTGAGCATCGACCCATGCACCAAGAGGTCACCTGATAGGTTCAGGTCACTTCCCAGTAGAGAGCATGCAGGAGTCAGCTGATCAATGTTGATGTTTCTCTCTCATCAATGTTTCTATCTCTCTCTCTCTCTCTCTCTCCCTTCATCTCTCTCTAAAAAATCCCAATAAAAATTTTTTTTAAATTTTTTAAATTTTTTTAAATCCCAATAAAAAATTTTTTAAAAAAAGAAAAGAAATTATTATCCTTGTACTATAATGTCAAACATTTTTTTTTAAAGACCAAGGACATTTTAAATATATTTTTATTGATTTCAGACAGGAAGGGAGAGGGAGAGAAAGATAGAAACATCTATGATGTGAGGGAATCACTGATCAGCTGCCTCCGGCACGCCCCCTACTGGGGATCAAGCCAGCAACCCAGGCATGTGCACTTGACTGGAAGCAAACCCAGGATCCTTCAGTGTGCAGGCCGACACTCTATCTGTTGAGCCAAACCGACTAGGGCTGTCAAACTTTTAATACATACTAATATTTTTTGGTAATAAAATTATAAAATTTAATTAAAATGTTTTTTAATTGCATTTCAAATATATTCTACCATTCCAGAATTTCATTTTATGTTGTTGATAATATGATTTGGCCTCAACTTTAAGTGCTATATTGAAATCTTTAATGTTTTATTTTGAAATATTTTTACACTTATAGTAAAATTACAACAGTACAAAGTTTTCTCAACCACTTGAGGATAGGTGCATATGTCATGTTAACCCTTAGGTCTTAAAATTTTAGTTTCTATTTTCAAAGAATAAGGATAGAACCCAGTACAGCTATCAAATTTAGAAATGTAACACTGATAAAATAACTGTAATTAATATTCCATATCTTATTGTTGTCAGTTACCTCAATAATGTCCTTTGTAGCATTTTTGGGAGATACAGAGCTCAATCCAGGTCTGCAACCACAGCATATAGCCTGACCTGAATCTATTGGGTGACCCTTGGTGCATGGGTCGATGCTCAACTGCTGAGTCACACCTGCCAAGCAGGACAAAATGCATCACTAATATCATTTGTGAGATCTATTTCTTACTGTACATACATGAAACTTAAATTATGACTTTCAACTGAAGCTGGTAGAAGAGCAAGTATTTTGGCGTGTTCTGCTAGTAAATACGTGATGTTGCCACCAGATTATTACTTGGTTAGTAATTTGGTTGTCATGTGATTTTAGTTTTCTTTAATCTGGAATAGGCTTTGTCTTTCATGATGGTGATATTTTTTTTAAGGAATTTTCCTCAATTTTGGCAATTCCTGTGTTTTCTCGTGATTAGGATCAGATTATGCATTGGTGGTTGGAACGTTACATCTGTGATATACATACTTTTCAAGGTATCATAGTTTAGAGGCACAGAGTGACTATTGTCCCTTAGTAGTGATAACCGGAAGGGTGAGCTGAGGTTTTTTTCATGGGGTCATGTCTCATGATGCTAAAGAATGAGCTCCATGGACCAGAAGATTCAAGCAAAAGTGTGGAAAATTTATTACAAGCAGGTTCAGACTCCCCTCACGGGGAGGGGGACCCAATAATGGGCTGCCCCCACCTTAAGCCTTGTAGTCCAGGGGTATACAAGCCTGCTTCTTTATCTACCCATGTTGTCATCTGATTGATTCCCTCATTGTTCTTGCCCAGCAATGGACCTGAACTTTCCCTGTTTCTATGTGTTCACACACCTTGTTGCTGCAGTCCCTCCCTTGTTTTCCCACGCCTCCCACTCTGTGTCCAGAAACATTTTATTGGTTCTGCTTGGTTGGTATCTGTGATTAGGCTGCTCAGACCGCCATGTCTGCCCCTGCCTATGTTCCATCTGCCTTTGTTTCCCACTGGACCCCTGCCCTATCTGCCTGTATTTCAAGTTAACACTGTCAGTAGAATGGTCATTTGGTTAAGGTTTTGTCCACTTCTAAACTGTATAGATACTATGTTTATTTTTTGTTAATTAATAATTTATAGGGAGATACTTTGAGACTATATAAATATTGTCTTTCATTATCCTTTCTCTACCTGGATTTAGCATCAGTTGATGATTTTTGTCTGAACCAATCTTTACCATCTTCACTTATACCAATCTTTACTGTCTAGACCTTTATAACCTTTACTTATATCACTAACACTCTAAAAAATTTTGCCTTAATAAGATTTATATCTTTGTGATTGTGTCACATGGTCACCAAAGTCTAAGCAAATGCCTGAACAAGGAAAAATGTACTTTTATCACTGCTAGCTTTGGAAAAAGCTATATTAAAACTATTTAGCAATGAGCACTCAACTCCATAAAGGTTGTCTTTTTTGTTGTTATTGTTGTTGCTATAGATTTTTATCACATTATCAGCAATCATTTTACCAATCAGATTTTTTTATGTTTTTCTCTTGGCACTACTATTTAATAAGAATCAGAAAAGCATAGAAATCATCCACTTTAAAGATAAAGAAAATAATCTAGAAATTGAAACTAATGCCTATTATTTAAGCATTACCAAATATTAATACTTCTTATAAAATTAGAAATTAACTATATAAATTGAAACAATGCTTAAAACAATATAACCTCTTTTTATATTATTTTATTCAAAATTTAAGTGAATGTATTAAGAATGTAATAAACAATAAAAAACTGTATTTTTCATCTAAATTCAGTACTTCATTGTTACTTTCAGTAGGGATGTGTGAACTTATTTACCTGCGACAGCTTATTGCCTAGGTCCACATGTGAGTGGAGGTCAGGAATGCCTATCCCAGTGGAATCAGAAGTTTCTATTTACCAATGAAACTGTTCCAAGCCCCTTACCCTTCCACAGTCCTTGTTTGTCTTTATTTGTCCTTTGACATCTGCAAGAGCTGTTCAGTTTCAACTGACTTCCTAGCTTCTTTGACTACTCTGAAGCATGACCTCACTGACCTCTGTCCTAACGTTCTAATTTCCAAAACTTCATTTATTCTGTGCTGGTTCTTAAATGTACATGATACTGGGCAGACAGGTCTGAGGCCACCTGTCACCACTTGAGCCAAATTAAGCAGAGACAGGGTTGAATCATGAACGGGCGTTTATTATAATAATACCGGCAACATGGGAGAGCTGCCTGTCACTGCTCTGACCCCCCTAGCCAGCTGGCTGATTATATACGCACTAGAGGCCTGGTGCACAAAAATTTGTGCACTCGGCGGTGGGGCATCCCTCAGCCCGGCCTGTGCCCTTTCGCAGTCTGGGACCCCTCAGGGGATGACCACCTGCTGGCTTAGGCCCACTCCCCGGGGGATTGGGCCTAAGATGGCAATCAGACATCCCTCTGGCAGCCCAGCAGCCCTCGGGGGATGTCCACTTGCCAGCGGGGAGCAGGCCTAAACTGCAGTCGGACATCCTTAGCGCTGCTAAGGAGGCAGGAGAGGCTCCCACCACCACCGCTGTACTGGCAGCCATCAGCCTGGCTTGTGGCTGAGCAGAGCTCCTCCCATGTGAGAGCGCCCTGACCACCAAAGGGCAGCTCCTGCATTGAGCGTCTGCCCCCCGGTGGTCAGTGTGTGTCATAGTGACCAGTCATTCCCAGTCCTTCTGCTGTTAGGGTCAGTTTGCATATTACCCTGTTACTATGTAGGATAGAGGCCTGGTGCACGGGTGGGGGCCGGCTGGTTTGCCCTGAAGGGTTTCCCAGATCAGGGTTGGGGTCCCGCTTGGGTGCCTGGCCAGCCTGGGTGAGGGGATGATGGCTGTTTGCAGCTGGTCACACCCCCTTCAGGGTGGGGGTCCCCACTGGGGTGCCTGGCCAGTCTGGTTGAGGGGCTGAGGGCTGTTTTCAGGCTGGCAGGTGACTGAAGCTCCCAACCTCTCCTTTTTTTCTTTTTTTTTCTTTTATTCTGGGATTTATTTACCTTCTATGGCTGTCACTGGAGCTGAGAGCCGGCTTTAGCTCTGAGGCTCGGCTCCAGCTCTGAGACCTCGGCTGCTGAAAGCAGGTATCTGGGCTTTGTTTAGCTTCTATAATTGAAACACTGTTGCAACTCCAGCTCTGAGGCCGGCTGGCTGAAAGCAGGTTTCTGGGGCTTGTTTAGCTTCTATAATTGCAACATAGTTCCTTAGAGTGCAAGTCAGAGCTGGGCGGCAGCAGGCAGGGAACCTTGGCTTTCTCCATCACTGGAGCAAGCTAGCCTCCTGTTCGCTTCAGCTGCCTGGCTGCTGGTCGCCATCTTGGTTGGCAGTTAATTTGCATATCGCCCTGATTAGCCCATGGGAAGCGTGTCAGAGGTATGGTTAATTACCATGTTTGTCTATTATTAGATAGGATGAGGAAGAACATAGCTGTGTGCAGCTGGGAGCAACAAGTGTAACATGGAAGGGGGAGGGTTGGGTCTATAGTCCGGCCTTCAGGAGCTCAAAGTCTGATAACAAGGTAGCTAATCTTCTATGACGTAACAAATAGCTTAGCCAGTAACTGGGACTGGAGAATGGTCAGTGTTCCCGAGGCAAACTCCCAGAGGGGGTCAGGATCCCAAGCACAGCAACCAAATCAAAGCATGTCCTGTCCTTGGTCTGTTCTCAAAATGTATTTCTTTTCTGAGTAATGGACCCATCCAGGCATTTTATCTTCTTACAGCCTTGTTTCATCCTCATTTCCCAGGATCTGAAAGAAAACTTCTTATTTATAGTCAGAAGGTGAATAATTACTAAACAACTGTGGCTCTATTCTTATTACATGCCCTTCACCCTATCGCATGTAGCCTTCAATTGTCTGTTTCTAGTTTGTACTTTTGACTGATTCCGTTTCAGCCCTGCCTGAGTTTCCTTACCTGTGTGTATCCTATGCCACTTCCAGATCCTATTGCCCTTTTGACAAAAGAGCAAAATATTTTAATCAGCACTGCATTGCTCAGCAACAAATATTGAATACAAATATAGTAAGGACCTGTCTTATACAAAGCATTTTCAAATCCTATTCTAATTCTAATTGTCTCTTTCTTCTGCACTATCCCTCAGTTGATCCAAGTGATTTTTTCTCCACAGTTCTCAATCCTTCCTACTCACTAGGTAAATATGAATGTTAGGGAAATAATAATTAAACAGCTTCCATTGACTAGGCCTTTACATCTGACAATCCTCCCCAGACTGCAGATTCCAAAGCTGACCCTGTGGTAACTTATTCTGCAAAGCAGTATGGTACAGTGGAAATTATTTGGTCTTGGAGTAAGATGAGTCTGAGTAAAATTCAAACTCTAATTGTAAGATTTTGAGAAAGTCACTGAGTTTACTAATTATGAAAGAAAACCTTTCTCTCTGAGATACTACTAAGAAAATGGGCCCAAATACTGTCTAATGTTCATTCATCAACCACATTGTAAAAATTTCTGTACAGACAAAGAAAAAAATCATTCTTTTCCTTCTTGGAGTACTAAAAGTGTTTAGGCAAGGACACAGTTTATTGAGGAGTGAGACTGTGTGCCCTTTGAGAGAGGGACAGAATTAATACTCTTTGGAGATGTAAGGGATTTTTAAGAGAAGAACGCAAAGACCCTGGAGCCATGGAAAGTCTGTTCCTCTTGAAGCTAACGCTGGATTGAGGGATAAGTCTGTATTGTTGGAGCCACAGCTCCAAATCTCCTTTTGTCCAAAAACAAAGCAAAACAAAATAAGAAAGCGTGAGTCCAGGGAGATGACATCAAGTAGCATGGGATATTGGTTTAACAGCACCCATAGCCGATAGGAACCAAGATCAGAAACCCCTGTCCAAGACCCACTCCAGAAGATGACCACCTGAGTGAGAAAAGTTGGGGGGCTGGGTAAGAGTTAAGAGAATATTGAAATTTTAAAACATGAATTTCATAATTTTATTTAAAAATTCCATAAAATTAAGTCAATCTTATGTAGTTTATCAGGCTGCAATTCCCACTTTTTTATCGACCCAAATCCCCAGTTTCTCCCTTGCTCTTGGCTGCCCTCAAGTCCTTGCTGTGTAGGTTTGGGGAGCAGCCACCCAGAGACAGCTGGCTCCCCTCAGAGAAAGTGAGCCACAAGAGTCAGACAGCGTGAAAGCGATGGGAGTCACAGACTTTTATAACATCCTTTCATAAGTGATATGCATCACCTTTTTTATTACAAGTGAGTCACTAGGCCAGGGGTGGGCAACCTTTTTGTGTGTGCCAAAACCAGCAAAATCTCTGACTCAAAATTCTTCTGCGTGCCAACCCTAATTTTTTGAGAACATGTTACACCTACTTGATATCTCTTAAGGTGTACGTATGTGAAGAATCTTGAAGAAATAATAAAATTCATTCGAGTGACAAAAACACATATATGATGATGAAAAATACATTTATTTTTTGATGTATACATGTACACTGATAGTCTGACAGAAAACTTTATGACTCCATTTGATATTATCAGTGGGACTTTTGCTGCTGCATCACTGATGACAGAGATTTTACATCAGGTTGATATTTCGTGACCTTCAGAGATATGCACGAGCTACTACTTTCATCCGTCAGGCTACTCCTATTATGAGACTTAACAAAATTCATCACTGAGAACAAAGATTCACAAGCATCTGTGGATAAAACCAAAACACTGGTCGGATCTAGGAAGGCAGGGAGAATTAAGGCAGAGGCATAGAAATTGCTCTTCCCCTCTCTCGTCAATCCATGTCTATGGTCTTTAAGATAACTTGTTATGTAAAATTATTTATTTATCTAAGATGCACCTACACTGAACTTATCTGAAAAAGTCAGTATTAAGAAAAAAATTGTAAATGGAAGATTATAAGAGAGGGTTTCACGTGCCAGCAAAAGTTACTGGCGTGCCATGTTTGGCATGCGTGCCAGGGGTTGCCCACCCCTGCACTAGGCTTAGCCCACCATCTACTGACGTGGACTATACAAGGTTGTGAATACAGGTAGGTGGGGATCATTAGAACCATCTTACAAGGCTGCCTACTGTTTGTTTTGTGTTTCCTTTTCCTTCCATATTCTCGGATTTTGACTATCAGGTAGGATTTACATGACCCACAAACATCTAAGTAGCACTTTCCAGACTGCCTTAATTCTCAACTTTATCAATGTAGATGATAAGTATATATTGAGACCACCTGAAGCCACACCAGGGAATGACAGTCCACATGACCCTGCATGGATATGTCATGTGGCCACCTCAGGCACAGATGCAGTTCCCCCTGCAATCCAGCCTTCCAATGAAAACTTTTGTAAGCCGAAATGGCATAGAGTGAAGAAGCAATTACTATTAATTTAAATGGAAAGCTTTTTTTTTTTTTTTTTTTTAAAATTTGGGGACACAAAATTCAGTGCATGCACAATGTCTTTATTTTATTCACCACGATCAAAATGCTTAATAATGGCCAGTTTGACACTAAGCATAACAACCTAAAAAATTTGATGCTGAGATGCTGAACACTGTTCCTGGGCGTGGAGCCTGTGGGGCCACTCTTGCTGCTCAGGCGTAAGTGCTGCCTCTGCTGCTACGGGCTGCAGCAAAACAAATACTGGATGCTATTTTAGCTTTTCATCTTTTTTTTTTTTTTTTTTAATAAAAGAGAAAATCATCTTCAGATTTCTTTTGGTTATCCAAAACAGGTACTAATATAGGTCTTTTGTAAAAGCAAAGTGGTGTTCATGTGAACTTTCGACAACCGCGGATACCTGTATATGCAACCAGTCTGAAGGGTACACTATAGGGCTCCAATGTAAAGTGACACTTACTCCTTGCTAAGAAAATGCAAGAAAGGTTTGGTTTGGCTTAGGAAGTAGTATCCTGGTCTTTCTCTTATCTAGATTCCTCTCCTGTGTATGTCGCTGCTCTTGTTTCTATGCCTTTCTTCCTTGGCATCATCTCTTATTTTAGGATCCTTATTCTATTTGCGAGAAATTCTCAGTCCATGATAATGCAATTGTTCAAAGGTCACTTTAAGTACAGATTTTATAAACTGATTTGCTTCCTTTGATCCAAGATGTCCTGCCAAATGCTTGCTGTTTGTATTAGTTGTTAACCCCAGGAATGATTTTTATCTATTTGGTTGGCCCTGCAACCCCTTCTCTAGTCTGAGATATCTGTGTCTGCCCCTGTATCTTAGCTGCCATCTACTTCTCTTTCTGATCTGAGGTTAAGGTGATGTTTTATATTCTATTCCCTATGGCAAGATGAGTCAGTTTTTGGTTATCTGCGTGGAAATGTGACCCTGTCACATTTGTAGTACCATGGCTCCAGTACCAATCTCAGGAGTAATCCTCTTTACGATATTCTATTGTCATGTTTTATGTGCCATATCATGATGATGATAAGATAGAAATGATAGCTACTCTGTTCGTCTTATTTGACAAATTCTAAAAAACTTGTATTGTTTACCATAATAGCAAATAGCAAGTGCTCCTTTTATTTTGACTACCTCTGTCTCTCTGATACCTGGCTAGGGAATTACAAATCAAGAGACCTTCCTTACACTATTAATCTTCCAATTGAATAAGTTTATCCAGTTTATATAATTTAGTTTTATACTGGCACAGACCTCCTAATAAAGTATGAGTATTTTTCTAAAAGGGGAAACTAATGTACTCTATTGATATATGAGTCTTTTTGGTTCTTTTACTCAGAACTTTTGATTTAATAGAGTATGGCCATTAATAAAATAAATACACATATCTTTATAGTCCCTGTTTTAATCATTTTATTCTTTCAATCTTATAAAAAAAAGTTATAAAGACAAGAAGAGACTTGTAATTTTTTTCCAAAAGAGAGTGAAAAATGATTATAATGTTTTTATAGTTTATATTTATAGTTTGTTTCTTAAATAGAGCTAGATGCCATTATCTTTCTGTTTTAGTTTAATGCAGTAAAATCTTCAAGTTAGTGTTCTGGCTTATTACAGACTTGTTTTTTTTGTTGTTGTTGAGAGAACTGCATAAAAATATGTAGATTGTGTGAATTCAGGTGTGTGATGTTTTCAACAGCCTACAAATCATAAAATGCAATTTTCTCTTTTTAGTGCCAAGTTCATGATACTAAATGGGCTTAGAAAATTGTATTAGGTAATTTTCTCTAGTGCATTTGATGCAAATTGCACTAATATTGTGAAGTGCCTTTGTTTAACACATTTTCTTATAAGTTAGATAAATTAAAATTTCTGAAGGATGGAATTGAATCAAGATGATTATGATTAGGGAGATGGCTTATACCTTTCCAACAACATTAAATATAGTTAATTCTATGCATTACTGATATAAACCTAAGTAACTTCACCATTTACTCTAATGACCACTTTCTTGCTTATCTTTTAGTAGATGAAAAGTGCTTTGTCTAATAGTTGTGCAATAAGATCTCTTTATTTCTGCAGATGTATGTAGGAGACATTACTAGTTTTCATTAAAATAGTTTTAACACTTAAAGTAGCTATTTTCAGAGACCCCTAATAATGACTCCGTTTATTTTAGAGGTTTTAAAAAGTCATACTGGATTCTGAAGCAAGAGAAGACTCTATCATGCTTTATAATTCTCAGAAAAATAACTTGAGTTATGTTGTTGATTTTTATTTTTTAATACCCTCCCATGGATATTTTTCCATATATATATATATATATATATAGAGAGAGAGAGAGAGAGAGAGAGAGAGAGAGAGAGAGAGGAGAGAGTGAATATGGAGGGGAGGGAGGAGTGGGGTGAGAGAGAAACATCAATTGGTTGCTTCCTGTTCAAACCCCAACTGGGGCTGGGGCTGGGGATCATCCTTTGGTCAGTGGCCTGATGCTCTAACCACTGAGCAACCAGCCAAGGTGACTTATGCTTTTTTTTAAATATATTTTTTATTGATTAAGATATTACATATATGTCCTTATCCCCACGTTACCCTCTACCCCCCCCCCACTCATGCCCTCACCCCCCCGTTGTCCGTGTCCATTGGTTAGGCTTATATGCTTGCATATAAGTCATTTGGTTGATCTTTCCCCCTTGCCCCCACCCTCCCCTACCTTCCCTCCAAGGCCCGACAGTCCAATCAATGCCTCTCCGTCTCTGGATCAGTCCTTGTTCATCAGTTTATGTTGTTCATTATATTCCACAAATGAGTGAGATCATGTGGTATTTATCCGCTCTCCAGTTCCATCCATGCTGTGACAAATGGTAAGGGTTCCTTTTTCTTCTTCCTCTTCTTAAAGAATACCTTTCAGCATTTCATATAATGCTGGTTTGGTGGTGATGAACTCCTTTAGCGTTTTCTTATCTGTGAAGCTCTTTATCTGACCTTCTATTCTGAATGATAGCTTTGCTGGATAAAGTAATCTTGGTTGTAGGTTCTTGGCATTCATCACTTTGAATATTTCTTGCCACTCTCTTCTGGCTTACATGGTTTCTGTTGAGAAATCAGCTGACAGTCATATGGGTACTCCCTTGTAGGTAACTGAGTTTCTTTCTCTTGCTGCTTTTAAGATTCTCTCTTTGTCTTTTGCTCTTGGCATTTTAATTATGATGTGTCTTGGTGTGGTCCTCTTTGGGTTCCTTTTGTTTGGGGTTCTCTGCGCTTCCTGGACTTGTAAGTCTATTTCTTTTACCAGGTAGGGGAAGTTTTCTGTCATTATTTCTTCAAATAGGTTTTCAATATCTTGCCCTCTCTCTTCTTCTGGTACTCCTATAATTCTGATGTTGGTACGCTTGAAGTTGTCCCAGAGGCTCCTTACACTATCTTCATATTTTTGGAATCTTTTTTCTTTTTTCTTTTTCGGTTGGGTCTTTTTTGTTTCTTCGTATTTCAAATCTTTGAATTGATTCTTGGGATCCTCTTGTCTGCTGTTGGATCTCTGTATATTATTCTTTATTTCAGTCAGTGTATGCTTAATTTCTAGTTGGTCCTTTTTCATATCCTCGAGAGTCTCACTAGATTTATTGAGGGTCTCACTAAATTTATCGGCGGTTTCATAAAATTTTTGAAAAACCTTATAAACGTGGCCTTGAACTCTATATCCAGTCGTTTGCTTTCCTCCATTTCTGTCATTTGTGACCTGTTTCTTTGTCTCCGCATTTTTTATGCTTCCCTGTGTTGGTAGAGTGGTTTTGTGTGCTAGGTGTCCTATAGGGCCCAGTGGCTCAGCCTCCCAAGTTACCTGAGGTGGACACACTTGGTGTACCCCCTTGTGGGCTTTGTGCACAGTCTTGTTGTAGTTATGCCTTGATTGTTGTAGGATCACTGGGAGGAATTGACCTCCAGGCCAATTGGCAGTGAGAATCAGCTGTGTCTGCAGTGGGAGAACTTGTGTGCTGGAGACACCCTTCTGGGGCAAGACTTGCTTCAGTGGGGTTTTGGTGCTCACTGAGTCTGCCCCCTGAGTGTGTCCCTTATGGATCTGAGGAGTTGTAATCCAGATGGTCCCCCTCTGACCACTGGGTACACTGGCTCTTGGATCTAAGGAGGTGCTAATCTAGCCTCTGCCTGAGGTTAAACAGCAGGAGCTATGAAGAGAACTGCAGATTCCCCATCCTTTTTTGGAGTTTGGAGGTACCCTGATGAGGCCCAGCTGTGAAGCAATGCAAGCCGCTGTGGGGCCTTGGGCCTTCTCTTAGAAGTTCTGGGTCTGTCTGGCCCAGCTGCAGTTAGGTAATTTTCAGGTTGCAAAGGGCCGGGGCATTCATATGCAAAAGCCTCTGCCGCAACCTGGGTGGGGCGAGGTCTCAGGGAATCAAAGGGTGGAGCAAGCAGCTATGGCGGATTCTCAGCCCTGCTCTAAGGGGCCGCGTGTCTCAGTGTCCCGGTAATTGCTGCAAGCACCTCTGAGGGAAAGCCGACCTCAAGTTCCGAGTTCTGCCCGCTGCCAGACAGTCCAGTTTCTCCCCGTATGAGTCCTGGGTCCCCAGAGACTTCCCGGAACCGGAGTTCAGAGCAGTTGGGAGCTTGTGACTCCCTCCCGATTCAAAAAGACAGCCGCGTCCTCAGGTGCCAGTCCCTTTCTGCGCGTGCGAGCCTCCGTACCTCTGCACTTTACTTCCGCAGCTCCTCTGGCTCTCAGTGTGCTTTTCTTTCCTTCTAGTTGTAGAATTTCCACTCAGCCAGCTTTCCTGTAGTTCTGGATGATGTCCATTTTGTCTTTATGTTGTTTTTCTGAAGTTGTTGTTGGAGGCAGCAATTTCCCGGTGTTTACCTATGCCGCCATCTTAGTTTTTTTCGTGACTTATGCTTTTAAAATAAAGACCTTTGTAGAATGATTGATATGAGAAGCTGATGAGATGATACAGGCAAATAAAAATAACTTACTCAGAGCAAGAGTTTGTCTTTGTTGTCTCCCATTTTTAATGTTAGATTTTTATTTTACTTACCTATTTACAAGAGACTATTTTTCTTGCTGCTCCAAGTCTGCCTTATATTATCTGCTTTTGGGCTTCTGTTCAGACAGGATCTAGCATAGATTGAGTACTTGACATATAGTGAACACCCAATTGATAAATGTTGATTTTACAGATTAATTAATCTCTGGGGCTAATGTTTGTCCTTACTCTTATGGGAGCATAACCATATGTAACTCTTCTGAGTTACTTTTTAAGTTAAAAAAATAACATTAATATATTAACTGCAGATAATTTGTTATCTACATCCTTCTCATCATCATTCTTTCCTGCAGTATTATCATTAAAATCTTAAACACTTCCTATTTTCTATTCTTGAAATTCTGGGACACATAGGTTTACATCTGAAGAGTTTCCTTAGCTCAAAAATTCTGTACTCATTTTACATCATTGAGAAAAAAGTAAAAAATAGGGAAAAAGCTTAGATTTTAGAATAGAAAAACTTAACTGAACTAGTTAGAAGCATAGTCAGTAGAAGTTATTTATCATGACATTTTAGGAGAGATAAAGGTAATGGTAAGAAATTAAATACAGACTTTAGAACTCTAAGGAAGTAGGGAGTTGAAGTTGGAACTCGAATATGTGAAGTGTATCCTACCACTGAGCTTCTTTATAACCTGAGTCTTAAAGTTTGAGATGATGAAATTGAGCCAAGTACTGAAAAATGCAGATTATTGCCATTCTCATGAGATGAGTTTTTGCAAATGCTGTTGAATAGACTAGCCCAAAGAGAGAACAGGCCAGACCCAAGAGAGGAGGGCTATGCTTATAGTCGATTAGAGTGCCTGCTATTGACCAGAAAGACTTGAAGCTGAGATAAAATGGTCTTATAGGGATAAGAAATTCAAAAGTGATGGAGGGATTTTCCAAAGATATCACACATCTTCAATAGCAAAGTAAATCTGAACCCAGTTATCTGACACCCAGAATAATATTCTTTCGAATATACCCAGAATCCTTTTACAAAAACATAAGCAAATACTGAGGATTTGTAATGGAAGAGGAGACTTATAATGATGTTTAAATAAAAATAGTCCTAAAAGGTATGGACAATTTGACTAGTTCAGAATCTACATTCATAAAACTGTATAGAGTCTATCTCAGTGTCACATGAAGAAATTTAACAATATTTGATAATGATGAAAAAGGGATGACTTGTCCTTACTTCATCTATTATAATAAAAGCATAATATGCTAATTAGATCAGACGACCTTCCGGATGAAGCCAGGGCTGCAAGGGAAGCCCAGATCCTGGGTGCCAGAGGGAAGCCGGTGCCGGCAGCCAGGGGAAAGAAGGCCTACTCTTGCACGAATTTCGTGCATAGGGCCTCTAGTATGCAATAATATGGTGACTGTTTTACTAAGCATTTGTAGCAGTATATTATTTTGTAACAAAAATGAAATGGCCATAATACACCAAGTAAAAAAAATATTTTTCTGCCATGATTTGGAATGTTTCCAACAAAACCACTCATTTAGGATTTAGTCACTTATCTCCCAGACCCTTGCTATTAACATTCATGTCATATTCCTGAATATAAGCCATTAACTGCTTTCACAATAGAGAAGATTAGAAATGTACTTAGGAACTATGAGAGGGGCATTGCCATCTACTTCTATAATTGAGGTAGATTATTCAGTAAAAGGCTCTGTGGAAAAGAGCCTTATGATTGCAAGTTATTACTCAAGTGGAAAGTGATTAAGAGTTAACAGTATCACTCTGATTTGATTTACTTTTAAACATGGCTCATAGCATGGCTTGACCTTTTCAAGACTCAGGGTCCAGGTAGTAGTAGTATTAAATAAGATGACTTCACTATCATGAAAAGCAACTGCTAGCATGCTTTTGAAAACTTAAAAGAAATATGTTCACCTATTTGTTATATTAGTAATAGTAATATCTGAAAATTCTATATATTTCATTTTTCTATTTTATATGACAGTGTGTCTACAAAAGTATGTTTTCCTGTATGGTCTTCTGTATTTTAAAAATCAAATTCCAAAAATATTCCAAATGACAACAGATATATTTTGTTTCCTCTCTAGTCTATATCTCAAATTCATTTTATAGGATTACTCCTAAAAAGAACTCAGTGGCAGAAAAAGAACAATTTTGATAACTTAGAACTTTCTTTTTATATGATAACCAGTTACATAAAGGCAGGATTATAACTATAGTCAGACACCTATTGATGATAGAGCAGAGAATAGACTTTAGATCTACCACAGACATAGTCAAAAGCAATTGAAGTTTGTTTTGTTTTAATGCAAACTGGAAAAAAATCAATAGCAGATGTTGATCAAAGTGATTACTATACGAAGAATTTATAAGTAAAAAATTCTCAGAAACATTACATTATTGCATTTAGTTTCATGGATGGTTATATTCACAGGTTCTGGATGGACATGTCTTTTTGGAGGAGGTGTCACAATTCAACCCACTACATCTACATATACTAATAAGAAGCATGCTAGGACTTGAACCTACATATTCACACTCCAAATCCAATACTATTTGTTTATTTCCAGGCTTCAAAAGCTATGTCTGGTGAGATAAAATAAGATATTGTAAAGTGACTTTAGATATAGTAAATTTAAATGTGAGTGGATCAGAGAAAAATTACATTGCCATTCTCACTATCATTTCATTTTTACTAGGTCTAGATATTGTGCTAATAATACCATAAGTGAACTCATTTTATTCCACTTCATATCTTTTTAAAATTTTTATTTATGGATTTGAGAGAAAGAAGAGAGAAAGAGAGAGAGAGAGAGAGAGAGAGAGAGAGAGAGAGAGGATGAGAGAGAGAGAGAGAGAGAGAGAGAGAGAGAGAGAGAGAGAGAGAGAAACATCAGTTTGTTCTACTTATTTATGCATTAATTTGGTTGCTTCTTGACCGGGAAACAAACCTACAACCTTGGTTTATCAGGGCCATGCTCTGAGCTGCTGGGCCAGGCCCACTTCATATCTTGAGTATAGTCATATATTATATGTTTCATAAGCTCTCAAAGTTGGTTTGTCCAGAGTGATTTTTGTTTAAACCAATTCAGTGTGTTCTAGTGGTTCCTGCTCACCTCCCGTCATACCTCCTGTTTTCTGCACTCCATCCACACAAGCTCCCTTTCAGTTTCTTTAAAAACTTTATGCTCCCTCTTGCCAAAGTCTCTTTTCACATGTTTACTCATCTACCTGACTCTCTTTTGCATCCCTTTTCTCTTTTTTTTACATTACATTTATTGGGATGACATTGGTTAATAAAAATTATATAGGTTTCAAGTGTGTGATTCTATGATATATCATCTGTATATTACATCGTATGTTTACTACCCAAAGTCGAATCTTCCATCACCATACATTTTATCCCTTGGCCTTTGTTATCTCCTCATTCCACTTCTGGTAACCATCATACTGTTGTCTGTGTCTATCAGTTTTTGTTCATTTGTTTTCCTTGTTTGTTCATTGGTTGCTTTCAGTTTTATATCCCAGATATAAGTGAAATCATATGGTTCTTGACCTTTTCTGTCTTATTTCACTTACTATGATATTTTCAAGACCCATCCAGGTTGTCACAGATGGCAGTGTTTCATCTTTTCTATGGCTGAGTAGTGTATCATTGTATATAGACTATATATGTACTGCATTTTTAAAATCCTTACCTGAGAATATTTTTTCCATTGACTTTTAGAGAGTGGAGGGGCGGAGGGAGAGAGAAAGAGAGAGAGAGAAACATCAGTGTAAGAGAGACACATCGACTGGTTGCCTCCTGCACATGCCCAGACCAGGCTCAGGAATTGAACCTGCAACCGAGGTACATGCCCTTGACTGGGAATCAAATCCTCGACCCTTTGGTCCATGGGCTCATGCTCTAACCACTGAACGAACAACCAGCCATAGCTGTACTGTGTCTTCTTTATCCAGTTATCTACTGAGGGACATTTTGGTTGTTTCCATTGCATCCTTTTTCTAATAGAGGCAGAGTTTCCTCAGAATCAAATAACACTAGTGGGGTTCCATATTAGTGCTTCACTTATATTATAGTGAAACTATGTAGAAAAACTATAATAGAATCTTGACAGGTTTTAAACAAAATACTTTTTAGAATCTGCCATAGTAAGACAATTTTAATATATGGGTGTTTTTAAAATAAAATTATTGATAAGTACAGCACAATCTCAGATATAAATAAAAATATAATTATATAAAATTCTCTAATAAAACTAGTGTTTCCTTTAATATCATCAGAATTTGGGAAGTTTATTTTTTTCTATTTAGAAGCAAAAAGTGTTCTCAAATTCTAAACAAATGCATAAATCATTTTTTTTGTAGAAGTTTCACTATTGTCATAATAAAAATTCAAGGTAAAATAAAGTATGGACGCCAAATGAATTAAGGACCATTAAATAATGACGATGAGTTTATTCTTTAATCATAAATAAATGCTTATACTCTTTGGCTCAGTTCTAGGCATTGTGGATGTAGTGGTGAATAAAGCAGAGCAGATAACTGCCCAGGGGAGCTGGCATTCTAGTAGAGAGACATTAATTTATCTCTCTGTAAAGCAGACACTCCCTCTTTTTTTCCTCCTGCCTCTAAGATATCAGCATTACACTTTGCTAATTTTACTCCTAAGTATCTAGCTATTTTTTCTTAGTCTCTTTTTTTTTCTTTCCATGCTGTAAAGGTTGATATTTCTCAGAGCTCTCTTCTAGGTATTTTACTCATTTCACACATTTTCCCAAAGATGGTCTATCCAGATTCATGTTGTAGGGAAAGAAAAAATAATATTCTCTCTACCTTCTTAGTTCTTCGCTGGGGCCCCTATAACAAAAGCCTTATCAACTAGAGAAAAACAAATAGGAATTTATTAAAATAAACTAACTTGAAGCAGTATCTTAGAACTCAGATTTATACACCATTATCAACAAAAAACAATAAATCTGTGGAGAAATGGCAACACAAAGGAAGGCAATTTTAGGTTTTCAAGGTTGGCAAAACATGGAGGGCAAATACATGGGAGAAAACTAATGGTAGATAAAGGCTAGTTAGTAACATTTGTTATGTAAATCCCGCTGGTGCTAAGGGCAGGCTAAAGGGGTCTAAAGTCCTTTCTGGCAGAGATGGGAGGAGAGACACCTTTGATTATATGTCCTGCTTTTAGACAAATAGGGAAAGTACAGGAAATTTTTTCTTGTATCTGCTTCTTCTCACTTGCTTTTCCCTTAAAATTATCCTTATACCAACATGGCATGTTTTGGTTTTATGCTGCCATCCATTCTTCTTTATACAGCCAAACTTTCCTATTGAAGGGGCTCCCTGCCCTGATTTCTAGCACTGCTCAGTTCAGTGCTGCCTGAAATCTTCCTTGGGATCTTCATAGATGACTCTGACTCAGTAAATCTCTGCACCTTCTACCCCTTCTGCTTATTCTACACTTCGGTTTTCCTACTTGAGCAGAGGGTACCAAGCCTTGAACCTGGGAGCTATGTGTCCTTTTCCTTCTCTGATGACCCCTCATTCAATCGATTAGAAATGTATTGATTCTACCAACTGAACATGTTTTCTAATTTGTTTGCTTTTATTCATTCTCAGTATCAATACCCTCGCCGTAATTACCTGCTCATAGAGACTCTCAGCCTTCAGCCTTCTCCCCCCTCCATGCCTCCAGCCAGAGTACTTTCCAGAGGGAAACTTTAATTGTATGTTTCTACTGCTTTAAAACCACTTCAGAGTTCTCATCTCTTTCAGAATAAAGCCCGAACGCTATGGGATGCATGACCAGAGCTTGGGTTATCTCCCTAGCCTATTTTCCCTTCTCGTTTTTAATTTGGGCATTCACTAGTTTCATTTGCTACATTATTCAATATAATTGATTCTATTGAAGAAATTAGCCCTGCTGCCCTTCATTTGACTAATATCTTTTAAGCCCCATATTAGGAATCAGGTATTCTAGAAAGCTTTATTCAATGCCCTAAATTTAGATTATGTCTCTTTTATATGCCCTATATCATCATATACTCGTGTCCTTGCTCTGTATTATATCTCACACTGAAATAAACTGCCTGTGGGGTTGGCCTGATGAAGTCAGGGACAATGTTCTTTCTGTTCATCAGTCTATTTTTAGTGTCTAGTACAATTCCTGGCACACAGTGATTATTACTTAATGAAAGAATGATTATAATCTCTTGATTTAGGCTTTTAAAATGACATGTGTTTAATTTTAAATCTATTTTATAATAAGAGTTAGTAATGACTTTTTTTAAAGTTGTGCTTTTTAAAAGAAATATTGAATGGACTTAATTAGATCCACCTTGCTTGACTGGTTGAATTCAACCTTTCCCCCTCTACTTTCTTTTTCTTTACTATGCTGTGAAGTATGGAAATGAAAAAATTACATTCCTACTTCACTTTATTTAATATATTGCTCATCATCCCCAGACATAGCTATATGCCATTATTTTAAACAATGTGTGCTAATCTTATTTTGTCATTTTATTTGCCTAGATAGTATGATACCCTTTACAATGGATTTTTCATAGAAGGACATTGTTCAAAATCAGTATACCATTTATCTGTAATATTTGTCTACCTTCTAATATCGTTACATTATACTTTTTATTACTAGCAAATGGTCTTTATCAATATAGGTAAATTAGAGCCCCAATTGGTTTTGCCATTAATATTCATTATTTTATATACTATTACATATCATTTTAATTTTCCCTCTCTCAATTAAATGTACTCTTTAATTTTTTATCATAACGAGTTCCTCATTTGCCTTGTAAGTATAATAGGTTTCATTGCTTTCTGGTTCTCTTTTTTTTAGTTCATATAGCCTCCTAAAGATATGACTAAGATGACTACCCTAGTACTATAGTTAAGATAAAGAGATATTATTGATTCATAAAATGAGGTATTATAATATGTGTGTCCTATTTCTAGCGTCTTTTAATATGGTTTAATACCTCATTCCATTTTTATTGCCTCTAGGTAGTGAACAAATGTCTTCATTGAATTGCACAAAAGATACATAAATCTTATTCTGAGAAAATTACATTTAGTTCAGAACTCATCAATGTGTATGAGTAATTTGAATTTATTTTTCAAATGTGCTTTGTCTTTACATATTTTAAATGGATTTTTACCAACCTTTGTGTTTCTTAATTACTTTATATTATTAGGTCTCTTGGAATTCAACCAATTAACCTAATCTCAAGAAAATTAAAATGTATTTTTTCTGCAAATTTTATAACTTCACCTTCTTTTCCAGATCATTAACAAAAGTATTAAAGAGGAGACACAGTTCTGAATCCTAGACTAACCCTGCTAATTAACCTCTTTGCTTCCTAAGGATTTGGAATTTATTTCCAATCAATTTCTGCCACATAAGTTGTTTTTAATGGTTTCGGGACTTCCCCACAGGGGTGGAAGGCCCTGAGCAAATCATTTTGTAATATCATTGCTGAACATTTTTATTCAGATGAAATCCTGTGAAAGAGCAGAGACATCGCTGAAGTGCAAAGCTCCTGGAGCTATGTGTACAGAAGGCACATTTTTTAAATATGTGGCAAACCCATTCACAAAACCCTTCTCCAGCACTTTTTTATAAGTGAGTGCTTTACAAATTTTAGGGGGTAGAACGTTAAAAATGTCGGTTCCTATGCCTCCCCTTGTACCTGTTGAATGAGAATTTGGCACGGTGTGTTTGACTCATTTTACCCGTTTGAGAAAAAGCCTAGATGAATTGCAGCTGTGTAAGCTGTGTTTCTCAAAGTCTTCTCCAAGGATTAGAAGAATCAGCATCACTTGGGAGTTTGTTAGAAATACAGACTCTCCAACCTCTTCCTAGGGCACTGAATCCGAATCTGAATCCTTAATAAGAGTCTTAGGTATAGTTTGCCCATTAAAATTTGAGAAACACCCTCTAGACCACCCTCTGAAAAACTCTACAGTGTAAAACACACACACACACACACACACACACACACACACACACACACACAACAAAACAAAACAAAAGAACACAATCACAGGCCATTTATAGACCCAGCTATAGCTTTAATTTCCTCAACACCCTTGTCTCTACCATTTACCAGTTTACCTAGATCTAGGCCTTGCAGTATTTATGGTATGACTGTCTTTTTACTGAATACTGAACTATATGCTGTGTGTAAATGATTCTTACCTGACAAAACTTGCTATCTAGTACATTTTGTTTAACTCCCCATCATAATTTTTAGAAAGACTTAAGTAGAGATTATGCACTATGTCTCCTTTATCCTCATGTATTCTTTATTCTTGTTAAAGATGGTAAAGAAAACTTTATTCAAGAAGGACTAATGCAATAGGGTTTTGCAATAGTGGAGAGAGATTGAGCTCAATTCTAGGTACAACAAGGATAAGTGGAGATTTATAGCCAAGGAACAGGATGGAAAATTACTAGGATGATACATCAAGGCTAGGGGGACTTTTCCTGGACTGACTCAACAGGATTTCTGCTGGAGGCAGATCCAGGTGTTAAGATATTGAAGGTGGTAGATGAGGAATTTGGTCAGATATCCATATTAATAATATACCAAGAGTGGGGAATATAACTAAATTGACTCAGCAGATTTCTTGATAAAACTGTAGTAAGGGGGCCAAACACAAAGCCCAAGATTGGGGCCTAGTCAAAAAGAAGAGGAATCTGACTCAAATTTGGTCAAGGAGCGAGTCTTTGTCAGGTATTACATATGTGTTTTATAGCATTTAATATGTTAGGGAATTTTAAAAGCCATGTTAATTTTCTGTTTTCATGATATCCTGGCTTCTTAAAAATTGCCTGGTCTCATTTTTTTAAAATAAATATTTTTAGAGCAGGTTAGTTTTAATTTTTATTGTGAAAAACTTGGAAAAAGGTATTTTTCTTTAAATTTAACAGATTTTAAGTCGAGATTGTGATTCAACGATGTATAAGGTAACCATTTGCCCCTGTAAAAACATAAACAAGCAAGTGTTTTTAATCATTTACTATGCATTTCAGTTAATAAATTTATTTGTCATTCCACCTATATTTTATAATTTATTGTCTATATCAAAAGTAACAATCCAAATGAATATGTGGGTTTTGACTTAAAACCAAAGCTTAACTGGAAGTCTACACATTTAACTGGACATGTATTGATATGAAAGTTGAGTTGTATGCAAAATATTTAAATATTTTTAAAAGGGAACTTACATTTAATACAAAACATAATTATGCTTGTAAATAAAATTTAAGAAAATTAAAGGAAAGCAATTGAAAGTACTTGTCATTTGCAAGTACAGAATTATTCTGAATGCTATAGTCTTTCATATACATCAGAATGGTACAAAGTCATAATTTGGGTGGATTTAGCAAAATAGTTCAGCTTTGAAAACCAAAATAAATATAGAAGTATAAGTAGACAGAAGGAGAGACTTGAGCCTGAGACATATTTAGAAGCTGTGGGAAAGAGTGGAAAAAAGAGGCATGGAAGCTGGGAGTAAAGATGGATTTTTTTTGGCTGGAAGAGAAATAATCATTATGATTAAATTGTTTGTTCTGTATTAAGTGATGTACCTTCACTTTTATAACTCCGCCAAAATATTCCATGAAAACTGAATTGTTTCCTGCCCTGGCCAGTGTGGCTCATTTAGTTGAGAGTTATCCCATGCACCAAAAGATTGGAGGTTTGATTCCTGGTCAGGGCACATGCCAGGTTTTCTGGCTTGATCCCCAGTAGGGGGTGTGCAGGAGGCAGCCAATGGATCTGTCTCCCTCTCTTTTTCTCTCTCCCTCCCTTCCCCTTCCTCTCTCTTTAAAAACCAACCTTTGAACCAGGAGGTTGCTGTTTGATTCCCAGTGAGGGCACATGCCTGGGTTGCTGGTTAGATCCCCAGTGTGGGGCATGCAGGAGGCAGCTGATCAATGATTCTCTATCATCATTGATGTTTCTATATCTTACTTCCTCTCTCTTCCTCTCTGAAATCAATAACAATATTTAAAATATATATAAAGCAATTTAAAAAAACTACATTGTTTTCTGTTAATGCTTTGTACAGAAGATTTGTATTTTGGAGATGTGAGGAAGTGCTGAGTTTAGTTTCAAGAAAAATATTTGTAAGGATATAGCCTTCCTTCCTTCTTCCTTCCTTCCCTCCTTCCTTCCTTCCTTCCTTCCTCCTTCCTTCCTTCCTTCCTTCCTTCCTTCCCTCCCTCCTTCCCTCCCTCCCCTCCCTCCCTCCTTCCCTCCTTTCCTCCCTCCCTCCCTCCCTCCCCCCTTCCCTCCCTCCCTCCCTCCCTCCCTCCCCCCTTCCCTCCCTCCCTCCCTCTTTCCCTCCCTCCATCCCTCCTCCCCTTCTTCCCTCCTTCCCTCCCTCCCTCCTTTCTTTTCTCCCTCCCTTCCTTCCCTCCTTCCCTTCCTTCTTTCCTTCTTTCTTTCTCACCTGAGGATATTTTTCCGTTAATTTTTAGAGAGAGTGGAAAAGATGGGGAGACACAGAGAAACATCGATGTGAGAGAAACACATTGATTGGGTACGTGCCCAGAATTGAACCTGGACCCCTTCCATAGGCCAACGCTCTATCCACTGAGCCAAACTGGCTAGGATAGATATAGGCTTTCTTTAGATAGTCTTCCTTCCATAACTTTATGTTAGGTTATGCTTAAATGAGTTTTTAAAATATGACTATAAAATTCAATTCTTTAACTTGCAAGGTATGCCTATTATTTTTATATTGCTACTTTGCTGAAAATACTACTCTATATTTGCTATATTTATGCTTTTTATTTTGTTGACTAGGAATCATTATGGAATCATAGATCTGAAAGAGAAATGAGGGTCATGTATAACACATTGCCCAAGTCAGGAAACTCCTCTTGACAGCTTGTACTCCACCCTCTGTTTAATTCCTGATAACTCACTGGACAGTTCTAATTGCTTCAGGCTTTATATATGACACAATTTTCTCCTTACAACATTCTCCAGTGTTTCTAGTTCTCTACAGCAGTTTACGTGGTTGCTGTGTTTCCCTCATGAATGTCCTTTGAATAGTCTTAAAGAAAGCTCAACTATTCCCATTGTCCTTTTAAAAATTACTTAATCCATTATTCTCACTTTCTTTCAACCTGTGAATTTATGATAAAGCAAATAGTGTATAGATATAATCTGAAAAGTCCTACTACTCAGTGTTACTATTATCTGAATCCATAAAGTTATGGAAGGAAGACTATCTAAAGAAAGCCTATATCTATCCTAGCCAGTTTGGCTCAGTGGATAGAGCGTTGGCCTATGGAAGGGGCCCAGGTTCAATTCTGGGCACGTACCCAATCAATGTGTTTCTCTCACATCGATGTTTCTCTGTGTCTCCCATCTTTTCCACTCTCTCTAAAAATACATGCTTTTAGGGACATTTGTGTAGATTCAATTAGCTTTGGGATCATGCATTCTGAGATACTTACTTGTAATATAATAAACTGGAATTATATTTATAATTTTGTATGCATAGAGCTCTGTTTTTTAATTTACTTTCTGATGAAGTATATTTGCTTAGTTAAATTTGTCAGGAAGCTATTTTACAAATATATTTAATTTTAAATTAAGCTTCCTGTGATATCTTTGCAAAGTTTCCTTTTAGAAAATTCAGATTATGTTATGATTAGTAGAAGGAAGGCTTTTCAGTTTTGGTCTCTTTTGACAGTTGCTCGTTATAGTATACTAATATGTGGGCAATACATCACAAGTATCAAGGGCACTGTGATTCACACACATACTTGAGCCCTACCAAGATTTGCTGATGCTAATCATCTATGTGTTTAATAAGTTCCCAGGTGACTTTTACTAAAATTTGAGAACCTTCAAAAGACTTTACTTATGATTGCAGAAGCTTGGCTCAAGATTAAGGATCATGTGGTCAATTTATTATGTTACAAGATGAAATTATATAAATCTAGTGTACCTGAAACCATGAAAGAAATGGTGGCTGTAGTAAATCATCTATAATTTTGATTATCACATAAATCTAGGCAGGACATTATCTCTCATTGGAATTTTGCCATCCACTATAATAACCTAAATAAAAAAGACAAACATATCAGGCAAAATGAAGTCTTGTATAATTATCTGGCAGTAACAAATTATGCATTTATTAGTAATTAGTGTTATATGACTTCTAAAAATCCTTTAAGCTTGATATTTTATTACTACATTACAACTGTATTATCAGAGTTGAAGCAGAAGATACTTTAGCTAGGAAAATTGACTCTAGACATTTCACAAATGCATTGCTTAGCTATAAGCAATCAGTCCCTCTCTTTAATAAGTTAGAAAAATTGACATTTCTTTCCATAAATTTATGCCAAATGGAGTTTCTTCTTTATGCATTAATTTTATTTCCAGACAACTATATCTCAAGTGGTATATGAAAGCCCTAGACCAGTGATTTTCAACTTTTTTCATCTCATTAGTTTATTTTTTCACTAATAAACTAAATACTAAAATTCTGCAGCACAGCAATATATATATATATATATATATATATATATATATATATATATATATTGTCGATCTGACAAAAATTAATAGTATTTAAACAATGGATAAAAAAAGAAATTTAATTTTCACAGAGAAGATATACATTTAAGTACACACTGTAATAGTGAAAACAAATGTATATTTAACAAAGTTCAAGAATCGTGTGAATTTTTTTGCTTCTACCCATCTTACTAAACATATTTTCTTATAGAATTTAGAAATGTAGATAATCACATAGAGAATCAGAATGATGCATGTTAGGGATTTTCAAAAGCCTATTCATAGTGTAAACAATAATATAGATGGAGCTACTTTAAAATGGACCAGGAGCTACCATGCCAGAGGAAATGCTCTGAATGTCTTTGGAATGTTAAAATGGCAAAATAACCTTTTCCTGGGCCTAAGAAACTTTGTTTACCAAGGAACTGTTTGCAAAAAACAACAAGAAAGTAGGTATGACTCCTGGGCTAATGACTACTGGACTGAACATTAAAAACATTATTTAGAATTAACATCACTGTTATCTGCACCAATACAAATGCCTTCCTTTTATTGATTTACTTGTTCCCCTCCCCTTAAAAATACCCCTTGCCTTTGTTTCATAGGTGGAACAATATTTGGGCTTCTGCCTGAATCAGTGATTCACAAATAGCCATTCTTCTTGATCTCAATAAGTGCTTGTTGTTCTCATTTTGAAATGCCCTTTTATTTTTAGGTTAGCAATAGGATGAATAAGTATAATAATTAGTGGGAGAATAAGCTCATATCTTTAACTTAATGTCTGTACTTTCCAAGAATACCAAATTTTGTATTGAATAGAAATGCATTTCTCAATTTATCAAATTATAGTTTTCATGTTCTCTTTATAATTTTAAAATTACTTTATATCTATATGTGTTGATATATAATGAAAAGCATTTTATATATACAGTTTGCTAATTTTTGACAGATGTAAACACATAAACACCATTTTAATCAAGATATATAACATTTCCTTCATGCCAATCCCTAATGCTCCTTTGTAGTCTGTTTCCTTGGCAGTCAGCGTAGGAAACCTGATATTTCACATTGTGAAGAATGCAATTCCCTTATCTTTAGCTTGCATTGCTTCTGTTCCAAAGTTGATGGTTGTTCTTGTTCTGATGTACAAGACATGCCCTTTTTTCTCTGATTGGTAGGATGATTCTCTTTTATATTGTTTATAATTCTTTTTGTGAACTTTGGTGATGTTTTATGCTCATCTTGCTTCAGAATTGTTAGACTTCTTGGGCCTTAATATTTATACTTTATGAAAATTGAAAATTTCCAGCTATTACTTATTTAAATCTCTTAAGCTCCCCTATTCTGTTTTTCTACCTGAGATTATAGTTTAGCATATGCTAGACATTAGATATTGCTTTAAATATCACTGGAATTGTTATCTTTTTATCATCTTTTTTGTTTCTCTTTGTGCTTTGAATAATTTTCATTGCCTTGTCTTCAGTGTCACTAATTCTTTCTTTTGCAGTATCTTTCTGTTAACACTGATTATGATTTCTTTAACTTTTTTTAATCTGGGGGTTTATATTTTTTAATAGATCTTAAAAGTCCTTGCATGGAAAATTCATCAGCTTAGACATTTATAAGTTCATTTCTATGGGCTCATATTTATTTCCATGTTATACACTACATTTTCTTGCTTATTCATATGCATAATAATTTTTGTTTCAGTACTGAGCATTGAGACTATTACATTATTTAGTTCTATGATATTATTTTTCTGCAAAGAGTGTCTAGGATTATTCTGGCAAGGAGCTAATTTACTTGTGGGTCAGCTGGATATTTTTTGAGGATTTTTGAAGCTGCTTTTTTATTAGAATAACCTTTACTCTAAAGTTACTATTCCTATAACTGAGATACAACCCTTCTGCATTCTACCAAATGCTCTCTACACTTTGGCTTGTCTGAACTTAAAATTCTCTTGGCCCTGGGAATTATTCAGGTTATAGCTCCCCAGTAACTCTCTTTTTCTGGAAGGTCCTTGTACATATTTAAGGAGTCCTACCACATGCATGCACAGATTACTGTTTAGATCGAGACTCAGAAGAGAATGCTTCAAAAGAGAAGGTTGCATTAAAATAATAATAACAATGGGCTAGCTTCTTGGATTCCAATTGGAATGCAATGCCTAGCAAAAGAGCATTGCTAATTTTTCAAGTTTCAATAAAACAGTGAGAAGCAAGGCATTGGTAATGTGAACAGAAGACAATAATAAATTAAGGAAGATAAAACAGGGATCTGCCTGTAATTTGAGGGGGTGGAAAATCACACCAATATAACACCAAATGGATCTTGCTGATCAAAGAAATTTTGAAATTTGCTCTCCAGAAAACTAGATTAGCACTACAAAATATTTTAGATTGTTTACTCTTATGTGATAAAGTTGAGACCACCAACCAAAAAAGAACAAGTCTGGCATAGTTGTAGTGATAAATTTAGGGATTTACTGAAGTAATTTTACTAGAGAGAAATGATCTAATCTAATAAAAGAGAAACATGCAAATTGACCATACCTTTGCTATGCCCCAAACCATGCCTACCAGCCAATCCGAGCGACTATATGCAAATTAACTCAACCAAGATGGCAGCCAGCAGCCACAGAGCTGGAGCAAGCAGGAGGCTTGGTTGCCCCGGAGATGGAGGAAGCCAAGCTTTTCCCCTGCCCTGGCTGGCTATGGCCTCCGCTAAAGGCAGCAAAGTTTCAATTATAGAAGATAAATAAACCCCAGATACCTGTTTCCAGCCAGCCTCCACTGAGAGCTTGGGTGGCTGGAGGCCTTGGCCAGCCTGCAAACAGCCATCAGCCCCTCCCCCAGGCTGGCCAGGCACCCCAGGGGACCCTCACCCTGAAGGGGCTGTGGCCAGCCTGCAAACAGCCCTCAGCCCCTCACCTAGGCTGGCCAGGCACCCCAGCAGGGACCCCCACCCTGAAGGGGCTGTGGCCAGCCTGCAAACAGCCATGAGCCACTCACCCAGGCTGGCCAGGCACCCCAGAAGGACCCCCCCCTCCCTGAAGGGGCTGTGGCCAACCTTAAAACAGCCCTCAGCCCCTCACCCAGGCTGGCCAGGCACCCAAGCGGGACCCCCACCCTGATCCAGACACCCTTCAGGGCAAACCAGCCAGCCCCCACCCATGAACCAGGCATATAATAAAAGGGTGATATGCAAATTGACCCTAACAGTAGAACGACTGGGAATGACTGGTCACTATGACACACACTGACCACTAGGGGGCAGACGCTCAATGAAGGAGATGCCCCCTGGTGGTCAGTGTGCTCCCGCAGGGGGAGCTCTGCTCAGCCACAAGCCAGGCTGATGGCTGCCAGTACAGCAGTGATGGCCGGAGCCTCTCCCTCCTCCTCAGCAGCACTAAGGATGTCCGACTGCAGCTTAGGCTTGCTTACTGCTGGCAAGTGGACATCCCCTGAGGGCTCCTGAGCTGCCAGAGGGATGTCTAACTGACAGCTTAGGCCCGTTCCCCTGGGGAGTAGGCCTAAGCCAGCAGGTGGACATCCTCCGAGGGGTCCCAGACTGTGAGAGGGCACAGGCTGGCCTGAGGGACCCCCCTGAGTGCACAAATTTTTGTGCACCAGGCCTCTAGTAATAGAATAATGGGCAAATTAAACAGTTAGTAGCCAAGTTTATCTTAACTTTCTTGCTTCACATTTTGCTAACTTTTATATTGTAAAATAAATAGACCTCTTAAATATTTGCAGTGGTCCAGCTTTTCCGGTACTGTGCTGTTTACCTGGAGTCTCCAAAACTGTCACTCAAACTTTATGACTTTGTTGGATGCCTGACCAGCAAAGACCTCTTCATTCAGAAAGTGTTCCCTATCCCCTGAACCCAGTCCTGATTCCTACTTTAGAGACTAAGATATCTTACCTGAATTTTAATTATACAATCATTATCATGATTATTTTAACCTTGTTTATCTCCCGCACTTTGTAAGTCCCATGCCGTCAGGATAGATATCTGTATTTGTTTGTCACTGTATTGCCAACATCTAGTGCATTTAGGTTCTAATAAAACAATGTTGAATGAAGGTTCATAATTTGTTATTGGATGAAATAAGAGAATTACCTCAGCCTAGAGAGGATACATTCACTAAGCAATAATTTTTTTTCTCTGATGTTAAGCAATATTTTTCCAACCTCTCTAGTTTTACAATGTAATCTGGTAAAAAAAAAAATCAAGTAATTACATATTAAAGTATATTTTTAGCTAGTAATATACATTTTTCTAATAAAAATAATTTCTTTGAAGACTATGAAGTTTAATAAGCAATTTTTGACTCTCTATTCACTCTTTACCAATGTCCTTATAATCACAAAGTACATTTTAATTTTCACCCAAAATATGTTTTTATTGATTTGAGAGAGAGAGGAAGGGGGAGAGAAAGAGAGAGAAACATTGATGTGAGAGAGAAACATTGTTTGGTTGCCTCCCAAATGCACCCTGAGCGGGGATTAAACCTACAACCCAGGTATGTGCCCTGACCAGGAATTGAACAGCTTCCTTTGGGTGTACAGGATGATGCTCCAACCAACTGAGTCACCTGGCCAGGGCATATATAGCTTCACCTTGAAGGGATGTGGGAAGTATATTAAAATAAGAAAACTCATATTTATCAATCATCTGTCATGTATTTTCTAGGCTGTTATATAATAATAATGGTACTTAATCTTTATGACTACTCTAGGAAGAATCAATATGCCCTCTGTTTTCATAGGTGATGAAAATGAGATGGTTTGAAACATTTATCCAGCTGGTAAGTAGCAGAGCCTATATTACAATCTAAATCTATCTTATACCAAAGCTCCTGCATACTCTTTGCACTCTTCTAGAATATTGAACTTAAATTTTGTTCTGAAAATTTTAGACTATATATCTAAAGCCATAATATAGTAGGAAAATGTCAACTACCATGTGCTATTTATACAGTGGATGAAAATGCCATGCATTACATTAAAGTTGTAACTTTAGTGCATCATGGCATTTTAAATTATTTGACTAGCTGGCTACTTTAAGGAGCTACTTCACTATAGTGAAGAAAACTTTTCCATTCACATGTGACAAACTTCTTAGGAGATACAATGTATATGGCATTTGAAAAAAATTAAATTTTAATTCATAGCTGAAAGGATTTATGAATAATTATTCTTTCTATGCCTCTGCCTTGAGTCATAAGTTAATTATTCAGTACAGATGGTCAACAATTGTCCTTAAACTTAAAACTCCTCCAGGCCATGCAAATATTTAATTTATTTTTGAACTGTCCAACCAAAAATTCTGCCAGTGTAATTTAAACCTTTGCCCTATTCACATGTAGGACAAATCACTAGCATCTCTCTGTGTGTGCGTTTAAATCACCCCTCTTTTCCTAGCTAAGAATATTATCTAAAGTTACACAAAGACTGCACATCACCTGCAGAGGGATTGTCGAATTCCTACAGCAAAAACTGTGCCATTATGAGTGATTTGAGTCTCAGTAGTGACCCCTAAAATGAATATATATTAAAAGCTCTTATGTTAATATATTGAATTCAAATAGCTAAATGAATATTGCTTGCATAGTGAGAAAATTAATTCCAACAAAGTTTACTATAGCATTGTTGATTTTCTACCAGATTCCATTATAAAACTGGAGGTTGGGAAAAATGTTTAGCTACTTGAAATTATAAAATTTTTAAAATCTATAAAAGGAATCTCCTAAGATTTATACTAAAAGAAAAGTCGTAATGTTTATGCTAAAATAGAAATTTTCTTTTTATTCCTTAAAGGAAAAAAAACACACAGAAAATATAGTTATAGTACCAACAATTCTGTATGTGTTTTAACAGTATTACTCTTTTCCTATTTTAGGAGTAGCATCAAGTTATTAAATAACAATCCAATGCATCATACTAATTATTTGTATAAACATTATTTAATTAATTTTAATTGTTAGGTTTTATTATTTTCCCCCCCATGGATGTAGGTAGAAACTGGTTTTTAAAAAACTATATCCTTTGATCACAGGAGATAGCAAAGTTTAGGCTTTAGGTTGAAAGAATAACTAACTCTGGTGTTGATCATAGCCACTTGGCCTGGAGGTCAAACCCTCCCTGGTATTAGCTACAACAATCAAGGTTTAACTATAAGACTGCACACAAAGACCACTAGGGGGTGCACCAAGGAAGCATAACAAAATGCGGAGGCAAAGAAACAGGACAAAATTGTCAATGGAAGATATAGAGTTCAGAACCACACTTTTAAGGTCTCTCAAGAACTGTTTAGAAGCCGCCGATGAACTTAATGAGATCTACAAGAAAACTAATGAGACCCTCGATGTTATATTGGGGAACCAACTAGAAATTAAGCATACACGGACTGAAATAACGAATATTATACAGACTCCCGACAGCAGACCAGAGGAGCGCAAGAATCAAGTCAATGATTTGAAATGCGAGGAAGCAAAAAACACCCAACCGGAAAAGCAAAATGAAAAAAGAATCCAAAAATGCGAGGATAGTGTAAGGAGCCTCTGGGACAGCTTCAAGCGTACCAACATCAGAATTATAGGGGTGCCAGAAGATGAGAGAGAGCAAGATATTGAAAACCTATTTGAAGAAATAATGACAGAAAACTTCCCCTACCTGGTGAAAGAAATGGACTTACAGGTCCAAGAAGCGTGGAGAACCCCAAACAAAAGGAATCCAAAGAGGACCACACCAAGACACATCATCATTAAAATGCCAAGAGCAAAAGATAAAGAGAGAATCTTAAAAACAGCAAGAGAAAGAAACTCAGTTACCTACAAGGGAATACCCATACGACTGTCAGCTGATTTCTCAACAGAAACTTTGCAGGCCAGAAGGGAGTGGCAAGAAATATTCAAAGTGATGAATACCAAGAACCTACAAACAAGATTACTTTATCCAGCAAAGCTATCATTCAGAAGTGAAGGTCAGATAAAGAGCTTCACAGATAAGGAAAAGCTAAAGGAGTTTATCACCACCAAACCAGGATTATATGAAATGCTGAAAGGTATCCTTTATGAAGAGGAAGAAAAAGGTAAAGATACAAATTATGAACAACAAATATGCATCTATCAACAAGTGAATCTAAGAATCAAGTGAATAAATAATCTGGTGAACAGAATGAACTGGTGATTATAATAGAATCAGGGACATAGAAAGGGAATGGACTGACTATTCTTGGGGGGAAAGGGGTGTGGGAGATGCGGGAAGAGACTAGACAAAAATCGTGCACCTATGGATGAGGACAGTGGGTGGGGAGTGAGGGCGGAGGGTGGGGCAGGAACTGGGAGGAGGGGAGTTATGGGGGGGGGGGAAGAGGAACAAATGTAATAATCTGAACAATAAAGATTTAATAATAAAAAAAGAAATACCAGACACACACACAAAAAAAATAAAAAAAATTAAAAAAAAGAAAGAATAACTAACTCTGGTGTTTATTAGTACTGGTAGATATTCCATTACAATAAAAATTTTTAAGAAGAAGTACTTGGATTAGAGATTTTGTTTGCAACTTAGCTTTTCTTTAATGATGAATTGAAAAGGTAGGTAGTATTTTCTCGATTTTACAAATAAGAACACTGAAGCATGGTAAGGACTGGTAGCTTGCTCAAGGTTATGCAGCAAATAAGATAGAGCTGGGAATTGAACTCTGATGTTCTGATGCTGAATCTGATCTCTCAAGTGGTTCTTTTCCAGATTTACCCATCCCCCTTCCTCTCATCTTTCTCCACCTCTTATTCACTCTTCCTTCTCTCCCTCCTCCTGTTGTCTCTCCTGTCATTCACTCTGGAATAATGTAAGTTCCTTGCTGTGTAGTATCCTGGATAGAGATGCAAGGTGATACTTGCTTTAATATCATCTTCTGTTCTGAGCAATCATTTGCTGAGTTAGTATATTCCTGCCTAGGATCATCCTCTAAGCTGGCATTTGCAGAGGTGGCTGCCTATTCATGTACATTTGATCCCACTTCCCTCTACAAAATCCTTATTATCATCACAAGGGCCTGTCAGTGTTTGCTGAATCCCTCCCTCCCTCCCTCCCCCCTCCCCCCTCCCTCCCTTCCTTTCTTCCTTCCTTCTTCCTTCCTTCCTTCCTCCCCCCCCCCCCCCCCCCCCCCCCCCCCCCCCCCCCCTCCCTCCCTCCCCCCTTCCTTCCTTCCTTCCTTCCTTCCTTCCTTCCTTCCTTCCTTCCTTCCTTCCTTCCCTCCCTCCTTCCCTCCTTCCTTCCTACCTTTTTTACACTTCTCACAATAGGGGAGATTTGGCATTCCTTCTGTACATCCCTGGCATTCTGGGTATCTCAGTGGGTTTTTCAATACCAATCATGATTATCCAGTTCTATTTTCTTTTGATATGAAAATCTGGGGAACATTCTGGACCTTGATGCTTCCCAGGGCAAATAAGGGGTGATTGCAATCATGTCCTCTATTTTAGATCAGGTTCCATGCCTCTCACTTCTCCATCTCTTCTTTAAAAAAATAAAAAATATATACATATTTCAAAGAGGAAGGAGAGGGAGAGAGATAGGAACATAAATTATGAGAGAGAATCATTGATCGGCTGTTTCCTGCATGCCCTACACTGGTGATCGAGCCTGAAACCTGGGCATGTGCCCTGCCCAGGAATCGAACCCTGACGTCCTTGTTCCCAGGTCGATGCTCACCCACTGAGCCAGGCCAGTCAGGCACACTTCTTCTCTTTTATGCTCTCCTTTTAAATTCCTTATCTCTTATATGGGAAACTCTGCAGTAATTATTTTTATTTTTCTGTCTTAAGCCTGAACCACCATTGTTACTTGTTTGTTAGTTTTAATAATGTTTTAAAAGTCAAGAGCTTGATGTGCCTATTTTTGGTTCCAATGTCCCTTGGAGCACCAAGACTCTACAACTAGCTGGGCTACACAGAGGGCGAAAAGAGTGAGGATTAAAAAAGCAATTCTGTTAAAAGGTTTTGATGTCACTCCCTCACATTAGCATCAGATTGGAGGTAAAGAACAAAATAGTGCTGAGAATTAACTGGCAGGGAGCCAGGATGGTGAAGATTCTATTTTAATGTGATAAGAGAGACAATAGGAAGAAATTTAAATTTTTTTGACAGAAGTAACCTGATAGGAGGTTATATGCAGGAATTTTGTTCTTTTAGCCTGGGATATAATAAAATGAAGGAGGGAGGCTACAGGAGGCAGATTATGGAGTACTTCTTTCCCAGCAGCCAATCTTCCTCTCCAGTGTGTCATACTTACAACTTCATATTAAAGCCTTTGTTTTTCACAGAAGACTGGTGCTTATCTTCCCATTAAAGGTGAAATGATATTTGATGACAGTTCCATGTTTACTGTGACATGTTCCTTAAATGTATACTCATTTAATAAAACCACCAGTAACTTATTGGATTTTATGATATTTGTTGTTATCATGTTAACCTTGTTTTCTAAAATGAACACTTAAATGTACCTGCCATTATTCCTAAGTGACTGTCTCTTTTATTCATGGCTCTGTTTCTTCTGATGAGATTCTCAGCAGACAATTCTTTCTTCTCTCAGTGCTTTTATACTTTCTTAATTATTCACTGTCATTTTTAAATGAATGATGCAGGAATACTTGAGTGTTTACATACTCTTTGTCACCTTGCTTAACTTGCACGTCTCATAGAAGGGTCTTGATAATTATTGTAATAGAAACTGAGGGAAGTTATGTCAGCGTGCACATACCATTAGTGCATTAATGTGTCAAAATATCAGTGAATGACACAGCTCTAGGCAGTCTTAAAAGCTGCTAATGGCAGGCCAACTCTAAGGAATTGATTTGTAAGCAATACTAAAGCTATAAAACTTTCTCCTTGATATATAGTTTCAGAAAGCCTTGTTCTATTATTCACCTTATTTTTAGTAAATGAGTAATAGCTATTTGAATAAGAGAGCTATCTATAACGACAACATAGTTGATGTTCTTTTTGTTAAAGTGGCAATAGAAAACTTCAAATAGGAAAACTAACAAAGTAGCAGCATGTTAACATTAATTCAGTTGTTAACATTTAAACTGCAATTTAATCATGGGTTGAATCTTATAAGCTATTGTTTTGTGGTAAATAGAAATGGATGTGGTAAGGTGGTTTGTCAAACTAATAGATTTTGACATCTAGAAGAATTGAAGAGAAAAATATTCAGAGAGGAAAATAAACCTCACATATAAAAATGTATGAGAAATAATGTACTAAATATAAATATAGCTGTATATTAGTTTTAAAAAAATGTTTAAAACTAAGAGTATACAAAGTTCAAAGCTAAATGATCTGACACATTTTATGTTGAGTTTAAATGAAAATCTATTGTTCTCTATATGGCAGTCAGAGATTAATACAATATATTGTCATTGTTATTTGGGCCAATTCTCTCAGGGACCATCCCCATTGCACTTATCATTGTGGCTTCCAGGACTAAACTCCCAAGATACAGCATAATTTATGAGCCTGATTTAATACTTTTATACAAAAGAAGGTGTGCTCTTTCAAGGGCCAAACAATATAATTTTTAACCTAAGGTAGTTTTCACATGTGTCACAAGAATGGCACAAAGGATAATTTAAGTAAGATGAACTTAAGTTTTAGATTTCTTAAGACTTGCTCTAAATTAACAGCTGCTGAATCAAGTAAGAGAACAGGGTAGTATGGTACACCATGCATTGGAATTGACATTCTAATTTGCACATAAAACAAATGAGTTCAATTAGAGTATTTGAAAATTTCCATTGAACCCTAAAATTTGTGACTGATTCAGGTCCAAGTTCATGGCTAAACTATTTAAGTGACTGTAAATACATTTTGAATGAATCCAGAAATACTCTGTTCAGTGCCGAATGAGCTGAGCTCAGAAACAGGCAGCTTCATAGCTCATGGATTTTATTCCATGGGAGTGACAATGAAGAAGGAATATCAAGGAGGCCATAAAATGCTTTGAAAATGTCCAGAGTGAACTTTTTTCTTTTCTCCTTTCCTCATTTCATCTTCATGCTTCCATAATTTTCATTAAGTAGTGGGAAATATAGTAACTTTTTGAAAAAAATTCTTTAATCAGGCTGAAAATAAAGTATTGCAATATCAAAATAAAATATAAAATATTCAATATAAAATTTTAAAGTTGGATTTCAACAAAAATCTCTCTATATATAATAAACTTTATATAAATTTATAAATTTTCCATATGCATAAGTTTTGACTTTCTAAAGGAAATGCAAATCTTTTTTCTGACATAATGACAGACTGAATTCCTAGGGAATTTTATACTCAGCATTCAGTATTTTTTTTTTTAAATTCCTGACTCCAACTTTACAATATTTTAACTTTATAGACTGCGCATTCAATCCTAACTTCCTGTTTCAAATTGCTCCCTCAACTTATAATTTACTACTCTGGAGACAGTGGTTGACTTTTTATGGGGTGATTATTTTCTAGTTGTTTTTTCTTTCAATTCCCTTTTCTGCTTTTGCCCTCCAAGCACCCACAAACACATACATGTGTCTTTTCTCATTTACTTGATATGTGGTCTTTACAATGAGGCTGTCTTTCTGTGAAAATGAAATTTTATATCTTGTTAAAAATTCCAGAATGCTGTGTCCCAAATGGGTATACATTTCTGAATACAACACCCTAAATCTGAAAAGCCAGAAGGAAAAATGACTTGCTTGTAATATCCATAGCTACTTATAATAATGCAGCCTTATAGATTTACGAAGGCCATGATTTACAGTAATGCAAATTTCTATAAGTAAGGTTTTCATCTCTGAAAGTGTTCCACGCCACAACAAAACAGATTTGTAGTTCACTTAATTATAACTGTATATCTTCACAGCACTTATTAGTCATGCCTCACATTCACCTTAGGGAGATCATGTTCCAGACACATTTTTTTATCTTGTTGAAAGGTCTGATTATTTTGCATTTAGCTTGATTTCACTTGGTCTGAAAGGCCCATGCATGTTTTTTTTAAAATTATCCTCAGTGTTTCTCATCATAATATTCTATAAAATTTCAGAAAATATATTTCGATTAGTGGCCACTTTCCTCAGCCTTGATTCATTTCCAGTCATCCTAATGAAAGAGAATACATTGATTAAGATGAATATATGTAAATATATTTATACTTATTTATATGTATTTTAAAGGAGACTTTGAAAGGACAGGGGAACCACATCTAAGCAATTCACTCGATTGTGTATATAATCTTTGGTAGTAATTAAGAAGGCAAAAGCAAAAGGTAATTGAAGGCTGGAAAAAAATTGAGCTAACTGACACAACTGGATCTTTAACTTTTATTTAAATAGTTACAAATAGTATTTTCAAGTATATAAAGTCTGTACTCTTGAAACTAAGAAATTAGTAGGAGAAATAAGAATGATTTTGGAGTTTTGTTTACTATGTAAGTCACACCAAATCATATATCATATGAAAAACATTCTTATTGCTAATAAAATGCAACTCACTTTTTTCTCTTTTATAAGAAACTAGAAGTCTCAGAAGAATGACTTCAATTCCTTCCTTTAGGGACACATTTTTGGGGCATCCACTTTCTTTCCTTTGTTTTTTTCCAAAAATTAAATTTATTGAGATAATTTTGGTTAATAACATTACATAAATTTCAGATGTGCAACATTGTAATTCTATAGCTGTATACTCTATTGTGTGCTCACCACCCAAAGTCTAGTTTTCTTCTGTTAATGTACATTCAACTCCCTTTACCTAATTCACCCCATCCTCCTTCATCTCCATAAAAGAAAATGAATTAACAAAACAAGCAGAAACAAACTCATGAATACAGACAACAGAATGGTGGCATCACTTCCTTAGTGAAAGGAAACTTCCTCCTTGGATTTGAGAACAGCTTTCATTTCAGTCCTTGGGCACAATGCCCCAGGGCTCTCACATTGTCATCCCTCTGCTGGTGTCCTGTTTCTTCAGACAATTCTTTCATTCAATTGCCTTCTTTCTTGTATTTCTTTAACCTCTCCAGCTGTTTATGCTCCCTTTAGTATACAGTATATCCATGACTCTAGGATATGTGGAACAAACACAAAATCTCCTCCTATGACACATCGAAGACTCTCTACCTCCCTTTCTTCATAGCCAGGCACTAAAGAAGGGTCCAAACTTATTGTCTATCTGTTGTTTATCTCTATGAATGCCTCCACCTGTTGGAGTCTAGCTTGATCACTCAGTGGCAGGTTTTTTTTGTCCAGAGAAGCTGTGGACCCTTGAATGCAAAATCCAAAGAACTTGTGTTTGAAGCCTTGTTTCTTGCTGTATATTTTTTGTTTGTTTTATTTTGTTTTTGCAGCATTGACCATTGTGATCACTTCCTTGGATTTGGGACTGTTCTTGTCTTGGCTTTGTGACATACGCTAGGCAGGCACTAAACCATAGTGTTTGATTTCATGAAACTTGTTGGAAATATCTGGATTTAGTGCCCCGATTTTGCTGCTCACTACATGGATTATTTTGGCACGTTACTTAATCTCTTTGAACTCAGTTTTCTTTTTTTGAAGTGGAAATGGTAAGTGCATCCATCTGACAGAGTTGTAAAAATCATGAAAAACATGAAACGTGAAAGGGTCTATGTGATGTCTGGTGCATGCTGAGCCCTCAATAAGTGATAGCTATTATTAGTATTTTTATTTCATCTTGAAGTTAAGTCTTTATTATTAAAAGTATTACATATATTACATATGTTCCCTCTTGCCCCCCATTAACTCCTTCTAGCCCACTCCCACCCCCACCCCAGTCCTCACCACCCTATTATATGTGTCCATGGGTTCACACCAGAATCAAATGCCCCTGGACAAGAAAACAGAGGGTGATTATCAGATTACCTGAGAACACTCATCCCTCTGGTATTTTAGTTTATCTAATCCTGATTTCCTCAACACTTCAATATCTTTAAAATGTGAATCTTTAAAATTATCTGTTTTATTATTTGTTGCAGTGTGAGCATTGGCCTTCAGCAGCTTACTAGATTCTATTAGAAGTGGAAGTTCCCTACACTTAATGGAAACTTCCTTGTTCTTTCTTAAGGCTCTCTTAACACTGTAAGACTCTGTGCTTATCTTTTTCATAATACTTTTCTCATTTGATAATAATGGCCCTTTGGTTGTGTTTGTCTATTGTGTTTATTTGCCTCTGTCTCTAGACTAGTGGTTCCCAACCTGTTTTTTGCCATGCCCCACCTCAGCATCTCTAAAATCCTGATGCCCCGCTATGGCATATAATTCTTACTATTAAAAAAGTGAACTCCTATTCATGTGGAGGAAACCTAAAAGGCCATTAACTTGGTCTAAACAAGCTTCCAAAGAACATGACATCCATGAAGAGAAAAATAAAAGAACGAAAGGACAGTTGAAATACTGCGGAAGAAATCACTAAGAAATTGTTAAAAAAAAAAAAAATGAAGTGATGTGAAAAAATAGCAAATAAAGTTTCAAAACATATAATAGAAAACTGAAATGCATAAATACGTCACAATATCTACACTAATAAAAGAGAAACATGCAAATTGGTGTCACTCCGCTATACCCGCCAGCCAATCAGAGCAACTATGCAAATTAACCTAACAAAGATGGCGGTTAATTTGCATACTCAGGCACAGAGCAAAGACTGAAGGCTCCAGCCAGAGTGAAGACTGAAGACTGAAGACTGAAGACTGAAGACTGAAGACTGAAGACTGAAGACTGAAGAGGCTTGGCTTCTCTGTTGCAGCCAGACCAAAGGCCTGGGTCCCGGGTGCCGGAGGAAGCCGGTGCCGGCAGCCAGGGGAAAGAAGGCCTATTGCGTGAGTCTTTGTGCAACGGGCTTCTAGTATATTTATATACTGTATATGTGGCCCCTAGAATCATAAGAAATGGAAAAAATTCACTGTTAATAACTGATTCTCAAATTGACCCCCTGTGGGGCATGTGCCCCACATTAGGAACCACTGCTCTAGACATTCTAAAGTCAGTGTCTCCAGCATTGTGTCTGTGATGCATGGAAGGTGAAGAGTACACATGGAATTAATCAATGATGTTAAGAAACAGATTATTAAAAGTTTAGAATCATGTTTCACATTTGTACTCCTTTCAGTCCATATGGTCCCATTGCAAGTATTTATCAGTTGTTGCTTGAAAAATTTAAAATAGCTTGCTGTAAAGGTATCCATATCCTTTCTAAACTAATGTGTAATTTAGCACCAAAGATGCAGTTTTGACCTGGACAAGAGTTTGACAGCTTAGCCTAGTAACTCTAACATTTCCACTTCCTTGTGTTACTTACAGGGTTTAGTGGAGTGCTTTGTTCTTAGTAGAGTCTTAATGTTACACATAAAGTGATTATTGATGTTTCTATGCTCTTAAATTTTTAATAATTAATTATAATAACCAGTTGGATAGCACTTATTACCTGGGGTAAAGTAGTATGATGTCATTTGTAATTCTGAAGCACAAACTACTGTTTTCTATCTTCAAATTGGATCCCCTCTTTCATCTCTTTAAAACATTTGACAAAAGTGGGGAAAGCAGAGGCAGCATTTGGTATTTTATTTGCTCTTATGTAATGTTAAAAGTGCAAATTTATCTTGATTTAAATCAAATACTATAAGTACCTTTCTAGTATTAACTCCTACATAAGGCTTTGTTTTTAGATTTTTTTTCATATTGTGTGACACAAATCCTCATTAGCCTATTCGTTTTTCACACTTTTCATTCTCATTTAGAAATTTTCTATGATTGCCTGAACAATGTGCTAATGAAATTTCACTGTTCTTTACAATTTATTTTAAGGCAAGATGCTATTATAATTTCTTGTAAGATTTTTTCTGAACTTAATTAAAATTTAGTGCATCAATTCTAATTTTTATAAATTGGATGTCTAAGGTCCAAAAGGAGAACTAAAGTTTCATCTTAAAAACTTACATGGAAACTTTTGCAGTATTATGTAAATTTGCATTTGAAGTTCCTTAAAATTTTCTCATGAATTGAAATTAATTGGTGGATTGGTTTTAGTTTCATATCCTGCATGTAAGCCAAATTATACTTAACTTTTTTTTAACTAAAACTCTCTTGTTAATTTAAATAGCAAAAACTCATCACTTGTTATTTAAGGGCTAGTAATAATATGATATTTCAAGTATATCAGAAGTCAAGTTGCAGGGACTTTCTGTAAATCTTCCTACTTTCTTCTCATTCCAATATTATCTTATTTTGAAGTAAATAATTTATTAATAGTCTAGAAAATGTTATTTTAATATTTGATCTAAATAACATTTTTTTTTTCAAATGAAATACACAAGTTAAAAATGGGAAATAGCAAACTATTTCAAATTTCAAATAACACAATAATGGTGATTTGATGTTTCATTAATATGTTGTATTTTCATTATTTAATTAAAAAATGTTACCTAATTTGCATTCTGATGTTTGTTGTTTTTTTGGCCCATGGATTATGTGAAAACATATTGCTATTTTTATAGATTCAGCTTTTCTGGTAAAATTATCTATCTTATCATTTCCTTCTTGAAACTATTAAGCATTATTATTATTATTATTATTATTATTTTAATCTTAATTGTTGAGTTTATTACAAATGTCCCTCTTTTTTCCTCCCATAGCACCCCTCCACCCAGTTCCCACCCCACCGCAGGCCCTTGCCACCCTATTGTCTGTGTCCATAGGTAATACATACATGCATATAAGATCTTAGTCTAATCTCTCCCCGCACGCCCCCACACTCCCTTTCCTCTGAAAATAGTCAGTCTGTTCCACTTCCATTCCCCTGATTCTATTCCATTCACTAGTTTATTCTGTTCATCAGATTTTTTATTCGTTTGATTTTTAGATTCAGTTGTTGATAGATATGTATTTGTTGCCACTTTGTTGTTCATATTTTTTATCTTTATCTTTTTCTTCTTCCTCTTCTTAAAAAATACCCTTCAGTAGGAGAACTGCTGTGCAGGAGACACCCTTATGGAGCAGGACTTGCTTCAGTCGGGCTTTGGTGCTCACTGAGTCTGCCCCTTGATTGTGTCACTTATGGATGTGAAGAAAAGCCATCCCCTGAGTTCCTACCCTGATGCCAGACAGTCCAGTTTCTCCTCATGTGTGTTTGGGTCCCCCAGAGCCTTGCCTGGCACTGGAGCTCAGAGGAAGCAGGAGCTTGTAAGTTCCGTTCATGCTGCAGGCCTTTTAAGAGGAGCAGTTGGGTCTCCAGCATCCTCTGTGTCACTGAGCCCCAATCTGCACTTTTTTTTGCAGTCCCTAGTTCTTACTGCCAATAGGGGTTTCTCTTCCCAGCTCTGGGACCCTGAGCTGGGGGTTTGGTGTGGGCTGGGACCCCTTGCTTCTCTGGGTGGCCTCTGCTGAGGCAATCTCTCTCTCGATTGAAAAAGCGGCACATGCGGGTGCTGGACCGGCCCATTCCGTGCCTCCGCACCTCCTACCTGTCTCAATGTGCTTTCTTCTTTACTTCTCCAGTTGTAGGACTTCCATTCAGCCAGCTTTCCCACAGTTCTGGATGATGGTTGTTCTGTATTTTAGTTGTAAGTTTGATGTGGTTGTGGGAGGCAGCTAGTACAGGTGTTTGCCTACACCACCAACTTTGTTCTCCGCATCATTATTTTAAAGTTCCTGTCTGATAACCCCCATGTCCCAGTCTGCCTTTATTCTCTCTCTTTTTTTTTTTACCGTTGATCCTGTTCATTGAGTTACCATCTAACCTTTGATTAATTCCAGACATTGTACATAAAAGATTGTAGCATCTATGGATCAACATTTTTTTTTCCAGATAAAATTCACTCTATCCTAATGCAGGCAGCTTAATTAGGCAGATTACCTCAACCCAATTAGTGACCAAGATGTCTGAGGTGAGTTTGCAGTTTTTGTAAATATAAAGTATGTCTGCTTTATACTCACACCTATATTTCCACAGTATGGTAACTGAGAGCCTGAGTCTTTGAAGTCCCTTCCTTTGCTGGTCCTGAAATCTTACTGGTCTTCAGAACTTGAGACCCCTGAAACTCTGCTTTGTGTTGCGCTGCTTTCTGCTTAGTGGATAGTTCATTTTTCTAAATAGCTATTGAATTTATTGTCACAGAGCAAACTGTCAATAATAGGTTAGCTGTGGTCAGCAAACTGCGGCTCGCGAGCCACATGCAGCTCTTTGGCCCCTTGAGTGTGGCTCTTCCTAAGCCTTAGCAGTACCCTAATTAAGTTAATAACAATGTATCTACCTATATAGTTTAAGTTTAAAAAATTTGGCTCTCAAAAGAAATTTCAATCGTTGTACTGTTGATATTTGGCTCTGCTGACTAATGAGTTTGCCGACCACTGATCTAGACTAGTCTCAACTGGGCTGACTGGGCACTTCAAGTCTCTGCCACGTATCTGTTCCATGCCAGTAGGCTACCTCAGGAATGTCCTCATGGAGATGACAGAAACACAAGAAAGAGCAAGGCCTCTCGAGTTGTAGACTTAGAAGCACCGTACTTGCACTTCTGCTTCATTCTATTACCCAAAGCCAGGCACATGGTCAAGTCCAGAGACAGAAGCAGAGGACACTTCAAAGTTAAATGCCCAAGGGGGTGAATGCAAGAGGGTAAAAGATCATTCAACCCATCTGCAAGACCTATCAATTCTACCTTAGAGATACTTTCCACACCTGTCCAATATTCCTTCTATCTCATTGCTACCACCACTTCAGTTCACCATGATCTCTCTTACCTATCACCACCTGGCTGCTCTGTCCAAATCTTTCTTGTCCATTCCTTCTCAGACCATTCTCAATGCAGCAATAAGAATACACTTAAAAAGAAAACCTGCTCTGACCACTCATTTAATTAAGTCTGCCGAATGGTTTCCTATTGTTCTCAGGATAAAGGTGAAAATCGTGACTAAGGCCTGAATTGTTTTCAATTTTCAATTGAGGGGTTATTTTAAAGCAAATAGATGAACCTGGTGAAAGGAAGAAAGAGTGAGGAGGGAGTTTGGGAAAGAGGCTTTGTAATGACTTCCATGTGAGGACAGCCTGGGACCCCTTTCTCCAACCTCATCTCCTTCCATCCTTTCTTTCACTTTAGGGTTGGAACACACTTTAGCCTCTGGGGTCTTATTTGGACTGCTCTGTGTCCATGTAGAGTTCTTTTTCCCTCCTTTTGGTACAGATTCAAAACCCTCTGCCTTTCTCCTTTACTTCTTCTATTGAAAAAGAAGGGAGGAGAAAAGCCCTGACAGATTTGGCTTAGTGGATTGACCGTCGGCCTGTGGACTGAAGGTTCCCAGGTTTGATTCTGGTCAAGGGCATGTACTCTAGGAGAGTTTTTCTAATTGCCTTTTCCTGTCTGTGCGAGGTACCCTCCCCTGGGGCCCAGTGATATTCTGTGCTTATCTCTGTCATATTGGGTGGAAATAAGCACTCTGATCTTCTCTTCTAATTAGAGTGGTTTTCAACCTTCCTAATGCCGTGACCCTTTAATACAGTTCCTCATGTTGTGGTGACCCCCAACCATAAAATTATTTTTGTTGCTACTTCACAACTGTAATTTTGACAGTTTGCTCTGTGACAATTAATTCAATAGCTATTTAGAAAAATGAACTATCCACTATTTACTACTTAGATCTGCTTGCCTTGTAAAAGGTGGTTTTGCATTATATGTGAGACTGAAGAAATAACAGTGCTTAGATAAATTAATAAACACTCAGGAAATGTTTATTTCAACTTCAAGTTAAGGTTTAATACTATAAATTCAATACCACTTGAGTAGTATATATATATATATATGTATATATATATATATATATATATATATATATATATATATATCACATCTTTATCCAATCATTCATCAAAGAACACTTTGGTTGTTACCATGTCTTGGCCACTGTGAATAGTGCTTCAATGAACATAGGGAACATATAGGGATAATTTATTTGTATATAAATAATCTTTGTGAATAAATGTTTTCAAAATTTTGGGGTAGATAGCCCAGAGAGTGATTGCTTGGTCACATGGTAACTTATTCTTATTTTTTTGAGACATCTCTATACTGTTTTCCATAGTGGCTGAACCAATTTACATTCCCACCAGCAGTGAATGGAGGTTCCTTTTTCTCCTCACACTCTCCAACACTTGTCATTACTTGTCTTGTTGATAATAGCCATTATTACCAACAGGTGTGAGGTGGTAGCTCACTGTAGTTTGATTTGCATTTCCCTAATAGCTAGTGAAGCTGAGCATACTTTTCTATATCTGTTGGCCATTTGTATGTCTTCTTGGGAGAAGCTTAGGTTCTCTGTACATTATTTTAATTGGATTCTTTGTTTAGTGTTGAGTTGTATGAGTTCCTTATAGATTTTGGATAATATCATCTTCTCCCATTCTGTTGGTTGTCTTTTTGTTTTGTTGGTGTTTTCATTTGTTTGTTTTTTGCTGTTTAGAGATGTATAGCCCCACTTATTTATATTTGCCATTACTTCCCTTGCTTTTGGGGTGAAATTCATCAAATTTTCTCTAGAGCAAAGGTCCATAGTTCAGACTTATTTTATGTCAAAGGGAAAATAGAAGGGGCTTTTTTTGCTTTTTTTTTTTTTTTGTAAAATTTCAAGCCCCAAGCAGAATTCCTCTAATGATTAACAGGTTTAAAGCAGGAGCTATTACCCTGAAGGTTGTGGGAGCAATGCAGGCTTCAATAAAATGGAGTCGGAGAAACCCAGCATTTCACTCTATTAAGGGATGAGACAAGTAATGAAATCCTACTGTATGTTTGGGAGGCAGAGAACTGAAAGTATTAGGCTAGCTACATAAATGTTTACCAGAGAGAATCTCAGCTTTTATTAGAAAATTTACCTCATTAACTTTGGTGTTGATTAATGATATTTATGTTCCTGTTCATGTAGCCTTATTTTATGATTATTCAGCATATTTTCTTATAATTTTTTTTTTACCTTTTCACCTCCTATTTGATTGGTTAAATTGAGGTTGGTTATTATAATGATACTAATCACTACTGTCAAAAAATAGGTTGAGAAGTTTAGATTTTAAAAAGTAATATGCTGGGAGGGGCAGGGGCGGGGTGGAGGGCGTCAATGGGGGAAAATAAAAATAATGAAAGGGACATCTGTAGTACTTTCAACAATAAAGATAAATTTAAAATATGTAACCTGCAATCCAAATTCTTAAATTATAATAATACACATTATTTAGCTTAGCAATTAACTACATATAAGATAGGCAAAAGGAATGTAACTTATACATTGGAAATGCCTAAACAATATGAGTTGAAAAAATACTTTTTATTCTTTTCAGTTATCAACATTGCTAGAAATGTAATCTTTAGGTAGGTTAGCATTAATATCATAATACTTGAATATATTTGTGTCTACTGTGCTCTTTGAAAATAAACATATGTGCTCAATAAACTTTGTTGAGAAATTAATACTTACTTGCATCAAACTTGTATATTTTACTTGTCTTGTTTTCATAATGCCTTATTAATAGGCAGTTTTTAAAAACTACAGCATAAATTCGAATTTTAATTATTTCAAATTTAAGATAATAGTTGTTATGCCTAAAGATGGTTGTTGGTAAGGAGAGGCAGGCAGGTAAATGTACTTTAAATATATAGTTATTTAAAATAAATATATAATATCTAAGAGCAAATAATTCAAGTTGTTTAGAACTTATAATTTTATATGCATAAAATACAATTGGTTCAGAAACCCTAATATTTAACCTAATATTTTAACTTGTTTACTGCCAAATATATAATTGGTTCAACTAATATTAAGGAAGAAGTGAATTACCTAGGGAAGCGTAGGTGGATAACTTCCAACTGGTTTCAAAATGTGACACTACCTTAGTAAACTTACCATCACTCAGGCCATGACTCTCAGCTATTCTGTTTCAGAAATTTTATTTTCTACTATAGGCAGACTCATGTTCACCAAGCTCAGAAAATGGATATATAAAACTCAAATGCCAATTTACAGTAAGAACTGTAATTGCTAAAGGTACCAAATAATGAGAGCTACTTGGGAAGCCTAATTATAATCAAGGTTCCAGTCTGTAAATTTACAATTAGAAATACAATCTCTAAGGGATCAGACACTTGAATCTTCTTCTACGAATCACATTTTCTCCCTGTGTGCCCTGTGAGGAACTACATTATATTTGAAAGGTGGTTTGGTGAGCATCTAATCAGAAGTAGGCAAATTAGTTATGTGATTTGAAGTTTAAGAGCCTCAAGTTAAGATGCTTCTTAAAGACCATATGGGTATCTTATTCATTTTTATATACTGATTATGTGGAACATTCTAGAGGTTAAAAATAAAAGTATGTTGAATGAATGAACACATTATACAAACGGACATATATTCCAGATGCTAAGAAATATTGTATTTGCTGCATTGAATATCTTGCCATTAAAAGTATATTATTACTAACAAAAATAACAAGGGGAAAATATTTGTAAAAATAGTAGCCAGTCGATTTTATATAAAACCTCTTCCAAACGAACATAAATATCTAAGGAAGGAGACTGCATGTATACAATTCCAGGGGCAGCACTTAGATACAATACAGTGTGCCCCTAACTACCCTGTTGTTAGGTTATTTTTACATTTTGAGATGAATAATAAGAAATGTAAAGTGGGTTATTCAAAATATGTGCAACTATTACAGATTAGGTGCTGAAGTTACATATTCACAACAGATAACTCATTAGGACTGTGTCGGTGCGCAGTTCCAATGCGCAGCTGGGATAGAATGCCATTGAGAACCCAGGACCTTTGCATTGTCCAGCATGTAAACAGTTAAATCTTTGCCCTTTTTTTTGTTGTAATTTTTCTTTCTTATCAACTGTTAACCTTTCAATAACTATTGTCCCCAGAAATCTTCATCCACCAAGGACTATCAATTTCTATTTCCATTTTTGGGGTTAGATAAATTGTCTTGAAGATTACATATTTGCTAGTGGTGTTCATTGTATGGGTGATAGTGAGCAAAGAGTATGAGGGTATTCATTATTAAAATGAGAAGAGTGCTGCTTCAGGGAAGGTGAGTGATTTAAAATATTCCCCAGGATTTTACTAAATGTGAAAAACCAAAAGAAAAAAAAAAAAAAAAGTAAGTTTTAGTCCCTTTGTATGTTTTTGGGTTCATCCTGAGTGAATGCTTTGATCTCTGATTGGATACATAAAAATAAGTGCAGACTTATTTTATTAGCTACTTGTGTCTAAAGGTCCAACTCAGATTATCTAAATGAAGAAATACCTCTGGAATTTAACACTATTTGTGACTGCCCTTTCGTGTTTGTTTTTCAGATTTTCATTTTTTTATCTCTGCTGCTTTGGACAAGCCTAATTCCTAGGAATGTTGGGCTTTTGTCTTTAACATGGTGACAATAAATTCCTTTCAGAATTATAAAAAGCAAAATGCATTATATTAGAGTTACCATCGAATAGTCCCTGGGACATACTAGGATATTCTTTTGGCATTCAACTACTAGTAAAGCAAAAGGATTTTCCTTTAACTAAAACCTTCAGCACATTTGTGTGTATGTGTATTTTAACAATCCCAAAGGAAATTCCATATAAGCACTTTCATTACTAATCTGCTGCATTGTATGTAATTTTTACTGTTGTTTTCCTGTTTTTCAAATGATAAATTGATTGGTAAAAGAGAACATTCAGACTTTAAAATCTTAGAGAGCAGAAAGTTTAACAAAAAAATATATATATTTTACTGAATATAATAATTGGTTATATGAAACAGCTTAGAATTTAAAAACTACCCTAACCGGTTTGGTTCAGTGGATAGAACGTTGGCCTGTGGACTGAAGGGTCCCAGGTTCGATTCCGGTCAAGGGCATGTACCTTGGTTGTGGGCACATCCCCAGTAGGGAGTGTGCAGGAGGCAACTGATCGATGGTTCTCTCTCATCGATGTTTCTAACTCTCTATCTCTCTTTCTTCTTCTCTGTAAAAAATCAATAAAATATATTTTTTTAAAAGAATTTAAAAACTATGAGAGATATTATTTTTCTCACATTATTTCCCATGGGTACATTTTCAATTTTTCTTATTATTTTTCAATAGTGTTCTTTTCCCTCACATTCTTCTCCCTCACCAAGTTCTATAAAGCTACTCATTAAATGTTGAAGTGTCCTTTTTATATCAAAACCAGAATCCATTGAGTATAAACTATAGACAGGTTTTAGCTATATTTAATAAGAATCTTAAAGAAGTTAATATTATTTTCCTATATAATCTAAATTGTAGGATACATTTGAAGGAAGTAACCAGAAACTGGAGGAAAAAGTGCTCAAAAACTTTCCTCATATAATTTTGTGTTGTGAATATTTTGAAAACATAAATATTCAATGTTTTCAGGATAATTTCACACATTATTATTTCCACATAGTGAATTAGTTTATAAAATGTTGCTTATAGGAAGGTATTTATATTGCAGTGGGGCGTATGAATAACAGAATGATACATTACATTGTAATTTTAAAAAACACATACTAAAAGCTTATAAATACAGAAGATCATTGGCAACAATTATGATTAAGTAGGTGGTACATTTTGAAATATATTTTCTTTTTTTCTGCTGTTCTATTTCACATGGGCAATTTTTTAAGTAAGCATTAGTGAAAAATATGGAGTCTCTTCATTGAAAACAAATCTAAATTGTCAATCAATATATTATATAATTCCTATTAATAGCATCAGACTGTTTCTGTGGTGTAAATACTTTCACTGTGGGTGATTTTAAACAACTAGTTTTAAATTCTGAAAGTTTAACAACTATTCTGTGAGCTGCTATGAGCCATTCTAGCATTTCAGAGAGCTAATTAATCATCCTGAAAAGTAGGTATATAAAGGGAAAGAATCATATATTTTTAATCCTTTTACAATTGAATTATTCTCTGGATATCAAAATAGCATATAAGAAGTATCTTCTTATACATAATTATTTCAGCTATAAAAGAATATAAAATGATAGAATTAATAATAACTTTTCTCTCAATTGAATTAATGGATCTGAACTGTGAGCATCAGTGGAAGGAAAAGAGAAAACATTGGTGGTGAAATAGACATTGTCCCTGCTATTGATTGTTTACTGGGGGAGGAAACAGCAATTACAACACAACAGTTGGCAGATTGCCCGGGCAGAGTTGGGGTCTGGGGGTTGAGGAGGGTATAGCAGGGATACAGAGTGATGGAAGGAGACTTGACTTGGGGTGATGGACACACAATAAAGTGCACAGATGATGTGCTGTGGAATTGTGCACCTGAAACCTGTATACGTTTGTTAACCAGTGCCACCCCAATAAATTCAATAAAAAGGAAAAAAAATGTCAACTGTGTTTCAATTTAATCTGCATGTAGTGAATCCCAGCTCTATAAATTAAAGTTATAAGTTTTACCATTCCTCCCATTTTCTAATTGTTACTAATACTATTTTTGTTTGTCAGGTTTTATATTATAGACTCCCCCCACAAACCCTAATTTTTCTAGATGGTTTGCCTTAGTTCTCTAAATAAATCCAATATTTGCCATAATCCCTTTACTATCCATGGATATATCATTTAAAATTTGTTTTGAATTCTTGATTTTTGAATCATTGGTTTGGTTGTCTGGATTTCAATATTAAATAGTTAACTCTTTTAGCCATCCATGAACTCATGAGTTCTCTTGTGTTATATATGTAAATTTTGTCAATTCTTTTTCCATCCAAAAGGCAACTTGTTGGGGAATAATAATCTTCACTCATACATTTCCTTTTCTCCATCAGAAATTTGAAGATAGTATTTCACTGTATTTTGGCATTAAATGATGCTTGATGAAATTTGCAGCAAGCTTTAATGTTTTCCTCTTTGAAGTTGACTTGTGTTTTCTGTCTGTATGCCTGAGGAATTCTTTATCATGAAACTTAATAGCTTAGCCTGAATTTGTGTCATTTCTAAAAATTCTGTTAAATTTCTTGCTGGTGTATAATGTAATATATTCAGATTTAGTTCTTCCTTTATATCAGAGAAATGTGATTGCACTATATTTCTTAAATTTTTTATTCTATTTACCAGATTTCAAATAAGTAGTTATCCATATATTTGATCACCTTTAGTATGTCTTCTTATCATCACCTCTCAATAATGATCTTCAATATCTGTTTCTTTTTTCTCTTAATTTCCTATAATTGCTTCAAGTGCTTTCATTGTGTCATTTGTTTACTTTTTTTATTGTTTATTGATTTTTGCTATTTCTAATCTATACATTCAATTTGAATATTTTGCCTCTCAATTTCCTCAGCTGTGAAATCTTCTATTTCAGCTCAATTTGCTATCTTTCATCTTATCTTTATGATCCATTTTATTTATTTTTAATTTCTCTTAAAATTTTCTATTATTCAAAATCTTTCTTTGAAAGTCATATTTCATTTAAATTCTTTGTTTTATTTTGCATGTGCTACAAATTCTATTGGCTCTACTTTCCAAATATATCCAATTTCAACCTCTTTTTATAACCTCTGCTGTTACCACTGTCATAATTTATTTTCTGAATTATTGAAACAGCTTCCTAATGTGTCTCTTTGCTTCTGTGTTTGTCCCTTCTATGGCCTATTCTTGAGACCATAGTCAGAAGGTACCATTTAAAATGTTAGATTAAATCTCTCCTCTGTACAAAACACTCCATGTCTTCACTTCTCATTCTGTGTAACAGCCAAAATACTTACGATGGTATAAGGCCCTAGATAATACACTAGCTTCTACCTCCAACACAGTAACTCTTTTATCTCATCTCCTACTAACTTCCACTTAGCTCACTCCATTAAGTGGCACTGGCTATTTCTCACACTTGCCTTTGCTCTTACACTTGCAATTTCTGCTGCCCAGCATTTCACCTTTGCTGTCTGTCTACATGGTTCACTCCCTCCCTTCCAGTCTTTTGCTTATTTGTCACCTTCTTCAGAGAGGATTTTCCTGACCACTCTGTTAAAAATTGAAACCCCTTGTGACAGGATAGTGAGACGCTAGGGAAATTCTTGGGCAAGTGGAATGGGGAAACTGAGACAAGGAAATTAAACAAGGCCAAACAACTTGAACTACTTAGAGCCAGCTAGGGAATCACAAGACCTTATCTGCCCTAATCAAGGACACTTGAAAGCAAATGGATTACACCTCCCCTCCCTAACCAGAGAATACATAGTTTAAATCACCCTGGTCTCGGAAATAGAGAACAAATACCCAATCAATGTCATTTGTGCCAGCTAAACCCAAGGACAGATGAAATCAGGGGAACAAATAACACAAACCCATTAGAGCCAGACAGGCCCAAGATAAAAGAAAAACAGTAAAACAGACCAAAGAGCATCCAAAACTCCCCTCCGTGCTCTTTTTGATGCATCAGCATATTAAAAACACACCTGGAAAGCTGAAGAGTATTCTGCGGAAACCCTCCTCTGAGATTCTCCCCTGAAAAAAAGCAAAGGAGGTAAAAAGCCCTCAGGACAAAGACTCCTGGCGCCTTGCTCCAGAGCAGTCCATGCCCCTGCCCCGGCGTGAACTCTTCTTCTGACACCCTTAGGAGTCCCCATGAAACATGCAGCCAGGGGAGCAGTGGCCAGAGGCAGCTCACCCAGGCTCACCCGATTCCGTCTCCAAGGCCAGTTCCCTCTGTCTCCCCAGTGAGTCTTGCAGTCCTGCCCAGGCTCACTTCTTTCCTGTGACATTTCCTGAGAGCCAAAGCAGAGCCCCGCCTAGGCTCTGGCCTGTTGTTCCTTCTACCCTAATTTCTTCCTTTGTTTCACTGTTCGCAGCTTTAATAAACGACTTTCAAATCCATCTGGACTCCTGTTGAGAGGGTTAACATGAAACGCAGGCAGATAGTGCCGGGGTCCAGTGGGAAAAAAAGGCAGGTGGAACATAGGCAGGGGCAGACACCACAGTTTGAGCAGCCTAATCACAGATACCAACCAAGCAGAACTGATAAAATGTTTCTGGACTCAAAGCAGGAGGCATGGGAAAACAAGGGTGTATGACACACAAAAAAGTTCGGCATAGGAACAGAGAAAGAACACATCGAAACGGGTCCATTGCTGGGCAAGATCAATTGAGGGAATCAGGTGACAAAGGCTAGACATAGAGCAGGCTTGTAGCAAATATGTAATCCTGGACTACAAGGCTTTACTGGGCAGCCCATTATTGGGTCCCCTTGTGGGGAGTCTGAATCTGCTTGTAATAAATTTTCCCCACTTCTGCTTAAATCTTCTGGTCTGCAGAACCATTCTTCGGCGTCATGAGACAGAACCCTGGGGAAAAACACCTCAGCTCACCATTCCAGTTATCATTGTTGTGAGATCTTTCCCATGCAAAGTCAAGAACCCACACTCCACGGGCCAGCCTGTGGTAGACCTGCTCCAGGCAGGCCCATGTCTGTAACACCTTCTCCCCAAGGACTTTCTCTCTTCTCTCTTCTATTTTATTTCTTTATACCATGAGTCATATTCCAATAAGCTGTAAATTTGGGTTTTGTTTGTTTTTAATGTTTCTATTATACTGTAAACTCCATAAAACTAGATGTTTTATCTGGTTTGTTTATTGCCATTTCATCAGTGCCTAGAACAGTGCAAGATCTTACTGTGAGAATTTCTAAATAACATTTCCCTAAACCCTATGGTTATACACTTTTCTTTTGTTTCATACATGAAAACACTTGTTTTGTGATTTATAGAAGTCTTTGTAATTAAATAACAAAACATTCAGCAGTATTACATGTAATCAAGAACAAAAAAGTCTTCTCAAACACTAAAGTGGATCTTTATGGGGAGATTTATAAAATCTTAAACGCCATAATATAAAATTAAAGTCCATGAACTTTTAATTAAAATTCTTTTAATACCTTACATGAAAATGACACATATCTTCAAAAATACTTCACCCACTTGCAACATTACTCTTCGTGAACATGCTCTCTGCTGTTTAATGCCCACCATTCAAAGGTGAGCAGCATGGTTTGCTTCAGCCCTGAAAACTGAGTCATTGAGAGTGCCTAACCCACGATGGATCCACAAACAGGAAATTGACTCTTTTCTTAAAATTCCTACTTTTAATAAACATATGTCCTAATTACATATCTCCATCTTCAGGAAAGAGAAAAGGCCTGTGTAACTGTAATTTTTCTCCAGGGTTCACTTAGTAAGGGCTGTTTATAAATGCTTCCTCTTGCTTCCCTCCCTGCACATGGTCAGAACTAGTCCCATGCCGTTACCATTAAAATTTGTGAGGCTTCATTATCAATAAACTACATTGAGGCAACAAAATGAATGGAATAAATAACAGAAAACATGGGAATGATGAAAATATAGGAACCAGCAAAATATGTACATATGCTGGGACTGATCAGCAGACCCTGAGCCACAGATGAATGGATTATTCTGAAAGAGAAGGCTAAGGGGCTACTTGGCAGGAGGCACGAAACAGCCTCATTCACCTGCCTCCTTAGGCTTTTATTGTAACAACAGCTTGAACTAAAATTAACCTCTAGATATAATCATCAGGGTAAATATCCTTGAGAAAGCACATGCTTCTACAAGGTAGGGTCTAAAGACTAAACATAGGATTCCATCAAAACACTCGGGGGCTCGGGCTTGTTTGGAAAAGTCAAGGCAGGGGCTGCCACCTTCAGCAAGGTCCCCCTAGAGCAGTGATGGCGAACCTATGACACGTGTGTCAGAGGTGACACGCAAACTCATTTTTTTAGTTGATTTTTCTTTGTTAAATGGCATTTAAATATATAAAATAAATATCAAAAATATAAATATTTGTTTTACTATGGTTGAAAATATCAAAAATTTCTATATGTAACATGGCACCAGAGTTAAGTTAGGGTTTTTCAAAATGCTGACACACTGAGCTCAAAAGGTTCACCATCACTGCCTTAGAGGCCCCTGACCTTTTGGAGAATCCTCCTTAGGCACTTTCTAACCAAGTCCCATGCTTCCCCACATACATGAATATTGAAAGAATGGAAAAATACATTGAGATAGCTTGCTAATTTGTTTTTCTTTTCTTATCAGTATTTTGAAATCATATGCATTCTCTGGGAGACATGTCATAGGTCTTTAAGAATATAGAAAAGGAAAGCCAAGGAGTGTGGCATGGATACTTGGAGGATTAGTGTTTTTATTGCTAAAATATTTTAGTCATAACTCAGCATAATAATCTTTCAAAATCACTACTAGTTTCCAAGTAGTGATTTTATATGGAGTGTAAGATAGTTCAAATTAATTTAATTAGCTCTCAGAAAGAAACTATCAGAAATACATGTTTATTGAAATTGAAGATTTTAAATAAAAGAAGTACAGTGGGGCCTTGACTTACGAGTTTAATTCATTCTGAGACCTAGCTCATTAAGGAGCTTGTTAAGGAGTTCATTAACTCAAATTACTCTATCAACTCAATGCAAAAAATTGGCCGAGAGACAGCTGGTATCTCAAAAAACTTGTTAGTTGGGACACTCGTAAGTCAAGGCCCCACTATATATCTTTTTCTATAAATTAGATTTATTTTGATAGTTGATTCCTCAAAGTTTGAAAATAATTTGGAATACATATGATGGAGCAGAAAAGTGTTGCCTTTGTTATTGTATTAGAACCTAACTGGAGCACTTGTATCAATGTTACATACTTTTTGTGACCTGATCAATAATCCTAATAAAAGGGTAATATACAAATTAACCATCACTCCCTCACAAAGATAGTGGCGACCACAGAGCTGGAGTGAGCAGGAGGCTTGGTTGCCCTGGCGATGGAGGAAGCCAAGCTTCCCACCTGCCCTCCCGGTCCTGAGCTCCACTCAAGGCTACAAAGTTTCAATTATAGAAGATAAATAAATCCCAGATATCGGCTTCCAGCTGGCATGGCCTCCACTCAAGGAGGGGCTGGGAACATGGGTTGTCAGGGGCAACCCAGGCTTCGAGCAGGACCAAGGCAACAAAGTTTCAATTATAGAAGTTAAATAAATCCCAGATACCTGCTTCTAGCCTGAGGGTGTGACCAGCCTGAAAATGGCCATCAGCCCCTCACTCAGGCTGGCCAGCAACCCCAGTAGGCCCCCCAACCATGAAGGGGCTGTGGCCAGCCTGCAAACAGCCATCAGCCCCTCACCCAGGCTAGCCAGGCATCCCAGTAGAGACCCCCACTCTGAAGGGAGTGTGGCCAGCCTGAAAACAGCCCTCAGCCCCTCACCCAGGTTGGCCACACCCCTATGGGGTGAGGGTCCCCACTGGGGGGCTTGACTAGCCTGCAAACAGCCATAAGCCCCTCACCCAGGCTGGCCAGGCACCCCAGCAGGACCCCCACCCTGATCTGGGACACATTTCAGGGCAAACCAGCTGGCCCCCACCCATGCACCAGGCCTCTATCCTATATAATAAAAGGGCAATATGAAAATTGACCCTAACAGCAGAACGACTGGGAATGACTGGTCACTATGACACACACTGACCACCAAGGGGCAGACGCTCAATGCAGGAGATGCCCCCTGGTTGTCAGTGCGCTCCAACAGGGGGAGCTCTACTCAGCCACAAGCCAAGCTGCCAGCTGCCAGCACAGTGGTGGTGGCGGGAGCCTCTCCCGCTTTCCTCAGCAGCACTAAGTATGTCTGACTGCAGCTTAGGCCTGCTCCCTGTTGGCAAGTGGACATCCCCTGAGGGCTCCTGGGCTGCCAGAGGGATGTCTGACTGTCCCTGGGGAGTGGGCCTAAGCCAGTAGGTGGTCATCCTCTGAGGGGTCCCAGACTGCGAGAGGGCACAGGCTGGGCTGAGGGACCTCCCCCGAGTGCACAAATTTTTGTGCACCGGGCCTCTAGTGTTCAATAATTGGCACTTATTGTTATTAGTTAACTTGGATACTATAGTGAAATTATTGTGACTGAACATGTAGTAAAGATGTGTTTATCAATAGTTTTGTGTAATTAATTTCTAGCCATTTTAAGGTAGAGTTGGCAAGTAGTCAGAATCATATATGCTTCCTGCATGTAGTTTTCTGGTTGGATTATCGCTAGTGCTTGGGAAGTAAAGGAAACAGATAATATTTCCAAACTATGTCATTTTTATGTTAAATAGGGTTTTCTTTGTATAACTCATCTTGAATAATACTTCTTTTTCCCTATGTAAAACAGTCACAAGAACTGCTTTGAAGAAAAAGATGAAGTTAAACATGAGAAACTAATGTTTTTAGCATTTTTATATGAATGTTGCTTTCTCTTTTCTCATGAAGTCATGATCTTCTGAAAAAATATTTGGAGAATAAAAGAAATGCTGCATGGTCTCAGCTTTAAGGGAAGTCATAGAACCCCTAAAGCTTTATTTGTAAAAGATTGTTAGATAAGAGAAATGACACACCACTGGGGCACACATACTGCACTGTGGGAACTTCAGAGTGAGGATGTTTCTGAGACAGTGTGTTAAACTGTGCAGGTATGTACACAAGCGTAGAGGGTGTGTATGACTTTCCAACAGAAAGATCGCTTTATTTTCAAATCTAATGTGTTTTTGCTACTTTCTAGATTATGCAATGTATTTCACTGGGTAACCATGGCAGTGCAGTAATTCTCAGGTTAAAGCTTTTCCTTGAAACAAAGCTTACTTTTTTCTCTTTTTCTTTCTTTTTAGCAGCAGGAAATGTTTGACTGAAAAGCAAATCACAATCTTTTGAGACTAGATACATGCTGTGTAATTCTGAGTTCAACATGTGTCTTGGGACTGTGTTTAATATTTTTTTTCCTGAGGCAATTCTATTTTGCCTGCCTAGACATGCAAAAGATATTTTTTTCAAGTGTTAAAACTCTCTGTTGATAGAGGCAAGGATGAAAAATTGTAAATTATATTTTGCTTTCTCTTTATAGTATATTCTGACTAAAAACATTTTTTTTTTCCTGTTTGGGCTTATCAGTACCTTCTTTGAAGATATTTTCATGTTTAAGGTAACAGAAATTCAAAAATGAAAGTACTGAAGAAATTTGTTACTGTTAGTCATGTAGAATTTATAAAACACATTTGCTCTCTCTCTGATTTTTCAAAATATGTATATGTGTAAATCATTTTTGATTATTCATTTGTGTTCATGAAATTCAAAGAGAGCATAAAAACAGTTCTCTCTCTCCAAGAGTGAAACTTAAGATAAAAAACCCTGCCTATATTTAAACTCATGTGGACAATAGCTACTTATGCTATATACAGATGTTAATAAGCTCAACAAAGTACATTATTTCATTTGCTTTTCCTCAACCAAACTACTTAGAAGTCAATGGGAACTTGGAATTGTGCCTACTTTACAATTCCTTTGGTTATTTTTTTTTTTCCTAAACGTCCCTTTCTCAAACGTTTGATGTGTAATGTTTGACAAAAACATTGTTTTAGTGCTGAGAGACTGAGTTTTTTTGACCATTGTAAACACAAATAATTAATATAGTCTTTTGGCCATTGTAAACACAAATCATTAATCTAGTTTTTACCTGCATTTACAGTTTTTAAATCTAAGTTATTTTATTCAAATTGACTGCATGGTATATCACTTCCATAGAATGAGATAGCGTTAGCATAAATAATTAGATATTAATGAAGGAAGGAAGAAAGGGAATCAGACATTGTTGAACCTAATGGGCTGGGGAGCTGAATCGGACACAGCCAACTTGCTTCACTAGGAAGTGACAGCTTCACACACTCCCCAGGGGACCACCAGTCCATTCCCCACAGATTACTGGGGGTAGTTATGGAGCAATAAAGAGGGAGGGAGGCACATGTACAACAGGAGCCAAGATGGCAACCACAGAGGTCTGGACGTCTATCTAGCCTGGGAAAAGGGTAAGGTTGGATAAGAGACACAAAACCCCAGGACATCTAGGAAATTAGGAAATTAATTGGTTGGGGGGAGGATCCGGTGCCAGCCCAAGTTACTTGGTTAGTTTGAAGAAGTGCCTGGTCCTTCCCAAGCCCAAGATAATATAAACCCAAGCCTAAGAAAGATAAAGTCTCTCTCTCTCTCTCTCTCTCTCTCTCTCTCTCTCTCTCTCTCTCTCTCTCATATTTTCACTCTCAGGAACACGAGCTGGCCCTGTTTGGTCCAACATTCTCTCCCCTTAGCAAACATGTGGCCCCAGCAGCTGCTTGTGGTGGGCAGTCACTCCGACCAAGTGCAGGCCTAGGCACAGCGTAAGCCTGGAACACATTATGCTAGCCGGATGGGGACAGATAGGAACTAAGCTGCAGCACGGCACAGAATTTTCATTTATTCCAATAAGTACTCATTACTTTATCATTTTTTAAAACTTAAAATAAATAGGAAAATAATTATATTAATTGAAGCTTTTCTCTCTAAAAGTCATAAAGGCTTTGAGTCCACCTGTGAGGCTTTCTCCTCTTTTCTAAACATCCTCCATGTTCCTGGTTTTCCAAGGACTAGGGTGGGAGGAACTGTTTGTCCTACATGCAAGCAAGGAGGAAGTATAACACATTTAAAAACAATAATCAAATCCACTAAAGGTCAGCTGGATGTTTATTATCACTACGAGCTAGAAATTTTAACAATATTAGTGATAAAATGTCACTCTCACCATATTGTCCATTTTACTATCGCCACCACTTTTCCATGTTCTACTTTCAGTTAATAAACTTAACTAATATAATGTTATATGTCAGTTATGTATCAATAAAAAAAAAAATGTATGTCTAGGTAACAAATGTACTACCCTGTAACATCTATCATGTCTCAATTTTAGACAACTTTTTCTCCAGTTAATCCTTTGCTATCAACAAAAAATGTGTGTGTGTGTGTGTGTGTGTGTTTGTGTATGTTTGAATATACATTTAATATTGAATGGTTTGTGTGTTTGTGAATGTGTATGTTTTGGGGGTGGCAATTAGTAATTATTATAAACTACATTTTCCTTTTATTAAATTTACTTTAGACATAATAGAAATATACATTCATAAAAAAGGAAAGATACTCAAGAAAGTTTACATAATCTCCAATTCTATCTCAAAAGGACAACTAATGTTAATTAACCATTTGGTGCATCTCATTCCATAAGCTGGTATTTCTTCCTTCTCATCTTTTTAGACATAGTCTAAACATAAAAAATTTCAATCATTTCAAAATTCAGTTTTCTTACATATGTATTATCTTCTGTATACCATTTATCAAATTAAATAACTTCGCTTCATATGTGTTCCAAATAGCTTGAGTTTTATAAAGTGCTAGTGGCCCGGTGCACAAATTCATGCACAATGAAAGGAAATTAATTAGAAGAAATATTTTAATATTGCCATTCGCCCTTTCTCTATAATAGAAGTGTCAACCAAATTCACAATCTACAATGACAGATCGAAACACACATGTGCATTTAGTGCCAGTGAGAGCTTTATGTGTATTGCGCATGTGCGAGTCAACTTAACCTCTTATATATATAGAATAAACTTACTTAATTAGACCTTCTTTCTGATGTAGCTAAACTTTTTCCTGCCCAGTGAAGCACCCCAACTTCTCTGTCAGGTAATTGTCAGCAACACAGCAGTAAATGTCAACACAAAGCAGATTATTATTGTGGATCACACAGAGAGAACAAAGGTTAAAATATTTAACTGCAGCAGTGTTTGACTATATTCTGTGCAGTGAGAAAACATAAAGTCATTTTCAAGGTCCACCATTTCTTCTTTTCAGTTAGGTCAAGTTTCTAAACTTTCTAAATCTCCATTTTCCGGCTAATGAAAAGAAAATGGGATTCCACTGAGTCTCCTATCTACCTACTCCAGGACTTCTGTGAGGATCAAATGAGATGAGGCCTGGGAAAACGCTTCCCAGAAATTTGGTTACAGTGTAAAATGTTTCCACCTGGCTATAAAGCAAGTCATATTCCTGGGATGAAGAAACTCTAAAGAGGCTAGTTGTTAGGGAGAGGAAACCAGGCATTGCTATGTGATGTCATTACCCAGTGCCCACAGCCACCGTTTCTGGGTTGGGCTGGGCTTTGGGCCACATTTTGTGCCATGAGGTCTCAGCAGTGTCAGCTATAATTTGGTGGGGTGTCACTCTGGGTGGTGGCAGGGCCTGTGTCCCAGTTGGGGGAAGCTGAGTGTTGCTTTGTAGGTGCCAGGTCCACGGTGCCGTTTCTCTGTAAATGACCAGTGTGCGTCACAGCAGTTCCTATGTTGAGCATCTGCCCCCTGGTGGTCAGTGCATGTCATAGCTACCTGTTGGATGAACACTTAGCCTTTTATATAAAGAGATTATATGCACTCAATATACATGCATAAATGTTCTCAAAGAAATTAGCCATTGTGAAATGTTGTATGTATATTTTATGCATATCCAATTTGAAAATTCAAAAGGAAGAAAGAAATCTTTTTATTTACTACTTAGATCTGTTTGCCTTGTAAAAGGTGGTTTTGCATTATATGTGAAACTGAAGAAATAACAGTGCTTAGATAAATTAATAAACACTCATGAAATGTTTATTTCCACTTCAAGTGGTATTGAATTTATAGTATTAAACCTTAACTAATGTGAATCTCTTCTTAGAATATTATTTTCATTTTACCCCAATAGTAAAACACTGTCTAAAAATGAATTTTTAAATAACAAGGTAAATAGGATAAAGAGATACAGTTGCAGCTATTGTGGGGGAAGGTTGGGGGCCTATCCTAATGGGCCACTCCTTTCCTCCCTGAAGCCCACATCCAAGATAGTCTCTGAGTCACCTCCTCAGAATCTCTATGGGCCTCTAAGGCAGTATTTAGTATTTTACTGTAGAGGAAATGTATTTAATATGAAATAACAATCACTTCAATGACAGAACATTTGAGATAATAGAAATAACATATTATTTAATAATGTAAAAATTACAATTTCTTCTTATTCCAAGTAGAGACCATGGTCAGGAGACATATACTGAAATAAATGAGACTAAAGTTTAAACTGTGATAATCAATATATGCTACATGATATAATACTATGTAACAATTCTATAAAAATGAATTCTCTATCATAAGTCAAGTATATTAAGAATTACATGTTTCAAAATGTATACTCAAAAATACTATATTAATGATATGTAACATAGCAAATTCTCCTTTGCAAAATAATGAAAATTTTTTCCACATTATAAATCTGAGAGAATATTTAGTGGGGAACTTTGACAAAGCAGCATAAATCAGCAGATCAATTGTGCCTCAGATCTCAATCAGCTGTGTTTTAAAATCACAGAGCTCTCATTGAAAGTGTTCATCTAACCTACAACAATCAAGGCTTAGCTACAACAAGACTGCGCACAAAGACCACAAGGGGGTGCACCAAGAGTGTCTACCTCAGGTAATTGGGACACTTAGCACAGAAAGCCACTCTATCGACACAGCGAAGCATAGAAAATGCCGAGACAAAGAAACAGGACACAAATGACAGAACTGGAGGAAAGCAGGCTGCTGGATATAGAATTCAAAACCACACTTTTGAGGTCTTTCAAGAGTCTTCTAGAGACTGCCGATAAACTTAATGAGATGTACAAGAAATCTAATGAGACCCTCAATGTTGTGATAAAGGACCAACTAGAAATTAAGCATACACTGACTGAAATAAAGAATATTATACAGACTCCCAACAGCAGACCAGGGGAGCGCAAGAATCAAGTCAAAGATTTGAAATGCGAAGAAGCAAAAAACACCCAACCAGAAAACCAAAATGAAAAAAGAATCTGAAAATACGAAGATAGTGTAAGGAGCCTCTGGGACAGCTTCAAGCGTACCAACATCAGAATTATAGGGGTGCCAGAAGAAGAGAGAGAGCAAGATATTGAAAACCTATTTGAAGAAATAATGACAGAAAACTTCCCCTACCTGGTGAAAGAAATAGACTTACAGGTCCAGGAAGCGCAGAGAACCCCAAACAAAAGGAATCCAAAGAGGACCACACCAAGACACATCATAATTAAAATGCCAAGAGCAAAAGACAAAGAGAGAATCTTAAAAACAGCAAGAGAAAGAAACTCAGTTACCTACAAGGGAATACCCATACGACTGTCAGCTGATTTCTCGACAGAAACTTTGCAGGCCAGAAGGGAGTGGCAAGAAATATTCAAAGTGATGAATACCAAGAACCTACAACCAAGATTACTTTATCCAGCAAAGCTATCATTCAGAATTGAAGGTCAGATAAAGAGCTTCACAGATAAGGAAAAGCTAAAGGAGTTCATCACCACCAAACCAGTATTATATGAACTGCTGAAAGGTATCCTTTAAGAAGAGGAAGAAGAAGAAAAAAGTAAAGATACAAATTGTGAACAACAAATACGCATCTAACAACAAGTGATTCTAAGAATCAAGTGAATAAATCATCCGGTGAACAGAATGAACTGGTGATTATAATAGAATCAGGGACATAGAAAGGGAATGGACTGACTATTCTTGGGGGGAAAGGGGTGTGGGAGATGTGGGAAGAGACTGGACAAAAATCGTGCACCTATGGATGAGGACAGTGGGTGGGGTGCCGGGGTCCAACCCCAGCAGGTCCAGGGGTCCCCAAAGGTGTAGATGGAGTCGGCGAAGAAGGAACGACACGGAGACAGCATTCAGCTGATCAGCAGCCCATCCAGGATCTCCAGCCAGGATCTCCAGCCAAGTTCTGGTCTGGATCTCCAGAGAGGTTCTGCCTAGGATCTCCAGCCAGGTTCTGTGTCCATGTTCTCTTGCTAGGTTCTCCAGCCAGGTTCTGTCCAGGTTCTCCAGCCAGGTTCAGTCACCAGGTTCTAGTCAGGTTCTCTTGCCAATTTCTGTAGTCAGGTTCAGTCCAGGATCTTTTGCCATGTTCTCTCGCTAGGTTCTGTCTCTAGGTTCTGAGGCCAGTTTCTGTCCAGGAACTTTTGCCATGTTCTCTCCAGCGAAGTTCTTCTGTCTCTAGAGAATGTTCTGTGTAGGTTCTGTGCCTAGGTTCGGTCTCTCTTGGTTCTGTCTGCTAAGTTCTGTGTTCTAAGTTCTGTGTTCTAAGTTCTGAGTTCTAAGTTCTGTGTCTTGCTGTCTTATTACATCTGTATTTATACCAGTTGATTCAATCCTATCAATCTCTATTACAAAGGTTAGGGCATTTCTTATCTCCATTCCAGGGAGTAAAGATTATGTAGCTTAAGCATGATTGTTCATAGTTAAAGTGATTAATTACCCACCTGGCACTAGTTAAGAGGTTTTATTCCCTCCCTAACTTCAGGGGAAAATCCCTACCTGGGGAAACAACCTTTCTCAGAGACCTTGGTTAAAACACATAGTGCCAAGAAGGTGAGCAAACATATTAAGAACAGTATGCCATATATGCCAGGTCCCTTGAAACAGCAAGCATGGACCGGCTCCCGGCAGTGGGGAGTGAGGGTGGAGGGTGGGGTGGGAACTTGGAGGAGGGGAGTTATGGGGAGGAAAAAGAGGAACAAATGTAATAATCTGAACAATAAAGATTTTATTTAAAAAAAAAAAGAAAGTGTTCATCTAAAATATTTCCCCTAATCTCATTGCTTCCATATCTTATTGTTAATTCTAAGTTTCCTGAGAGAAGACTTGAATCCAAATCACAAAATAATTGTCTCTAATCTTACTTTTGTTTTATTTTATAAAAATGAAAAATTGTACTTTATAAGTCTGAAGGTCCCACAAGCATAGATTATTATATCTAGTGGTTCTAAAGGGGTTCATTATTATAGTAGGGTATCTTTTACTCAGATGTTAATTCTTATTTCTTTTTTAAAATATATTTTTATTGATTTCAGAGAGGAAGGAAAAGGAACAGAGAGAGAAAAACATCAATGATGAGAGAGAATTATTGATCAGCTGCCTCCTGCATGCCCCACACTGGGAATTGAACCTGCAACCCAGGCATGTGCCCTGTCCAGAATCAAACTATGACCTCCTGGTTCTTAGGGTGATGCTCAACCACTGAGTCTTGCCAGCCCAGCAATTCCTATTTCTTTATACATTCACTAGTGGCCAGCTGCATGAATTCATGCACATCAAAAGGAAATTAATCAGAAGAAATATTTTAATATTGCTATTTGCTCTTTATAATAAAAGTGTCAACCAAATTCACAATCTACAATGACAGATTGAAACACACGCATGCGTTTAGTGCCAGAGAATATTTAGTGGGGAACTTTGAGAGAGCTTTATATGTATCACACATGTGTGAGTCAATTTAGCCTTTATATACATATATAGAATAAACTTGCTTAATTAGACCTGCTTTCTGATGTAGCTAAACTTTTTCCAACCCAGTGAAGCACCCCAACTTCTCTTTCAGGTAATTGTCAGCAACACAACAGTAAATATCAACACGAAGCAGATTATTATTGTAGATCACACAGGGATAATGAAGGATAAAATATTTAACCGCAGCAATGTTTGAAGCTTTCTAAATCTCCATTTTCCGGCTAATGAAAAGAAAATAGGATTCCACCCAATCTTCTATCTACCTACTCCAGGACTTCTGTGAGGATCAAAAGAGATGAGGCGTGGTAAAACGCTTCACAGATATTCGGTTAAAGTGTAAATGTTTCCACCTGCTATAAAGCAAGTCATGTTCCTGGGCTGAAGAAACTCCAAAAAGGCTAGTCATCAGGGAGAGGAAGCTGGGCGTTGCTAGATGACATCATTACCTGGTGCCCACAGCCACCATTTCCGGATTGGGCTGGGCTGCATTTTGTGCCGTGGGGTCTTGGCAGCATCATCTACAATTCGGTGGGCTATAACTCTGGGGTTATGGCGGGGCCTGTGTCCTAGTGGTGGGAAGCCGAGTGTTGCTTTGTTGGTGCCAGGTCCACAGTGGCTTTTCTCTGTAAATGGCCAGTGCATGTCATGGCAGCTCCTGTTTTGAGCGTCTGCCCCCTGGTGGTCAGTGCGTGTCATAGCTACCAGTTGGTGGGACACTTAGCATATTATCCTTTTATAAATATAGACTAGAGGCCCGGTGCACAAATATTTGTGCACTCGGGGGGGAGGGGGGTCCCTCAGCCCGGCCTGTGCCCTATCGCAGTCTGGGACCCCTCGGGAGATAATGACCTGCTGGATTAGGCCTGCTCCCAGGTGGCAGAGGGCAGGCCCAATCCCTAGGTGCAGCCCCTGGTCAGGCTCAGAGCAGGGCCGATTGGGGAGTTGGGGCACCGCCCCCTGTCATGCACAGAGCAGGGTGGATCGGGAGGTTGTGATGCCACCCTCAGTCACGCTCAGGGTAGGGCCGATTGAGGGGTTGGGGCACCGCACCTGTCACACTCAAGGCAGGGTCGATGGGGAGGTTGCGGCACTACCCCCTGTCACGCACAGAGCAGGGCCAATCAGGGGGTTGGGGTGCTGCCCCCTGTCACACACAGAGCAGGGCCCATCAGGGGGTTTGGGGCTCTGTACCCTGTCACGCACAGAGCAGGGACCATTAGGGGTTTGGGGAGCTCCCCCCTGTCACGCACAGAGCAGGGCGGATCAGGGGGTTGGGGCGCCGCCCTCTATCACCCACAGAGCAGGGCCGATGAGGGGGTTGGGGCGCCGCCACTCTCACATTCAGGGCAGGGCTGATGGGGAGGTTATGGCTCTACCCCATCACACACAGAGCAGGGCCCATGGAGGGGGTGTTGGGGTGCCGCTCTCTATCACCCACAGAGCAGGGCCGATCAGGGGGTTGGGGCGCCGCCACTGTCACACTCAGGGCAGGGCCGATGGGGAGGTTATGGCTCTACCCCATCACACACAGAACAGGGCCCGTGGGGGGGTGGTGGTTGGGGCACCGCACCCTGTCACACACAGAGCAGGGCCGATCAGGGGGTTGGGGTGCCGCACCCTGTCACACACAGAGCTGCAGGGCGATCTGGGAGTTGCGGAGCTCCCCACTATCAGGCACAGAGCAGGGCTGATCAGGGGGTTGGGCCGCCTTCCCCTTTCACGAACAGAGCAGGGCAGATAGGGAGGTTGTGGCCTCGCCCCCTGTCACACACAGAGCCTCAGGGTGATCAGGGGGTTTGGGAGCTGCCCTCTGTCACACTGATCCTGGTGCCGGGAGGCCTCTCAGCTCCGCTGATCCCGGTGCTGGGAGGCCTCATGGCTCTGCTGATCCTGGTGCTGGGAGGCACATTACCCTTTTACTATATAGGATAGAGGCCTGGTGCACAGCTGGGGGCCAGCTGGTTTGCCCTGAAGGGTGTCCTGGATCAGGGTGGGGGTCCCCACTGGGGTGCCTGGCCAGTCTGGGTGAGGGGCTGAGGGCTGTTTTCAGGCTGGTGGGTGACTGAAGCTCCCAACTGCTTCTTTTTTTCTTCTTTTTTTTATTCTGGGCCAGCTTTAGCTCTGGCTCCAGCTCTGAGGCCTCTGCTGCTGAAAGCAGGTATCTGGTTTGTTTAGGTTCTATAATCGAAACTCTGTATCAACTCCAGCTCTGAGATCCCGGCGGGCTGAAAGCTGGTTTCTGGGGTTTTGTTTAGCTTCTATATTTGTTACAATGTTTCAAACTGCAAGCTCAGAGGCTGGCAAGGCAGGGGGGGAATGTTGGAGTCCTCCGTCACTGAAGCAAGCAAGCCTCATGTTCGCTTCCAGCTGCCTGGCTGCCGGCCGCCATCTTGGCTGGCAGTTAATTTGCATATCGCCCTGATTAGCCAATGGGAAGGGTAGCAGTCATACGCTAATTACCATGTTTCTCGTTTATTAGATAGGACTAGAGGCCCAGTACACAAAATTCGTGCAGGGGGCTGTGTCCCTCAGCCCAGCCTGCACCCTTTTCAATCTGGGACCCCTTGGGGGATGTCCAATTATTGGTTTAGGGCCAATCCAGGACTGCTGGTTCCTAAATGCTTGCCTGCCTGCTTGCCTGATTGCCCCTAACTGCTTCTGCCTGAAAGCCTGATCGCTCCCTAACTGCTCCCCTGCTGGCCAATCGCCTTCAACTGCCCTCCCCTGCAGGCCTGGTCACCCCCAATATCCCTCCCCTGCTGGCTATCTTGTGATGGCCATCTTGTGATGACATGAGGGTGGCCATCTTGTGGCAGCCATCTTGTGATGACCTCATATGTGGCGCCACCTAGGCTTTTATTATATAGGATAATTCTTTAAAGTGAGACATGCTCAAAGTAGAATCTCCTTAATTGTCTGTCCTTTTGGTTACTGGTTCTTTAAATTGTCGTTATGTCATAGTGCCTTGACCAGCACATAAAGGTAGGCAAGGAATGACAAAACCTTTTCTAAGCACTTGTGCTCCCCTTTGCCTTCCTGACTTTCTGACAAAGAGATTTCTGCCTCCATGTTTTAGCTTCTGTATCTCTGTCTTTATGTGGCATTTCTACAGACTCCTTTTTTGGCTCTTTAAGCTTCATCTTTCTATTTGGTTTTGCTTGTGTCTCTGTTAGTTTGTCTTCTTTGTAATCATGGGTTAGAAACAACTGATTTTACCTCTCCTACCTTGTGAGTTCTAAACTCAAAAGTGTAACTGCCTACTGTCTTTTTTGTCCTTGCCCTCCCTCAAATATCTCAGAATCAAAATGTGCAGAACTAAAACTGGTACTTCCTTCCTGATTTTTCTTTCCCAGTTTTCTCTCTCTTTCTCTCTCTCTCTCTCTTTCACTGTTGGTCAATTATGGCAACATCCTACTCAGTATATTTGACTTCTTCCACTGATCATTGCTATATCTAATTGGACAACCAACCCATTATTTCCAGATGAATCCCCAACATTCTCTTCCAGATGTTACAGAATACCTTGATTTAGCATGACATCACCTCAGGTTTGGTTTCTTTTATTCCCAAAGGAGATAAAAATGATCATAGTAATTCCATACCCAAATTCTTTAGAATTAACTCAGTTTCTTACAATGTTATATTAACATGCATTTTTAAATTTTTATAAATGTTATTGGGTTGTTGTTATATAGAAAACTGAGCACTCAGTTTATGCCAATAAACAGATGGATTTTTAAAAAATACTACCTGAATATCATGAAGATATATGTTTGTCTGATTAAAAAAAAAATGCTTCTAGCTATGTGGGAGTATTTTCAACTTTTGTTTTTCTAGAACATTATTCCTAGAAAAGTGGCAGCTAATTAAATTGCCTGACCCGAAAACCACAATGTTTTGAAGGTATAAAACTTTGGTTTTTGTTTGGGTTCAATTGTAGTTTTTGTTTCTGTGTGAAAGAGAAGCTAAATGTTAGTGAGAAGGAAGTTTGTGGTTTTAGTTATCTGTGAGAAATTTGAAAGTAACTTGGCTAAATAAAATACTCTTCTTAAGTATCTTTTTTTTTTCATTCCCAGTTCCACTTTGTAGGACCAGTTACCACAAAGTAATTTGACATGTTCTCTGCCTAAGGGAAAGGACTGGGATTCAATTGAACCAGGAAGGAGTTGATTTGCTGCTGTATAGTGTTTGTAGGGGAAAGAAGAAATTTAGTAGTCTAGGTTCAGTTTTATAATGACCAGCTCCAGAGAAACTGTTTGAACGATTTACTACCAGTTTTAAAAGTATCTTTTCTTTGGAAACTAAAGAGAAAATAAAGAAATGGGACTACATCAAAATAAAAAGCTTCTGCACAGCAAAAGAAACCATCAACAAAACAACAAGAAAGCCCACTGCATGGGAGAACATATTTGCCAATGTTATCACCGATAAGGGTTTAATCTCCAACATTTATAGGCAACTCATACAACTTAACAAAAGGAAGATAAACAATCCAATCAAAAAATGGGCAAAGGACCTAAATAGATATCTTTCAAAAGAGGACATTCAGAAAGCCAAGAGACATGAAAACATGCTCAAAGTCACTAATCATCCGAGAGATGCAAATCAAAACAACAATGAGGTATCATCTCACACCTGTCAGAATGGCTATCATCAACAAATGACAAGTGCTGGAGAGGATGCGGAGAAAAGGGGACACTCATGCACTGCTGGTGGGACTGCAGACTGGTGCAGCCACTATGGAAGACAGTATGGAGTTTCCTCAAAAAACTAAAAATGGAACTCCCATTTGACCCAGTGATCCCACTTCTAGGAATATATCCCAAGAAACCAGAAACACCAATCAGAAAGGATATATGCATCCCTATGTTCATAGCAGCACAATTTACCATAGCTAAGATTTGGAAACAGCCTAAGTGCCCATCAGTAGATGAATGGATTAGAAAACTGTGGTACATCTACAGGATGGAATACTATGCTGCTATAAAAAAGAAGGAATTCTTACCATTTGCAACAACATGGATGGAACTGGAGAGCATTATGCTAAGTGAAATAAGCCAGTCAATGAAAGAAAAATACCACATGATCTCACTCATTTATGGACAATAAAGGCCATTATAAACTGATGAACAAAAATAGATACAGAGGCAGAGCAACATTGAACAGACTGTCAAACTACAGCGGGAAGGCCGGGAAGGGTTGGGGGGGGCTGGAGGGGGGGTGTAAGAGATCAACCGAAGGACTTGTATGCATGCATATAAGCATAACCAATGGACACAAGACACTGGGGGGTAGGGGAGGCCAGGGAAAGGGCAAGGTGTGGGGGGAAGGAGACATAATACTCCTTGTAATACTTTAAGCAATAAAACAAAATTTTAAAAAAAGTATCTTTTCTTTTATAAAGCTCAAAGGCTCCTGATATAGAACTTTATGTAATAATGCATGTTATATTCTTAGGAATTTGAGTGAGAAAAATGGTGTAAAGCAAGGAAGGAGAGAAGACTGATTCTCCTAGGAGCTCCCATTCTAGAGGACATCAATTACAGCGACCTGTGCAATTAAGTTCTCATTTCCAAGTGGCACAGAGGGCACTGAGCTTTTTCTTTCTCCTAATGGTCAATCAGAAAAGAAAAGAGAGCATCTGTCCTTGATTAATGAGAACAAAGCAAAGCTGGTTGGACATAAATATGGATTTTAAAACCCAAAGAAGTCGCCTTTCATTATTCCTTTCAAATATTCATAAAACGAAATTCACAAGTTTGTCGCTGTCACAAATTTCTGAAGAGATCATTGAATGAAAGAAAAGTTTGACAGAAATAGTTTATACACTAATTTCTTAGTCATAAACATTTATCAAGTTGCAGATACTTTTCATCTCATTATTTATACAAGAAATTGATGACAGGCTGTTAAAGTATAATTAATCACAAGACATATAGCAAAATCATTTAAATGTGCTAGTGCTCCTTTTCCTATCACCTTATTTTCTTGTTTTAGAGATAAGGTAATGCTTATTCTCTAGAGCAGTGATGGCGAACCTTTTGAGCTCAGCGTGTCAGCATTTTGAAAAACCCTAACTTAACTCTGGTGCCGTGTCACATATAGAAATTTTTTGATATTTGCAACCATAGTAAAACAAAGATTTACAGTTTTGATATTTATTTTATATATTTAAATTCCATTTAATAAAGAAAAATCAACCAAAAAAATGAGTTCACGTGTCACCTCTGACATGCATGTCATAGGTTCGCCATCACTGCTCTAGAGTCTACAGATTCCAGAAAAGTGCCTTACCAAGTAGAGAGTCCATTCTTACTAGAGCATACAGTATTTTAATTTTTTAAAATGTTTTTATTTTTTCTTTCTTTTTTTAAAAAATATATTTTTTTGATTTTTTACAGAGAGGAAAGGAGAAGGATAGAGAGTTAGAAACATCGATGAGAGAGAAACATCAGTCAACTGCCTCCTGCACACCTCCTACTGGTGATGTGCCCACAACCAAGGTACATGCCCTTGACCGGAATCGAACCTGGGACCTTTCAGTCCACAGGCCGATGCTCTATCCACTGAGCCAAACCGGTTAGGGCCAGTATTTTAATTTTTTAAATTGCAAAGCAGTTTCAATAACTCCATCAACTGTATTCTTATTTAAACCTTGGGATGATTTATTTAGTGTGTAGTCTCTGGCAGTGTTTCTTAATTACAATCTAGTTTTCATTTGTCTACTCTGAGTTTGCATTTATCTCTTGACCAAGTCACCAAAACAATCTAATTTTTAAAACCTATTTACCAGTTTTCTCATTAGTTTTTTCCTCTGGTTTCATTTTTAATATAATCGGTTAACAGACTGGTATCTTTTCAATAGGTTTTTAAGATCACTTTATTATTGATATGCTCTATGGTTCATATAACATGAATACTATATGAATGTAAAATGGATTCTTGAACCCATTATACATGTAATTTGTTTTAAATTTGAAAACTTCTTTTGGTGAATCATCACCTGGTAATTCTGATCTACTTTTGTCATTAGTAAAAGCATAATGATGCTTTTGAAATTTTTTTTCTGCTATGATAAAACTAAGAGTATTTATTTTTAGTAATATATAATTAAGGATATGTATTCTTTTATTCAAATTAAAATATCATTCTTTTAATTGTATGCTTTTTAACATTTTATTTTAGAAAATGAAAACTCTCTCTTATAGTTTCCATGAAAACCCAAAATGGTTATTTTGGAAGATTTTGAATATATTCAGTGAATCTGGCTTGTATCTTCCATCGGTAATAATGTCAACGCATTGACTGGGTAAGGCTTCTCCAGAAGATGGGGTTAAATTCAGTGGCTGTGCAATTCTCATGACCTTTTTCAGATACTGGAGATAACTTAGTGATTTCCCATTTCTCAGCTATAATAATTCTTTTGAATGTTGTGAACTTTTTAAAAATGTCACTAAAATGTTAACTTTTTTTTCCTTCACACCTTTGTGGGTTTTGACTATACTAGCCTGGGTGCTAAAAAATCTATTGCAAATATCTTTAACAAACTCTATAACTATTCCTCAACTTATAGGTAACCCTATTTCACACTTGAATGCATGATTTATGGCATCGATTAATCAATGATCTAGTTTTCTGAAAGGACATAGAATAAAATTACTAGTTTTCTTTTTATTCGTGATTGTTTATTTAAAATAGCTATTTTTTTTTATTTTCACACTTATACTGTGTTGTTCATATGCTTTTTGTACAATTTTTTTGTTAAACTCCAAGAACATATAACCATTAAAGCAGTGGAAACCCCCACAAAAGACAAATACATCTAAAAAGTAAAAAGTTTATATAAAAAATAAACATTTAAAATCCTCAGAAAGAAACAGAAAAATAATATGAGTAAATACCACAGATACCTGACAGATCTGGATCATTTACTATGTGCCCAGCTCTCTTCTAAGGACTGTGCATTCCCATTAATGGAAAAAGAGACAAACGCATATCCCCACTCACAAAACGACTTAGAGAAAATACCTGGCTCTAAATCTGAAATGCATAACTCAAGAGGACATAACTTTTAACCTCTCCACTAAGAGTTGAACTATATATAATTATTTCCATTAGGAATGAAGGAGTTCAGAACACGGTACCCCCAAAGATGTCACTCTGACATCAAAGAGGAAAAATTGAGACTGAGAGAATTCTATATAGACTTTGTTAAAATAATTATTATCTTCCTTAGTTCCTCATTCCAATTATGTAAAGTTCAATTATGTAACTAATCCTGGTGTTCAAAATCACAATACCTGTGACTCTGACAGGTTCTGTAGCAGATGCATGGAGCTGTGACTTGGTGGAGCCTTCCAGAGGACTGAAAATGTTTTATTTCCTGATTCGAGTGCTTTTTACACAGCAGGGCTCACTTTTGGAAGATTCATAGGGTACACTTATTTGTGCATTTTTCTCCATGTAGGTTATGCTTTAATAAACATTTTCTTAAATAAATGCATGGAGATGTTAAAGAAGATTAAATATATGTCTAATACCAGTTCCAGAAAAGGGAAATAAAAAATGGAGAAGAGATTCACAAATAATCTTAGCTGAGAATTTTACAGAAATAAATGAAGCCTTAAAATCTTCAGAAATTGAAAACAAACATAAAACTTCTCAGGTTTCTGGAGCAGGCATAGTTGTACGTATTAAAAAAACAAAATAAGAATCACTTCTAGTAAGTTACATAAGAAAGCAAGATACAAAATAAAATATATAACATTCCAGTTAGTAATAAGTAGAAAAAATAAAACAGAGAAAGAGGCTATGAAATATTGGGTTTGGGGATCAATGTTGAAATCTTAAATAGAGGTTATAGAGCTAGCCTTACTGACTGCAAAGAGACATAAAATATTCAGATGCAGGTAGATAGATAGATGGGGTAATGGGAATTTATATGAGAGGAGAAAGTGAGGCTTTCTTCTACCAATATTGTAGTTAATTTTCCATAGTTAAATCATAATTCAGTTAAATATTGCCAGATTATGAGGAATATGCCACTGTGTTATATAATGACTAAAAGCCCAGTGCATGAAATTTGTGCATGGGGGTGTGGAGGGAGGGGTGGTTCTCAGCCTGGTCTGCACCCTCTTGCAATCCGGGACCCCTGTAGGATCGGGCCTAAACCAGAAGTCACATCCTTCTTGCAACCTGGGACCACTGGCTCCTAACAACTCACGTGCCTGCCTGATTGCCCCTAACCACTTTGCCTGCCTGCCTGATTGCCCCTAACCACTCTGCCTGTCTGCCTGATTGCCCCTAACCACTCTGCCTGTCTGCCTGATTGCCCCTAACCACCTCTGCCTCAGCCTCCTCCACAGCAGCTTCATCTGAGGAGGATGTCCAGAATGACGTCCGGCAGTTTGTTCAGCTGTCCGGTCTAATTCGCATATTACACTTTTATTATTATAGATTATTATTATAGATTCTATAGAATAACAGTATTTATCAATTAGTAACATATTATATCATTTGCACTCTCCCCTTCTTTATCTTATGGTCTTTTTTTCCTCCCTGTCCTCATCCTCCTCTCCCTCCCCTGTCCCTCTTCATCAAGCTCCCCCTTGCACCTTCTCTCTTATACACTAAGTAAATGAAGCATAACGTGGCTTTCACCATCATTCTCTAGATACTTGAAAGGGAAAAATAACAAAGGACTATACTATTTAACAAGACTTACAGAAAAATAATAAAAATTACATATTTTTCCCCAGTACTTGTATGAGTGTTGGACAGAGTTCATGCAAATAGACTTGATGATTTGGAGCCAGTCAGCCCAATAATATAGATTTTACAAATCTCTAGGAGTGAAATAAGTCTGAGCCTGTCTAACATCAAAGCTGATATTGTTTAAAAGAGGCCTCCTTTACCTGGCCAGTGTAGCTCAGTGGTTGGGCATCAACCTATGAACCAAAAGATCACGGTTCAATTCCTGGTCAGAGCACATGCCAGTAGGGGTGTTCAGGAGGCAGCTGATCAATGATTCTCTCTCATCACCAATGTTTCCATCTCGCCCTCTCCCTTCTTCTCTGAAATCAATAAAAATATACTTAATAAATAAATAAAAGAGGCCACCTTTGAAGCACATGGAAGGAGACTGAGTAGAGGACAGAGTACTTCTTTCTTACACACTTACTCTCACACATTACACACACATACTTATGCATTATGATTGTGGAATTATATATTGGATAACCATTTGAATCTACCAGACATCACAATCTTTCACCATCAAATACCTTAGCATGTACCTTCTGACAACAAAGATATTTTCCTACATAACAAAACAATGATCAAATCCTGAAAATTTTACATTATTACAACACTGTTATCTATAATACAGTCTTTATTCTAATATTTCTAATTGCTCTAGTAATATCCTGCATCCAGGATCTACTGTTGCCTTTAATCACCATGCTCTTTTAGCCTCAACATTTTAATAGTAACAGTTCCTCACTCTTTCTGGTCTTTCAGGACATTGACCTTTCTCAAGCTATTTTTATTCTCTCTTCAAAAGGTGTGCTTTTAATCAGTAATGCAAAAGAATTCAGGTCATTGTCTTTTCATCTTTCTCTGACAGGGAACAATGTTTTGTTTTTTAATATCCCACTGTGGCTTCAAAAGACATTCATCACCCCAGGAAAATGATAATAGTTGCTATCATACTAAACACATGAATAAAAATACCCTAATGACTCATTGTGACAAAAGTGTATTAGGTGATGTTTTACTTCACTAATAAATATATGCCATATTATTTATAATTTCAATGAAAACTATAAACGTCGCAATATTAGAATATTGCCTATTTTGCTTTTATTTCATTATGAGTTTGAAACAAAACATACAGCTTTTAACATTGTATTGATTTTACCTCAATTGTAATTCAAATTTCAAACACATTCATCATGATTTCAATGAAATGGCATATATAAATTGTTCTTTAGTTCAGATTAATTTTAAATCAGTTTTGCAAACCATAAAACACAGAATATAAAAAGTCTAAGTGGACATTAGATGACTCTTTGCTCCAGACCAATGGTTTTAGATACTTTTATATTCTGAAAGCTACAATCTAAACATGGTTTCAATGAAGATCAAATACACTTAAGAGCCATCTCATATTCATTCTAATTTCAGCTGGGAAAATGCTTGGAATACAAAATAACTGTTTTCATCTCTATAAAACAAGGCTAGAAGCTTTTTTTTTTACTTCTCGCACTTGCATATGATTTAAGAAAAAGCAAGTTGTTAATTAGAAGATTTTTTGAATAGTTAAGAACTTATGATAATGTGTTATCATCCACAGAACTTCATTTTTTCCCCGGTGGTCAGCACACATCATAGCGACCGGTTGTTCGACGGTTCGATTGTTCAGTTGTTTGGTTGTTCCGCCATTTGGTCTATTTGCATATTAGGGTTTTAGATATATAGATTCTTTTAAAAAATTACCAATCTATTCTTTTTTTATTATTAAATTTATTGGGGTCAACATGAACATGTAGATTTCAGGTGTGGGTTTCCATGTTACAAGATCTGTATATTGCACTATGTGCCCACTACTCAAAGTCAAATCTCCTCTCACCATATGAGGACTTCCTTTCCCCCAATTTACTCTTATCTAGTTTTTTAGGTAAATTTTAGAATCACTCCACATATTTCCAATAGGCTATTTTTAGAGCATTTTTATGTTCATAGCAAATTTGAGTGGAAAATACAGAGTTCCTAAATACTCTCTGCTCTACTCCAGCCTCACTCACTATCATCCTGCCCAGCCACAGCAATACATTGGTTACGTTGGTGAACCTGCGTTATTAACACGTTATTGTCACCCAAAGTTCATAGTTTACATTAGGGTTCAGTCTTGGTGGTGTGCATTCTGTGGACTGGGACACTGTAAAATAATATGTATCCACCATTATGTATCATTGCTCTAAGAATACTTTGTGCTCCACCTGTTCATCCTTCTCTTCCCTCTAAACACTGGTGAACACTCATCTTCTTATTGTATCCATAGTTTTGCCTTTCCAGAATGTCAGATATTGGAACCATACAGTAGTCTTTAAAGCTTGGCTTCTTTCACTTAGCAATACGCATCTAAGAGTCCTCTATGGCTTTTCATGGCCTGAAAAGTCATTTCTATTTTAGCACTGAATAAAATTCCATTGTGTGTACCACAGTTTGTTATTCATTCACCTACTGAAGGATATTTTGTTACTTCCAAGTTTGGGCAATTATGGAACGTTTCTATAAACATCTGTGTGCAGGCATTTTTTTGTAGACATAACTTTTCAACTCATTTGGGTAAATATGGAGGAGCAGGCCTATGGATTATATAGTAAAAATACGTTTAGTTTTGTAGGAAACCACCATATTCTTCCAAAGTGGCTATACCACTTTACATTCTGACTAGCAAGGGGATGAGTTTCTGCTAACGCACATCCTCTCCAGCATTTGGTGTTGTCAGTGCTTTGGGTTTTGGACATTTGAATAGATGTATAGTGGTATCTTCTTGTTTTAATTTGCAATATTCCTTAGTGACATGTAGTGTTGAGCATGTTTTTATATGCTTATTTGCCATCTGTATATCTTTATTACTGATATGTCAGTTCAGATCTTTTGCCCGTTTTTTAATCAGATTGTTCAGTTTTAAGAGTTCATTGTATGTTTTGGATAAGAATTCTTTATCAGATGTTTTTTTACAAATATTTTCTCCCAGTGGCTTGTTTTTTCATTTTCATGAGAGTGTCTTTGGCAGAACAGAAGTTTTTAATTTTAATAAAAGCCAACTTATCAATCCTTTTTTTTTTATGGGTCATGCCTTTGGTTCTGTATCCAAAAAGTCATCGTCAAACCTCAAATCATCTAGATTTCCTCCTACAATACCCTCTAGGTGTTTCATGTTTTTGTAGTTTACATTTAGGTCTATGATCCAATTTTAGTTAATTTTTTTGAAGGATGTAAGGTCTGTGTTTAGAACCATTTCCTGTGTGCATTTGGATGTCTAGTGATTCCAGCATCATTTGTTGAAAAGAAAATCTTTGCTCCATTATATTGTCTTTGCTCCTTTGCCAAAGATCAGTTGACTATTTGTACGGATCTTTTTCTGGGCTCTTTATTCTGTTCCATTTATCTCTTTGTCTGTTCTTTCACCAGTGATACATATCTTGATTACTATACCTTTATAGTAAGTCTTGAAGTTGAACAGTACAGATATTTGATAGTGAGCAATAGCTATGTTTAGAGTCATGTAGCTAACTCTATAAAATGACTGTGATGGCATTCTATTTTTTTCATATATTGGTAATAATTTATAAAACATTATGAGAAGTGTTTTGTAAAAAAATTTTAGACTATTAGCGTTCTTATTAGATAAAACAATACAGTAGATAGAATCTCAGATCGCAATTTCTGAAGAATCAGGATGATTTCCTAAAAATAAAATCCTACACCTGATATATACTTATTTTTCCTTGTAGTTATTTTAATGTTCTATTTTAAGAAAAATATTTAAACATTTAAATTTTCTTGGCCCCTAATGTGAACCTATAACATCTAATCATTTGTTTTTATGAATCTGATTATTGCAGCACCAATGACCTTTGAGAACATCCTTTTCCTGTTGGCTTGAAATGCCAGTTTTACCATATGGTAAATGCCTATGCTATTTTAAGTCCAGCAGGCTACTTTTTCACTGAATTGAACACCCATTTTTGGGCTTGGGCCACATTGTTTTAAGGATGACATATATGCATTATTTTATAATATCTGGTCTCATACTATCTCCCTAAATCTAAGATGGGCTTTTAATTTCAGACGTTTTCAGATCCAGAAGCCTTTGGGGAAAGGTGTAGAGAAAACCTTTGCAGCGAACAGACCCAAGAAGAGTCTCATTTCTTTCCTCTGCTATAGGTAAAGCCTGATACCTCCCCTCCACTTCTATTTCCTGGTGCAAAAATTCAAAGATGCTAGAATCTCAGCTTTGTCTGACTTCTATTGGCAGAAACAAAATTGACATGCTCATTTCATGAAGTTTATTCTATGTGCTGTGCCAGATGGAAACTTAGAGCATCTAAAAACTATGTTGAATCCCAATACTTCAAATATATTTTACTCCCAAAGATACTACACCACTTTCTCATTTTTGGATTGAAAATGACAAAATTTCAACTTCTTAAAGTCTGGAATTTTTTTGGAAGTTGGTTGAGGATGGGAGATAGGCCTAAATCTACTTCTAAATCTCCCTTCCATCTATTCTTATCACTGTTATATCTAGTAGTTATTGTTTGAAAATTTCAGCATATAAATGTTCTATTCCTCTTTTTCAATATTAACACAGGGTTGTCCCTAATCATGTATTTATTTGGTCATTAGATGGGATTTTGATGCCAGTTATAGAGAAAAAACAAACACAAAGACATCTGGTGGAGATTCCCTCAATTAAGTGTATTTAATTCATAAATATACATAGATCTAAATTTATCTTATAATCTTTTCCAACTGTAATAATAGAGCACTCCTTTTTCCACCTAACACCAATTCCTTCAAACGCCTTATGTTATGGGCCTTTCTGTAACTTCACTGTGAGTTACCCCCACTCATTCTCTACTACAGGTCTCTTAAATAGTTTCCAATCTCTTCTTTTAAAAAATAATTGTAGACCTGGCCAGTTTGGATCAGTGGATAGAGTGTCAGCCTGCAGACTGAAGAGTCCCGGGTTTGATTCCAGTCAAGGGCACATGTCCACGTTGCAGGCTCGATCCCCAGTAGGAGGTGTGCAGGAGGCAGCCGACCAATGATTCTCTCTCATCATTGATGTTTCGATAACTCTCTGTTTCAATAAAAAATTATATATATATATATATATATATATATATATATATATATATATATATATATATATATATAATTGTAAACTATTTCCAGATGCCTCATTTACCTCTGGCTAGATCTCTTTCTATTTTCTGCTTACTTCTCAAAAAGTTTCTCATTACCACTGTACTTTCTTACATCTATTTTCTCAATTTTCTCCAATTGGGTTTATGTTCACTTTACCTCAACTAAATTAATTAATGTACTCCTTTTCTCTCAATATGATGAACATCTTTCAGTCCACTCTCTTCTCTTGGATTCCCTGACACACTACTGTCTGATATTCCTCCTCTCTCTCCACCTACTTCACCTTCATATCTTTTATATTCTCCTTCCCAACATATGGCCATGAATTTGGGAGCTTCTAAGGGATTGACCCTGGGTCCTTCTCTCATGCTATAATTTCTCAGTAATCTACTTGCAGATAATCTGCCAATTTTCATCTTTCATCCATTCTTCTCCTCTGAGCATCAGACTATAGAGTCTTTCTTGCTTCCAGAAGATAATTGTAACCTGAAAAACCTCTTTCTAAATAATTTTTATTTCAAAAAATTAACAAAACTAAATTATTCCCATTGGAATTAATGGTACACAATTATTTCAGTAATTAAATAAGTATACATAGGATATTCAGTGTTTGCATAATATAAACATTAAATGCAAAATATAGTAATGAATTATCTTTTCAGAAATCAAATCAGAAAATCATCTCTCACCTCCTTTTTAATAAACGTCAATAGTCTTTCATTACTTTTAAAATCTTTAATCTGGCCTAGTTAGAGTTTACCAATACCCCTCCCCAGCATTGTCTTGCTAAATTCTCTCCTTCCTTCAGATTTCAGTTCAATTATCACCTCCTTAATGAAAATTCCAAATGCCTTCATTGGTCAAATATTCCCACTTGTCTCTGTGCAATTCTTTTTGAGAGTTGTCGCTGTTTGATTTTAAATTTATTTTATGATTATTTGATAATGGGGAGTAGATTTCACAAGGCCTGGAATTTTGTCTTATTTGTTAATTTCATCATTAGAAAGTAGTACAGTGCCTGGCATGTTGTAGGCACTTGTGGAATGAATGAAAAGAAGGAGGAATAAATGGAATTTCCCCAGTTTTCCTTTTTTAAATCATGAAACATTTTGGATTATGAAGTGTAGCTTCCGGTTAAGTCTATGAATGTTGATTCATGGTTCTTTTGTATTATTTTCTAAATAGTTGTCTCTATACTTATATTTTTGATGTAATTGTTATTTTAAATGCTCTTTAAAGTCTTGAGTGATTGAGGGTTTATCCCTCAAGCTTTATTTAATTCTAACTTTCTTATATTTTTTTCTGAATTTAATTGCTGGATAATAGTCCAGTCTTCAACTCTTTTCTGAGTGTTTCAGTTTATACAGCACCGACACTCAACCAATTTTTCTGGGTTGTGGATTTTAATTTATGCATCTCTGCAGTCTTTTCTTCTTCTTCAACACAGAATTTTGAAAACTTTCTGAAAAATTTTTCAGGTGTTAACAAAAGCATGTCCTCTCTCAGTTCCAATCACAAAGAGCCTTAATGAGGTGAAGATGATGTATCCTGACATGTAGTGATTTGCTCATTATCCTACTAAAAGTACATATTCTTTTTAAGGAAACATATTTATTTATTAAACTTACTTGCAGACTTATTTCTTTGAGGATTATTATTGTAGCATTACAAACTAAAGGAACATGTTAAGTGTTTAATTTTTAATTTTTCTTACACAGTATTGCACAAAAATAATTTCTTCAAAAGTGTTTTAGTGTCCCATACATGCCCGCCCACATACCAAACCTTCTTGTGAAATAAACCTTCAGAAGATAAAGCCAGACGAGCTCCTTGCTCCATGACAGATGAACAAAAGTACTGATTTTATCTTTTCTGTTTATGTACTCTACTGTCAGTATCACCGGAGAACTTCAAAAAACAACCATCCGATTTGCATTCAGAATGATTCTGCATTTCAGTACATATAGTTTCATCTGTACACTCCCTTGAGTAAACTTTCAGAAAAAACAATTTCATTTCTCAATTAGAGAGAAGTTTAATGCTCGGCTGAGCTATTACACTAACGCTAAAGAAAGATGAGTGAATAAACATGTTCAATGTCTGCTATCAGCTCCACTCATATTTGGATGAAGGAGGAACAAGCTAGGTAGCAGAAGTGTGTTGGCTGATTGAAAAAGGGGAGCTAATCACCATCTGAATGTCAAATACAAGGATATCACCGGAACAAATTCTCCAGACTTCACAGGTTTACCTTGCTTCAAGCAAGCCATATTTTGTTTAACTGTTCCTGGTCATAATATTTTTGTTGTGTGAAATTTCACATAGATGAAACTGTGGAAAAGTATTTCTCCTAGTACACCCTGTTATGTGTTACAAGTACATTTATATAAAGGAGCTTCATTTCCAGAATATCCATCAATGGATAAATCCGTATATTATATTATATTTTGAAAGTTTTAACAGTTTTCTGGTCCTTTCTATTCTATCAGTTAATACCCCTTATTAAATTCACTATTATTGTGATGTAATATCCAAACAATTGCAGGTATAATATATATTATAAGACACACTTTTGGCTGTTTGAGTCTCTAGCAGAGTCATTAGCACAATCTAAAAGCTAGGATTATGACATGATATGAACTACTCGATAGCTATAATAGTCAATTTGGTTAGAAATAAAGGTGTTTTTAAATTTTTGTATCTTTTTTATTTGAAGTAGTATAACTAGAGGAACAATCTAAGATACATGTTGGCTTAGGTTGGGAACTATAATAGAGACACCACTGACTAAAACACCACCCCCCAGATATATTTCAAAGATATTACCTGTTAATATAAAGGTAAGCTGACAATTCTCTCACAAAGAAGTAATTCCATTTTTATGATGTTCTTCATCAGCAACTCAAAGGAACATAATTGCTCTTCTAACCTTGAGATAGAAAAATCTGTTCTTGTAAGACATTTAATTCTTTATTTTTTCCTCAAAAATTTTCCTATTACAAAAGATATATATGTATATATATAATTTATTGCATTCTTTCTAAACATATTACTAGTGCTTCCATATAAAATATAATACTGAATAAAAACATCTAATGAAAAGAATTTATTTTTTACTTTAGAATCTCATTATCTAACCAGAGAATGCAATTACTCTCAGAATACGAGGCATGCTGAAACAGAGTAAATGATGTTATTATGTGTAAGTGTTATCCACTTGACTTATTTTCTTACTCTTCTGTTCTCTGAAATTATAAAAGTAGAGAATAAAAATAATAAAAAATATTCAGTATGTTTTACTTTGTGTGAATTTTATGTTTTATGTACAAATAAGAAAGCAAGAAAAAGGTGATTAAATTGCAGCAACACATTTAATTCTCCCCAATAGCTTGCATTTTGGGGGAAGATAGATAAGCTCAAATATTAAGTCCCAAGACTTTAGGGTGTTAATGCTTTACTTCTAACATGGTTTTGGAAAACAAATCAGCCAGAGATAAGGATTTGGATCAATGGTCCTTAATTTGGGAGTGTAGCATAATCCCCTCTGAATTTTGATAAAAGCTATGGAAACTTCATTGTTAAAAAAAATGCTAGTGAAAATAAACTAAACTTTAGCATAATTTCAAAGGCCCCTGAAATCTTTCAATGTACTTTGTTTTAAGGAACCTTCATCTAAAACAGTGATTCTCAACCTTCTGGCCCTTTAAATACAGTTCTTCATGTTGTGACCCAAACATAAAATTATTTTTGTTACTACTTCATAACTTAATGTTACTACTGTTATGAATTGTAATGTAAATATCTGATATGCAGGATGGTCTTAGGCGATCCCTGTGAAAGGGTCGTTCGACCACCAAAGAGGTCGCGACCCACAGGTTGAGAACCGCTGATCTAAAATATCTCCATTAATGTAGTTAAAATTAATCTTTCAAAATTAGAACAATACATTCCAGAATAAATGGTCAATGAATACTTGCTCTTCCATTAGGCTGAATGAATTAAATTGAATCTTGTCAAATAGAATCAGCTGTCAGAGGAGAGGGGTGTTGGGAGGCTTGGTGAAAAAGGTGAAGGGATTAAGCAAAGAAAAAAATCATCTCATAGACACAGACAACAGTATGATGAATACCAGAGGGAAAGAGAGGTGGGGGCAGGTAGAAGAGGTTGAAGGGGCAATAAATGGTGATGGAATGAATGAATGAATGATACATGAATAAATAAATCTTAATTCTGATTTGCAAAAAAAAAAAATGATGATGGAATGAGACTTGGGTTGGTAAACACACAGTACAGTGTACAGATGATGTATTATAGTATTGTACACCTGACACCTATAGAATATTTTTAACTAATGTTACCACAATAAATTCAATATATTTTTTTAATGGTCAATGCTCTGCCAAGCACACAAACACAAAAATCAAATTGAATCTAATTGAATTGAGAAAACAGCACAGAAGTGGTGGTTGATGGAAACTTTGAGCTCATGTCCTAGCTATGTAACCCTAATTATGTAATCACCTAGATCTTTGTTCTATGACTATAAAATAAAGCACTTGCTGTGCTAGATCAGTAGTTATCTAACATAGACACTGCTTCACAATCATCAAATGAGTTGATAAAAATAAGACAACTTCCCAACACTAGCAACTCCTCAATATTATGGCCTATGGAATAGAGCCCTGGAACCTGCATTTTCCTTTAAGTCAGTGGTTCTCAACCTTCCTAATGCCACTACCCTTTAATACAGTTCCTCATGTTGTGGTGACCCCCAATTTCATCGTTACAAATTGAACATAATTAAAGCATAGTGATTAATCACAAAAACAATATGTAATTATATATGTGTTTTCTGATGGTCTTAGGTGACTCCTGTGAAAGGCTCGTTCAACCCCCAAAGGGGTCGCGACCCACAGGTTGAGAACCGCTGCTTTAGGTATTTATGTGGTGAAGTTCAATTCTAGCTACATAAGTCTCAAGATTTCTATCATCCCTAAGTATTTTTTTCAGCCATTGCCTTTTATATGTCATGTGAACCATGCAAAATATAGTTCTGCTCACAGAAAATTTAGACGACCAAGAGCATTTGTGGTTCATTACATATTTTGCAACACTTTTGCATGTTCTTTTAAGATAAAACTTTATAGAATGATTTTATTGTCTTCTTCCTAATTCTATTCCTCCACAGTATATTACCTAATGTGAAAAACTGTTCATGAAAGAAAAAGAAAAGTTAAAATTCAGAATGGGGGAGGGAGTTGCCAGTCACAACTCCTAAGATAATATGTTATTTAATAGAACAATTATTAAACATCTCTAATCTTAATTTTTTTAAATTCTTTATTAGTTAAGGTATTACAAATGTGTCCTCATCCCCCCCATTAAACCCCCATCCTCCCCCCCAACTCATGCTCTCATCCCCCTGTTGTCCATGTTCTCTAATCTTAATTTTAAACATTTTCTAGACCAGAACTAATTGAAAAAAAAACAAAACACAACACACAGAAGTAATTGGAAAAGCCTTTCCCCACCACCAAACCATCCTTTTAAATAATTTCATCCAACATCTCTCTTATTTTGTTTTCATCTCTCTCAGTTGAACTATCACCATCATTAACATTAAACTTTCTTGAGGAAATTCATGTACCACAGAGCTCATTTTAAGAAGGCAGCTTTTTGGTTTAGGAATATTTTTTAATCATTCCTTGTTCTTTAATGTTACTGACCAATTTAACCTTTGTTTAATATGTTAATGTTCAGAGCATGAAATGTTGTTACAAAAGGGATTTCATGAACAGAATGATCCATCATGTGGGCACTCCCAAGATTTATGCTGTTACTCCTATACTGTCACGTTTTCCTGTGCTGCCCACGGTTATGATTAACCATGGTAACATAATTAAATCTCTGCTACTCACACTAGGGCTTGTGGCCTAGAGTTTCCCTTGTGAGAAGCAGCTAAATTGCAAACAGGAACCATGATATAAATGAATCTTCCCTTATGGCCTCTACTTCTATGTTTGATTTTAAAGACATTATTTGTTTTCTTGCTCTCTGGCATATTAATTAGTATAATATATATATTTTTCAAATCAACAGCTATTTGTGTTGTACCTCATTTTTTGGCAGTCCTAGGATATTATTTTCACCTCTTTATCGCCAAGATTGCTGAAATGTATTTCATGTACCCTACTTTCCATTATTTTATACCAGACCTTCCCAATATTTATCCCTAAATTTGGAGAAATGCATTGAACATTTTTTATGGGATTTAATGCTAAACCCTCAGAATTTAAAAATGTATCTATGAATAGAAATTATATGTGATATTTAACATAGTTTGTTTATATATAAGAGAGAGAGAGACTTAAAAGTTCAGTGAGCTGCAACAAGAAAGCCCACTGCATGGGAGAACATATTTGCCAGTGTTATATCTGATAAGGGTTTAATTTCCAAAATTTATAGGGAATGCATACAACTTAACAAAAGGAAGATAAACAGTCCAATCAAAAAATGGTTAAAGGATCTAAATAGACACTTTTCAAAAGAGGACATACAGAAGGCCAAGAGACATATGAAAACATGCTCAGAGTCACTAATTGTCTGAAAGATGCAAATCAAAACAATGAGGTACCATCTCACACCTGTCAAAATGGCTATCATCAACAAATCCACAAATGACAAGTGCTGGAGAGGATGTGGAGAAAAAGGAACCCTCGTGCACTGCTGGTGGGAATGCAGACTGGTGCAGCCACTGTGGAGAACAGTATGGTGTTTCCTCAAAAAATTAAAAATGGAACTTCCATTTGACCCAGTAAGCCCACTTCTAGAAATCTATCCCAAGAAACCAGAAACACCAATCAGAAAGCATATATGCACTGCTATGTTCATAGCAGCACAATTTACAATAGCCAAGATTTGGAAACAGCCTAAGTGCCCATCAGCAGATGAGTGGATTAGAAAACTGTGGTACATCTACACAATGGAATACTATGCTGCTGTAAAAAAGAAAGAATTCTTACCATTTGCAACAGCATGGATGGAACTGGAGAGCATTATGCTAAGCGAAATAAGCCAGTCACAGAAAGATAAATATCGCATAATCTCACTCATTTGTGGAATATAATGAACAACATAAACTGATGAACAGAAATAGATACAGAGACAGAGAAGCATCAAACCGACTGTCAAATTTCAGTGGGAAGGCCGGGGAGGGGGCAGGTAAGAGATCATCCAAAGGACTTGTATGCATGCATATAAGAATAACCAATAGACACAGACACTGGGGGGGGGAAGGGGTTGGGGTGTACAGGGGGAGGCCAGTGAGGGGTAAAGGAGACATATGTAATACTACACGTAATACTTTATTTTTTTATTTTTTATTTTTTTGCTTAAAGTATTACAAAGGGTATTACATATGTGTCCATTTTTTCCCCTCCCACCCTAGACAGTCCCCTAGCCTCCCCTATCCCCCAATGTCTTATGTACATTGGTTATGCTTATATGCATGCATACAAGTCCTTTGGTTGATCTCTTACCCCCCTACCTCCTGCCCCCCAACCCTCCCCGGCCTTCCCGCTGCAGTTTGACAATCTGTTTGAGGCAGCTCTGCCTCTGTATCTATTATTGTTCAAAAGTTTATAATGGTCTCTATTATCCATGAATGAGTGAGATCATGTGGTATTTTTCCTTCATTGACTGGCTTATTTCACTTAGCATAATGCTCTCCAGTTCCATCCATGACGTTGCAAATGGTAAGAGTTCCTTCCTTTTTAGAGCAGCATAGTATTCCCTCGTGTAGATGTACCACAGTTTTCTAATCCATTCATCTACTGATGGGCACTTAGGCTGTTTCCAGATCTTAGCTATGGTGAATTGTGCAGCTATGAACATAGAGGTGCATATATCCTTTCTGATTGGTGTTTCTGGTTTCTTGGGATATATTCCTAGAAGTGAGATCACAGGGTCAAATGGGAGTTCCATTTTCAGTTTTTTGAGGAAACTGCATACTGTTCTCCACAGTGGCTGCACCAGTCTGCATTCCCACCAGCAGTGCACAAGTGTTCCTTTTTCTCCACATCCTCTCCAGCACTTGTCGTTTGTTGATTTGTTGATGATAGCCAGTCTGACAGGTGTGAGATGGTACCTCATTGTTGTTTGGATTTGCATCTCTCGGATGATTAGTGACTTTGAGCATGTTTTCATATGTCTCTTGGCTTTCTGAATGTCCTCTTTTGAAAGGTGTCTATTTAGGTCCTTTGCCCATTTTTTGATTGGATTGTTTATCTTCCTTTTTTTAAGTTGTATGAGTTCCCTTTAAATTTTGGAGATTAGGCCCTTATCAGATATGACATTGGCAAATACGTTTTCCCACACAGTGGGTTTTCTCGTTTTGTTGATGGTTTCTTTTGCTGTGCAGAAGCTTTTTATTTTGAAGTAGTCCCATTTGTTCATTTTCTCTTTAGTTTCAAGTGCCCTAGGAGCTGTATCAGTGAAGAAATTGCTTCGGCATATGTCTGAGATTTTGTTGCCTTTGGATTCTTCTAGAATTTTTATGGTTTCCTGTCGTACATTTAAGTCCTTTATCCATTTTGAGTTTATTTTTGTGTATGGTGTAAGTTGGTGGTCTAGTTTCATTTTATTGCATATATCTGTCCAATTTTCCCAGCACCATTTATTGAAGAGACTATCTTGGCTCCATTGTATGTTCTTGCCTCCTTTGTCAAATATTAATTGAGCATATTGGTTCGGGCCGATTTCTGGGCTCTCTATTCTATTCTATTGATCTATATGCCTATTCTTGTGCCAGTACCAGGCAGTTTTGAGAACAGTGGCTTTGTAATATATCTTGATATCTGGTATTGAGATCCCACCTACTTTGTTCTTTTTCAGGATTGCTGCAGCTATTCGGGGTCTTTTTTTATTCCAGATGAATTTTTGGAGGGTTCGTTCTAGATCTATGAAGTATGCCATTGGTATTTTAATGGGAAGTGCGTTGAATTTATAGATTGCTTTGGGTAGTATGGACATTTTAATCATGTTGATTCTACCAAGCCATGAACATGGTATGTTCTTCCATCTGTTTATGTCTTCCTCTATATCTTTTTTCAACGTCCTGTAGTTTTCTGAGTAGAGGTCTTTTACCTCTTTAGTTAAGTTTATTCCTAGGTAGCTTAGTTTTTTTGGTGCGATGGTAAACGGGGTTGTTTTTATAATCTCTCTTTCTGAAAGTTCACTATTGGTGTATAGAAATGCCTCAGATTTCTTGGGGTTAATTTTGTATCCTGCTACATTGCCAAATTCATGTATTAAGTCTAGTAGCTTTTTGATGGAGTCTCTAGGGTTTTGTATGTATAATATCATGTCGTCTGCAAATAAGGACAGTTTTACTTCCTCTTTTCCAATTTGGATGCCTTTTATTTCTTCTTCTTGCCGAATTGCAATGGCTAACAATTCCAGTACTATGTTGAACAGGAGTGGTGAGAGGGGGCATCCCTGTCTTGTTCCTGTTCTTAGGGGAAATGGTGTTAGTTTTTGTCCATTGAGTATGATGTTGGCTGTGGGCCTGTCATATATGGCTTTTATTATGTTGAGGTATGATCCCTCTACTCCCACCTTGCTGAGAGCTTTTATCAAAAATGGGTGTTGAATTTTGTCAAATGCTTTTTCTGCATCAATTGATATGACCATGTGGTTTTTTTCTTTCAGTTTGTTTATGTGATGTATCACGTTTATTGATTTGCGGATATTGTACCATCCTTGCATCCCTGGGATAAATCCTACTTGGTCATGGTGTATGATCTTTCTGATGTACTGCTGGATCCGATTTGCTAAGATTTTGTTGAGGATTTTGGCATCTATGTTCATGAGGGATATTGGCCTGTAATTCTCTTTCATTGTGTTGTCTTTACCTGGTTTTGGTATTAGGGTGATGCTGGCTTCATAGAATGAGCTTGGAAGTGTTCCTTCCTCTTGAATTTTTTGTAGTAGTCTGAGGAGGATAGGTTTTAGTTCTTCCTTGAATGTTTGGTAAAACTCCCCTGTGAAGCCGTCTGGTCCTGGGCTTTTGTTTGCTGGAAGCTTTTTGATGACTGCTTCAATATCTTCCATAGTTATTGGCCTGTTGAGATTTTTAGATTCTTCCTGATTGAGTTTTGGAATGTTGTATTTTTCTAGGAATTTGTCCATTTCCTCCAGGTTGTCTAGTTTGTTGGAGTAGAGCTGTCCATAGTATTTTTTAACAATCATTTGTATTTCTGTGGGGTCTGTTGTTATTTTGCCTCTATCGTTTCTGATTTTGTTTATTTGGGTCCTCTCTCTTTGCTTCTTGGTGAGTCTGGCTAGAGGTTTGTCAATCTTGTTTATCCTTTCAAAGAACCAGCTCTTGGTTTCATTGATTTTCTGTATTGTTTTTTGGTCTCTATGTCATTTATTTCTGCTCTAATCTTTATTATCTCCTTCCTTCTGCTCACTCTGGGGTTTTCTTGTTGCTCTCTTTCTAATTCTTTGAGTTGTAGAGTTAGATGATTTACTACCAATTTTTCTTGTTTTTTGAGATAGGCCTGTAGAGCTATAAACTTCCCTCTCAGGACTGCTTTCATTGTGTCCCATAGGTTTTGGATTGTTGTGTTTTCATTGTCATTAGTTTCCAGGATGTTTCGAATTTCTTCTTTGATTTCATTGGTAACCCAATCAATATTTAATAGCATGCTATTCAGCTTCCAGGTGTTTGAGTATTTTGGGTTGTTTTTATTGTAGTTTATTTCTAATATTATGCCATCGTGATCTGCGAAGATGCTTTTTATGATTTCAATCTTCTTGAATTTGGGGATACTTTGCTTGTGACCCAATATATGGCCTATTTTTGAATATGTCTTATGAGCAATTGAGTAGAATGTATATTCCCTGGCTTTGGGGTGAAGTGTTCTGAAGATGTCTATTAAGTCCATCTGATCTAGTGAGTCATTTAGGATTGCTGTATCTTTGCTGATTGTTTGTCTAGAGGGCTTATCCAGTGCTATCAGTGGTGTATTAAAGTCCCCTACTATGATTGTATTGTTGTCGATCTCTCCTTTGATATCTTCCAGGAGTTTTTTTATGAATTTGGGTGCTCCTGCATTGGGTGCATATATGTTTACCAGGGTTATATCTTGTTGTATTGATCCCTTTAGTATTATGAAGTGGCCTTCCTTATCTCTTGTTATGGCCTTCACTTTGAGGTCTATTTTGTCTGATATAAGTATTGCTACCCCAGCTTTCTTTTCCTTTCCATTTGCCTGAAAGATATTTTTCCATCCTTTCACTTTCAGTCTGTGTGAGTCCCTTCTAATGAGGTGGGTTTCTTGTAGACAGCAGATGTATGGGTCATGTTTTTTTTATCCATTCAGCCACTCGATGTCTTTTGTTTGGAGCATATAGTCCGTTTACATTTAAAGTTATTATTGAAAGGTACTTGTTTGTAGCCATTTCTTTTTGTGTGTGGCTGTTTTCTTTCTGAGCTTTTTATTTCTTCTTTTTATACCAGTCCCTTTAGCATTCCTTGCATTGCTGGCTTGGTGGTGATAAACTCCCTTAGCCTTTTTTTGTCTGTGAAGCTTCTTATTTCCCCTTCAAGTTTGAATGATAGCCTTGCTGGGTAGAGTATTCTTGGATTCAGTCCTTTGCTTTGCATCACTTTGTAAATTTCCGTCCATTCTTTTCTGGCCTGATGTGTTTCTGTTGAGAAATCATTTGACAATCTAATGGGAGATCCCTTGTATGTAACTTTCCGTCTCTCTCTTGCAGCCTGTAAGATTCTCTCTTTGTCCTGAACATTTGCCATGGTAGTTATGATGTGTCTTGGTGTGGGTCTTTTCGGGTTCACCTTGTTTGGGACTCTCTGGGCTTGTGTGACTTTTTTTTTTCCCCACCTCAGGGAAGTTTTCTGATATTATTTCTTCGAATAGGTTTCCTAATCCTTGTTCATCTTTCTGTTGTTCTGGCACCCCTATTATTTGTATGTGGTTTCGTTTCATGTTGTCCCAAAGCTCCCTTAGGCTCTCCTCCTGTCTTTTAATTTTTTTCTCCAATTGCAGTACATTTTGGGTGTGTTTTGCTTCCTTGTCTTCTAATTCACTAATTCGGTCCTCTGCTTCTCCTAGTCTACTGTTGATACTTTCAATGGTGTTTTTCACTGCAGCTATATCACTCTTCATTTCTTCTTGGGTCTTACTTAAGTTGTTGATTTTTTCATCTGTTTCTTCTAGCTTCTTCCATATGTTATTGATTTTTTTCATCTGTTTCTTCTTGCTTCTTGCATAGGTTGTCAATTTTTTCCTCCATCCGGTTTATGCACTCTAGGATCCTTATTCTGAATTCTTTTTCTGTCATGTTGCATGCCTCTGTATTACTTAGCTGCTTTTCTGGAGAGTCCTCCTTCTCTTTCCTTTGGGGGTTTCTTTGTCTACCCATGTTTGATCTCACTGACATATCTAGACATTGAGTCGTTCAGTGGCTGCTCCCTGGGTGGCAGTGACTCCTTGGTCTGTGGTTGCTCTTCGGGCGGTTGCGGTAGCAGCTGCTCTTCAGTTGGCAGCAGCTCCTCTGGTGGGTGCTGTTCACAGCTGTGGTGGCTCTTCTGGCTGTTGGGGGGAGGTTTCACATACAGTTTCTGTTCCTCAGCAGAGGGTGTGGTGCTCAGGAGGCTGCTGTTGCTTGGATCTGCTGCGTTGATTTAAAGGCACAAAATAAAACACAACAAGGCAACACGTACCAGGCACTAAACACAAATATATTCACGATATTAATAACCCCAAATAAAGGTGACCGCCTGAATTAAGAGAATTGGGGGATAAGGAAGAAGGAAGATAAAAGAGAAAAAAGAAAAGAAAAGTAGGGACCAAAAAAAGGAGTGCAAAAATGAAATTGGGGAAAAGGAGGGGGGAAAATAAAAGCGAGAAAAGAAAAGAAAAAAAAAAAGAGCGAAAAGAGAGAATGAAGTGGAAGAGGGGAAGAGACTTTTATATGAGGAGAATACTCCTATAGAACCACCACTAATCCCAACAAATTCCAGCAACAGCTTCCTGGAGATGGATGCAAACTAGAAACAACCAATAATATAACGATGAAAATAGAATGGAGAACACTAATCCCAAAATAAAATAAAGAGAAAATAAAATGGCACTTTAAAAAATGGTAAAATGGTAGCAGTAATAATACTGGTTAAAAATAAGAAGGTAGTAATTAAAAGGGTAAAATCAGGTGATGGAAAAAGATGAAGAAAGAAAGAATAAAAAGAAAAAAGAAAAAAAAAGAAGAAAAAAAAAGGAAAAAAAATTGGTTTCTTAGTTAAAAGGTGAAAAAAGAAAAAAAAAATTTGCAGTAGTAAAGGTCCTTCGGTTCTTCTATTCTTCAGTCTGGCTCGCCTTTAGTCCTGCCAGGTATTCAGGAGAGTGTTGAGTTTCCCTGCGATACACTGTTCCTCTGTGTTGTAAACCACAGTCCTTATTTTAAAGCAGGCCGTATTTGTTTCCCAGACTGCCTTATTTTGTGATTAGCAAAGAGTTAGTGTGTGGCTCAGCCTCTGGGTGGCAGTGTTCTGGGGTTGGCCTCTGAGTCTATACGGCATCTCTATCGCACTTAAAAGTGATTTGGAGAGGTCAACTATCCAGAGGTGGTTCCTTAATAGTTACCCGCTCTGTGTTGTTGCTGGGATTGAAAATCCCTCTATAGGCCAGACCCTGTTAACTCCCAGGGACTGATCAGATTATTTTAATCCTTGATCTCGTTCAGGGTGGAATCTGGGTGTGGCTGTGCTCCTTGCCTGGGAGCTGGGGGGAGGAGTCTCACTCTCCGGAGAGAATGGCTGCCCCAGTCCTGGGCTCAGGGGTGTCTCAGCACTCAATTCGCTGCCACCTCTCCCGGCCCCCCTTCTCTCCTTAGTCTCTCCCCAGATTCCACTCCTCCGCACCCTCTCCCTCTCTTCAGCACAGGTGAGTGTCTATATCCGAAATGTCCCATGAACAGGATTCAGTGAGAACAAACAAACAAACGCCGGCCGCGGAGACGGGGAAGGCTTGGTTCCTGTAAGCTCTTCTCTTACCGGCACTGCATGGTCTGGTCAGCTCTTCAGGCTGCCCCCTTTAGGCTCAGTCCTCCGTGATCACAGAACCCAGCTCTCAAATCCCCCAGCGGCTCCGGGAATCCCGGAGATCTCCTTTCCCCAGTCAGGGGCTGTGCCTGTCCCAAGGGACGCGGCTGTCTGCCAAGCGGTCTCCCTCCAACCCTCTGGGCTCAGAGGTCTGGCAAACTTTCCTCGTAATACTTTAAATAATTAAAAAAATAAAATCAGGAAAAAAAAGTTGAGTGAGTTTTACCTATAGATAGATAGAGTTTAAAAGATGAGTACGTTTTACCTATAAAACTCATGATAACAAAAGCTTCTTTGGTTTGTAATATTGCACTCATAAATACTGAATATAATGTCTAATTATGCAGCTTAGGATCACTATCATACTTTGAATTCTAATAAACATCAAGTTAAGAAAATCTTGAAGCCCTAGTTACCAGTACTTGTGAATGTGACTTTATTTGGAAATAGGAAGTTTGCAGCTATGAAAAAAAAAGAAAAAAAAAGAAGTAAAGGCATGTCACTCAAAGCATACTTCCACATTTTCCTTTATCCACAATGTTTATATTGGCTTGAACTTTAAGTTTCTGCTCCATATTATCCAGGTTCTTCCAGTGTTTGTGTTTCCCTCAATCCTCTCTTATCTCTAAACTGTTGTATATAATTCAGCAATCTGCATAAATTTTACTTAACATGTATGTTTGATGTATTTTCTAAAATACTAGAGGCTCGGTGCACGAGCTTCATGCATGCTGGAGGTGGCGAGGGGTTCCTCAGCCCGGCCTGTACCTTCTCCAATCTGGGACCCCTCGGCTGATGTTCAACTGCCTCTCGCTATCTGGGACCACTGGCTCCTAGCCACTCACCTGCCTGCCTGCCTGATCACCCCTAACTGCTCCCCTGCTGGCCTGATTGCCCCTAAATGCTCCCCTGCTGGCCTGATCATCCCTAACCACCTCTGCCTCATCCCCCACCCAGGACCCAGGATTCCCTCTTCCTGCCAGTTGCAGGCACCTGGGACCCAGGCTTCCCTCCCTCTACCAGCTGCAGGCACCCAGAACCCGGGCCGGCTTTGCCCAGGCCGGCCTCAGCTTCAGGGAACCGTGGTGGATGGCTTCGCCCCAGCTGTAGCTGCAGGTGCCCGGGACCGTGGGGTGGTTGGCTTGTCCCTCTCCCAGGCCACAGCCATAGCTGCTGGCACCGAGGACCACAAGGCAGGTGGCTTGTCCCTCTCCTGGGGCGCAGGCGCAGCCACTGGTGCCTGGGACCATGGGGCATGTGGCTTGTCCCTCTCCCAGGCCGCAGGCACAGGCGCAGCCACTGGCACCCAGGACTACGGGGTGGGCGGCTTGTCCCTCTCCCAGGCTGCAGCCCCAGCCACTGGCGCCTGGGACCACAGGGCTGGTGGCTTGTCCCTCTCCTGGCCCGCAGGTGCAGCCGCTGGCGTCCAGGACCACAGGGTGGGCAGCTTGTCCCCCTCCTGGGCTGCAGCCTGACTGGTCCCCATTCCTCTCTTGAGAGCTCATTTATGCCTGGCTGGTCCCCACACCTCTTTCCCCAGTGTTGAGTGTCTGAGCAGTTACGGCGTGATGGCGTGAGGTAGTGATGATGTGAGGGCATGGTGACCATTTGCATATTAGCTCTTTATTACATAGGATTAGAACTTACGCTCCTTGGAAAACAGTCTCTGGTATGCAGTTTAACATGCAGAATGCTTTTTAAGGACCCTTGAGATCAACACTTATGGAAGCAGGATTGAGCAGAGGGAGAAGTTGAGCTGCCGTTCAAGATCAACAGCAACCATTGACTTTCAGAGTTGTGTGACATTGGGTTAAACTGGCTGGCCTATATACTCCTGCATAGGTCAGTCACTGGGTGTGGGCCACCCCCAGGAATGAGAGAGCATGTCCTTATGCAAGGTGGTTCTTCACAGCTGAGTTGATCACTTGAGAGGACTGACAGTTCAAAGTAGTCTGGCAACAGCACCTGCCTAGCAGCTGAGATAGTAAGTCTCTCACTAAAAAGAACCTGCATACGACATTACAATGTCCCCTACGTGGAAGAATGACTGTGCACAGGAATTTATTTTACCTTAATGCAAAAGATGATCTCCTGATTCTTTATAGGGGTTGATTTTTTTAAAATATGAAATAAGAGATGTTATGTTCAAAACTTTTGCAAATGTAGGAATATTTCATAAATAAAGGAAATAATTACCCACTTATTTATTATTTTATTATTACTATTATTTTAAAATGTATCTTTATTGTTGAAAGCATTCCCATTTTATTCCCCTTTGACCCCCTCCACCCGCCTGCCCCCAGGCCTTCATCACACTATCATCTGTGTCCATGGGTTATGCTTATCCTATCTAATAAAACCTTAATATGCAAATCAACTGAACAGTGAAATGACTGGTCACTATGACATGTACTGACCACCAGGGGGCAGACACTCAACGCAGGAGCTGCCTCCTGGTAGTCAGTGTGCTCTCACAGGGGGAGCACCGCTCAGCCAGAAGCCGGGCTCACGGCTGGTGAGCGCAGTGGCTCCCACCTCCATGGCAGTGCTAAGGATCCCCCAAGGGGTCCTAGACTGTGAGAGGGCATAGGCCAGGCTGAGGGAACCCTCCCCCCGCCCCCACAGTGCACGAATGTTGTGCACCAGGCCTCTAGTATACATATAAGTTCTTTGATTAAGCTCTTCCTACCCGCCCCCTTCCCTCTGAGATTCATCAGAATCACCCACTAATTTAGATTTTCAGCTTTAAGATAACCAATACATTCACATGTTGACCTTGCTAAAGGCAGTATTCACCTATGTGCATAAACACCCTCTGAAATTTTGAATGCTAAATGCTTTCCTACATCGATGGATGCGGACCTGAACTTTCAAATATTAGAACAGCACAATAAAACAGACTTAAAGCAAAGTCTAAAGACCACTCCCTGTTATTTTGTCACTGGACACCTCTTACTGCTGCCACTCAAGGGAATTTAACTCAGGACTTTAAAACAAAATCACTTTAAGTGCCATGCCCTTGATGCCATAACTTTGTCCAACTTAATTGTCCTAAAATATTTTTAGCCAGTTTCTCCACACTTCTGCCTGGAAAGTTCAGGTTCTACCACTACTACAAATAGGGGTTTTATAGATTCACGATGCTGGTGGCTTAATCTCTCTAGGGATTGCTTACTGTGCTCATTCAGCTCTTAATTTGAAATTTGATGCTTCCCCAGGTTTTTGACCCTGTATTTGGCCATGAACCATTTAGCTCCTTCAGTTTTCCTTTGTGATCCATTTCCTTCCCAAGCCAACCTATTTCTGCTTCAGCTCTTATTTTTTATTGTTAGAGAATTAAGTTCTTATCCTCCCCCTCCCTTAAATCATATAATTATCTCTGAGCTAGATTCTTCCTGTGGCACTCCATCACTTCTCCCTTATCATCACTAAGCTCTTTAATTTTTTATAAATCCTTTCTGCTCACTGATAAAATTTGTTCAGCCTTTTATGGTATAAATTTTGTGTATTTATTTTTCTCTGTAGTGACACACTTTCCAGTGCTGTGTTAAACTTGTCTGTAAATACTATGAAGTTTCTACTAACAGACAAAGTGGACCTATGGCCTCACCAGAACCAAAGTGCTATTTAAGATAAATTTGCACAAGAAATATATGTGAGTTTTAAGTGTTAAAATAAGTCTTTATATCTGCTCACCATTTCTTAAATTGAAAATCTACTTTGCATAGCTCCTGGGCTTCTATTTGCTTTGTTCAGTGGTTCATAGGTCTTGGGCTGGCAGGTTTCTTGTTTACTCCCTGGACAAACAAAATTTTGTTAATATAACTAGTCATTCTAAAAGCCAGTGTACATTTAGATTATGTTTGGTACAGCCAGGAGGGTTTGTCTTACATTCACTATTATTTTGTGGAGGAGGTATATGTTAACAGCCATAATATCAATTAAAATTAAAACATGATTAGAAAATAGTCCAATTGGTTTTTAAACATTTATCATTATTGTTGAAAGTATTATAGATGTCTGCTTTGGGTTTTTTAAAATGTATTTTTTTCTCTGAAGTAACCCATTGTACCCAAGGTATCTACATATTTTCTAGTCTGTTTTTGACTAATTGATATTAGCAAATTTTTTCAGCCAAAAGCTTTCTGAAAGAAAGGGATTATTAAGTCACATGCCACCAAACAAGAAATTCTATTTTATATAATAAAAGCCTAGGTGGCGTCACACCCTCGTGCAACATCCTCGCACGGCGTCATCACAAGATGGCCCCCACAAGATGACTGCAACAATATGGCCTGCAGGGGAGGGCAGTTAGGGGTGATCAGGTCAGCAGGGGAGGGCAGTTGGGAGTGACCAGGCCTGCAGGGGAGGGCAGTTAGGGGTGACCAGGCCTGCAGGGGAGGGCAGTTGGGGGCAACCAGGCCAGCAGGGGAGGGAAGTTAAGGGCGACCAGGTCGGCAGGGGAGGGCAGTTAGGGGTGATCAGGCTGGCAGGCAGACAAGCGGTTAGGAGCCAGCAGCCCTGGATTATGAGAGGGATGTCCGACTGCCAGTTTAGGCCAGATCCCTTTGGGATCCCAAGGGGTCCCAGATTGGAGAGGGTGCAGGCCAGGCTGAGGGACACACCCCCCGTGCACAAATTTTGTGCACCAGGCCTCTAGTTATTGTATAAAAGAGTGTGATTTGAATCATACAATTAAGTCTAATTATGTGTTCACTTTACTGAATTGTAAAATCACTAAAAAAGTTTTGATAGACTGTGCCATAGATTTGTGGCAGCTGTTTCCACACTTGTCACCACAAATTGGAATTTCCATCTGTAACTCTTTGTGCCAGAAAAGCCCTAGACGGGAGTGACATCGATGTAATAGGTCATCACACTGATTCTTAACTTTTCTGCCTCATTGTGGTAAAAATTGATCAAACTCTGGAGGGCTCTCCTTCCTCAGCGCTTGCTTTGAAAGAGCAATCATGCTCTCTAAGCACTGGCAGCACAGTCATTGATTTCAGAATCGATGGTTCATCAGGGCAGCTCTGGGTCTCTGGCAGCAGGAAAATGGGTTAGAACGTTTCAAACTTTATAAAATAAAAAGCAAGTAAACATTAAATTACATAAAATCACATCTGCTCTGGCTGCTTGTTACCTTAGAATGTAGCTTGAGGCAGACATGAAACATCCAACATTCAACTGCAGACATTTGAAAGTCAGCCAGCCATCCTGACCTGGTAGCCCAATGCCCAAAATTCCAGTTGAAACTCAAATGTTGATTTATTCATAAGGCTACTTTCAGATATTTCATTTAGAAATTTTTAGCAGTTTTCAAGAGCTGGGATCATAGGTCATGGACTTAGATAGGAAGGTACATCCCCAGAACACTCACAGCAAAGAGCTCATCATTGTTTTACAGGCAATAGCTTGACAAATGCTAAGTTTACATGCTGTAAGGGTAGGGAAAACATGCTTGTTGGGCGAAATGCCAAGTCGTGGTTTCATCTTATAATTAAGTGATAAAGTAGAAATAAGGATTTTTTTTTCAGATTAATGTGGATTTTTAGATTAAATTACGCTACACAGTGGAATGTTTATTCTCTGTATTTTTTTTTTCTAAGCTTTGTCTGTCCTGGCCCCCTGCACGTGCTTTCACTGATCCTTTTAACTGGATTCACCTGTCAAAGAGAATGGCAACTAGGAGGGTGCCCTTAGTCCTCCTGTCACTGTTTTTGGCAGTTACAGTGTGTTTCATTTTGATTTTGGAGACATCTCTAATCCTGAGTAGCTAAAATGCTAACACACTGTACTCAATTTGTACTTTCTTTGTACCTTTGTTTCTTGACAGATGGCTGCTGCCAAGAATCAGCTTGGGTGGGGAGCTAAAGTTCCAAGAAATATAAGAATTGCATGCATAGCTAATGTCCCTTAGGTGTGTTCTTGCTCTACACATGATATACAGAGACCCGAGCCAGAGCTCCTGCCTTCTGGGATGGCCCTTACCAATGATGGCTTTGTCTCTTGCCTGAGTCCCAGTTCCCTAGTCTGTAAATCAGACATAATTGTGTTTGTCATCCCCTTTACTTCACCGGGGGATTTTAAGGATTGCAAAACCACATAGCACTTGACAATATAAAATGCTTTGGTAATGGTTAAAATGAAGAATGACCTTGTCCTGCCAATGAGTAATTTACTCCCAGGGAGTAAGTTAGGCATCTGGGATGTGAATTAACTCGCTCAGGCCATCAGGGCACTATTTTCAGCTGTGTGCTAGAGGGCATGAAAGAATAAACTATTTCCATGCGGGGCCAAAGTACTTCTGCCCTTTCACTATGCCTACATTTTTAAAGTAACTAAAATTTTACAAGGAGATATTAGACACACTTGGAAAATACTCAAAATTAAAACTGGAAAATTATCCCAGTCTTATACATAATTATAGAAGTAACCTTGAATGTTTATCCTTTTAATATAATAAACTAAAACAATGGTTCTCAACCTTCCTAATGCTGCGACCCTTTAATACAGTTCCTCATGTTGTGGTGACCCCCAACCATAAAATTATTTTCATTGCTACTTTGTAACTGTAATTTTGCTACTGTTATGAATCATAATGTAAATATCTGATATGCAGGATGTATTTAGGTGACCCCTGTGAAAGGGTCATTCGACCCCCAAAGGGGTCTCGACCCACAGGTTGAGAACCGCTGAACTAAAACCTTTCATGCCCACTATCAGGTTCTCTCTCTGAAGTCAACTTCAAAGGCTAGAAGCATGAATATATCACAGTTGTCATTCACAACTCATGATAACTTTATGAGTTTATACAAACTTTTTATTCTATTGATAAATTGTTATTTTGTAGTGATATCTGTTCTTAAAGTTTCCAACTTCTTTTCTAAGTTAATAAATAGTTTGTATGAGTTTGCTAGAGCTGCTGTAACAAAGTACTACAAACTGGTCACTAAACAACAGAAAGACATTGTCTCTTGGTTCTGGAGGCTAGAAAACCAAGATCGAGTTGTTGGCCTGATTGATTCCTTCAGGGGACTCTGGGGAAGAAACCTGTTCCACTCCTCCCTCCCAATTTCAGGTGGTTTGACAGTAATCTTCACCCTCCATTAACTTCTGCTGTAGCTCCTTGAGCTCTGCCTTCATCTTCGCATAGCATTCTCTCCGTGTCTGTGTCAAAATTTCCCTTTTTAAAAATAGAGATACCTTTTTAAAAATAGAGATTCATATTGGTTCAGGGACCCTCCTTACTCCAATGTGACCTCATCTTAATTTAACTAATTATGTCTACAACAAATCTATTTCCAAATACGCTCACATTCCGAGGCACTGAGGTTAGGATTCACCATATGAATTTGGGGGTGGGGGTACCTAATTCAACCCATAAAACAATTTTATTAAATGTATTCAAGCAACAAGAAATAACTCATTATAGTCTTAAATTTATATTTGAAGCCATATTCATTTTTAAGAACCTTCATGCGTTCTTAGATTTCAGTCATATGTCTTTTCAGCTTTTACTTTCAATGTCTATAGTGTGGCATTTGTCCTTATTCAGGGATCTTACAGGTGCTCTTATCTTTGCTAGAGTAATTTCCACATTTTAAAAATTTTACTTATTTAGTTTAAATATACTTTTATTGATTTTTAGAGAGGAAGGGAGAGTGAGAGAGAAACATTAATGATGAGAGAAAATCATTATTTGGCTTCCTCCTGCACACCCCACACTGGGGATGAGTCGAATTTGTATCCTGGGCATGTGCTCTGACCGGGAGTTGAACCGTAACCTCCTGCTCAACCACTGAGCCACCCCAGCCAGGCCTCCACATTTTTAGGTTCCTCAAAACCATTACCACTGTTTGGATTACCACTATGTGCATGTGTTTTATATCACCTATTTACTTTAAATTCATAAATGCTAGCATGCCAGGCCCTGGAAACCAGGGTTTTAATCTGAGTCTGGCTGGAAGTAGATCTATGACCTTGGCCAAGTGAGTTTCCTTACTGGTAAAGGGATTCTTAGTATTTGTAAAAGGGTTTCAGAGAGCACTAACTAGGATACTGGAAATGACATTGGTACAGCTGTTAGCATAATGCTTCAGACTTTGTCAATGCTCAGGTAATTGTTTTCATTTTATTATTCAATATGACTGTTATCTGAACATTGAAGGGAAAATGATGGAGGCCTTTTTTCTGGGTCATTCAACAGAATTACATAAGACCCTGTCAATTATTTTTCTAGGGTAGGTTGCTGTAACAAATGACTCCGAAAAATGTAAAGTAGCTTATGCTTATAAGAATATATAAGGTTTCTTTGTGGTTTTCTTTTTTACTTCTTTCTTTGTTCCTGTTTTGTATTAGCTACTTGTCACAGTAATTCAGCTCCTGCCCCACATTTCTTCCTTATTCCAGAATGCAGGCTAAAAATGGAGCCTGGAGGCCCTAACTAGACTGTGCTATTCTTGCAACAAAGGAAAGGAGATCAAACCAAAGTATGTAATGGCTCTTAAAGCCTCTGCTCCCAACTGGCGTGTTCTCACTTTTACTCAAATTCCACTTCCTAAAGCAAATAATTTGGACTGGTGTGGTGCCTGAGGTTAGAAACTACTCCTTCCATAGAAAAGCACGCAAGCCATATGAAAAAGGGTAGACGTGCATAATCTTCTAATAGGGAAGGAGGGAGGAAACAATTTGGAATATAGTACAATCTATCCCAAAGACCAACCCTAGTTCTGACATCTGAAAAACACGGTATTAATATTTTTCTCTCTGTGTATGTCCTTTTTTTATTTCAACCTATGGGTGTATTTTGGTTATTGTTATTATTTCTTATCTCCTAGAAAGACATGGTAAGTGTAGCCTGAAATTACTAATATTAGTAGCCTTCTTCAAAGGTTTTTAAAAAAATTTTTTTATTGATTTTAGAGAGGAAAGGAGAGGGAGATAGAAACATCAATGATGAGAGAGAATCATTGATCAACTGCCTCCTTTTTGCACACCCCCTACTGAGGATTGAGTCCGCAACCCGGGCGTGTGCCTTTGACTGGAATCGAACGCAGGACCCTTCATTCTGCAGGCCAGTGCTCTATCCACTGAGCCAACCCGGCTAGGGCCTTCACAGGCTTTTTTTTTTTTAATATATTTTATTGATTTTTTTACAGAGAGGAAGGGAGAGGGATAGAGAGTCAGAAACATCGATGAGAGAGAAACATTGATCAGCTGCCTCCCGCACACCCTCCACTGGGGATGTGACCACAACCAAGGTACATGCCCTTGACTGGAATCGAACCTGGGACCCTTGAGTCCACAGACCGATGCTCTATCCACTGAGCCAAGCTGGTTAGGGCATTCACAGCCTTTTTGAAAAACATCTAGTCAGCATACTTTTATCCATATGAATATTTAATTTCTTCAAACTCTCCAAAGCAATATAATATGCATATTAATATTATCTTTTCCATAATTTATACCCAGATATTTAGTGGTCTGTTATACATCTTTTAGTTCTGCCTACTTAGGAAAATTTTTCAGTTTCTTCTGGTAAAAATTCACCATTTCTTTTTATTGTTAATTACCCTTAATCATTTTCAGTTCCCATGTCTCGGTTATTCTGTCCTATAAAGTATCACAGTAATTGGTTCTTGGGTGGGTATATAAATCAGGCTGAGCTAAACAGAGCCAATAGGTGTGAGCCAAACAATTTTGACAGAAACTCTGGGGAAAGACAATCTTTCTCATGGGGTTTATGAAATACTAAGATCCATACCTGGAGCTATTGGTAACCGTCTGACCACTACGAAGATCTAGCTTATCCAAATTTTCCAGAGCAGAGAAAAGAATTTCTGAAGTTGAGAGAAAAAGAAAGTATTAGTAGTATTGGTTAAGCACCTATATGCAACCTTTTTTTTTTTTTTAAATATATTTTATTGATTTTTTACAGAGAGGAAGGGAGAGAGATAGAGAGTTAGAAACATCGATGAGAGAGAAACATCGATCAGCTGCCTCCTGCACATCTCCTACTAGGGATATGCCCGCAACCCAGGTACATGCCCTTGACCGGAATCGAACCTGGGACCTTTCAGTCCACAGGCCGACGCTCTATCCACTGAGCCAAACCGGTTTCAGCACCTATATGCAACCTTGACTAAAGTTCAATTCCCTGGATTTGTGACCAAGACATTTCTTTTTTTACTTAACTGGTGTGAGTTGGGTTTCTATCATTTGCAACCAAAATAGTCTTAATTCATATATATAGTTTTCTATAATCTTCAGAACTATCAGGGAGATACAAATATATGATTTTTCCGGTTTCCCTTTCATTTTCCTCTTCTGTAAAAGTTTTCATTTGATCAGACTTGTATAGAACTGTTGTTTTATTTATTCATGTGACATCAAATTAGTTTAACCAAAGATTATTCAATAAATCCGCCTTCTAACAAGAAATAACAATTATTACTCAGCCAGCATCACAGTTCGATTCCTGGTCAGGGCACATACCTGGGTTGTGGGCTTGATCCCCACTGTGGGATGTATAGGAGGCATCCAATTAATGATTCTTTCTCATCACTGATGTTTCTATCACTGTCTCCCTCTTCTTTCATCTCTGAAATCAATAAAAATATACTTAAAAAAGAAATAACAATTATTGTAACAAAGAGGTATTTACTATATATTATTTTCCAGTTTTAAGAGATGGGGTGGCATTATGACATCAGACAAAATAACATAGTTTTGAATTAATGGGCCTCAATTAAAAATCCGGCTAGGAGTGTGACTGAGGAAAATCATTTAATCATTCGTACATATCCTTTCTTCTTTATTAAAGTGGGGATAATACTAGACATCTAAGAGAGCTATTGGAAGAATCAAATGAAAAGGTATTTGTGAAAAGAATTTGAAAGTCTTATAGAAATTACTATCATTCTTACTTATCATTCTAGTGACAGTGTGTAGTTCCAAAACTAGCACATTTGCATCATCAGGGAGCTTGTTAAAAATCCAATGCTCAGACCTCAGCTCTACTGAAAACAATTTTTGAGGATGGGGCCCGGGAATCCATGTTTTAAGAAGCTCTACAGGGAATCCTTATGAGAGGTATAGCTTGAAAACCATCACCTTAATATTACTGAAAAATGAAAGAAACAAGTCACCTGAATACCTACTTTGGTGAGGAGGATTCAGTGAACTATGAGAGGAAGCCCATTTATCACAAACCTTCTGATCTAGCCACAAAGATAAAGGTTAAAAATTTAATGTATAGCCCTAACCGGTTTGGCTCGGTGGGTAGAGTGTTGGCCTGCGGACTGAAAGGTTCCAGGTTCGATTCCGGCCAAGGGCATGTACCTTGGATGCGGGCACATCCCCAGTGGACAGTGTGCAGGAGGCAGCTGATCCATGTTCCTCTATCATTGATGTTTCTAAATCTTTATCCCTCTCCCTTCTGCTCTGTGAAAAATCAATAAAATATAATTTAAAAAAATTAATATATATAGTAATGATAAATGAGATATAAATCCCTATATATTTAATTATCAAAACAATGATATACTATAAGTGATCTGAAATTATAAAGAAAAGATCACTCTTCACTACATTTTTCTCAAGGCAGTGGATCGTTTGGAAATACGTTTTCTGAAGTATGGGTAGAATTTGGGTAAGTTAAGTGAATGGGGAGAATTCCAGATGTGAGAATTAGGGTGAAAAATAATAGATAGGCATGGGCCCTGACCGGTTTGGCTCAGTGGATAGAGCATCGGCCTGCGGACTCAAGGGTCCCGGGTTCGATTCCGGTCAAGGGCATGTACCTTGGTTGCGGGCATGTCCCCAGTGGGGAGTGTGCAGGAGGCAGCTGATCGATGTTTCTCTCTCATCGATGTTTCTAACTCTCTATCTCTCTCCCTTCCTCTCCATAAAAAATCAATAAAATATATTTAAAAAAAAATAAAAAAAAATAGATAGGCATGACTAGGGGTAAGTACAGCATGACTGGAGGATAGAGTGCTTTGAGTAAGAAAACAAATAAGAAAAGAGCTTGGGATAAGCTAAAAATGGCTTTTGGTGACAAGCAAAAAGACTTGGACTTCATTGAGTCAAGCAGCAAGGAGTGAATAAAGAGAGAATGGAATAGTGAAAGTGCAGATAGCTTTGTCTGAATTTGAATCCTAAACCATTACTTACTTAACTACCTGTATAAATTTAGCTACTCTATCTCACATGTACAGTGGGAACACATTTATGTATTGAGTTTAGTGTTCAATTACTCTGAATTGTTTCAGCATGGATAGAGTTACTACAGAGTATTAAATGCCCTTCAGAAGCATTGGCAGGACTGTTGACCTTTAATAAATGACTAGAGGTCCAGTGCACGAAATTTGTGCACTGGGGGGATGTCCCTCAGCCCAGCCTGCACCCTCTCACAATCCGGGACTGCTGGCTCCTAGCCACTCACCTGCCTAGCTGCCTGATTGCCCCAACTGCTCCCCTGCCAGCCCGATTGACACCTAACCACTCACCTGCCGGCATGATTGACACTTAACTGCTGCCCTGCCAGCCCAATCACCCCCAACTACCCTCCCCTGCAGGCCTGGTCACCCCCAACTGCCCTCTCCTGCAGGCCTGGCCCCCCCAACTGCCCTCCCTTGCAGGCCTGGCCCCCCCAACTGCCCTCCCCTGCAGGCCTGGTCGCTCCCAACTGCCCTCCCCTGCAGGCTGGTCACCCCCAACTGCCTTCCCCTGCATGTCTGGCCCCCCCAACTGCCCTTGCCTGCAGGCCTGGTCGCTCCCAACTGCCCTCCCCTGCCAGCCATCTTATGACAATGTGGGGCAGCCATCTTGTGATGATGTGGGGGGTGGCCATCTTGTGGTGGCTATCTTGTGATGATATGGGATGACAATCTTTGTGGTGGCCATCTTGTGATGGGAGGGTGTGAGGGTCAATTTGCACATTACCTCTTTATTATATAGGATGTCCAAAGCCACGTTGCAGAACTGGCCCATCACGGAAGCTGCTGCTCCTGCCACTCCAGCTCTTGGGTCAAAGTCATGACATCTCTGCTATGCCTTACAATAGAAACGGACACCTCCAGTTCTCTCTGAACTTCACTCAGTTCTGATTAGCTGGAAAATTTTGCGTAAAAGCATGTGAATGATGTCTGAAACCTTGGCTGGAACCCAGTATGGGGAATGTGGCATTGAGCTTTCCCACCTCCGAGCCCTGGAAGGCACACTAAGAAAAAGATGAAATGTTGAAGGAGTCAATCACATCATCATCTGAAAGTGACTGCGAGGATTAGATGAGATTCATGTGTCGGCCTTCAACACAATGTCTGAGATATAGTAAATGTTCAGCAAATGGTAGCTTACAAAAGATTTTAGGATCATAGGGTTGAATAAAGAGAAAACAGAAGAAAGGGAGTTATTTGTGAGATAATTGCTGTAGTTTAGAATAGAAGACATAATGGGATGGAATGAAAATCTATATATATAAAAGCCAATCCAGCAGTCACCAACCAGTGGTCTGTGGACACTGGTGGTCCATGAGGTCTGAAAGGTTGGCAACCGCTGATTTAAGAAACCTTTGGAGCAGTGGTTGACAATCAGTGGTGTGTGGGCCACTGGTGGTCTGTGAGATCCAAAAGGTTGGCGACTGCTGGCCTAAGCGACCGAAGGATCAAATGACTGAATGACCGGTCGACTGGTAGACCAGTCAGTATGACGCACACTGACCACATGGGGGCAGACTTTCAACACAGGAGCTGTCCCTGGTGGTCAGTGTGCTTCCACAGTGGGAGTACCACTCAGCTGACTCACCTATCCCAGTGGCCCACCAGCCCGGTGGCAGCCACTCACTCCCTCAGGAGTCCTACAGGTCCAATCTCCAGAGAACGGGCCAGGCACCAACAGACTGGTGCCACCGCATGATCCAGAGAGCACCACCAGCCTCATGGAAGTTGACCTTGGGCACCATAGCGGCTTCTCCTCCCTAGCTGCTCTGCAAGGAAAAAAAGATACAAAAGTGGCCACCAGGTGGCTCCCGACAACTGGTGCGAATGTCAGCTGTATGGATCTGGATCCCAGGCGGGCAAGGGCATTCCACAGCCCGACCGGAGGGCCAATTACATCCAGCCCCCCAGGCCCCCAGCCCCCTCAGGGTGAGCGCCAGATGTAGGGCTCAGGGCTGGTGAGCGATGCTTTGGCAGGAGCGTCAGATGGTGTTGGACTGCCAGTTTCAGCCCAATCCCTTCAGGACATGTTGAGGGACCCCACCAGTGTACAGATTCATGCACCAGGCCTCTAGTGAGAATTATAAATATGAACAAGGGGATAGGAATTTTTGCTACTTCAAAGGCAGCATGAAGAGGATTCTATAACAGCATGTAACTGATAGTTCCCAAGTTCATTGTTTAGATTGCTAGTGATTTTCAGTATGTCTACTTGTTTCATTTTAACATACATACTAGAAAGGGAATAAAACTTTTTTCAGATAGAAAAATTGGTTGTCTATAGCTTCCTTGTGTTCTCAGACCCAAATGTTGTTAGGGCAGACATCTGAAGAGTATGTTGCAATGTAGTATTCTCTCTGAAAGAGTAAATCTCAATAAATATGTTCTAGATGGTTCTTGTGCAATGTCTGAGAACCTAAATAGGTTTTTACCTGGAACCAGAAGTGAAATCACTATGCTGGTTTTTATTTCTTAAGCTCAACATCTCACCAGCTGGAGGTAGAGGTCATTAGTGGAGAGGCCTCTTTTCTGCCGAATATTTCTTTTATTTCCCTGAAAAATGATTGCTAGTGTGACCAAAGAATGTGTTAACACCAAGTGTTCAGTGAGATGTCCAGCTTGACTAGTTTATAAACTCTTCCAGGAAGCCAGTAATAGAGTTCTCATGCTCTCTCTCTCACAGTTTACAAGGGGAAACAATCATCCACTTAGCACCTTGTTCATGGACTTAGTACATAAATAATGACTCTTTTTTTTCCTGATCTCTAGTCAGGGTCTTTAGCTCTCAATCTTCTGCTGGCTTCTGTTCACAGATTGCTCTCTGCTTTTTTTTTCACCCCCTTTTTCTCCTCACTCACAAACAATGCAGGCTAGTTAGTTTAACTAATATAAGTCATTGATCACTGATTTCTGCTTAAAGTTATGGTTTAGCTAGTGACAGTGCCTTCCGCTACCCAGTGAAGGATACTGATGCCTCAGGTGGTTTATTCAAAGCTTATTTGAGGTTATTCTAACCTCTAACCCCTGAGTATGTGGGCCAGATTAGAAGAGTGTGTCAGATTTTCATTTAAGAACATCCACTTTAAAAGCAATGGGAAATTTCCTGCTTCCTTACATGTTTTCCTCTTGTTCATAGGAAAATGCAGTCAGCATTAGTTTAATGATGCAAAATTTTGATGTGATGGGAACGATTGGAACATGTTTATATTGCATCATTATTTAATGCAGTTATAGAAAAGCATAAAAATATGAATAAGAAAAACATTTATTGAGCACTTCCTATTTTCTTTCTTTTTTTTTTAAAATTTATTGCTTAAAGTATTACAAAGGGTATTACATATGTGTCCATTTTATCCCCCCGCCCTAGACAGTCCCCTAGTCTCCCCTATCCCCCAGTGTCTTATGTCCATTGGTTATGCTTATATGCATGCATACAAGTCCTTTAGTTGATCTCTTACTCCCCTACCTCCTGCCCCCCAACCCTCCCCGGCCTTCCCGCTGCAGTTTGACAATCTGTTTGAGGCAGCTCTGCCTCTGTATGTATTATTGTTCAAAAGTTTATAATGGTCTCTATTATCCATGAATGAGTGAGATCATGTGGTATTTTTCCTTCATTGACTGGCTTATTTCACTTAGCATAATGCTCTCCAGTTCCATCCATGACGTTGCAAATGGTAAGAGTTCCTTCCTTTTTAGAGCAGCATAGTATTCCATCGTGTAGATGTACCACAGTTTTCTAATCCATTCATCTACTGATGGGCACTTAGGCTGTTTCCAGATCTTAGCTATGGTGAATTGTGAGCACTTCCTATTTTCCAGATATTATTGGGAGCACTTTAAGAATATTTCCCCCAATTATTCCTTTTAACAATAGTATCTGTTAAAGACTATTCCCTCCGTCTTACAGACAAGCAAACTGAGGTTTAAAGGTATTGGAAACTAGCCCAATGTCTCCACATGCAGCTAGGAAGAGCAGCACAGGGATTCAAACTAGGCAACCTGCTTCCAGATTCGGGGAAAATAGATGTGTGTGTACCATGTGAACTAAGATCTTAATTTCTTAATGCTAATAAGAAACCGATTCATATGATGTTTTTTCTGAAAAAGCAAATACTAAATGTCACAACAGATGGAATGCTAGTTTGTTGTCTTATTCTGCCCTTTGAATGTTTCTAACTGCTATTTCTGGTTTCAAAATTTCAGTTAAGAAAGTCAAAATGAGAAAAAGTAGATGAGAAAGGATAGACCCACAAGGGGCAAATCTATAAGGACAAATTCAGGATATTTTTCAATTATGAAATGAAAAATGCTTCCTGCTTATCTCTAAACCATGCTTTAAAGTACATGAGGGTTTTTTATTGAATTTGTTGGGGTGGTATTAGCTAATAAAATTATGTAGGTTTCAAGTGTACAATTCTATAATACATTATCTCTATACTGTACTGTGTGTTCACCACCCAAGGTCAAGTCCCCTTGCATCACCATTCATCCCCCCTTTACCCTCTCCTATTTGCCCCACTCCCATTTCCCTCTGGTAATCACCATACTATTGTCTATGTGCCAGTTTTTGTTGTTGTTTTTGCTTAATCTCTTCACCTTTTTTCACCCAGCCTGCTAGCCCCCTCCCTCTGACAGCTGTCAGTCTAAGAACAATAGTTTTAAGGGGAAAATATTTTTTGTTCCATTCTTTATGCAGAATTTTTGTAATACATGCTGTGATATCATATCTATATCTATATCTATCTATATCTATATCTATATCTATATCTATATCTATATCTATATCTATATCTATATCATCTATATCTATATCAATATCTATATCTATCTGCAGAATCCAGAGACTCAGCTATAATTTATTTGCATTTCTTTCCTTCTTTTCATATTTAATCACATGTAGTGAGAAAGTGATCATTTGTGACCTCTAGCCAAGTGGATGGGATTTCCAGCTTGGTCAACACTCCTGAAAGTCTAATGGATGCTTCAAGACAAAAACGCACAGGAGCTAACAGCCTGCATCCTAGGCTTCATCCCTCCAGATTATTGTCATAAATTCTAGTGGTCACTATCAGAGAAGGTGTCTATGCAGCTTCCCTTTGATTTCTTGCCATTTCCAGGTTTTACATTTACAATAGCTTATGGGAGCTTGGTGAACTAAAGGCTTTGTCTGAGTAAATCCTACACTACTTTTTGTCATTTTTTTTTTCTCTTGGTCCAACACATGACAGGGAAACCAGCCTGAAGGGCCCAGCCTGGCAAGGTAAATTCCCGATGATTTATGCAATGTCACTTTCTTGATGATTAACCTGAATAAATCATGCTGGTATTTTCGGCAGTGATATAGCTGCCCTTTATATTCTTATCAATTTTCAGGGCAAGAAGAAATTAGCCCCGTCCTGTCATTGATCTTGTGAGGAAAATTGTACCTCACAGCATGGGTTCAACTGATAAACAATGAACACTACAAATAACTTTTCAGTTTACTTTTAATCAATAAAGCTTCTCACGATGCATTATTCTAGCAATCGGTCTAAATCACTGTGCCTATAACTGTTGTTTTCAAAACCTTTTAATCTAATTGGAAAATCTTTCTTTGTACTAGTAATAAACACTCACTAAAGTGTCTGCAGCTAATTGAGCTCTAGTAATTTATGGGTGCTCCCTACAGTTTTCCCCCTCTTTAATCAGACAGACTGCTTTATGTCTTCAACTAATGAAATCTAAGAATCCACCCAGCAGATCTCATCAAATGTCACTAGTTAATAAATCTTCATTAACACTGGCAGGTTCCAAACCTGGTCTCCATCTCAATTTAATTATCATCTCACAACTGTACTCTTGTCAGGTGGCAAACACCTTTTCTCCACTTTTTTTTTTTTGGTTTGCTTTTTTAAAGAACATGGCGTCACCACCAGATCTACTTGAAAAGCACCGTCCTCTGGCCAGAGGTCCGTGCCAGCCCCAGGAATGGAAGCAGAGTGTGCTCACCGGTACAATCATGATTGTGTCTCCTGATTCTGTTTCCTTTGCAACTTTTCCTGTCCCTTATGTTTGTCAGTATAAAAACATACTTTTATCGCCTGGCTGGTGTGGCTCAGTGGTTGAGCATGAACCTATGAACCAGGAGGTGATGGGTTGCAGGCTCAGCATCCCCCATCAGGGGGTGTGCAGGAGGCAGCTGATCAATGATTCTCTCTCACCATTGTTATCTCTTTCTCTCACTCTCCCTTCTTTCTGGTTTCAAAATTTCAGTTAAGAAAGTCAAAATGAGAAAAAGTAGATGAGAAAGGATAGACCCACAAGGGGCAAATCTATAAGGACAAATTCAGGATATTTTTCAATTATGACCAATTCACTCATGGTGTTCAAACTGGTAAATTAATTCACACTACCCAAAGTCAGAAAAGAACAAAACATAAACTAAAATACTCGAGGAATGGGATATTTTCACAATAGAAGTTTATCCCAGTAGGAGAGTTTTCTTGGGAAATTGACTAAGGTCAGAACAAATGGAGTTAGATGACACTAAGCTGGGAGGAGTGTCACAAAGCTGGCCCTCATCTGTGAACAACCAGCTCACTGGAAGGTCTCCATTAACTACATTCACATTAAACAGATCACTTATTTCCCTGAGCTGTGCTCAGAAGCACTGACTCATCAGGTTTACTGTGAACGTTCCTTTTTATGCCATCTGCTATATTTTAAAACATGCTTTTATATCACTTACATAATTCCCAAAAAGTATGCCACCCACCAATCACTTGGGTACATTAAAATTAATAAAAGATAAATGGATGCTGACAAGTAGGAGATAGATTGACAGAGAGAGCAACAAGATTGGACACAAGAGCTAGTTTAATTGCTAATTAACAAATACTTATGTAGTTTTAACCATATGCCATGTATTCTCCTAAGCCCTTCATAAACTTTAATCTTTTTAAAAGAACTCCAAGAGGTTGCTCTCATTAAACAAACAAACAAACAAATAATTTTCCAGCTGAAGGAAATGAGGCACAAAAGTTTAAGAATCTTTCTAGAATGGCACAGCTAAGAAATGGGCAAATTTAAATTTAAGTCATATAGGCAAGCTTTTTGGAATACATACTTTTCTTCTCTATATTATGTTATCACTTTGAACAACTGAATTATCTGACTTGATCCCGAGTTCCATAGTGTTGAGCAAAAATGGAGCATAGTGATACCTTAGGAAATCCATTTCCTCTGGTATTAAATTATAAGTATGCATCCTAGCATTTATTCCAGAGAACTCTAGTCGCTCACAATGAGTATCCAAAAAGAATCAATCTGATGAGTCGGTGCTCTTGGGAAATTTACCTATGTTATAACTTCTTTGGAAATTCATAAATCACAGCAGCATGCTAGAGGCTCTGAAAAGATGTGCAATGTGGACATAAGAATAACTGAATAATCTAGTGTTGGCAGACGTATTCAACAGCAGAACAACTTTTCTGAAAGAATCACTAAAATCTTGTGGAGCTAATGACATCATGACTCATCTTTATAGAAAAGTCCTATCAAAGCCTTGCTTCATGGGTGTCCTTATAGGAGCATTGAATAATATACATAGAATTTCCTTGACACAAATAAAAAATACTGAACTGGTATTTGCCTGCTTTCATCAACATTTTAAAAAATGGAATGTTTAGTACTAAAATGCAGTGTGTTAAAGAAGGTCCTGGGGGAGTCAGAACTGCATTGACCCGGCAGTCACCAGATCTGATGACCATGGAATGCAGGAGCCACCTGCAGCAATTTCCAGGACTTTAACTTAGTTATGCTTCAGATTGTTATTCAGATGCTTCCCGACTGAGATTTTGGAAAACATATGTTAACATAGCCAGAAATTGTGTTTTAAAATGGGGTACAGCTATTTGATTCCACAGTACATGAGTTTTTATATCCCTGAGGGAGTTCATTTTTTTCAGCATTGGGTCAGTTGCTGATCCCCAGAGCCTTGATTTTTTTTTTTTTAAGTTTTATTGTAGACTTTTGTGTGTGCGAGGCCTACAGTGAACTTTGCTATAATGCCCACAATGTGTGTTCACACAAAATTGGAGCAGTTCTTGTCTTTGTTTCTCCTCGGCTATCTTCCATAGTTAAGAGAATGAGTTTTAGACCAGTCAGAGTATGGTTAGAAATCTAGCTGCCACTGGTTAGCTCTGGGTCCTTGGCCACATTACTTTACATTGATAATCGTTTCATTCCTGATCTACATAATGAGAGTCATAATAGAACGTGTTTCACATGGTCATTGTGATGATTAACTGACATACGCTTATAACGTAGCTAATATGGTAGGGAGCATCACCCAGTGACTGGTGCCTACTCCTAATATCATAGCTTCACACTCCAGCATGCATAAAAACATTGTTTAGCACATAGATTTTAAGCACAAACACCAGAGTTCCTGTGTCAGTGGATTAGGGTGAGGCCTGAGAATCTGCATTACTAATAACTTCCCAGGTGATGCTGACACTGTTGGTTTGAGGGTCACACTTTGAGGAGCACTGCCATATCTCTGTTTTCAGTAGGGATGTTATACTTCATGTGCTTTGGAAACTGCCATTAGAGAATAGAAAAAGAAGAGCAGTATTATTTTGGAAATTATTTATGACTGTGGAGCCTCTGGTTGTACAGGCATAAGAGTGTGTGCTCCTTCCTAATGCCAGGTGAAAACAATGGCATTCAGACTCCATGTTGCTAAGGACTCTTTTGGAGGAGAGGTGGCACTGACCTGGGAAAGCACTAAATAATTGTTTCATTGAGGCCATCTATAATAATAAAAGCATAATATGCTAATTAGAGCAGATGACCTTCTGGATGAAGCCAGGACTGTGAGGGAAGCCCGTTCCGGGTGCCTGCCAGCGGCCAGAGGGAAGCCGGTGCTGGCAGCTGTGAAAAGGAAGGCCTACTCTTGCACAAATTTTGTGCATTGGGCCTCTAGTTATAAATATATCTTTATAAGTGGTACCCAGAATCCACAGAGGATCTCCAAATATCTGAGTCCATGAAATGTATTTATATCCAGCATCCGTTCATTTTTTTTAGTAACTGACAAATGTTCTATAATAAGAGAACCCAAGTGATCCTATTGTATCAGGTACACTCATCAGAAGCATGTAACAGATACACATACCAGAAGCATTTAAGAAAAGGGCCTTTAGACAGAGTTATTGTCTTAACATAGAGTCGGCCAAGAAGAGGATTCATGAAGAGGTATATAAAAATCTTTTTTATATATAAAATAAGCCTCTGGAGAGGTTTATAACAGTCTAGTGTAGACTAGTCTTGCACTAGCCTGTGATGGTTTTCTTCTTCCAAAAACAGTATGGCTTTCAAGCTGAATGCTAAGTAGAAATGTTTGTCTCATTGTTGTTTTGTATCCAATTCCCTTGCTGTGACATAATGGTGGTCTCAAATACTGAGTGCATTTTACATTCTCCCAGGTCTGTCTCAATGGTGTGGGTGGGATGGTTCTCCCCTAAAAGTTATCCAATGTGAAGTAATGCCCATGAGTCAGTGGGGGCCTCTGAGTGTGCACCCTGGACTAGAATCATTGAGAGGTTCATCATTTTCACCTTAGAACAGATGGAAGCAGCTAGAGTAAATGATAGACAGAAGGAGAACAGATTTCATTACACCTTTTGAGTTAATATTGTTCTGGGAAAAATACAATGATTTCAGTTTGTCCTAATAACTGAGAAAATGTTCTTAATTAGAGGTAATGTCAAAAAAGTGGCTTCCCCCCCAAATTCCTGCTCACCTACCATCTGCCACTGAAAAAGGTTTGCAATTAAGGAATGTTAAAAGAAAGTTCTAATTACCTTCCTACCCCTGGATCTTGTTCCCTTGTTGCTCATTGATAGACTAATTGAAGCTCACATGTGAATCACATCTTCAGCTGAATGCTGGCTCCCTTCTGCCTGAATGTGCAGAAATCAACGTAAAGTCAAAGTTGCCCTCTGGTAAGTGTCTGATGTTAAAAATATATTGTTAGACTTCTCAAGTTTTCTGCATCCGCTCATCTTATTTTACCTGTATCACTCTGAGTGCGGCGGCAACCACAGTTCTACATTTAATTCCCCAAGAATGGTACTTGTCAGTCCTCTTTGGCAAATGTGATAATGCAGTGGGAGTGACAGCCTTTGTCACCAAGCCCTGTGTGTTGAGACCTGTGTGGTCATACTCTATTGGTGTCACCTTGTCTTTTATAAGTCGCAGAAACAAATGTCAGAATCTCTATTTACCGTAGAGACATTGTACTTCCTGTGTTTTGGCTGCTGCCAGTAAAGAATAGAAAAAGAAGAGCAGTATTATTTTGGAAGTTATTTATGACTGTGGAGCCTCTGATTGTACAGGAATAGGAGATTGTTTGCCCTCCTAATGCCAGATGAAAACTGTGACATTCAGACTCCATGTTGCTATGGTGTCTTTTGGAGGAGAGATGGCACTGACCTGGAAGAGTACTAAATAATTGTTTCATTGAGGCCATCATAAATATATCTTTATAAGAGGTGCCCAGAAGATTCCCAAATATCTGAGTCCATGAAATTTATTTATATCCAGCATCTTTTCCATTTTTTCAGTAATTATTTTAGCAAAAAGAAAAGAGCCACATTATTATAATTTTTCACTTTATCACACAATTCAAAAAATGCATCAATATATAGGTAGTTATTGTTCATGGAGCATGTATAAGAGCAAAACCATATGCTGTTCTTGTTTGGAAAAATTTTAAATCTTTAAACATTAAATTCAGTTGTCTTTAAAACTGATATTAACTCCAAAACAAATAAGTTAATGCGAACAATTCAACACCTACAATGTCTATGTACACAATAGTTAATTAGGTTTATGCATGGATCCATGCAAACAATTGCGAATGGCTTTCATGTGTTTGCATGAATAATCAAAGCAGGCTATACATTATTACATTTAAAAAATTTAAAATAGTCCATAAGGACTTCTTACAGTTAGGACTGTAAAATCATGTAATCCAGTGACTCTCAAACTTGACTATACATTATAACATGCTTTGAAATTAAAACACATATACCTGAGCCCCAAGTATATATGAATAAGAATTTGAGATTTTTACTTACTGTGTCTTCCATGGGAACTTGACAGCTACATTTTTGAATGTTTCACAGATCATTCTTTCAGGCAGTTATATTAGTTTTCTAAAGTTGCCATAAAAATAGTATCATAAATTGGGTGCCTTAATACAACTGAAATTTATTTCCTCAGAATTCTGGAGGCCAGGTGTCATAGACCTGGACCCATGCTCCCTCTGAAAGCTTTGTAAGGGGAAAATCTTTGCCTCTTGGAGCTTCTGGTGGGTGGGGCAATCTTTGGCATTTCTAGGCTTGCAGCTGTGTTACCCCATCCTCTGCCTCCATTGTCACATGGCCTTTTTCCTGTGTGTCCATGTTTCTGTGTCTCTCCTTATAAAGACACTAGTCATTGGATTTAGGACCTAATCCAGAATGAGTTTATCTTGATTATATCCACCAATTCCTTCTTTGCAAGTAAGGGAACATTCACAGGTACTGGGGTTAGGAATTGAACATTTTTGGGGGGAGGGGAGGTGACACAATTCCATCCACTAAAGCACCCACAGTGACAAAAAGTACTTATTTAGTCTTTCTAAAGTCCACTGACATTAGAGAACTTAAAATAGAAAAGGAAAGGAAGTTGGATTAGTTATCTATTGCTCTATGAAAAATGACACCCAAATTAAAATAATAAATCTTTATTACCTAACAGTTTCTGAGGGTTAGGAATTGAGAAGCAGGTTAGGTATTTCAAGCTCAAGTTCTCTTATGAGGTTGTAGTCAAACTGTTATCTGATGTTATGGATATCTGATGGCTTAAATAAGGTTGGAGGATCCACGTTGATGCTCAGTTCTACACGGTACAGTAGCTGTAGGCCTCAGTTCCTTGCCACAGCAGCTTCTCCACAGAGATGTTCATGATATGGCAGTTACCACCCAGCAAAGTGAAGGATATGAGATAGAAGAAGGGAAACCAAGACAGAAGCCACAGTGTCTCCAGTAAGCTAATACTGGAAGTGTTATACCATCACTTCTGCCGTATTTAACATAGGAAACCCTAGTATAATGTGGGAGAGGACTACACAAGGGTTAATACCAGGATGCATAGGTCACTGAGGGCCATCTTGGAAGCTAGCTACCATAGTGGGGAGTCAGGGCTTGGAGACTAAATCATTGCTACTTAATGTCAGGGTTTGCATCACTTGGGAGATGAGTAGAAACGTTGACCTACTGAGTTGGAACCTATATTTTAACAATATATCCAAGTGATTTGTAATACTATAATCTGAAAAGCACTAAACTAAAATGAATTACTGTCTTAGATACCTTGTCCTTTTCAAAGTAATTGCCTTGAGTAGTACACCTAGTTCAAAGAGACTATCATTGCTTGAAATCTGCTAACAACTTTGTTTTGGGACGAATCATAAGACACCACAAGTAATCACTCTCTTTTCCTTATGGCCATACTACCTTACTGTAATAATAACAACAGTTTACCCTTTGGTCACACAAATTTTATTTTAACTGAGATGACTCAAAGCTCATCTATTTTTTAAACACCAAAAGTCCATTTAAAGAATAAAAATATGTCCTATAGTAAAGGTATTAAAAATGTATTGCATCCTCCAAAGAGCATTCCTAATGCTGTTTTCAGAAACAATGCCCTGCATTTCTTGCCTCTTAACTTCTTCTGAAAGATTATGATCTTGCCCTCAAATAATTTGTAGTCAGTAGTAAACTGAGTCTAACTAAAAGCAGCACAAAGTTCAGACCAATATAGATAGATAAATGATGGATAGATAGATAGATAGATAGATAGAGTAGATAGATTACATTGACTCAAGCCTCACCCCAATAGCCTGAGAAAATAAGAGGCATAATGTCCAGCCCAACATCTTGCATGGGTGCCCAGTCTCAGGGGCACCTACATGGAGGATAGCAAAGACATTACTGTGCCAACCACCAGGAATAGAAGTCCAGACACTTCTGCCCATTGCATCTTCGTATCAGAGTCACCAAGGAAAATGCAATGCAGTCAAGCACTGCATGGAGCAGTGCATTACCTACATAGAAAAGAGACAGAGCAAGATCAATTTCTATAGTGGCTGTCAGTAGTCCCGGCCTGTGGGGGTCTCTCTCTCAGCAGCCAGCACAGAACAAGCCTCCCATGTACACCCACCCCTCTTACTCTGAGGGGAAGGACACCACCCCCTCCCTGTGGAGACAGGTATAGCAGTGAGGTTGGACAAGTGCTCTAAGACACACACCATAAGCAGAACCAAAGAACACCCACTGAGCAAGAAACAGGGAAAGCTATTCCCATGCCAGGTGATAAGCCTGGTGGAGATTGTATAGACTTTCTATCTCTTAGCAAGGATGCGTTCCAGATCCAAGGCCCATTCTTATGAGGCTGAGTGCATGAGACTGTGAGCATGAGACTACCTTTTCCAACACATAAGCTTTTCTAGGTGTTATGTAATATTTATTTAACTTCCTACTATTTATTTGTTCTTTTTTAAGCACTGTAACAGTCATGTGATAAAAACTTATAAGACACATAAAGAAGTAAACAAAAATAATTTTACATATGGTCAAGGAGGAAACATGCAATAATATCAGACTCAGAGGGGGCTCAGATGTTGGAATTTTCTGACAGAGACTTTAAATAACTATGAGAAATATGTTAAATATTTTATAGAAAGGGTTAGAAACTTAAGGGAACAACAGAAGAGAGGTGAAAACTGTTGAAAAGAATCAAATGGCATTCCTAGGGATAAAAAGTATGTGATTTAAATCAGAATTTATTTGGTGAACTAATGTAGTCTGGGCACTGATGAGGAAAGATTTAGTGAACTTGAATCTGTGTCAGTAGAACTTATTAAAATATGAAACCTATGACTATAGATACAAAAAAAATACTTAATAAAATATAGTGAATCAAATCAAGCAAAACATAAAAAGGATAATACCTCATGATCAAGCAGAGTTTATCTCACAAAATTATTTGTTTAGAACTAACATTTTTTTCCAATTTAATTATCATATTTGGAAAAATATCATAAACTAACCTTAATAGAATCTTAACAGGCATTTGATAACATGTAGAACCCATTTTTTAAAAATGTATTTTTATTGATCTCAGAAACAAAGGGAGAGAAAGAGAGATAGAAACATCAATGATGAGAAAGAATCAATCGATTGCCTCCTGCACGCCCCACTGGGATCGAGCCTGCAACTCTGCATGTGCCCTGACTGGGAACTGAATCTCGACCTTTTGGTTCACAGGTTGATGCTCAACCACTGAGCCCTGCCAGCCTGACATGTAGCACCCATTTAATAAAAACTTTCAGCAAATGAGAAATAAAAGGAAACTTCCTCAGTTTGATGGAGGGCATCTATGAAAAACCTAGAGTGAACATCATCCTTATATGTAACATTCTTCACTTTTCCTTTGAGACTGGGAAGAAGGCAAAGAGGTCAACTCTACTCACTATAACTACAGGTGGGCTGAGGCGTTCTTATTTAGGGAAGTCTTGTCCTCTACTTGTCTTCCCCTTCCACTCTCCTCCCCCCACCCCTCACCCCGCAGGAATTTGAGGATAAATACACCACAGTGATAGCCTTAAACTTTGATGTCCTTCAAAGTCTCAAGACATCATTCATTTGATTAATTTGGAGTCCACTATATGCTAGGTGCTAGGTGATGGGGAATTATATAGTCCTTGTGCTTAAAGAGCATACATATATGTGTAGGAGGTAAAATAATAAATTTTCAATAGAGGTTTATAACATGCTACTGCAGAGATAAAAGCATGGGCACATAGGAGGGCATTAACCTTGTCTGGGAAGACGAGGCCGGGGGAATTAAGGAAAGTCTTCCAGGAGCAGGTGAATATTAACCCTCAGATCTGACTGTTAGCCAGTAGTTTCTTGCTATAATGTCCCAACTTACAAGCACCAAATCTAATGAAGCCAGAAGAATTTCCTAGTGACTCCACATGCACTTGGCCGTCTTTATTAGCAACAAGACAGAGAATACACTTATTTATTCCCACTTGAGAGCAAGGGCCGGTGAATCCAGCCTCAGCGGAGTGGAGGCTCAATGCTCCAGTGCAACATGCTGTTGGATTTGCTTTGAACCTGGGTCTGTGTGTGACAACTCTTGCTGATCAAGTCCTTCCTGGCCTTGGTCCTACTTTGTCTGAACCATCTGATTTACTCACAATTTTCTGTGTTTACTGTTTCCAATTCATGTATAGAGAGAGGACTAGATAATGGACAGATACTGACACCTTTACATGTTACCACAGTGTGTGGTGGGAAGGAGAGTGGAGAGATGTTCTGACAGAAGGAATTACAAGTGCAAAATCTCAGAGCTAAGAATAGCACAGCTCTTTTAGGGCACTGTAGGTTCTTCGGAAGGAGTGAATTTTGGAAGGCAAGTGTGGAGGTTGAGGGAAAGGAAGGGGCCAGGCCACAGAAGGATTTAGATGTCACACTGGGGAGATGGAACTTTTCTTTTCCTCAGGCCAATGGAGAGCTGCTGAAGAATTCTAAGAAAGCAATTGAGCCACTGCATAATTTGGATTTTGTTAAAAAAGAAATATTACCCCAGTGACAATGTGAGAAGTGAACTTAAGAGGGCAAGATAGGAGTCTTGGAAACCATTTAGGGAATTGTTACCATAGTGGAGTGCAAAATGATGACGCCATAATTCAAGGTGCTGGTGCTCGGGTGGAGAGGAAAGGACAGATTCAAGAGATTGAATGGGTAGCACTTAGTGGTTAATTGGACACGAGGAGTGACTTAGGATAATTATGTTTTAGCCCTTCCTCCTTCATCGTTCATCAAAGGACATTTTTGTAACGCTGTTACTTTCCTGTGTTTTATAGTTCTTCACCAAAGCGTGCATTTCTCGATTACCTTGTAAAAAGCCTGAAAATGTTCATTCGTTTATAATGGTTTTTATTGTCAGTTCCTGAGCGAGAACAAATAAAATCTATCTTTAAACAAACTATCACATTTCTTTCCAGTAAAAAATCCTGGACATAATATGAATATACAAGATACAATTTTTCATCTATTGTAAAAGAGCTTTGTATGTTTATTTCAGGGGAAACTTGAACTAAAAGAAATGCCGGAAGCCGGTCCATCCTTGTTGCTTGACACAGTCGCTGCAGGAAAGAAACATCTGCACAGCATATGTTTCAAGGGACCTGGCGTATATAGCATACTGTTCTTAATATGTTTGCTCCCCTTAGCGCTGTGTGTTTTAACCAAGGTCACCTCTCTGAGAAAGGTTGTTTCCCCAGGTAGGAATTTTTCCCTGAAGTCAGGGAGGGGATGCCTCTCCTAGAAAGGTTGTTTCCCCAGGTAGGAATTTTTCCCTGAAGTCAGGGAGGGGATGCCTCTCCTAGAAAGGTTGTTTCCCCAGGTAGGAATTTTTCCCTGAAGTCAGGGAGGGGATGAAACTCCTTAACTAAGTGCCAGGCGGGCAGTTAATCACTACAAACAATCATGCTTAAGCTACATAATCTTTACTCCCTGGAATGGAGGTAAGAAACGCCCTAACCTTTGTAATAGAAATTGACAGGATTAAAATCAACTGGGATAAATACGGATGTAACAAGACAATAAACAGCAGAACTTCGCTGAAGATCCAGACCAGAACTTGGCTGGAGATCCTGGCTAGAGATCCTGGCTAGGCTGCTGATCAACTGAACGCTGTCTCCGTGTCCTTCCTTCTTCACCAACTCCGTCCACACCTTTGGGGACCCCTGGACCCGCTGGGGTTGGACCCCAGCATCTGGCGCCCGAACAGGGTTCCCTTAGGTAAGTCCCCCCCGTACTTGGGACGGATAGGACTGCACCGTAGGGTGCTTCAGACCCCCCCCCCCCCCATAGAGGATAAGTAGGGTAAGCGGGTAGTTAGTACAGAACTTAGATTGACAAGATGGGTCATACTGAGTCTAAAGAAAAAAGACTCTGTATTAATCTTTTAACGCATATGCTTACTAGCAGAATTGGAGTTGAGGTTTTTCCCAGTGAGACAGAAAGTTTTATAGAAGAAGTATGTCAATGGCTTCCAGAGGATGGAACTGTTAATTTAAAAACTTGGGTTGAAGTAGGAAAGCAATTAAAGAAACACCATGAATCTGAGAAGGTCCTGCCATGTTTCTTTTCCCTCTGGGATTCAATCTATGACACCTTGGCACCAGAGGCAAAAACGGTTGAACTTTCTCAAAATTTAAATAGTCCCTCGGCTCCACCCAGAGAGGACACATCATCATTGTCTTCAGCTCAATCTAAAAGCAATTTAGCTATGCCTACTGATCGGGAGGAGAATAAATATCATAAACATGACCGTTGGTCCTTTCCAGTCAGTAGAGAGGAGAATGGCCCTCCCATTCAAAACAGGCTCCCCAAATTAGAAAGGAAGCCTAAACCAGGTCCTGTGGCTCCTATGAGCTCCATGTCTAAATTTCAAAGGGCGATAAGAGAAGCTGAAGCTAATGGAGATCTTGAATTCTCACTCTGCTTCCCAGTTACATATGAGAATGAGTCTGGTGGGAATAGAAACCCCACCTTGGAGCCTATACCTTACAAAGTACTTAAAGTATTAAAATTGGCCTGCTCTGAATATGGACCTCTAGCTCCTTACACACAAACCTTGGTAGAAACCCTAGCCAGTAAATGGATGACTCCTTATGATTGGTCACAAGTTTGTAAAGCCTGTCTCTCAGGAGGCGATTACTTATGGAAAACTGAATATGATGATCTTGCTAAGAAAGCTGTAGCCACTAGCAAAAAAACCAGAAAAGGAATAACCCTAGACATGATATTAGGAGAAGGTGATTTTAACACGGCTGAGGAGCAAATGAATATGCCCACAGAGGCACTTACCAAAGTAACCAGTTGTGCAGTAAATGCCTGGAAATCCCTACCTTATACAGCAGGAAAAACAACCACCCTTACAGAGGTTAAACAGAAGGTCGAGGAACCATATCAGGATTTCCTTTCTCGCCTCATACAGGCAGTCAAGAGAGTAATCAATAACAAAGAGGCAGCCGATATCCTAATCAAACAACTGGCTTTTGAAAATGCTAATAATACCTGTCAGGCTTTATTAAGGCCGATTCGCAGAACAGGAACTATAAATGATTTTATAAAACAGTGTGCTGATGTAAGTCCAGCATTTATACAGGGTGTAGCTATAGCTGCAGCTCTCAAAGGGGAGACATACCCTCAATATGTACAGGCTATAGGACAAGCCAGCAATACTACAGGTAATAAAAGAAATATGAACTGCTACTCTTGTGGCTTATCTGGGCACTTTAGCAGAGAATGCCCAAATAAAAATAATAATACTCAGGCCAGATGGCAAGCTCCTCGACAGCCTGGAAATACATTAGGGAATAATATTAATCCTCCAAAAACCGTTTGTCCCCGATGTCAGAAAGGATTCCATTGGGCAAAGGAATGTAGATCAAGATACCATAAAAATGGTCGGCCTTTAAACTCTACAAATAGCTCCCAAGGAGGTTATATCCCATCACCTCAATTGGGAAACTTGAGAAGGGGCCAGCCCCAGGCCCCTGCAATAATAGGGGCATCAACCCCTTTGCAAATTTCAATCAGTCAGTGACCTCTTCAGGGCAACCCCAGGCAGTGCAGGATTGGACCTCCACTCAACCACCCATGCAGTACTAACCCCAGACTCGCCAGTAGCAGCCATTCCTACAGGAGTGTCTGGGCCACTGCCTGAGGGAACTGTAGGTTTAATATTAGGACGGAGCTCCACCTCGTTACAGGGGATCTTAGTCATCCCAGGAGTTGTTGATGCAGACTACACAGGAGAAATACAGATTTTACTTTCCCCACCCACCACAACTATACAGATTCAGCCCAACCAGAGAATTGCCCAATTAATCCTGTTACCAATACATAAAATAGGGACAGCTGTTACCCAGGAAGCTAGAGGGGCCGGAGGCTTTGGATCTAGTGATGCAGCATTTTGGATACAAGAAATCCATGCTACTAGACCTACAAAAATTTTACAAATTCAGGGAAAACCAATTGAAGGTCTATTGGATGCAGGAGCAGATGTTTCCTGCATAGCAGGGAAGGATTGGCCGTCTTCATGGCCCACTCACACCACCTCCACTTCCCTAGTAGGACTAGGCAAGGCATCTAATGTAAAAAAGAGTTCTCAGATTCTAACTTGGGCTGATGAAGATCAACATTCAGGAACATTCTGTCCCTATGTAATTACAACTATCCCCTTTACATTATGGGGAAGAGATATCTTATCTCAAATGGGAGTTCTATTATATAGCCCCAGTGGTGTTTGATTTACTCCTGTTACAAAATATTACAAGAAAATGAGTTTAAATATTCCTCTCCTCATCATGTTCTACAACATGCTCAATTTGTAATTAATATACTAAATGTAGATTCTGAGGGAAATTCCCCGATGTACAGGCATTGGAACCCTGATCTAACTAAACCTAAAGCCCTCGTCAAATGGAGAGACTTGCTTACAGGAGCCTGGAAGGGACCTGATGTACTTTTAACCCAGGGGAGAGGATATGCTTGTATATTTCCACAGGACGCAGACTCACCTGTGTGGATTCCAGACCGTCTAGTCCGACCTTATGTCTCACCGCCTGCCATCTCTGCCTCATCATAGCACACCTGACCAGTGCCCGTCTGCAGCAGATGTGCAGCCCTGAGCTGGAACAATCTGTCCATTGGGAGGATCACATGTGCCTCCGTTTTGTCTTTCCACATGTCCCAGCTTTGCCCCACATCTCCTTTCCTTTTTCCTTTTTTTAAAATCTAACTACTTGTTTGCTGGTTCTTTGGCCTTTCTCCTTCTTTCCTGAACACAGCGTTTTCTAGAATCTCCCTACCCTACTGTTCCAGGAAGGGCACCTCCCTTTTATGCCGTGACTAGGGGTGTTTGGTATATGCCCCATACATGGAGTTGTCTTGTGCCAAGAGCCTGACATCCTTGGCTGAGAAAGCCCTGTTCCAGGACTCTCTTTTGTCCTGTATTGGCGCCTCTTACCCTTGTGCCAAGAGGGACCCTCTTCTTACAATCCAATTGCCCATAGCTGTTGCCTGAGCTCTCTGTTCATGCTGAGGTTGAAGCCTCATGGTGGCTGGTACCATGGATCTGTCTCTGGCCCAATGGCGTAAGCTGGGCTCTCTCTAGAGAAGAAACCTGAGTTCCCTATGATCAATGCCAGAGCCCTGCCAGCAGGCGAGGGAACCCAAAGGCAGTTGCTGGGCATGGAGGCCAGAGGGACATAGGCTATCAAGGAGACAAAACTGAACCTCACATCACCCTACTTGGCCCAGAGATGGCTGGTAGTCAATGACGGGTAAGACTCCACAGGGTGGGGCAACCTAAGACAGGCACAGTTGGGGGCCAGTAGGAGAAAACTTGGGGTGCAACAAAGGTGGGGCACAGACGCCCCTCCCCAATGGTGCAGGGACTTGAACACTCGCCCCTTCTGAGGAAGGTCTCCTGTCCCCATGGCTGCTTCCTGCTTCCCATGCCCAGCTCAGATCGGGACCCAGGCAAAGACAGAGACTGGCTGACAGCAGCTGCCCTCTCACTGCAACAGGACTTGTTTCCCATTTCTACCTGGGACCACAGGGAAAGGGGAAGCTGAAGGAAAGGGCTGTGTCAGGATGCTGCCTTCTTCTCTTTCTTCTCCCTCTTTTTTCTAAACACTTCCATGCCTTGTAGTTCTTTTGCTTTCTCTTCTTTTTCTCTCTACTACCCTCCATCTTGCATATCAGCTGACCCAGAGGGCACAGCTTACTCCTCCTTGGACATCGACACCACCATCAACCACGGCCCTGATGGACCCTTTGATGCAGCCCTTCAACTCGCTGACGCTTCGGGAAGCCCATCGCCAGTGACGCCGCCCGCTAGCCAGACCAACAAAGAAAATCAAACCAAGAACTCGAAGACAGCTGAAATCCCTTGACTGAAGAGGCCGGCAACCTTCTATAGGAATGTGGCTCCTTGTGCGCTCCATCCACTATGTTTATAGTTATGCTCACTGTCATTGCTTGTCAGTCTTCTTCCGAGTCTTAAACGGCCCAATCTGAGAGGTGGCCACTGATTTGCATGTGCTATCATTTAAAAAATAAAAAAGGGGGCATTTGCCGGAAGCCGGTCCATCCTTGTTGCTTGACACAGTCGCTGCAGGAAAGAAACATCTGCACAGCATATGTTTCAAGGGACCTGGCGTATATAGCATACTGTTCTTAATATGTTTGCTCCCCTTAGCGCTGTGTGTTTTAACCAAGGTCACCTCTCTGAGAAAGGTTGTTTCCCCAGGTAGGAATTTTTCCCTGAAGTCAGGGAGGGGATGCCTCTCCTAGAAAGGTTGTTTCCCCAGGTAGGAATTTTTCCTTGAAGTCAGGGAGGGGATGCCTCTCCTAGAAAGGTTGTTTCCCCAGGTAGGAATTTTTCCCTGAAGTCAGGGAGGGGATGAAACTCCTTAACTAAGTGCCAGGCGGGCAGTTAATCACTACAAACAATCATGCTTAAGCTACATAATCTTTACTCCCTGGAATGGAGGTAAGAAACGCCCTAACCTTTGTAATAGAAATTGACAGGATTAAAATCAACTGGGATAAATACGGATGTAACAAGACAATAAACAGCAGAACTTCGCTGGAGATCCAGACCAGAACTTGGCTGGAGATCCTGGCTAGAGATCCTGGCTAGGCTGCTGATCAACTGAACGCTGTCTCCGTGTCCTTCCTTCTTCACCAACTCCGTCCACACCTTTGGGGACCCCTGGACCCGCTGGGGTTGGACCCCGGCAAAGAAATCTAAAAAAAAGGGAGTATTTAAATTATTTATGGTTAACCCTAAATTAACCAGAGTCTTCACTTTATATCAATATTTGTTGTTCAAATTTCATTAAAATTAAATTATTAATCTCTTGTTTCACTAACTACATCATACCAAACAAAAATTTAATTTTTTAATGAGTCAATGTATTTTTGTACTGTCCAAACATTATTATAAATATCAATGATTAATCATCCTTCAACCCACTCTGTATCCAATAATGGCTTTAATGACTTGATTCATTGAAGCGTACCAAAGAAAGAGTAAGACCAAGGTTCTTTAAGAAGTGAATAACCTATTAGAAAAAACTAGAGGCTCTGTACTCGAAATTCATGCATGGGAGAGGGGGTTTGTCCCTCAGCCAGGTCTGCACCCTCTCCAAACCAGGACCTTTGGGGGATGTCGACTGCTCTCCCCTGCTGGCCTGATCCCCCTAACTTCTCTTCCCTGCCAGCCTGATCACCCCTAACCACCTCTGCCTCGGCCCTGCCACCATGGCCTGTCCGGAAGGACATCTGGAAAGTCATCTGAAAGATGCCTGGCCTAATTAGCATATTACCCTTTTATTAGTATAAATAGCATAGTTTCAAGAGGGGAATTTTAGAGTTAGCTTTCAGGAACATGATTGAATTTAGAGTGGGGGTAGAGGGGTGGGTATTTTCATTTATGGATATAGAGGGAGCCAGGGAGCCATAGTCCAAAGGCTTTAAGGAAGGGGCATAACCAGTCTGTTCAAGGAACAGCAAGGAGGTAAGCATGATTAGAACTGAGTGAGCAAGAAGAGGTAGAGGGGTAAGGTATGAGAAGTGACCATCTACAGTGGTTTTAAAACCTAATCCCTTAGCCTGGTTGGTGAGGCTCAGTTGGTTGAGCATTGTCCTAGGAACCAGGAGGTCACTCTTCCATTCCTGGTCAGGACACATGCCTGGGTTGTGGGCTCCATCCCCAGTGGGGAGTGTGCAGGAGGCAGCCTATCGATGTTTCTCTCTCATCGATGTTTCCATCTCTCCCTCTCCCTTCCTCTCTCTGAAATCAATAAAAATATATTTTTTAAAAAACTTAAAAAAAAAACAACAAAAGAAAAAAACCACACACCTAATTTACTAATTACTTGACACTCCTCCCATTGAGAGGAGGAGCCTAGGTCCCTCCCCTTGAAACTAGGCCTGGTGACTGATTGGCCAGTGTAGCTGAAGCTATGCTGTGCATTCTCTAGGTCCGGGCCATAAGAAGGTGGCACCTTCTCCTTACTGTTTGTTGGTATGCTTGCTCTTGGAACACAGCTGCAAGGCCGTGAGAAGGGCAGGCTGTGTGGAGAGGCTATTTGGAGTTTCCAGCTAACAGATCACTGATGGCCAGCATTAGTTCTCACACTTCTAAGTGAGAGAGTCTGGCAGATGATTCCAGCCCAGACGCCATCAAATTTAAGTGCATGAGAGAACCTGAGAGAGACACCTAGCTCAGCCCAATCAACCCCAGAAACGTGAAAGAGAACAATACAATGACCACTGGTTTTCATCCACTAATTTTGAGGGTGATTTGTAAATAATAGGTAAATAATCTGAACAATGGTTTTAATAACCAGTGAAGCTTTTTAGGCCTGTGTAAAGCTTTGACCCTGATTGACAGATACTGCCAAATTTGAATTGAATATTGATTTGATTTAAATTATATTTTAAAGGGATCATTATAAGTGTTGATTAGATAAAACACTATAAAGGGTAAGGGGTGGAAGCAAGGAAATTAGGCCACAATGTAACTGAGGTGTAAGTTCATAGAGTTTTGGTGGCACTGAAATGGGTAAGGACTGGTCACAGTCAGCATTTATCTTAGGGGAGGAATAACAGCGTTTCCTAAAAACACCTGTGTGGGTGTGGTCTATTTTTATATGTACATTCTCCCAGGGGTGATCTGGTGATCTTTATATATATATATATATATATATATATATATATATATATATATATATATATATTTCAGAGAGAGGAAGGGAGAGGAGAGAGAGAAACATCAAAGATGAGAGAGAATCATTGATTGCTGCCTCCTGCATTCCCCACACTGGGGATCGAGCCTGCAACCCGGGCATGTGCCCTGACCAGGAATCGAGCCATGGTCTCCTGGCTCATCGGTCGCCACTCAACCATGAGCCACACCAGCCAGGCAAGTGATTTTTATTTATGAACATTTTCCTCTTAGTACAGCCTAGGGAATATGCATAATTTTTGTCTTATTTCAGTCTATTTATTAGCATATGTGAAGGGAATGTTGGAACAACAGACACTTACTGTTTCTATATATTCTATTTCATTCTACAAAACTTGTCTCACATGGTCACTGGTGGCCATTTTCACAGCCTTCCTTAAATTTTCACAAATCAGTACTCTCTCTTTCCTCTTTATTTAAAGTAAGATAAGTGAAGATTAGAGAAAGAGTGGACTAGATGTTACCTAGAGCCCACCCAGATGTTTTCATCTGACATCTCTTACTTTGGGAGAGATTTAATGAGGTGGCTACTATTCTTACTGTTACACTGTGAAAAAATGCATTTTAGTGAATCATCTTGTGTTATAAAAAGAAATATATAACTAAGGCCTTTGGGAAACCATGCACATTTGTAGCAGCTTCCAAATCTGTTACACTCTGGTAAAACAACAGTATGCCAAGTTAGCTACGCATTCAAACCGAGTGTGCTTTCTGGTAATACTTTGTCCCCCCCAAAATGATGAAAAGAATGAGCTTAAGAAAAAGGCCCCAGGGGTAAAAAAAAAAAAAATGACCAAAGAAATAGTGAGAAAGTAATATAAGTTAATAGAGAAAGGAAGGGTTCTAGGATTCTGGATGAGAATATCTTTAGGGAGGAAGAGAGTATGAAAATATGAGTTGTCATAAAAAATGTAAATAATGTAGCCCTGTGAGACCAGCTGCTCACAAGCTGCCCTCTAACGCTGATGGGTGAGCATGTGTCACATCCGTTTGATCTCTGTTTGTCTCATTCAGTCTGAAGTCTGAACCATTTCAATAATCATTGGCACAACTTCAAAGCACGATTTTTCCAATGAAGGGAACCACCAGTCTCCCAGGTAATGCAAATTTTGCTGGATAAGATCTAAAGATTCAAGTCATAAGGCACTAAATACCCTCCAAGTGGAAAGTGCCCTTCACAACCTGTATCTGAAAGCATCACTTGTGGAAAATGGGAAAGTAACATTTTACTTTGACTTTGCATTTAAAAATAAGAGGGACTCTATCAGGATTTCTACAAAATTATAAACAGGAGGACATTTCGATGCCTGGTTATAACAGCAGTGGGACCATGCGCAACACCATTTCAAGAGGGGTAAGAAATGAAGCATGAAAACACAGTGGTGGCACCATCAGAGAGCTGCAGGCAGAATCTTGACATTATCACCTAATTAGGCCTCTGGGAAGAGAATGCCTTGTCAAATGCAGATATCCATCTATTATATTCTGAAATAAATCTCTTTATTACTCAAATGCATTACTGAACTTTGTGTTGCTGCTTATTAGTTAAGAAAAAGAAATTACTAGAGTTCTAGATCTTTTTGTCACTGATGTGTAAACCTGGCAATTCATGACCCATCTGGTCATCAATAAAACTGCAGTTTAAATACCCCTTCCCAGACTCCTCAAGCCCCTGTTTTGTTGTGTGTTTCAGATTGGTTCACCCTGGATTATAGTGGGGAGATGCAGGTGTTGGTCCTTGGTTGCTTTTGCTTTGCACATGGGCACAGCATCTCTGGGGCCTCCACTCAGGACATCACTGACCTCCTTCTAGAACTCCTCTTCTCTTCAGTATAGCCTGCTGTCTACGTGAGTTAGTGGAGAGGTGCAGGTCCTACTCTTTGTCATGTAGGTCCTTAAAATACAACAAGACCATAACACCAAAATAGCAGGGCCAAAAGGACTGTGTTCCTGAAGGACTAGGGTGCCTTATAAAGAAAACCATGGTGGAAGAGGGCCAAAGTCAACATTATGCACTAAATGTCTTTTCCTGAGTAAGTACAACACAGGGAGAAAGTACCTTTGTGGAGTGCATCTCCTTTCTTAGCCTGGCTTCCCTCTGGTTCTACAGGTCAGTGGGGGTGGGAACTGGGGACATGACTCTGTGCTCCCGGCCCCTTCAGAAAGAATGGAAATGAGTCTTTCAGGCCCTACTGCTTGTGTACTATTGTAAACTGCAGTAATGTTTATCTCTAGAGCTTTTACTTCTAATGGTTACATATGCTGAATCTCCTAAAACAAGTTTCATTCATTCATTCATTCGTTCATCTACTCTTTTATTTTCAAGTATTAAAAGAGAGTCTACTCTCTACCAAGTTAAGATAATAAACAAACCATGACTGTGATTAGTGCTCTTAAGGAATGGAGTTCAGTGAGAATTGCACAGAGAAGGGGTTACTTTAGGTAAGGTAATCAAGGTCTCTGAGATTTTTATCTATGAAATTAAAATAACAATTTATTTACCTTGAAGGTTTTTATTGAAGATTAAACAAGATAATGTGTGAGAAGTGATCACCACTTCCTGACTCATAGTTAGCACTCAATAAATATCAGCAGCCATTACCCATGTTATTTTTATCATTCATTTTCATAAAAGTCTGGCAAGATAGGTAAGGAAGATACTATTTATTCTATTGCTTTTATTTAACAGATGAGAAAATTGTAACTCAGAGTGGTTAAAAGACTTTTCTGTGACTGCACAACCTCTAAAAGGTAGAGCCAGGAATCAAACCCCAGTCATTTGACTTTTTCCAATGTGCTTTCAGGGCACACTCTCAGATCACCTGAAGCAGCACCTCTTTATCTACCTGTCCATCTCTGCACCTGTCTATGATATCCACTCACTGATCTATCTATCTACTAATATTAGTCAGGGTTCTCCAGAGAGAACGGAGAGAGGGAGAAGGCGAGGGAGAGAGAGAGGGAGAGAGAGAGAGAGAGATTTTAAGGAATTGGCTCATGTGACTGTGGGGCTGGCAAGTCTGAAATTTGTAAGGCAGGCCAGCAGGCTGGAGCAAGAGTTGATGCTGTAGTCTCAATTCTGCAGGCAGAATGCTTGTATTGTCAGGGACCTCAGTCTTTTCTCTTAAAGCCTTCAACTGACTATATGAGGCCCACCCACTTTATGCACCGTGATCTGTTTTTCTCAAAGTCTACTGATTTACCAGTAAATGTTAATCACATCTAAAATTACCTAAACAGCAATATGTAGACTGACATTGCCAAAAAACTGGGCACCCAAGTCTATTCAGGTTGATATAAAAAATTATCTATCTATCTATGCATCTATCTGGGAGGGCATACTACCTTTTGTCATGAGTCTTACATTAAGCTCTTCAATAAAAGGAAGCTCTCTATTAGTTTCAACTGTGGGCTTGGGGGGTGGAAGCAGACTCAGATTCCTGGCAAGCATTCTTCCATGGATGCCCCTTGATAGAATGCGCCTCTTGTTCTGAATGCCATTATAAATCATGTTATTTTAGTTACATGCATACAGTGCACCACTGTTCCGGGTGTCTGATATAACCATTTTTTCTTTTCCTTAAGGTCAGCTGAACAAGCCAAGTGCTTTCTACAAAATGATTTACCACAAACTCATTCTAACCGTACAATATCAAAGAGACCCCAAGAGGAGAAAACTAGCCTTCTCTTGTATATGTGAGGGTATGGGTTTCATTCTTGGGCATTCATCAAATTATATAAAATAAATATTTTGTGAGTTTGATAAAGAAGTTGGTTGTCAAAATAAGGTATCTCAGTTCCACTCATTTCTTTTGTAATAATGCCTAGATATTTATTATAAAGTAATAATCTGCAATGTACACAATGATTTATGCACATAAATATTATTTGGATTTGTTAAAATGAACATGAACCTAATATTTAATAATAGGCATGATGAAAATAGTATGGATGATTTTATTTTGCTTCTTTATATTATCTTTATTAAAATTAGCTTTTATTTCCTACTTGTACACTTTTTTAAAATCCTCACTTGAGGATATTTTTCCATTGCTTTTAGATAAAATGGAAGAGAGGGAAGCGGGGGGGGGGGGGAGAGAACATCAACCTGTGAGAGACACATCGATTAGTCGCCTCTTGCCTACACCCCAACTGAGGCCAGGAATGAACCTTCAACCCAGGCATGTGACCTTGACCGAGAATCAAACCTTAGACCCTTTGGTGGGTGGGCCAATGCTGTAACCACTGAGCAACATGGGCCAAGTGATACCTGTACACTTTTATAATAATAAATATCAGCAAATGTAGTGTGCAAGTGAAAATAAAAGGAAATGGGAAATCCCAATGTACCCTCGTTCTCTGTGGTGAGCGTAAGTGGTCTTTTTGTGGCACGTGCTCTCTTTTGTGATGCTGCTTTTTATACACTAATAAAACAAGAAAAACATGGCGAGATGCCCTAACACAGTTCATAGGCTATCAAAATTTTATAGTTTAATTTAGAAGAGGAATTCTGGAAAAAAAATTGAACTATTTCTCAGTTTCTGTCTCACCTCTAGATCTTCACACCATGGAGCTTCTCTTAAAGTGGTGAGTGGAAAAACGAACAGCAAAGGGGCCATCTGAAATACTTCCAACAATAAAGATACATTTTTAAAAGAAACTTGGTGAGTGGTTTGTGTGACTCTGGGCATGCTGGAATGCTGGAATCTTCTCTCCCATTCAGCTTGGTCTGCCTGCAAGATCCTGTGCAGCCTTGACATCTGCAAGAAGTTCGCTCAGGTACCGCAACCGAGCAGTCTTTTTTCCTCATATTCAGCCCATCATGTGTTCACATTAATTCTAAGGGTTAATCCCCCACTTGAACCCACGACTCCATTTCCTATCTCTTCCATTAATTGTCCTTTATTTCCATTAATCTGTCCTTCAGATTTACCAGCGGGTCCTTCTCCGTAGCATATGCCGTACACATGTTCAGACCTCTCACTGGGTGCCCTTTCAGCAAGCGCTCCTGCTCCTCCTGGTCTTTCCAGCCCAGCTCACTGTGTTTCCTCCACTTCCTCTTTCTTTAGGTCATGGAGGTGAAGCTTTCATAATTCTCAGCATGTGCTGAGCCTGTACTATAGAAGGTTGCCCATAACCATCTAATTCTCAGATCCAGTTGGCATTTTCAGTATTTTTCTTATGTGACCTTCATGGGGTGATTGCAATTGTTGGTTCACACTACATTGTGAAAAGCTTTTCCATCCTGTCCAGTGTGCTCAGTGGTTAGAGCACAAACCAAAGGATCTCTAGTTTGATTTCTGGTCAAAGACAGATAGCTGGATTGCAGGCTGGATCCCTGCTCTGGTCAGGGCACATGCAGGAGGCAACCAATGGATGTGAGAGAGACACACTAATGTTTCTCTCATTCTCTCCCCCTCCTTCCTTCCCCCCTTTCCACGCTCTCTAAAAATCAATGGACAAAACATCTTTAGGTTAGGAGTCACAAGAGAGAAAAAAAGCTTTTCCTACTCTCTTCTTATTTTTTTCCCTACTTTTAAGATTATTCTACATAAGTCTTCTTTATTGGATTCTCTGTCTTTTCCATCTCATTTGGGATTAGTGTTCCACATTTCTTTTCTTATCTTCAGTTTATTGCATCTACTTTCTTTGAGTGATTTCATCCACTGCCAGGGTTTTCACTAGAATCCACATGATGATGACTCTGATGTAAATCATGATGTGATTTTTCTCCCGAGTTCCATGCTAATATTTCTATCCTATGAACATGTACACTTGAATTTTCCACAGATACTTGAAATACCACAGGCTAAAACTAAACTGATTAAAGGTCACTCTTAACCCTCTCTGTATAATAACAATAAATGGATCATCATTTTGTATTCCATCTTATGGTTGGTAGCTTCACCATCTACCTAATTCCTGAGAAAGAATACTCATATACCTTCAGTTTTTCTACTGTTGCTCTCAACCTGCTCCCATCATATTAATTATTAAGTGCTCATTATTATTTAGCAATATTATTGCAATAACCCCCTGCTTATTCATCTCCCTGCTTCTCTTCCATTCCCATCTCATTGTCTTTCATGCTAAAGGCAGAGAAGTATTTTATTTTTAACAATCATCATTATCACTACTCCGAATAACCCTGTATTTGGCTTTCATTGCCTTATAGAGCCCAAGCTCTGTAGGAGGGCACAGGACCTTAATTAAACCTTCTATACCTCCAGAAAGGTCATTGGGTTTAGCTGTTGGTTTATGGCTACATACTGTCCTGCTAGTCATCTGTGCTTTTAATCTATGCGTCCACTACCTTCTGTCCTTCAAACATACTATATTTTGTTCTGCCCACCCAAAATGCACATCTCATCATGATATGCCTGCAAAATTCCTATTTATTTATAAATTCCTTCTCAAAAATAACCTTATGCAAAACTGTGGTAGGTAGGTAGACAGACATAAGCAGAGCAAGGATGATGGGCCAGGTACGGAAGGCCACCAGGGCGGAAAGCTCCAGGCGCCTGGCCATGGGCAAAACTGGGAAAACAAGGACCTCACCCTCCGGGTAATCTTTCCGCCCCAAGAATATGGCTGGTCATGTGGCATAGACCCTTTGACCTTTCATATCACAGGTCATGAGGCTTGGCCCCTCCCCTGACCTTTCCTCCCCTGGCATGTTGCTAATCATGCAGGTTAGACCATCCTCAGAGGGGAGAACAAAGAAAGGGGCCAGAGAATAGCCCTTCATTAAGCATTAAGCTCCCAGGACAATGAGGTTCTGATCTGCATCAAATACATCACAGTATTGTTTCAGCTCCAGGCCCAGGAAAGCAGGTAAACCAGACAAGCAAAGCCTCAGCTGACCTCAGGACCAGCTGTACTGACTAATGACCCCTGCCCTGGCACCAACCAGTCAGTGGAGACCACAACCCTGAAAGGACACACCTGGAGAGGTGATGAATATTAAATTGGGACCCTCACCTGGGGCCTCCCCTAAAACCCACACCCTTAAAAGCCCTTTGGAGGGAAGTGTCAGTGTGCTCTCCCTCCCTGGAGCTTGCCCATACCTTCTTCCTCTCCCAATGCCAGATACCATTACCTTCCTCTCTCCTAAGCCCCAGGGGCCCTTCTTTAGCCTCTGTAATTTGTTTCCTGAACCCATTTCTTCTAAGGCTCACTTCTACCTCTGTGACTTTCTAAATAAACTTTCTCTTATAGTTTGAATCTTGGCTCTGAATTCTTTCCTAGCCAGAACTCAAGTACCTAGGTTGCTAAACCTAAGTCCGGTCTGACCTCACTGGTCTAACACCGGGTGCTGTTCCTGTTGCCACCAACAAAATCTTTCCTGAAACACCCACCCAGAAAGAACTAGTGACTCTCAGATATTTCTGTATTTCTTCATCTTCATCATCTTTTGCAGAATTAATTTTTTTTAGTTCCTTTGTCTTTATTCCTAAATTGCACAATGTCTTCCCAACACAATTATATTTCTGAAGATAATCTGGTTTTGATTTTTCTCTTGAATACCCTATAAAATTTAGTACAAAGGTGAACTATAGGTACTGCTCAATGAATATTTAACTCATGGATTTCACAACTCATAAATCCCTTTAGGGGATCACAGGAGTTTGCCTCACAGTTATTTAGTTCACTTGTCTATAATTCAGCAAGTACCCACAACAAATAAAGGTCATTGGGTTTCATTGTTGGTTAATGGCTTGGGACTGCCTGCTATTTTCTTATTATCTATCTTAAGGGGGATGAGTTTAGGAAGGCTTTTTTACAAAGGAAAACAAATATGCATTGCATCTTCTGGGGATTTTGAGACTAGCGATTTTTATTTCAAAATGTATGGTTAGCCTCAGGCAAAATAATGAAGTTGGTGGTTTGCTTCGGGGACAATTCCACCCTGCTCTTACAGTATCTTGACCCTTTTCTTTACAGCCTCATTTTCCATTTACATCTCCAGAGTACCTGATGCTCTCTGGGGCTTTGCATAAAAGCCCAACCTTGAAAATTATCTCAGGTTACTATTCTTTCTTGAAACTCTTATTCCTCACACTATGATTACAGGTTGCTTTTACTGACTAATAGATAAGTGGCTTTAGATATATGAAAGACTAAAAGCACTTTGATGTGTATCAATCACATACACATTTGAATTTTCAAGGGCATCTCTGGGGACCTATGGTTCTTAATTGTATCTTTCTAATGGTGAAATTCCAGTTGTTTGGGGCAGGTGGGAGGGTGGCACTAAGGCATCCTGGCACAAAGGTAGCTGGATATTCTCTTAGTCTTACAGTACTTATCTGAATAAGTACTGGAAGTTGGCAACATTGAAGATTAAGTGTACAGTCCTCCACAAGATGATCCAACCCAAAGGAGAGACTCATAGCACAAATTTTGAGAAAGTTCCAAATGCAAAGTTTCAAGGGATGTGTTCCCCTCTCAGAATCAAAGTGTGACAGCACTCAGTGTATTGCTACCCAGGAGGGTCCAGCAAGCTGTGGTGTCCTAAGTCTTTACTGTGTCTTCATTATGTGGATATGAATGGCTAAAACATTGGTTATGTGGTTGAACTCAATGTCCATCCTCCCTATCTTCTCTGAGGTAGGACTAGCACTCTAATCACATGATCAGTCTTTCTGGCATGGTCAGCTCCTATTTTGAGTCACTGTTACCATAAATTATCAAATGTGGCCCAGGGGACCACCCTGAATAACAAAGATATTCCTAACACTTGGAAATTCCGAGGGTTAGGAGGTTATTTCCTAAGAACTGGGGACAAAGGCCAAACAAATCCTTTATTATACAACTAGAGGCCCTATGCATGAAATTCATGGAAGAATAGGCCTTCCTTCCACTGGCTTCCTTCTGGCACCCAGGACCCAGGCTTCCCTCATAGCCTGGGCTTCATCTGGAAGGTTGTCTGGTTTAATTAGCATATTACACTTTTATTAGTATAGACTAGAGGCCTGGTGCATGAATTTGTGCATGGGTGGGGTCCCTCAGCCTGGCCGTGATTGGGGTGATCAGGGCCGATGGGGGGGTGGGGCTGGCTGGCTAGGGGGAGGGACTGACGGAGGTTGGCCGAACAGGGGAGGTTGGCTGGACAGGGGAGGTTGGCTGTGAGAGTGCACTGACCACCAGGGAGCAGCTCCTGCGTTGAGTTTCTGACCTCTGGTGGTCAGTGCACGTCATAGTGACTGCTCAACCAGTCATAACAGTTGCTTAGGCTTTTATATATATAGATACTACCCCTGAGAGAGATCAACACAGTACAAATCTCATGCTGGATTTCATTGATATGTGGAATATAAATAAAGAAGCAAAACAGAAATAGACTCATAAATATAGAAAATAGACTGATGGTTGCCAGAGGGGAGGGAGTTTGGGAACTGGGTGAAAAAGGTGAAGAGATTGAGAAGTACAGATTGGAAGATACAAAATAGTCGTGGGGATGTAAAGTACGGATAGGACATATAGTCTTTAATATTGTCATAACTATGTATGGTGCCCTTTGGGTACTGCAAATATCAGGGGGAAAGTACATGATTGTCTAACCACTGTGCTGTACAACTAAAATTAATACAAGATAATATTGAATATCAACTCTAATTTAATTTTTAATAGATAAAAAATTAAACACCAAATAACAACAGCAAAAAAACTCCAGAAAATGACAAGCATTGGTGAGGATGTGGAGAAATTGAAGTTTTATGCACTCTTAGTGAGAATGTAGAATGGTGCATCTGCTATGGAAAACAGTATGGTGGATCCTCAAACAATTAAAAATAGAACTATCACATGATCCAGCAATTCCACTCTGGGTATTGTAAACAAAACTTCAGAGGAAACTTCTGAGAAATTAAAAGAGAGTTTATACAGAGAATGACATGTAAACCAGGAAATGTGGCCCTCAGTATGAACCAAGAAAACCTCCCCAAATGGAGGGGAGAGGGCAAGGTTTTTAAAGGCAAAATTTTAAACACCTGTTTATCAAAGACATGGTTTTCTAGGGGAAACATGACCAAAACTGACATCATTCATTTTGTGATTGGTGGGGACAAGTGGACTTTCAAGGGTTGGCTGACTCAGTGGCTAAGCACGTGGGGTTGTGAGATAAAAATGGATAATATGTGATTAAGCATTTATCCCCACCCTAGTTTCAGCCCAGGCCTGTACAACAAAAGACTGTGTGTGTGTGTGTGTGTGTGTGTGTGTGTGTGTGTGTGTGTTCACGACACAATTATTATTTATCACAATGCAAGGAATATGATTTATCAAATAGTACAATCAGCACGGGGGCTGCTTGCTCTGCAGGGGTTTTGGACCCCCAAAGGGCAAAGTTATGCCTTGTAAGCAGCTTCAGATCTCAAACTACAAAAATCCAAATGTTGGGCCACAAGCTATGATATTAAAGGTCTTAGAAATCCTCAGAATATGCCAGAAAGAAATGAAATCAAGATTTCAAAGAGATATCTGTGTAACTATATTCATAGCAGCATTATTAACAAAAGCCAAAAGGTGGGAGCAACCCAAGTGTTTATCGACAAGTGATTAGATAAACCAAACGCAGTGCATGCGTAACAATGAAATAACAACGAAATGTTATTCAGAAAGAAAAGAAATAAAGCTCTGATAAATGTCATAACACGGATGGACCCTGAAAACATTATGCTAACTGAGATAACCCGTAAGCAAAAGGAAAACTATCTTTTGATTTCACTTATAGGAGGCTTCTAGGATAGGCAAATCCTTAGGAACAGAAAGTTAGAATAGAGGTTACCAGGAGCTGGGAGGAGGGGCAACGGGAAGTTATTGCTTAATGGGTGCAGCATTTCTCTTTGAGATGATGAACATTTTCTGGAAGTAGAAGTGATGATTATACAGCATTGTATATATACTTGTACTACTGAATTATACATTTTAAAATGGTTAAAAGTTTTAAACTTTAGGTTATGTAAATTTTATCACAATTTTTAAAAAAAGAGTTAGTGAAGTAAACTCTGAGTAAAATGTGAAAAAATAGAACATCATTAGACAACTAGATACTAAAAAAATAAATGAAAAATTTTATGAGGTTTGGTAACTACAGAGAATTCTTCAAATGGGCCACTATACAGGGAAGAAAAGAAAGTGATATAAGAACTCATAGGCTTTTCTGCTTTGAACTTCGTTATGTGTGATCAAGATTGTGCGCCCTACTCCAGCTGATCGGATTGATCTAAATGAAGATCACAAACATTACACAACCAAAAACTCTTCTGAGACATTATTTTCCCCAATTTAAAGATGTTTGTGGCTATACAGCTATTTATTATTAAGTTATCATTGAATTCATCTGAAGAATAGTGTGGTAGACAGAATAATGCCAACCCCCCAACCCCCTCTAAAGATTCCCACTCCCTGACCCCCAGAATCTGTGAATATGTTATAGGTACATAGCAAAAGGGACTTTACAGACATGACTTATTTACAATATTTGAAATTAGCCTGGATTATCCAGGTGTGCTCAGTCCAATCACAAGCCCTTAAAAAAACAATTTCTCTGGCTGAAGCCAGAGAGACACAGTAGAAGAGAAAGGCAGCAGATAGATGAGGCAGAAAATTTGAAAGGTGAAATGGACTTGTGCCTCTATTGCAGGCTTTGAAGATGGGGTAGGGGATTATGAGCCAAGGAATGAGTCTCCTCTAGAAGCTGAGAACAACCCTCAGCCAACAGCCAGCAAGGAAAGAGGACCCTCTCGAGCACCACCCCATGGAATGGAATTCTGCCAATGGAGAGATTCCAAATGGCTTCTTCCCTAGAACCTCCGGAGAAAACCCCCTGATGCCACCTTGGCTTTGCCTTGTGGAACCCAGAGTAAAGAAACCAGCCAAGCCTATTGGATTTCTGTCCTGTAGAACTGTGAAGTAATACATTTGTGTTTAAACTGCTAAATTTGTGATAATTTTTATGGTAATGACAACAACTATATAGTTTTAATAGTCAGTAAACACTGAAAGGCTTGTAAATAAATCTAAATTTCTTCCAAAAATCGTCAGAATGTAACAGCAACCAAAAGAATATTATTTCCAAACATTTTCAGTTTCTTTCAGATAGTTTCATGACATTTAATGGTCTTTGAAATTAAACACAATAACTCCAAATTTTCTGAAATTCAGTTATTTTTCCCTGGGTATGTCTTGGCTTTTTATAAAGGTCACCCAGGAAAATCAAGGGACAAGAAAAATAAAAGAATATTGTTACTTTTTTCCTGGTGTGTTAGCAAAATCTCAATTCAAATATTGCATACTTCATGTTGAATAATAATGGCTCAGGAGATGATTCTCACTTGTGGAATAAAAATACTTTAACTTGAGAAAAAGCAAAGCTTCTGCCTGCTTTCCATGATGGCACTCAGAGCACTGTTTATTTTGGGATTTGCTCCTCAAGCCTCAAGGTCAAGATCATCGAGGTAACTCCAGGAGTATAGAGTAAGGTAGCTTAAGGATGGAGAATGCACACAGGTATGGTTCAAATGCAAGTGAATTGAAATAGAGATGTGATTTCTCCATTTTGAAACAATCCTGCCAATCCTGCATCTCATCCAGAGCATTAGTTTTATATTTCTCCCTAACAAATCACCATCAACTCAGTGGTTCCTGGTAGTTTATTACCTCAGAGTCCCTGTAAGTCAGGAGTCCTGGCACCGGATTGGGTTCTCTGCTCACGATGAACCAGGGCTGCAGTCAAGGTGTTGGCTGAATGTCATTTTCATCTGGCTCAACTGGAATGGCATCTGCCTTTCAACTCATCCAGGTTGTTGCAGGATTCATTTCCTCCTGGCTGCATGACTGAAGGCCCTGACCTTTTGCTGGCTTTCTGCTTTCAGTTTCTATGACCACCAGGGACTCTTTGTTACCTGATCTTTCTCAGCACAGCTGCTTCATTCATCAAGTCAGAAAGGAGAAGCTGCAAAGCAAGTTGGCTTGGAAGACATACAAAGTGATATAATCACATGAGTAGCTTCCCATCACTATTTCATATTCTGTTAATTAGAATCAAGTCATAGGTCCCACCCACACTCAAGAGGAGGGTACTATGCAAGGACATGAATGCCAGAAGGCAAGGGTCATTGGGGTCACCTTAGGGTCTGTCTGTCACACCAGTTAAAGAGTACATCATTTTGCTCACTGGTGTAGCTCAGTGGTTGAGCGCCAACCTATGAACTAGGTCACGGTTCATTCTGGGTCAGGGCACATGCCTGGGTTGCAGGCTCTATCCCTAGTAGGGGTTGAGGGTGTTGCAGGAGGCAGCCAATCAGTGATTCTCATCATTAATGTTTGTATCTCTTTCTCCCTCTCCCTTCCTGTCTGAAACTAATAAAAATATATTTAAATAAATAAATAAAAACGAACAAAAAAGATTACATGGCTTTGTGTTGTTTTTTTATGCTCAGCAAATTAAAAGATAACCAGACTTAGGCTGGATTTTAAAAAACATGTTTTTATTTTTATTTTATTTTATTTTTTTAGGGAGAGAGGAGAGGATAGGGAGAGAAAGAGACAGAAAAACATCGATGTGAGAGAGAAACATCAATTGGCTGCCTCCTGCATGCATCCTGACCAGGGATCAAACCTGCAACCTGGGCGTGTGCCCTGACTAGGAATTGAACCTGCAACCTTTCGGTGCAGGGAAGGACACTAAACTAGCTAGCCATGCTGGTTGAATTTTTTAAATAGCTATATTCATTTAGAAGCAACAATAGTCTACATTGGTGAAAAGCACTGACTTCGGAATATTACCTAGTCCTGGAATCAAATGCCAGTTCTAAATGTGCAATTTGGGGCTAGTTACTTAACTACTATAATATTGACTTACTCTTGTAGAAAATGCAGATGCAATTACTTATCAATAATAGTTTATCTGTAACAAATAAGTGACAGAATATGTGTACAATATTTAGAAAAGTGAGACAATACAAACTGTTTATTTTATGTATGTTTATTTAAAAATATCCCTGATCCTCAGACAAGAGTCAAAGTTGGTATCTCAACAAAAAATAACATCTGTTTCACAAGCTATTTGTACTCTAAAATAACCTGTCAAACAGATGCAACATATGCTATGTAAAGAGACCCTATTAGTTACACATTTCAATTTAAGTCATTCTCTATTAATTCATAATATTAGTTTTTAGAAATCTGTATTTCACAAATTTCTATCTATTATAAGATATACCAAATGTAAACCTCACATTTTCAATAATTCCTTCTCCAGAATTGAATTGAACTTGATGGACCTATTTACTTATGTATATATTTAGTAGAAATACAAAATAATTAAACTTGTCAACATTTTTTTGTTTGTTTTTTCCTTGATTCCCCTTTAAGGCTTTGTCTTCATGAAGTATGAAACCATGGGAGTGCTTAAATATACGAATCAAGTGGCAGTGGAGGGAACAGTTTTCCTAACAGCCATTGTTTTGTTATGGCATGTGGACCCCATCCCATTTTGCATAAATTGCTGGACTATAAAACATGGTTCATAGTATGAGTTCATATACCAGTTGAATTTATTTTTGTCAATTAACAGCTGCATATGCTGCTGAGATCCTTCGGCTAATATACTGCATTCAGTTCACATTGCAGCATCTAATACTGATCACGCCAGGGCATGGCTGTCTTGCAGAGAAGCACTTTATTGTAGTCATTATTGTGGTTGGGGAATATATCCTTTAACTTTTTATTATCTCGTACTCATTGTAGAGAAGAATAACTAGATAGGTAGGTAGATAGATAATCACCTTGTAGGTGATTCATATAAAATCATTTTAGCAATTCAGCCAAATTAAAAGTGCTGTACTGAGAAATTCATTGAATATAACTTTATAAAACAGAAAAAGTAGATGTTAGAATTGCAGAATAAAGTTCATTCCTGATTTGATTGTTTAGGTTTATTCGTCTCTATGTTTTTGCTGCTTTTTTCTTTGTAATTCTTTGTCCTTACCAATGTTATTAAGATGAACATGAAATTCAGTAAAGGGATTTAGATTTGTAATTCAACGACCTGAGTCTGGGTCTCAAACTTAATAATTAATCATTTTGGCCAATCTTGGAATTCTTTTTAACCTCAGCTACCTCTTCTGTCACACCCACCATACACCACTGTTAGAATAATTTAAAAATATGTAAATAATGTATTCAGTATGTCTCACATTTCTACCCATGTCTTAACATCATGGGGGTTTAGATATGTAACCCTGGGACTCTGGGGTAAGTCTGAAACAGCCATGAACAAACAAAATTCCTTTGATTTTCTAGTTGTTGTTTTTTAAAAAATCCATTTAACTTTTAAAATCTACTCTTTAATATATTGCATTAACTTTAATAAAATTTTGCTTTATATTCACCTCCGAGTAATACTGATCTCATGTAAAGACATACTTTGACTTTAAGAATTCCTGGCAAGTGGCTGCTTTGTAGATTCAACTGCTCTATAACTTGTAAAATTTACACATCTGAATTATTTTTATAGGTAAAGAAGGAAATACTTCCTCTGTGAAATAAGCTAATAGTAATTTTTATTTCTCTAATAAAAGAATATGCTTGAATGAGATTAATGAAGGCCAAAAATATGTGATAGAGGAATTAATATGAATATTCTGTAATGGGTACTCAAAGTACACTTTAAGTAGTTATTAGCAACAGGCAGAAGACTATCTTTAAAATTATATATCAGGACCTAATGAAACAAGTGTCTTTTAAGCAAGGTAATACTAAATGTTTCATACACCTCATAGTGAACAATTGCTGTAGATACCACCTTGCAAAACGTGGTAAGCCAAATGGGAAAGTAATTTAAGGAGGCAATTCAGCCGCATTTTAAATAATCCAGGCTTACCAATAGTTATCAGGCTGTTTCTAAGACCAATGGCTATATTAACCACTTTAATCTGATACTTAAGATGAAGGATTGATTCAAGGTACAACATACTTTGCTTTTGTGTGGGAGCTCACCAGATTATTCATGACTCGTACCTATTTCATAGGCTGCGTAGTGGAAGCTAAGACTCCATTGCTTTCCAAGTGGGCACATTTATCCAGATGCCTTCTTTACCCAAGGAAATCTTAGGTTAGTGAACATTTAATGTCACCATTTGACTGATGTCCATAGAGCTTTGCGTTTCAAAATAATTGCGGAAATCATACAAGGCCATCTGGAGTGTATAGGTCATGTGTCCTTAAGTTCCTACTTCAGATTTACCATGGCTGTATCGCTGGGGCTAGTCTTATAAAAATGGGTTTCCAAGGAAGCAGAATTATTTGATATATGGTATAATAAATATAGAAGAGAGCATAAATATGAAATGGAGAAAATTTACAAGGTGACTATACTCTTTCAATTTTTATGCTTCTACATTATATCATTACAATTCCATTCAGCTGTTCATTCTTTTAAAGTTGGTTAAACGGCTCCATTCAAGGATTTATGTACTAGATTCCTTACAAATATGGAACATAATTATGTGTGAATTATATTCTGAATGTGGCACTTCTGAATCATTTTCACTTGGGCCTCAGAGCTAGAAATAGAGTCATATTTATGTTTGCTTGCCCTTACTGCATCTAACAGATGACTTTTATAAAACGTACTAAAATATCCTAGCAAGTGATCTTGTTGAAATATAAAACTGTCACTTCTATTATATAATTCTCTAATTATTTGTTTCCATCTTTAGCCAATTACTGAAAAAGTTAAATCTTTCAACATAAATATACTATATTTTTTCCAAAAGCCTTTTCAGCTCAAAGTAACTGCAGGTGTAAATAGTTCCAAGGATTGTGTGTACCTTCTTCAGCAATTTAACTCTCCATTATGTAAATTCAAAGACATTGAAAAATGCACCCCCGTGTTCAGATATTGTTGAGGACCCTTTCTAATTCACGCATCACCTGGGAGCATGAGCTGTAAAAGCAACTTATGTTTGCTTTTACAACATAAAAGCTTGGTTGTGGCAAGATTGGCAATGTAAAGCAATTCAGTCTTGAAGATATGAGCCATAAGGTTGGTTGGTAGAGAAAATGAAACAACAAAAATTGGCCAGTACTGATTTATTTTCACCACCTGATAATCTGTGTGATGGTAGAAATAATTCGGCTATATTCTTCAGATGTTCTTCAACAAGCATGGTCCCTTCTTCAGTCCCTCTATTGACTCTTCGCAGACAGTGGAACCTCGGCTCTTGACTTTAATTCATTCCGGAAGGCTATTAGAGAAGCGATTTGTTTGAAAACTGAATCACGTTTTCCCATTAGAAATAATGTAAATTGAATTAATCCATTCCAGACCCCCAAATGACTCCCTGTTTTAACTTTTCTTTGCACATACATTAATTTTCTGAGTTAGAAATTATTTTTGTAAGTGGTATTCTAGACCTGGAACAAAATAAAGATTAAAAGGTATTTTAAAATCTTGTGATTCTTAATATCAGGACCTGTATATTATACCTTTGTTTATAGAGAGGTTGCCAAATAGTATAACTTCAGAGGTAAAAAACAAATTTTCCCAGGCATAAAATCATCATCTTTGTAGTATTTCTTAAGAATAAGGGCTAATATTCTGATTGTATCTTTAAACTTATAGGTTGACTATATCTATGCCTTTGTCTATATCTTTATATATCTATACATTGATATATATGCATATATATACGTGTGTGTGTGTGTGTGTGTGTGTGTGTGTGTGTGTGTTTAAGGTAGCACAAATATATCAATGCTTTCAAGAGAAAGTGGTAATTAAAATATTAAAGTTTAGTATTTGGAAAAAACCATGTAGAATCCTAGGTAAATGCTGAAGTAATCACACACTCAATGATTGACAGGCATCAAAGATAAATAAAACAGAACTGCCCTTAAGAAGTTTAAAATCTAAAAAGGGAGACATATGGATAAGTTGAGTATTAGTTTACAGCCCATAAACCCTGGGGCACTGGGATCCTGGGTCTGCACAGGCACATTTAGAGAAGCACTGGACAACAGCTGATGTGAGGAAAGACTTTAATCTTTACTCACGTCTCCTGAAGGGCCCGTGGCCACACATCTCAGATAACCCGTTCATTCACCAGAACTGATTTGGAATCTTTCACGCCTCACACTTATCATTCTTTCCGTCCAAGTTTTCGTTTTCTCAACTTCTCTCTACCTCCAGCTCTTTATTACATTGATTGATTTGGCCTCTGAAATCAAGACCTCCACTCTTTCCTCCACCTGCTCCCAGGTTCCTGTTTCTTTATTTTCAAAATACCCAAGAAGTTATATATTTCCTGTGGGGGAAGAGAGGAGAGAAAGGCAGGCAAGGAGGCAGAAACAGTCACATGATAATAAACCTAGTCCTTATCACAAATCTCTCCCATTGTTATTTGAAAATGTGTGCACAGAGGTGGCCACTATGTATTTAATTTTGCCACTAAAAGCAAAAAGTCTCTGCCCTGGCCAATGTGGTTCATGGTTGGGCATCGTCCTGTGCACTGAAAGGCTGATGGTTCTATTCCTGGTCAGTTCACATACTCAGGCTGGGGGTTTGATTCCTGGTAAGGGTGCATACTGGAGGCAACTGATTGAGTCTCTCTCTCTCTCTTGTTCTCTCTTTCCCTTCCTCTCTCTAAAAAAGAAAGAAAGAAAGGAAGGAAGAAAGAAAGGAAGTCAATATAAATAAAAACTTTTTTTTAAAAAACACAAACCCCTTTGTTCTTGAAGCATCCATCTTATATAAAAGCTGCTGTTTGAAATGTTAACCCTGATAGTATGGCTTCTGTAAATGCCTGCTTGCTTAAATAATAAGGAAAAGAAGACTACTCCCATTACAGGCAGGCCGTAAACTATGCCCCAGACAGAGTTGTCAGTGCTGACACCAGGTCAGGCCTTGAGATATGGTCTCATGGCCCCTTCCCAGCATGCAGGCCTTTCTCAGAAGGCCCGGAAGTCTCATTCTAATTTTGGGAGACAAAGGACTGGAAAAAGTCTAAATAAAGAGAGTTTCCTCCATGATGGGGGGCGCCCAGAATTTGAAAGACACATTTTTTCTGGGCCTGCACAGAATTTAATAAAATGTAACTCCCTTTCTCCAAGTGTGGCTTGGTTTTTCTCTGGTCTTCTGCAACATTCTGGAGTCACTGTAACTTCACATGGTCACTTCTGGATGGGCTGCCAAGCTTGGCCTGTTTGTGGCAGTCAAAGTCCTTTTTCTGTGATGTGGGGTGTGGAGTAGGGGGTGAGTGAGAATCATGGTTTGAGTATTGGGGTTTTTCAAGAGGATACCCTATCACCATAAACCCTTCCACGTCAAAAACAAACATGTACAGCTTTTGTTGGTGTGGATTTGGGATTTGCCACATGCCTCGCTCTGAGAACAGACCTGTTTTTTAAGCCACGTTGCTTCATGGGACGCATGTAAGCAGGCAAAGCCGTCAATGGCTGTCTTTGACGATCCCTACTGGAATGATAGCTCACCCTGGAACAACAGGGGTTTGAACTGCACAGGCCCACTTATATGTGAATTCTTTTCAATAAATACCATAAATGTATTTTATCTTCCTTATGATTTTCTTAATAACATTTTCTTTTCTTTAGCTTACTTTCTTGTTAGACTACAGTATATGATACATATAACATTAAAAATATGTGTTAATCAACTGTTCGTGTTACCAGGAAGGCTTCTGGTCAACAACAGGCTAACAGTGGTAAAGTTTTGGGCAAGTCAAAAGTTATACCAGGATTTTTAAATGCGCAGGGTGGGGGTAAAGGTGGGCTGAGGTTAGCATCCCTAACCCTGATGTTGCTCAAAAATCCAATTGTACCTTTCCTGCTTTTCACTACTCATGGGTATCTCATTTAACAGAAGTCCAACCTCATGTCCCAGATCTGAACTTTCCAAGCATCCTATGTCAGTGGTTTCCTTCACCAATGGCTAGGATTCAGATAAACCATTGGTATGACAAAACTGTGTATAAAATACAAACCTTGGGTTCCTGTTTTTTGTGCTTCTTCTACTATAGGAGTTTATCTACTAAGCCTATTCACTGGTTAAATTCTAGATGCTTAGAATTTGTTCATATGAAAAGAACTATAGGAAAATTTTAAGAGGGTGCTGAAGAGACACACAGAGGTGTGAAATATTTTAGAATAATCTCTTGGAAGTGAAAATGAAATTCAGTAATAAAAAAATAGAAATTGGCAGCTAAATGGTGAGGTTAATGGGTCTTGACTTTATGAAGAGACACTAAGTGGCTTGCTGTAGAACTCAATAAATATTACTTCAGTAAATAAATAAATCTATCACGGCTTAAAAAAATATCTCACCTTTTGGAGGTTTGCATGAATATGATAGCCAAATATTTTGTGAAGGATTTGACATAATTTTTCTGAGAAGACAAAAAATAAAGATATTCACCCTGAAGTCTCATTTAGCCTCATGGATTGCATGTATAACTTCATCTTTATTTATTAGCATGTCTGAGAAATTTCTAGGAGCAGATGTTGATTTGTCGGGATTTCTGTAAAGTTTCAAAACAATTTGCAAACTCGATTTCCATTTGTTACCAACTATGAACTTTCCATATTTGTTCGTAAAGTATAACTTTCTAAGGATAACTTGTTACAAAAGAAATTACAGTTATGTGTGCTCACAACATCTGTTTATCTTTCTTTATAATTCTTCTAGGAATTTATATACATGTACAATGACTTAAATCCCTAAATTTTATACTCATAGATTTTTTTTTTGCTACTACAGTTGACTCTTGAACAGTGTTGGGGTTAGTGGTGCCACATCACACAGTCAACAATCTGAATATAACTTTTGACTCCCCTCAAATTTAGTCGTCCCTCAATATTTGCAGGGAATTAGTTCCCAGGACCCCACACAGATACCCAAATCCACAAATGCTCAAAACCTTATATAAAACTAGAGGCCCGATGCATGAAATTTGTGCAAGAGGGGTGTGGTCCCTCAGCCTGGCCTGCACCCTCTCCAATCTGGGACCCCTCAGGGACTGTCCGACTGCTCTCGCAATCTGGGACCACTGGCTCCTAACTGCTTGTCTGCCTACCTACCTGATTGCCCCTATCCACCTCTGCCTGCCTGCCTGATCATCCCTAACTGCTCCCCTACCAGCCTGATCACCCCAAACTGCTCCCCTGCTGGCCTGATCACCCCTAACCACCTCTGCCTCACCCCATACCTGGGACCTGGGTTTCCCTCCCTCTGGCCTGCTGCAGGCACCCAGGACTGGGGCCGGCATTGCCCGGGCTGGCCAGAGCTGCAGGGGACTGTGGGCAGGCAGCTTCGCCTAGGCCACAGCCACAGGTGCCCGGGCTACGGGGCAGGCGGCTTGTCCCTCTCCCGGGCCGCAGCTACTGGTGCTGGCACCCAGACCATGGGACGAGCAGCTTGTCCCTCTCCTGGGCCGCAGGTACAGGTGCTGGTTCCCAGGACTGCGGGGCAGGCAGCTTGACCCTCTTCTGGGTCGGAGGTGCAGCCACTGGCGCCCAGGACCATGGGGCGTGCAGCTTGTCCCCCTCCCGGATTGCAGGCATAGGTGCAACTGCTGGCACCCAGGACCACGGGGTGGGCAGCTTGTTCCTTTCCTGGGCTGCAGCCCCAGCCGCTGGCTCCTGGGACCATGGGGTGTGCGGATTGTCCCTCTCCCAGGTTGCAGGCACAGGTGCAGCCGCTGGCGCCCAGGGCCACGGGGCAGGTGGCTTGTTCCTCTCCCAGGCTGCAGCCTGGCTGGCCCCATTCCTCTCTTGGGAGCTCATTTGTGCCTGGCTGGTCCCCATTCCTGTTTCACAAGCTCATTTGTGCCTGGCTGGTCCCATTCCTCTCTCCCCAGTGTTGAGTGTCTGAGACGTTAGGCATGACGGTGTGAGAGTGTGACGATGTGAGAGCGTGATGACCATTTGCATATTAGCTCTTTATTATAAAGGACTAGAGGTCCGGTGCACAAAATTTGTGCATGGTGGGGGTGTCCCTCAGCCTGGCATGCACCCTCTCCAATCTGGGACCCCCTCGGGGGATGTTCTCATGCCATCTCATGCCTCTGCCAGGACTGGCCTCCTCTGTGACACACAGAGCTGAAGGACCCCGAGGCCTCACCACACGGAGTGCCCACTGGGCCCCGCCTCCACTGTGCACACGGCCGTCTTGCGGTGGCCATCTTGTGACGACATTGTGCAAGGGCATGATGCCACCTAGGCTTTTATTATATAGGATGGTGCCAATCAATGCAGTCAGCCTTCACATTCACTGACTCCCAACTGTGGACTGAAAACAGTACAGGTATTTTTTTAAAAAAATCCACATATAAGTGGACCTTCCCAGTTCAAACTAGGGTTGTGCAAGGGTCAACTATATGAGGAAATTTTTACCAAACAATCTGTACATATACTTCCATTATTTTTATATGTTTTATTATGGATTCCATATCAAATTATTGTCTTGTTGATTCATATTACCATCTCTCCTTCCAGTGTGGCAAGATGATTCAGTTTGGACGTCTACATATAATGTGAATGGTTTATTTCTCAAAGTCACACAAACATTGAATAGCATCATTTAATTATTTGACTAAATAATAAATAAAGATATTTCATTATTAATCACCAATACACTCTCTTTTTTAATTCTCATAGGATGCTTTTAGGTAAGAACAAATGGTATATTTTTTTTATTTTACAAACAAAGACACTGAGACTCAGTATACTTTACATATCTTGCCACAGGTCACAAAGCTAGAACCCAAACCTTTCTCACTCATGAGCTGGTGCTTTCAACATGATATCTATCATTCAACAGTTCTTACTGAATAGGAACATTTCAAAATTCCATGTCCTAGCTACTGGTATTTTATAAAATAACCTATTTATTACTTGTATTTTTTTGCTATTTTTTTTCTTTGGACCATCAATTTTTCATTATTGATTTGCAAGAAGTCTTTAAATGTAAGGCAACAACTGTTATTCTACATTTTGGGTTGCATTTGAATTTTCTTCAACTTTGTACAATAACTCAGTATATCCAGAGGATTCTGCAGTTTTTATAGGTTGGAAATTACCAGTTTAGACTATTCAAAAGTTGTGACTTCCAAATAAGTAAAATACTGCTTGTGTTGAAATGGTTTAACACCTGAATTCCTTCTGAAGGATTTCCTCCACCTAGCTCCTGTTTCTCAGGGTATTCCAAATTACAGTCCATACATTAAGCAATTTGCTTAATTTATCTTCTATTTATAATTTTCCTTACTGGCATCCTAAATCTATCCTGATAAAAGATGCTAGTCTTTGTCTAAAATGCTTTAACTAACACATATGCACACGCGTGCGCACGCACACACACACATGCACGCACGCAGGAGTATGAGTAACCTTTTATTTTGAAAAAAGTCATTTCAAGGCATCCAGTTTTAGATTCTAAAATAATGATCTTTAAACTCTTGCATGAAACTGAAAAATAGATAACTGAGACATATTTTGAGTAAGTATCTGCATCATTATCAAATTAGAAATTGCTTCGGTGAAATGGTCCAAATCAAGGGAAAATGGAGAATATTAAGGGTCACAAAAACTGCTTAGCCTTCACATTGAAAACAATTTCTTAGTGGAATTAAGTTATTTCTTTATTGAGTACTACCTTAAATTTATTGGAAAGCTTCCTGAAGTTGTTCAGCAGGTGTTCTATAAAATCTATCTTTAACCCCATTTTCCCTCCTTTTCTCTCATCTATAAACAGCTTGAGGATACTTGCCCAGTTGGTTGTCATTGTGAGAGGGCCTTTTAGTAAACATGTTCTGAGCAGGAACTCTCGGGCTCTGTAAGAGACAGCTGGCTCTTATTAACCAACTTTGCATTACAAATTGAGGCAGGCACATCACACGTGGGGGCTTATGCATCTAGTTTTCTTGCATTCCAGGCAGGTGTTCTTCCCACAAAGACCTACTCTCAGGCACTTTTATTGTAACTATAGATAAATTATAGGAAACACATGTTTTCCTTTTGAGAGCACTGAGTAGCTTTGAAGTATAGTTACCCAACTTCAACCACAAACGTGACACAGTTGTCACCCAGGTAGAGGTAAACAAATATTCTTGGGAAAGAAACACTAGTTAATAAACTTTACAAAATGATGCACAATATCACTAATAGGAGAAGAAAAACAACACAATTTGGTAGAGCTTTTTGCTAAGATTATTGGTAAGGGTTCATAAGGAAAAATATACACCGTGATGTAAAATTTTATGTTTATATACATATTAGAGACCTGGTGCACAAAATTCGTGCACAGGGGTTGGGGGTGGGGGCCCTCAGCCCAGCCTGTGTCGTCTCGCAATCTGGGACCCCTCAGGGGATGTTGTGCCTAAACTGGAAATTGGACATCTCTTTCACAATCCAGGATGCTGCATGCACCAGTGACCATACTTTTCATACAGGTGAAAGGCATCTTGCTGTTGTATGGGTAGCTACATACTTTTGCCCTGATTATAAAAAGTAATACATAACGTGATCCTTCTGAGGCAGTAGTACCATTTTCCCCATCTTATGGGCGGAAAAACTGAAGCAGAGAGAAGTTCAGTAATTGGCTTTGTCACACAGTTATAAGTGTCAGAATCAGGGCTGACCACAAAATGTGCGAGCCAGAGTCCATGCATGTCATCGCTGCATCATCCTGTTTTTTCAGTGTTAGAGTAGCCTTGCCAGGTTTTAATTTTTAAATCTAAGAGACTCTTCCCAGTATATAGGGAGTAGGGTCCCTAGGCCTAGCCGGCCATCAGGGCCACCTGTGGGGCTCTGGTGGGTGGGGCAATCGGGGAGCCCCTGCTGGCATCCACCTTGGCTGTCAGCCTGGCACCGCCCTTTGGCTGGCCCCACCCCTGATTGCTGCTGCAGGTCACCTCCCTCTGGGGGGGGAGGCAGTGTGTATCATAGCAACCTGTCATTCCACCTTTGGGTTGATTTGCATACTAGGCTTTTATTACATAGGATACCTATGTATATGTGATATGTTCATGATACATACACATAAATTACATCATTTAATAATGTTCCACAGACCTCAGGTGTTCTGTACCTTTTTTCCTCTTTGGGTTATGCTTTGGATAATTTCTATTGATAGGTCTTCACATTCACTAATTCTTACTTCTGTCTTGTTTAGCCTGCTGTTATTCCCATAGAAAAATTTATTACCGATATTGTATTTTTCATTTTCTTCATTTGCATAGTGCCTACCACTGTGTTAAAATTTCTCACCTGTGTATTTATCTTGTCCATCTTTTCCACTAGACACATTATTTCAAAGTCTCCAAAAACTCCAACATCATGGTCAATTCTAGCTCTGTTTCCATTCTTTCCTTTCTTCACCAAAGGTCATATTGCTTATTTATTTTTTCTTCTTCTTATTATTATTGTTTTCTTATGACAGACTTTGCATGTCATTAGTGATGAGGGCTAAATCAGCCAAACCCATTTTTGACTTCGGTCTGAGTTTTCTTGCATTTTTAGTTAAATTATCTAATCACTGAGTTAAAGAACATTAAAGAACTGACTTGAAATGTTTCCCTTTAGCAAGGCTGGGGATCTGAGCACTGGCATAGTCTGGTAATCCTCCTTCAGTTACATCCAGCTTCCAGATCTCCAGGTCATTGGGAGTTCTCTTTGCTCCTTGGGAAATCTCCTGCTGCCCTGCAGCCCGGCCTGAGGCTTTGGAGGCCTGCTGCAGAGCACTCGGTGAAGGGCCAGAATTTCTCAGAGGAATGTTTTCTCTGTCTTCTGTCCTGTCTCCAGTGTTTGGCATGCTGTCGAAGTGCAGTCTGCAAAAGCCCAGAGTAACTATGAAGTCCTCTTATCACTCTCTCCCCAGACCAGCTTTTTTTTTTTTTTTTAATTTAATTTAATTTTTTATTTTTTTTCTTTATTGATTAAGGTATTCAATTCACCATAGTTAAGATTTGGAAACAGCCTAAGTGCCCATCAGCAGAAGGGTGGATTAAAAAACTGTGGTACATCTACACAATGGAATACTACGCTGTACTAAAAAAGAAGGAATTCTTACCATTTGCAACAGCATGGATGGATCTGGAGAGCATTATGCTAAGTGAAATAAGCCAGTCAGAGAAAGATAAATATCACATGATCTCATCCATCTATGGAATATAATGAACAACATAAACTGATGAACAAAAATAGAGCCAGAGGCCAGCTTTTACAGATAGCTGCTTAGCCCTTGGGAAAGGACCATGTACCTCATGGGGTATCTCTCCCAACGTTTCTGCTGTCTCCAGGCTTCAGTGTAGCCCACCATAGTGAATGCTTGGGAAAGACTGGTAAGTGGTGCCGGCTCACTTTGTGGCTGAGGTGCTGTGTGACTCTCATCAGTTATACTGTCTATGGTGCTGAAGGTGAGTTAGGTTTCTACATGCCCTGCCTTATCTCTGGCACATTTCTACTCATTCTTCTGTTAGCAGCTGCCCAGATGCTCAGTACTTTCAGGATTTAAGTTTATTTTGTTTTCTTTGCATATTCAATTCTCTAATTTTGTTTGTTTGTTTGTTAATCCTCACCTGAGGATATTTTTCTATTGATCTTTTTTTTTTTTTTTTTTTTTTTTTTTTTTTTTTTTTTTACAGAGAGTGGAAGGGATGGGGAGAGGCAAATATTGATGTGAGAGAGACATATTGATTCATTGCCTCCCGCACATGCCCCTACACGGCCAGGGATGGAGCCTGTAATCAAAATACATGCCCCTGACTGAAATTGAACCCAGGATCCTTCAGTCCGTGGTTTGATGCTCTATCCACTGAGAAAAACTGGCCAGGGCTCTGATTTTTTAAAAATGGATTTTTTGGCTTATCCAGGTTGTTGTAGATCTTTGGATGGAGTGACACTCACTTCAAGTTGGTGATTAAAAATCAGGACTAGAAGAGGTCAATGGGGAAAAGGAGGGGACATATGTAAAACTTTCAACAATAAAGATTTAAAAAAAATTAGTACTACTAATTTGAAATGATGAAGTTCACAGCCAACTTCAGAAAATTGTAAGGAAAAACTGAACATGAAAATTTATTAATTCCCAGTCTCCTCCTTTGTTTCACGCCATGTTCCTTTTTTCATACTCAGTGTTTGCCTTTGAAAACTCCAATTCATTATTTTTTAGTATTTTCCTGTGTGTTGTATTCCTCGATTTGAAGTTATAGATTCTGTCCTTAGGCCAGCTTCTCTTTATATAAAGACATGTGACTCCTCCTGATCTTAAATCTGGGTCTTATGGTAATTCTCTGCTCTTTAAAACCCTACTCTTTTGGAAACTTCATGTAATTAGATACTCAGCACCGTTTCAGCTGAGATTTTTTTTTATAAATCATGATTCAAATAATGCATGGCCTCATCAATCTATCATGTAAGTATATTGCTATGATTAATCAGTACATATTTTATCAATTGTTTTCATTTGATTTAATTCCCTTAACCCAGTGGTCGGCAAACTCATTAGTCAACAGAGCCAAATATCAACAGTACAACCATTGAAATTTCTTTTGAGAGCCAAATTTTTTAAACTTAAATTATATAGGTAGGTACATTGTTTTTAACTTAATTAGGGTACTCCTAAGCTGGCCTTTGCTAAAAACATCCTCATCCTCTCCTTCATCCTCTCCCTCTCACCCTCGTCCTTCTCACCCTCATCCTCTCACCCTCATACTCCTCACTTCATCCTCTCCCTCATCCTCTCCCGCACCATATTCCTCATCCTTCCCTCAGCCTCTCACGAACCCCTCTCCCTCACCCTCTCCCTCATCCTCACCCTCACCCTCTCCCTCATTCTCTCCCTCATTCTCTCCCTCACCCTCTCCCTCACCCTCTCCCTCATTCTCTCCCTCATCCTCTCCCTCAACCTCTCCCTCACCCTCTCCCTCATCCTCTCCCTCATCCTCCTCCCACCCTCCCTCACCCTCTCCCTCTCACCCTCTCCCATCCTCTCCCTCACCCTCTCCCTCATCCTCTCCCTCCTCTCCCTCACTCTCCCATCCTCCTCCTCACCCTCTCCCTCACCCTCTCCTCACCCTCTCCCTCACTCCCTCTCCTCCCGCACCCGCCTCCCTCACCCTCTCCCTCACCCTCTCCCTCATCCTCTCCCTCACTCTCTCCCTCATCCTCTCCCTCATCCTCTCCCTCACCCTCTCCCTCACCCTCTCCCTCACCCTCTCCCTCATCCTCTCCCTCACCCTCTCCCTCACCCTCTCCCTCACCCTCTCCCTCATTCTCTCCCTCATCCTCTCCCTCATCCTCTCCCTCACCCTCTCCCTCATCCTCTCCCTCAGCCTCTCCCTCACCCTCTCCCTCATCCTCTCCCTCACCTCTCCATCATCCTCTCTCCCTCAACCCTCTCCCTCACCCTCTCCCTCACCCTCTCCCTCACCCGCTCCCTCATCCTCTCCCTCACCCTCGCCCTCACCCTCCCGCTCCCTCACCCTCTCCCTCCCGCTCTCCCTCACCCTCTCCCTCACTCTCTCCCTCATCCTCTCCCTCACCCTCTCCCTCATCCTCTCCCTCATCCTCTCCCTCACCCGCTCCCTCACCCTCTCCCTCATGCTCTCCCTCACCATCTCCCTCATTCTCTCCCTCATCCTCTCCCTCATCCTCTCCCTCACCCTCTCCCTCACCATCTCCCTCATTCTCTCCCTCACACTCTCCCTCATTCTCTCCCTCATCCTCTCCCTCATCCTCTCCCTCATCCTTTCCCTCACCCTCTCCCTCACCCTCTCCCTCATTCTCTCCCTCACCCTCGCCCTCATTCTCTCCCTCATCCTCTCCCTCATCCTCTCCCTCATCCTCTCCCTCATCCTCTCCCTCATCCTCTCCCTCATCCTCTCCCTCACCCTCTCCCTCATTCTCTCCCTCACCCTCTCCCTCATTCTCTCCCTCATCCTCTCCCTCATCCTCTTCCTCATCCTCTCCCTCATCCTCTCCCTCATCCTCTCCCTCACCCTCTCCCTCATCCTCTCCCTCACCCTCTCCCCATTCTCGCACGCACCCTCGCCCTCAACCCTCTCCCTCTACCCGCTCCCCTCACTCTCTCCAAACCCGCTCCCTAACCCTCTCCACACATCTCCCTCACCCTCTCCATCATTCTCTCCCTCATCCTCTCCCTCATCCTCTCCCTCATTCTCTCCCTCATCCTCTCCCTCATCCTCTCCCTCTCTCTCCTTCATCCTCTCCCTCACGCTCTCCCTCATCCTCTCCCTCAACCTCTCCCTCATTCTCTCCCTCACCTCTCCCTCACCACTCCCTCACCCTCTCCCTAACCCTCTCCCTCACCCTCTCCCTCATCCTCTCCCTCATCCTCTCCCTCATTCTCTCTCTCTCTCTCTCTCTCTCTCTCTCTCTCTCTCTCTCTCTCTCTCCCTCTCTCTCTCATTCTGGAATTAAACCTGAGACCCTTCAGTCTGCAGGCAGATGTTCTATCCACTCAGCCAAACCACTCACAGCTCTTCTCCTCTCTTTTTTTTTCTCCCTAGAGGAAGGAAACTGGAAAGGCAGAGGGGTTTGAATCTGTACCAAAAGGAGGGATAAAGAACTCTACTTGGACACAGAGCAGTCCAGGTAAGACCCCAGAGGCTTGAAATAGTGTACAAGTTTGGGAATAATGATGTGTTCCAACCATAAAGTGAAAGAAAGGATGGAAGGAGATGAGGTTGGAGAAAGGGGTCCCAGGCTGTCCTCAAATGGAAGTCATTACAAAGCCACTCTTTCCCACACTCCCTCTTCACTCTCTTTCTCCCTTTCACCAGGTTCACCTACTTGCTTTAAAATAACCCCTCAATTGAAAATTGAAAACAATTCAGGCCTTAGTCAGGATTTTCACCTTTATCCTGAGAACAATAGGAAACCATTTGGCAGACTTAATTAAATGAGTGGTCAGAGCAGGTTTTCTTTTTAAGTGTATTCTTACTGCTGCATTAAGAATGGTTTGAGAAGGAATGGACAAGAAAGATTTGGACAGAGCACCCAGGTGGTGATAGGTAAGAGAGATCATGGTGAACTGAAGTGGTGGTAGCAATGAGATAGAAGGAGTATTGGACAGGTGTGGAAAGTATCTCTAAGGTAGAATTGATAGGTCTTACTGATGGGTTGAATGATCTTTTACCCTCTCTGCATCCACCCCCTTAGGCATTTAACTTTGAAGTGTCCTCTGCCTCTGTCTCTGGACTCGACCATGTGCCTGGCTTTGGGTAATAGAATGAAGCAGAAGTGCAAGTACGGTGCTTCTAAGTCTACAATTCAAGAGGCCTTGCTCTTTCTTGTGTTTCTGTCATCTCCATGAGGACATTCCTGAGGTAGCCTACTGGCATGGAACAGATACGTGGCAGAGACTTGAAGTGCCCAGTCAGCCCACTTGAGACTGGTCTAGATCAGTGGTCGGCAAACTCATTAGTCAACAGAGCCAAATATCAACAGTACAACGATTGAAATTTCTTTTGAGAGCCAAATTTTTTAAATTTAAACTATATAGGTAGGTACATTGTTATTAACTTAATTAGGGTACTCAAGGGGCCAAAGAGCCGCATGTGGCTCACGAGCCGCAATTTGCCGACCACGACCTTAACCTATTATTGAGAATAACATCAAAAAAGGTGATTTGCTCTCAGGAGTTTCTATATAGCCATAGTTATGTTTTTATATTTCTCTAATCTCATTATCATGTAGTTGAGCACTGATTATTTTGTCATTTACATATTAAGAATTTTAATTTTTGGTATTATTAAGGTGATTAAATATTTGATGCAACACTACAAGCATAGACACTCATTTCAATCATTACATATAGTTCAAGTGTGAAATTGTCAAAATGAATGTGAGAAGACTAAATCTTTTGTTAAAGCTAAAATGTAGCTATGCTAGAAAGTTCACCTCACTCTATGTAAAGTTCATATTCTAAAATGTAGTAGCAGGATTTAGAGATTAAACTGCACAAAATCAGTGGTGCTGCCTAAATATGGGATGTGCTTATACATATTTTGGAATGGAAAAAGGAGAATTTTATTTAAGGGGAAAAATGCCATATAATTTTATTCAATAAAACAACGCTTAGATATTTCCTAATCTAATTAAATACTGAAATTTAAATATTTAGTCTCTCATGTCACCTATTATTACTCATTTGCAGAAAATAAATAATTCAGAAATATTTAAGATTTGAAATATGTGTGATAAAAAGGTGAAATTGATCTAAATTCCATATTTCTGCACTTCACTGATTACTATTCAAATGGGTGTTTGAATGTGTATGTATGTATGTGTGTTTTAATCATATTATAGCCCTGAACTAGTCAGAGAATAAAATGTCTAGTAGAGTTGCTATAGCTTTTTTTAATACCTCAGTTTTCAGAAAAGGGAAGAAAAATCCCATCTCACTATGTCACATAGAATGTTTTGAGATGAACAGCTCCTTAATGAAGAGTAGAATGAGAATCATGGTAGACAATTATCGAGGGAAATGTCCTAACTAGGAAAATAGAAGTTGTAGAAACATCTGGGTTGGATTTTTGGCATAAGTAACAAAACGCTGCACTCCTGAGAAGCAAACCTTCCCAAAGAAAACACACCTGAAGCTGTCTGCTGTTATTAATGCGCCTCAGCAGTGAGTCTCCCGCGGTGATGGATCACTCTCATTTAAGAAATGATGTGCTGGAAAAATGCATTATTTTCAAGAGTAACAGACTGGATTAATGCAAGTGCGTACTGAAAAAATTCAAAACGCTCTCATGATATATGCTGATTTTCGGGTGTTCCCCATTTGCACGGCTGTTTAAGCAAGCACTCTAAATGGAAATGCATTTGACATTTTTGCAACTGGATGTGATCAAACAACATGATAATTTAGCTGATTTCTCAGAAAATCATTAAACCAATTTCTTCCTCATTTCCAACACTTTCATGGGGAAAAAGAGGAATACAAGACATTTAATAAAAAAGACATCCAAACGAAAAGCTGCCAGGGAACAATGTAAAGAGGTTGATATCTTCTTTTTCCCCCCTTCCCCTCACTTCCTTCTCTGTCACAATAGTCCTGGACTGTGCATACCATCAAAGGAGAATTTTGATCATCTGTTTCCAGGACTTGATAAAGCAATTTCAGATAAATATTCCATAAGGTACCTTGAGACTGAGTTATAATTTTCATTAATGTTTATCTCACAAGGATTTGTGAGCACAGAAATATTGTTAAACTCTCTGTAATAAATGATTTTGGCCTAGCAGTGCCTGGCGGTAGACAACTGAGCACTAAATTCTGCCAGGGAGGTAAGAGATAACACAAGACAACTGTTTCTGCTGCATAAGGCATACCTGCTTATTATATTACCCGGTACAACAAGTTAGGGTAGCATGTAAAATAGGATGATGACCGGAAAGGTAACTGTTAGGACTGTTTGTAGCTTTTATCTACAAGATAATTCCTGTTGTCTTATTGAAAAGAAAATGTATCAATTACCATTTTAGTGATCTACTGCTGCATAGTAAATTATCACAAACTTAGCGGCTTAAAATAACACATATTGATTACCTCACTGTTTCTGTGGTCATCAGGGGATGGCTTAGCTGGACCTCTGCTGTAGGTTCTCACAAGGCTATAGACAAGGTGTCCCCCAGGGATGGGCTTGAGTGAGGAAGGATGTTGGCAAGATCCACTTCCTTACTGGCTGTTAGCTGATGGTCCCCCTCAATTCCTTGCCATGTAGGCTTTTTCATATGACAGTTTGTTTCATCAAAGCCAACAGGAGGCAGAGCCAATAACAAGAGTCTGCTAGTAGATGGGAACTATAATCCCGGAAATGACACCCATCACCTCTGCCATATTCTATTGGCAAAAACTAGTCACGGATCCCATTCACACTCAGAGGGAGATGACTACACAACAGTGTGGGTACCAGGATGCAGGGATCATGGGGTGGGGGTGTCATCTGAGAATCAACCCATTACTGAGCCCTAAAGTGTTTCTCTATTTTGTTGTTGTCCTCGCTGTTGTTAATTCTCACCTGAGGATATTTTTTCCATTGATTTTTAGAGAGAGTGGAAAGGAGAGGGAGACACACAGAGAGAAACATCATGTGAGAGAGATACATTGATTGGTTACCTCCCATGGCCTTGGATCAAGCCTGCAACCAATCTATGTGCCCTTCCCAGAATCAAACCCAGGACCCTTCAGTCTGCGGACCGATGCTCAATCCACTGAGCCAAGACAACTTGGGCTGTTTATCTATTTTTTATTTATATTTCTTTATTATTTTTTTGATTTCAGGGAGGAAGGGAAAGGGAGTGAGCGATAGAAACATCAATGATGAGAGAGAATCATTGATTGGCTGCCTTCTGCACACCCCCTACTGGGGATCGAGCCTGCAACCCTGGCATGTGTCCTGACTGGGAATTGAACTGTGACCTCCTGGTTCATAGGTCAGTGCTCTACCACTGAGCCATGCCAGCCAGGCTGTTTCTCTATTTTTTAATCCAGTTACATTTAAATAAATTTTTATTTTTGAAAAATTCTGCGTATTTCTGTGAAGGAGAATTCATAGGCTTGAGGAATTCTAAGTGATATATTAGTAAATCAGTCTAGAAATTAGAGAATATATATATTATTTCTTCCCCACTTCTCACCAGCTATATAATATAGGGTAGTTCTTGGCCTTTAATCCCCAGTTTCCTACACGAGTAATAGGGAAATTAGGGTTATCCTGTCTACCTCATAGATATAGTCTTATTCTTAAATGCATACCCCCTTCCACAAAACTGCTTTAAACAGTAAGTTGGCTGTAACCATAAAATATATGTGTGGATAACTTAAATTTCCAAGGTTTCACTAGTCTGAGAGCCCACATAAAATGACTTGAAGTGCGTGATCCCACAGGTCACCAGTTCACCATGCCTCTTCCTGAATTTTTCTGTTGGACTTTTTTGTGATCTTCCAAGGAGTCTCTCTCACTTTGTCACGAACATTCTTCATCAGTTGCCAAATGCCAACCACAGTTTCTGCTTCTCTTGCCCTGGTTTCCCTGTGTGGGGTCCTGGGAACCTGCCAAGTTCATTATCTTCTCCGGGAACAGTGCCCTGGAGCTTTAAACTGTGAGTGGAGGGTGTAAATAAGGCCAATAGAGTACACACTCCCCCTGCTCCCCAAGTTCACAGTCAGTTGAAAAGTAGACACAGGAGCTTGATAAGCATAGACTAAAATATCAGCTTTATTGTTAGATCAGAAAAGACAACTTGGGTTTTTTTTTGTTTTTTTTTTTTTAAATATATTTTATTGATTTTTCACAGAGAGGAAGAGAGAGAGAGAGCTAGAAACATTGATGAGAGAGAAACATCGATCAGCTGCCTCCTGCACATCTCCCACTGGGGATGTGCCAGCAACCCTGGTACATGCCCCTGACCGGAATCGAACCCGGGACCATTCAGTCTGCAGGCCGACGCTCTATCCACTGAGCCAAACCGGTTTTGCACTTGGGTTTTAACCAGGGACTTCTAATAGTGCTTGCCCGAGTTCTGATCTTGGAAAACTTCTCTTAGGAATACAGGGTGTGCAGGTTGCGCAGATAAGCTGCAAGGAGACATTAGTCTTGTATGCACTGAGGCCTCAAAGCAGAGAAAGAGAGAGTGAGCCCCTATGGGCGCTGACCAATTGAGGAACACGGACCCATGGTGCCACATCCTCTACATCTCACCAGTTAAACAAGTGAATCCTTTTCCTGTAGGGATGTGGGACTAAAGGAAGGACAGAATGACTGGCAGAAGAAACCTGAGGAAAATGGAATAGCGTAGCCCCTGACACTGCATGGTGTTTTCCAGCAAAGTTGGGGACTAATTGGTCTCTCACCTTGAAAGGTTGCTCTAAGATAGAAGGTTCTAAGCAGTGTTGCTTTTGTCCTGGCGAAGAGTCTGAGGAAAGAATGGGTCAGCCAGTGTGTAGCTCTGCTACTTATATGTAATAGAAATAAAACTTTACGGGGATATTGTGATGTTTACATCTATGAAATGGGCTAGGCCATGAACTAGAAACAGATAAAACTACAGTATATCAAAGGGCATCACAATCCAGGAACAGCAGCAATTCCCTGCTAACACATCTATTTTTTGTCAATTCTTTTTGCCAGGTTACATCCCCTGGTTAGCGGAAAGACAGTGAGCACAGTTAACTGAAAATAAGAATGCCTGGCATGGTGCTCTTTACTGAGACTAATTTTCTTCTCTTATTATCTAAGCTGTACATGGCTTCATGTGCCTTCCTAGAAGTTTTGGAAAATCACGAGAGTGGTGCGGAACAAGGACCAAACAAAAGTGAGATGGTTTGCAACTATTTTTCGAACACCATGTGTGATTCAGACAATGGGAATGAAATAATAAGTGAACGTGTTTTTTACGCAATATGAACAGAAACTTGATTTCTCCTTGCCCCCATTAAATACACACAGAACACAAAAATGTTTTAAACCGCTTTGAAGAATTAACAAATAAAACCAGTCCGGGGTACTCTTATGTCCCACTCTTGTCGGTCTGTGTCTTATCAAGTTCTTAGTAAAGCAGCATTTTTGGTTTTTATTTATGGGGTACTCCACTTAGCTACCTTTCCTCTGGGGCAATCTTAATGATTGACCTTCTTTGTTCTTGCCCTCCAAAGAATAGCGTTGGGTAGTGTCTATAGGCCTGAGTTACTTCCCAGGAAATGTTCAGTCTCTTATAAAATTAGACTTCTCTGCTCTTTAAGTTTTCTAGTTCTGCCCAAGAGTACTAACCTACATGAGTAATATGGAAATTAGGGTTATCCTGTCTCCCGTAAGTTCAAGCCCGGGATTCTCAGCTACTCCCATTAATTCTCTCCACTTCACTTCAATAATCACTTGGAAATGTGATGGTGGAAACAAAACTGAATTTAGAAGTTAGGAATAAAATGTGCACACTCAGCACTTTTTCTGTATCTGCTCTTGAGGGAGAAGGATGGTTCTTTCATTTTGATTGGATCACGGTGTCTCCATAGGTGAACAAATGGTCAGACTTGAGCTCACTTTCTTCCCTTGATGCCCAGCACTGTGTGTTTCCTTAGGTAGTCACACAGCCACAAGGGCTCCACAAAGCTGAGGGTAGAATCTGAAAGAAGGTTTTTCTCTTGAGCAGGGAATCTCACATTTGAGATTTAAAATGCATTACATTGCAGGTGTTGACCCAACCCTTGCTAATGCAGAGGAAAGTGCACCTCTCTGACAGGAAAGGGAGTGAAAAACATTTCCTGCTGTGCTCAGAGCTCTGTCATCACTGGCCATTATTCTTTGTAGATGGTTTTATTGGCTGCTTTGCTCCATAACTCTTCCACTAAGCAATTCTTATCTCAAAAACAACTCAATCATCCACCTGTCCATCACCCATCATGAGTCCCGTCCGTCATGACTAGATGGGAAATTGCTTAAGAAAATGCCTCATTTTAATATAGAACCAAAGCAAGACAAGAAGCACTGTGTTTGATCATTCTCTAAGACGAATAGTGCTGACTCACCCACCAGCTGCAGCAATAGAGGCTGCAGCCATGAAGGGTACCTATACTAACAGTATAACTCTCTGCATTGTAGTTCTAATCTACACCTCTTCTCTGAGTGCCATGGACAATTATAACAAGAAGAAGTTCATTCATAGAGAGGATAGAATTTTTGCCTTGGGGTTTCCATTTTCACGTATTTCCTGTCACCTAAAATCATACCTTCAAAACACTGACATGGGCCAGGATAGCTAGCATAGGGACTGGGTCAAGGAATGTTTTTATAAAATTACTCAGCCGTGCCTTTTTGATTGAATAAATGTAAATTGGACCTTTAGAGAAGTCCACTGAGAAGACCAAAAAGTTTTACTTTTAAAACAATAAAAAATTTTTTTTTCTTATTTTTGATTCAGATTTATCTGTCATATACTCACTTTTGGCAAACCCTATTTTCTGCAAAGGATTCATATGAAGACTGCAATCATCAGATTTTTATCCATTTAATTCCTGTTGCTTTTAGTCAAGCTTTTCTATTTCAATAGGAGCACATACATAGAAATATGCCGATGTACTGGATAACACAATCAGAGCGCAGCACTGGTTAGTCATGGGCCTTATGAGGTTATTTATTTATTTGTTCAAAGTAGGCATAATATTTTAATTGAAATAGGTTTATAAGTCCTTGACCTCCGTGAATCTTTTAACTGCTCATATGTTCTTTGTTGCCATTAGAAACCTGAGAGCCCAGATTTAGCTGTGTGAAAAGTCCTTATAATGTGTGTTTTTAGACTCACCTTAGCATGGCTGTGTTATATATGTGTGTGTGCTTGAGTTTGCCTCACTTGACATTGTGTGTATGTACACACACACACATGCACACACACATGCACACACATGCACACGTGCACCTATATTTTGTATATTTTCACACAGGCAATATATTTTGAGTTTAAACTAGGCTACAATTAATTAGGCTGTGAGGCACACCGAACTTCCAACTCTAACCCTCCCATTAGGACTCGTCTTTGTGCTTGTGCCATTGTTTGAAATCTGATAGATGGTGCTAGTGCTTTATTTTAGTATGCTAAAAATGGGTCAGATATTTCTCTCTTTTTTCAAATCTCATGGGTTTTGTTTTGTTTAATAGATTCTTCCGGAAAGGTGGGGTCTTGCCCTTCGTTTCTGAGGAAGCCTTTGTTAAGTTCAAGCCCAGTAATCACAAACGATGCAGGAGGTAATGGTGCGTGATAGCCATAGTTTGCTCTTCTAAGGACTTCAGTCACATTTCCGCTTTTATATTCAGCAAATAAGAATGCCTTTAAAACCTCTCATCTGTATATAAAAGTGAGTAAAAAAGAGAAAAGTATGGGAGTGAACAGAAGCTACAGCCACAGGATTCATAATAGAAATAGAGCAAGATGATATTTGAGAAAGAGAAATGCATTTTCAATATTTTTGTAGAAAAAACACCTTCTGATTACAATGTGCATCACATGCATAGTACAGATAATTAAAAGGATGTTTGACAGCAGCGGTATCATAATCGGCCTGTGAGGAGAGAATGGAATAATTGGATCGTGCAGGCATCTGCCCTCCCCACTCCCCCACACTGGTTCTAGAGTCACTGTGTCTGAGGTGACTCCTCCACCAGTGCCCAGAAGTACAGGCAGCTCTGTCCAGGTGAGTGTCTTGTGTCTCATCCCTCTGCCTGACCTAATATTCATTCCCAGACTCACTGTAGTATCTGGATGCTCCCCGTCTCCTTAGTGACTAATCACACACAGGGCTGCATTATGCTTGGACGTCAAGGTCTAAATTAAAATTCCTTAAAAATCAGAAGCAGACATTTTTAAACTGTAAAATTAGTTAGGAAACAACTGAGGCAAAGAGGATGTTGGCTAACAAACTATTGTTTTTCCCTATGAAAAGCAAAGAGAAATAAAGGCGGTGAGGGGCAAGGACCAAAGCTGAGTTAAAACTCCAAAGTGAAACCTATCTAGCCTTAAACACTCCCCTGGTTGTGGAGCCGCCCAGTTACAAAGTGAGAGCACGGAGAGATTAGATTATTATTATTTGCCTTAGGGTGCTCAGCCCAGAATGAGGATCCTATTGTCTCTCCTCTTCCCTGGGGACTCTGTATCCGTCTTTCTATTCTCAGATTGAAGGAATCCAAAATATGCCACTTCTGCATAAAAATTATTTTGAGCAAAAGGCTTTTGAGTTCCTGAAATCCCTCATCTGCCTAAAAGCAGAGCTACCAAAAGAACTATCATGAATCCCCTCCCAGGAGCAACCAGAGAAGATTGATTCTTTTTTTTTTTTTTTTTTTTTTTTATATTTTATTGATTTTTCACAGAGAGGAAGGGAGAGAGATAGAGAGTTAGAAACATCGATGAGAGAGAAACATCGATCAGCTGCCTCCTGCACATCTCCTACTGGGGATATGCCCGCAACCCAGGTACATGCCCTTGACCGGAATCGAACCTGGGACCTTTCAGTCCGCAGGCCGACGCTCTATCCACTGAGCCAAACCGGTTTTGGCGAGAAGATTGATTCTTATCACCAGAGACAAACAATGAGAAGTCAGCAGCACACCTAAAAGACATCCTCACAAAACTATCATATACACCATTTATCCTCCTGAGGGTCCATTTATCTCACCGAAAGTCATCTGTCTTCCCATAAGCGCTTTTCTCTACCTCCCCCACCCCTTTTCTAAGAGGAATTTGTTTTCCTATTAAATATTCTTCTCCCCATCCCCTTCATCAACGTGCTCTAAATTCTAACCTCCACGTTGTTATTATTATTTTTTAACCCTCACCGGAGGAATGAGGATACTTTTTCCATTGATTTCTAGAGAGAATGGAAGGGAGGGGGGAGGTGGGGAGAGAAAGAGAGAGGAGGGAGAGAGAGAAACACCCATGTAAGAGAGACACATCAATTGGTTGCCCCCCCCCCCCCCCACACACACACCATTGATGGGGCCTTCATCCCAGGTACATGCCCTAGACCAGGAATAAAACCCGCGACCCTCTGGTCACAGGCTGACGATCTGACCACTGAGCACACTAGCCAGGGCTCTAACCATCATTTTGGATCACAATTCTTGGTGAATTTCCTTATGTACACAGGTGATTAAAATATGTCTTTTATCATGCTAATCTGTCCTTTGTCAGTTTAATTTGCAGGCCCCCAAGAACTCAACCTAAAGGGGTAGAGGAAGAGATTTTTTCTCAAAGACAGGGTTTTATGCTTATGCTTAACAATTTTAGCAGAAGATCTCTGTACCATTCCTTTTAGGGTCGCTTCCAGAGATCAATGTATTATCGAATTTTATGTGTATGCACTTATAAAGATGAAGTTATAACAAGTATACTCAGATGTATATACAAATTTATACTTTATAATTTTCACACATGCCCATTTATATAAGACTGCTGTTTCTGAGGCATTCTTAAAACAAAAGGAATCATGAGAAAATATTTTGTTTAGTAAAAACCATTGACTCAAGTAAATGAGGATTTCCCTCAAATCCTTTCTTTTTTTTTCTTTTAATCCTCACCCAAGGATATGTTTTATTGATTTTTTAAAGAGAGAGAGGAAGAGAGAGAGAGGGAAGAAGAGATAGTTCCAAATCCTTTCTTAATACAGAATCCAGTGATTCAAAAGACATTTGAATGCTTCATATTGCAGAAAAGAAACTTTAAATTCAAGTTTATATCATAAAAGAATTCTGAGTTTGATACTTTCTTTCCCTTTCTACTTATTTTATAGGTTGATACCTAGGAGGAAGATATAAACTTTTAATATATTTCTTATCATCTATTTGTTTTAGACCTTGGGTGGCTAATTTATGGTAGTGATAAAGAAAATAAACCCACAACATCCACACAACTCCTACCAAAGGGCTTATGGGTATAGATATAAGAAAATCTGGACTTAAAATTTAAAAAGATTGACACTGTACTATCTGAAGTATTCTTCATTCTTCAATAGGATGCTCTATAGAAATCTTTTTTTTATTTCAGCAAAATCTCTAATCATTCATTCCCCTATGTAAAACATTTCATGATATTGCCAAGTCATTCAAGCCTAATTATTCCTCTTCCTCTCCTCTTTTGTAGCTCCATCAAAGTAGCTGTCACGTTCTATTATGATTATCTGTTTACTTTTCTGTCTTCCCCACTCAATTAATATTCCATCAAGACAGGAGCATTTAATGTCTTTATCTACCCCAAACCAACTCAAATTATATCTGTATGCCAGCATTGAACTTGCATGTTTAGCACACAGCAGGTGCTCAATATATGTGCATTGAATGGACTGATAACTGGAATGCCACCTCTGATCTTTCTCAGCGCTTAGATCTTATATTCCATTAGTACTAAGTTAAACATTACCTTTGTAGTGTCTAGCCCGGTCTCACCGCTGAATTAATCACACTAAGCTACGCACGCATGGCATGCAGGTCATACCGCTCATATCACATTTAAACAAGCTTAGATCTCTATCTCCTTGCTGATAAAAACTAGGTCTGGTTTATTTTTAGTGCTCAGAATCTAGCATTGTGGCTCTCAAAAAAAGAACTTTTTAGTAAATGTCTGTGAAATTAATAAAGGAGCAACCTCCATGGCAGGAAATATATAAGGTTTTCTGTCTCTAGTGCTATGGGTGCAATTGTGTTCCCCCCAATAACATGCTGATGTTCTGACTCCCAGTCCCTCAGAACGGGACCTTATGCTGAAATAGGTTTGTTGCAGGTGTAACTAGTTAAAGTGAGATCATGTTGGAGGAGGGTAGGCCGTTAATCCAATATGACTGGTGTCCTTAGATGAGGAGAGACAGACACAGAGGAAAAATGGCCATGAAGGCAGAGGCAAAGATTGGAGTTATGCTGCTGTAAGGGAGGAACCCTGGAGGCTACCAGAAGCTGCAAGAGACGAAGAAAGATCCTCCTCTGGGGGCTTGTGAGGGGGTATGGCCCTGTTAAATTCTTGATTTTGAACTAGTAGCCCCCAGAATTGGGAGAAAATAAATGTTTAAGCCACTGAGTTTGTGGTGCTTTGTTAGGGCAGTGTGAGGAAACTAATGCACCTAGTATACTTAAACTGTCATATATTTTGTTACTCAGGGTTATCCCTAAAGTGGAACTGGGCTATGCAAGAGAATAAAAAGAAATGTGATATTTAACGATTGCCTCTGCTCTGTAAGGTACTATATGGTGTTAATTGTCTCCCAACATGGCATCTACCTGAAATATAAGCTCCCTGAAGTGAAAAAACAAATGATGAACATGTATTTACAAGTTACTGGGTATTAGTAACTTGTATAATGTAATGCCCTTTGTTACCAAATGTCTCAAATTTGGGAGCAAACTGTCTTTAGAATCATAAATAAATGTCAATACATGTTTGTTTGGAATCTTTAATTTTTTATTTATCTATTCATTCATTTATTTAATATCCTTTGTTTCACAAATACAACAATGAACAATACAATGAAGGTCCCTTCCGGAGATTATATTATATTGACTTAGAGCAGGAAAAACACAAAATAGGACACATGGATGGTGCTATGGAAAAACAATAATTAGGAAAGAAAATGGAGAATATTGGAGGGGGTTGCTCTTTTAGTTGGGGTTGTCAGATGAGGTGTCTTTCATAATGTAGCTTTTGACTGGAATGAGGGAATGGTGGAATGGTGGATCTAAATGGTATGTATTTGTATATATAAGTATGCATCAGATATATACATATTTATATATGTGTGTATATATGTATACATATATCTACACAATCTGCAAATAGAGTGACTGGGCAGAAGAAGCACATCATAAGGTGGAAGAAGTATATTATTGGAATAACATGAAGTCAATATTGTCTCCATAATATAAGAATGGGGAGACACATGTGACATGAAATCAGAGAGATAATTGGAGACTAGATCATGTCAGTTATGAAGGCCACCGTGAAAATTTTCTTTTCCTCTGAATGAGCCTATTGGTGGAGTAATATGATATGACACAGGATTTCAAGTGTCCTTCTGGATTCTCTGTGGGAGATACCCCATGGAATGAGCAAGGGTAGAAGTCAACACACTAGTTAGTAGGAGATTGCACTAATCTGTTTGAAAGGTCATGGTGACTTGAACTAAGGTGAGAAGTGGTTGGAGTCCAGATGTGTCCTGAAAACGGAATCCAACATTGGCCAATGCAGTGTGCAGTCAACCGGAACTGAATTTTGCCAGATGAGTAAAGGTGGTGAAGAGGGGAGTGGTGAAGGTGAGAGCAAAAAGGACGGCGTTGCCTACCTGTTAGAAGTGGGGGCTCAAAGAATTGTGGTGCTTTGCAGGAGGAGGAAAAGAAAAGGCAAATGGTAAAGGAGATTTCAGAGTCCGATGGGACCCATGACTGGGCTTGTCCACAAATTGTTCCGAAGAGACCATGAACACAAAACTCCTTGGGGCTGGTAGCAGAGGCATAGATCAAAGAAGATTGCTCACATTCAGGCATAGCAAGAAAGTTAAGGCCTGAAGACCTAGGTTAGGTGGTTCAATAGCCTTAAATGATACTGTGGAATAGAGTGCTGATGTAGCAACAGATGAAGAGCCGCCAGTGAGTCCAGAGTTCTCTGTTTCTCTGTTTTGGAAGACATCTCCTTCCCTGTGGGTAGTCAAGAAGACCAAATTTGAGCACCCCTTCTCATAAGAAGAGGGAGCCATGTATACCACTTATATCCTATGCACTTCCTTTGTGGCTTCAAGAATAAACCAGAGGAAATTACAAACCAGCCCAATCATCACCATCTCTAAGCTTTCAAATGCTACCAGACTAGCTCTTGGCTGGATGATGGTGCCATAAATCAGATTTATGGATAATAAAGAAATATATTTTTTGGGGGGGAGAGGGGAGGAAGGACAGAAAATCTAAGAAGATATTTCCTGGGTCTGTATTTCATATTTAAAACCTGTGTCTGGAGCCCCCAAATGAGGCCTGGCTTTCACAATAGACATTATGTACCATAGCAGATTCCAGAAAGAAGTCAAAATAAGGAGATAAGAGAGTCAAGGATTGATTGTAGGGAATATTATAATTATAATTATAATTATATATATTATAATTATAATTTCCAAATTATTAATGAGGAAAGAAGACCCTCCTAGAAGAAGAGACTGAGCCCAGCCAGTGTGGCTCAGTGGTTGAGCATTGACCTATGAACTAGGAGGTCACAGTTCGATTCCAATCAGGGCTCATGCCCAGGTTGCAGGCTCGAGGGCTCCATCCCCAGTAGGGGGTGTGTAGAAGGCAGCCAGTCAATGGTTCCCTCTCATCACTGATGTCTTACCCCTTCCTCTCTGAAATCAATTTAAAAAATATAAATGAAACAGGAGGCTGAGATGGAAATGACATCAAGGCAGGATAAAAAAGAAAAGCGTGGATGTTGGAACCCAAGGGAGAAGGTATATTTACACAGTTGCAGAGAGGCCAACTGAGGTAAAGACTAAAACTCTCCATTGGGTTTAGTAACTGGGAGTGCACAGATGAGGTCAGCTTTCATCAATGTGACAATGAGGCACAGATATCAGATGCCAATGGGCCAATTAAATGGTAGGTAAGATAGTGAGTGTTTAAGACTCCCATTTACAGGCTTTTAGGGGAAACAGAGATCAGGTGATGGCCAGAGGAGAATGCAAAATCAAAGATTTGTCATGTTAAAGGATAAACGGAGGGATATTAAACATTTTAAGAATTTAATTGATCAAAAATTGATTTAAATTGGCTAGCATTCAATCTTACCAATACAAAGGAGCTTCAATGAGCTGTACAAAATGAAAGACTGTTACAGGCAGAAAAGAGCAGGAACATGAAGTTATACACTGGGGCCTTGACTTACGAGTTTAATTCGTACTGAGACCTAGCTCGTTAAGGAGCTCGTTAACTCAAATTCCTCTATCAACTCAATGCAAAAAATTAGCCGAGAGACAGCTGGTATCTCAAAAAACTCATTAGTCAGGACACTCATAAGTCAAGGCCCCACTGTACTAGCAAAAAAGTGGGTTGGTTATTGCAAGGTTACTTTCCTCTAGGGCAGTGCTTCTCAACCTTGGCTGCACATTAGAATCACCTGGGAGTCTTTTTAAAATCCTGATTTCTGGGCTTCATCCTCCGGAAATTCTATTTCTTTGTTACTAATGTTGTGGCCCCACCCCATAACAAAGAAACAGAATTTCCGGAGGACGAGGCCCAGAAATCAGGATTTTTAAAAGATTCCCAGGTGATTCTAATGTGCAGCCACGGTTGAGAAGCACTGTTCTAGGGAATGGCAGGGATCTATCAGGAGGATTACCTAATTAGTGCTGATCAGGTTACTCCTGATTGACTGGTTTAAGAGTCCATTTCTAGAAGGAAAGAAACTATAATCAAGTCCTGGCTTAGTATAAGTAACTCAATTTGGGGCTTGTTACCTTGGTTTTTAACAATTATAAGTGGCAGAGACTGTAGAATGGGTGTTGAGTAGAGAAGCAAGTTTAAGAGGCATAGTGTGAATATACTATAAATAGAATAAACTATAGAGTGATGTATTGGAGAAAGCAGATGTTCCCAATATTCTAAGGTTTAGATTTCACCTAGTGAGTTTGCTAGAAGAATATTTGCATCTGTTAGAAGAGTGGTTTAATGTAATGGTTTGAGTCAGTGGTTGGCAAACTGCGGCCCCTTGAGGGTGGCTCTTCCACAAACTACCATGTGCGGGTGCGCACGTACAGTGCGATTGAAACTTTGTAGCCATACTCAAGGGGCCAAAGAGCCGCATGTGGCTCTCGAGCTGCAGTTTGCCGACCACTGGTTTAAGTAAACCAAATCTAGGCTACTAGGAATTGAAACCAAGGGATGATTGATTAATTCAAATTATCCTTTCATCCTCACCAAAGGTGGGAAGTGTAAGTGGAGAAATAGTAATGTGGCACACACACAGTGAGTGTCCCATTAATGCTGGTTCTCTTCCAGAAAAAGATATAAGAATATGAGGTACTCCCCCCTCCCCAATGTTTCAAAGCTAGATTGCTCATTACCAGCTCTAAGAAAACTTGTCTCAAATAGGACACTATAGAAACAGGGCAGAGAAGTCTTAACAAAGGCAAATCAATAATTCAAAGTCTCTTCATGCACCGTACTTAATAAAGGAAGGGGCTGGAGGAAATTCACCGCACAATGGCGCATGATTCAGACAGCTTATCAAGAGTCCATGAAATGCAGCACTTCTGAGAATTCTTCGAGTAGATTCTCTAAATGCTAGACCCTTAGGAGAAAAGGGAAAAAGAAGTGCTAGAAATATATCTAGTGATCTCTGAGGCAAATAGAGGAGACCAACTCCGTGACTGATTTCGTCCTTATTCCTATTTCAAGGCACATGCTACTAAATGTGGGCCCATTCAGTCCGCAATGAATTCCTATGCTCATGCATCTATGTTAAAATGTGCTTTAATTTTTTTCACTTACCTTTATTTTCATGCTTTCACATTTTTTTCCTTTACACTTTTTCACGGAGCTTTGAGGAATGAGCCTTTGTCGCAAAGAATCTAGATTTCAAATACTACCTCTCTCTCCTCCCTGGGTTCAGTGTTGCGTTCCTTGTTCCTTTCCTTGGCTGTCCTCTCCCAGCCCCTCTAGATGATTAGTCCCATTTCAGTTAGTGAGCCTTGCCCTTTGCACCTCTCAGGACATCATTAGTCATTTCAAAGATTTTACAGAGGAATGAAAAAAGGAACTGTTATTTGAAGGACTTGGAGCTCTGCATTATTTTCTTGGCCTTGACAAATACCCATTGGTAATGAAGACTTCAAAAAGCCTTCATTAGGGCCTCAGAAAGGAACAGCAGGAAAGTTAATTACCTGGAGCCAAAAATCCTATTTTCCCTTTAACAACCCAGGGCTGCACTTTAAAGGCAATCAAATGGAGTGCTGTTTGGCAAATAGTCAGCCTTTCTTGAAATGCTGAGTGTAATTAGATGCTCTCCTGTCTGGCATTAAAGACAAATTGTTTGTAAATGGTTAACATTTGAGTACTGTGCTGTGTCTTCAACCTTTATCATAATTATATTTCCAATATTGACCGAAATATCCTAAACTGAGAAATGGGAGTTTATTGTAAGACTAATTGCTTGATAATGAATTGCTGCTGCTTTTAAGAAAATGCCCACCATATATTTATTTACTTATTTTGCCTTCATTTTCTTTCAGGGGTTTTTTACATTTGCAATGCAAATATGCTCAGAAGAAATCTTCTGTGAAAAGAATCATCCAACCTTGATAGTGGCTAATTTTGATCTTAATTGGGGGCTGTGGACCATTCAAAGAATAAAAAACTCTCATCCCTGTCCAAAATCCACTGGTTGGAAAGGAACCCAGATGTCATTACTGTTGTCAATGCTCCCTGGTGAGAGATAAGGATGAAGAAAGCATTTTTGGTGTTTAGTGCATGCTTTGAGACTGTGATGTCATCAGCTCCTCCCATGCTTGATAGCCACTCACTTCACCCTATTGTAATCGATTTAATGCGCTATTCCCAGTCAGTTGTTAGTCACGTTACATAAGACCAAGAAGTTCAGAAAAAAGGACACCAGATTCCGGCTCCTGACCTTATGGTGATACTGATTTAGACTCTTCTGCATCTTTCAAACGATAAGTTTTCCAAACTGTCACTGGTGCCTATTTTATGATAAAGCAGGCATGACTGTGCCCATTTCTTCAGTGCTGCTTCAGTACTTTCATTCTAAGTGCTGAAGCTCAGTGGGTTGAGAAGTGCTTCTGCTCAGAATTCTGAACAAAATAACAAAGTTATGTTCCTTGTTATAAAATTTTGAGCATTCTTAAGTAGTAATTTTTGATACGGAATTTTTGGACTGGAACCCAGATTCTTTGTCCACCGGAGTTGAAGAATGAATTCAAGGACAGAGGGTAGTATAGCAAAGGTGGAGATTTATTGAAGAACAACTACAGACTCCCATGTAGGGAGAGGGAAAGAGTCCCACAGAATGGACTCCTACGTGGGGAGAGGGGAAGGGTCCCACCAACTTCCTGTTTCCATGGTTTATAAAGGCTATAGTTCCTGTGTCCTGACATCCCCTCTGATTGGTCAATATTCCCTTTCTAATTGGTTGCTATAGTGACTCCTGAGGCCCTCCTCCCTCATTGTCCTCCTATTCCTTCTGGGCTTTCTTCCTTCTTTATTTTGTAAATATAGACCTTTCTTGGCTACTTCCAGTTCCCTTGTCTTATTATGTAAATGCAACTGTTGCTGCTCCCTTGTCTTATGGAGATGTAACTGCATCTGGCTTCCTTGTGTCATGGAAATGTACCTTCTCCCCATCTGTAGCCCTATGTTTTTTCCATAGACCCCAATTCTAAAAATTTCCTAAACTTACCTATATTTCCCTAAAATTCCTGTTTCATTACCATCATTAAAAGTGAACTACTTCAAAGGCAGATATCAAATCTATTACAGTGATATTAGCAGAACCCAAATGCTCATTTCTCCCTTGTTTGTTTAATAAAACTATCTATATATATAAAAGCCTAAGTGACCATTCAACCACCAGGGAGCAGACACTCAATGCACAGGCATGGAAACATGGAACAGAGTGATGAATCTCAGATGGAAGTGGGGAGTGGGGAGGGTGGGAAGAGATTAACCAAAGATCTTATATGCATACTAGAGGCCCAGTGCACGGATTCTTGCACCGGTGGTGCCCCTTGGCCTGGCCTGCAGGGATTGGCCAAAAAATGGCAATCTGACATCTCCTGAGGGGTCCCGGATTGCTAGAGGGCACAGGCCAGGCCGAGTGACCCCACTGGTGCATGAATCTGGGAACCGGACCTCTGGTTTAATAATAATAAACTAAAAACAATAACAACCATTAGTTAGAGGTTGCTGCATGCCAGGGAGTATGCTAGCTCCTTTCATGTATTTGCCATTTAATTTTCACAATGAGAAGCAGATATTATTCCATCCCTTCTGTAAATGAAGTAACTGAGGCTTGGAAATATTTTCCCTGGACCTATAACTAGTAAATGGCATAGCCAGAAACTGACTTTTAAAAGTGAGAGAGATAGAGAGATAGAAAGAGAGAGAGAGAGAGAGAGAGAGAGAGAGAGAGAGAGAGAGAAAGCGAGAGAGAGGGAGACTGATTTATTGTTCCACTTATTGAGGCATTCATTGGTTGATTCCTATATGTGTCCTGATTGGGGATTGAACCCCTAACCTTGGCATATTGGGATGACACTCTAACCAACTGAGCTACCTGGCCAGGTTCTAAGGTCTTATTCTTTTAAGTAGACAGTTATTTAATTTTCTAAACATTCTATGCTATCATTTTCAACTCTTTTATAAAGGACTTTATAAATATTGTAAAAATATAGCATTGGTGGCTCTTGACAAACTAAGTACATGAAATTACATTAGTTACTTCCTTTTTAAAACAAGGTAATGTATGGGTCCTGAAATTATACAGAAAGTCTAGAGTAGGGGTCTGCAAACCATTGTCTCTTAGCTGATGCCTGTTTCCATATATAAAGATTTATTGGAACATCATTTACATATTGTCTAGGACTGCTTTTATGGTAAACTGTAGGGCTCCAGGGTACACCACTGTGGCATAAGGATTATTTAACGCTGAAGACATTTCAGAGTCAAGAGATGTAATAAAGACTTCATCTGAATGACCTTTATCTGCCTAAAAGCACAGCCTCCCCAAAGATTTCAGCTACAATAACTGTTCTCCCTGTAGTTTCACAACCAAGGAAGATCGACTCTATCAACAGAGACCTGAAGCTGGCACTGGGATAAGAAAGTGCCTAAACATAAATTGTTACAAAGCTATCACATCTCTCATCTATTCTCCTAAAGGCCCGTTTATCCTTCCTAAAAGTATATCGTTTCCCATAAGTGCTCTGTCTCCTCCACCTCTTCCCCTATTAAGATGGTATATAAGCCCTGTATTCTAAATGCCTTTTGGGCTACATTTTCTGTAGATGGTCCTGTGAATATACATGATAAATTTTGTCTCTTCTCTTGCTAATCTGTGTTTTGTTAAATTTGCAGGTCACCAAGTACTGAACCTAATAGGACTGAGAAGTTTTTTCTCCTACACAAAAGCAATGTTGGAATTGTTGCAACAGATTCTGTAGCCTACAAATCCTAGGATATTGGCTATCTGGCATTTCAGAGAAAGTGTGTGGACCCTTGAGGAGGCCAAAAGATTATTCAGAAAGGGAATGTAGACCTTCACTAACTTTTAGCTCATTCCACAATGAATATGAAGGGTACAACCATATTACCTATCCACTGCAAATAGTCACATAGATGAATAAGAAAATGTATAAGCTTGTTTACTGCCATGTTGGCCTTGAGGTACCCAGTAAGGAGAAGTTAGATAGCTTTTTCTTGTCTTAAAGAAAGTCACTGTATCATGGTTGTACAATTTATTTTGTTAAATGTGCTTAATTTAAGTCCCAATCAGATATAGAGTGTATTGTATATGTGGCACAATAAATATTCAAATACAAATTATCTGGAAAATCATTGTTGAATTTCTATTTTAAAAAATTTATAATTTGATTACTTAATATTAGCTATGCATGCTTCCTCTTCTGTGAATTCTTTAAGTCTTACTAACCTCCTCATAACTATTTATAAACACTATTTATATATGAGTATTTGCTTTAATGTGGTATGCTTCTTTGTAGAGAGCAAATATATTTTTAATGCTAGTAAAAATACTTATTTGTATTTCTGTTTATGATTTTTTCAATCATGTACACTTCTAAAAGTTCTTAATCTATCCTGTAATTTTCTGTTAACTTGTACTTTCTTATAGTGTGCTATTATTTGATTTTTTTCCTACTGGTTGTTTACTAATACATATGGAATTTGTATAATAATTTATTGGTGTGAGTCAACACAAACACACACACATCTACAGTTTGAGTACACAAAACAGATTTTATTCTTGAATTATTATTTTTAAATTGTTTTATTTTCCATATGAACAACTGTAAACCTACTTCTGTCCCACTCTGTATTTTGCTTCCTCCTTATGCCAACCACCACCATCACCACCACTACCATAACAAAATACTCACACAAATGTCATTAATAAAACAAAGCCTCATCTAGAAGAGGTGGATTGGTGAAGGACCCCAGATCTGAGAAAGAGTACAGTGGTGATTGCCCTTGTTTTTTTGTTTGTTTGTTTTTGTCTCTTGTCTCCCAGACATGAAGCAGAATACATTGGCAACTCAGAAACAAACTTCATCAGAGTTAAATGAATGGAACCAGATAGAATGTGTTCTCTGATCACAATGGAATCAAAACTTCAAACCAGACATTAGTAACAGACAGGTAACAGAAAAACTTCCAAACACTTGGAAACTAAACATATTTGTAAATAATCCATGAGTCTAAGAAGAAGACTAAAAACATACAAAAACCTAAATAAAAATAATCATATTAAAATTTGTGTGACACAGCTAAAGCAGTAAGACCTATATCAGATTTAAAAAATATAATACATTATTAAACATTTTTAAAATAGTAATCTTTATGCTCAGATGGTTTCACTGAAGAATTCTACCAAAGTTTAAAGAGGCAATAACAATTCTTTATGATTTTTACAGAAGATAGATAAGAAATTCATTCTATGAAGGTAGTATTACCCTGGTACTAAAAGCTAGATAATGAGAGTATTTTAAAAAAGAAGGAGCTTGGCCAGTATGGCCTACTGGTTGAGCATCAGCCTATGAACCAGGAGGTCACAGTACAATTCCTGGCCAGGGCACAGTCCAGAATTGTGGGCTCAATCCCAGTGTGGGGCATACAGGAGGCAATCAATGATTTTCTCTCATATTGATGTTTCTGTCTCTCTCTCCCTCTCCCTTCTCTGAAATCAATAAAAATATTTTTAAAAAAGAAAGAAAACTACAGGCCAATATTCCTTGGTAGAAATCAATGTTAATTCTTTAAAATATTTGCAAATATAATCTAGCAATGCATAAAAATAATTGTATATGATGACAAAGTGATCCATCCTATCTAATAAAGAGGGAATATGCTAATTGACCCTCACACTGTCTCAAAGATGGTGGTGCCCACAGCCAATAAGGAGAGACTATGCTAATTGACTGCCATGCCCTCAAAGATGGCGGCACCCACAGCCACAAGATGGCTGGCAGGGGAGGACAGTTGTGGGCAATCAGGCCAGCAAGAGAGGGCAGTTAGGGGGTACCAGGCCAGCAGGGGAAGGCAGTTGGGAGTGACCAGGATGCCAGGGGAGGGCAGTTGGGGGCGATTGGGCTGGCAGGGGAGCAGTTAGGTATTGATCAGGCTGGCAGGGGAGTGGTTAGGGGGTGATCAGGCTGGCAGGCAGGCAAGTGGTTGGGAGCCAGCAGTCCCGGATTGTGAGAGGGATCACAAATTGGAGAGGTTGCAGGTGGGGCTGAGCCATTCCCCCCTCCCCCCAGTGCATGAATTTCATGCACCGGGCCTCTAATTCATGATTAAAAAACCAAAACCAAAGAAACCTCTCACAAATGTCAGTATATAGGGAAACTTCCTCACTTTGATAATGATCATCTACAAAACATGCAAACAAACAAACAAACAAACAAAAAACTCACTACAGCTAACTTTAATGTTGAAAGATAGTGCTCTACTTCTAAGATTAGGAATAAGGCAAGGATGTCTACTCTTACCACTCTTATTCAACATAATATGGGATGTTCTAGCCAGTGTAAGAAAGTAAAAAATAAAAATAATACAGATTGGAAAGTAATATAAATGTGCTTACATTCAAATGACATAATTGTCTATAGAGAAAACTTCAATGAATCCCTGAACTATTCCTAGAATTAATAAAAGGGGTTCAGCCATGGTTTGTGTGGTTCAATTGGTTGAGCGTTGTCCTATGTACCAAAAGATCACTGGTTTGATTCCTGCACAGGGCACATGCTTGGGTTGCAGGCTTGATCCCTGATAGGTGGCAAGCAAGAGGTAGCAGATCAATGTTTCTCTCTCATAGATATTTCTATAATCTCTCTTCTTCTCCCTTCTTTTCTCTCTAAAATCAATAAAAAACATATTTTAAAAAATAAGGGGGTTCATTAGGATCACAGAAAACAAGATAAACATCAGTTATACTTCCATAAACTAGAAATGAGAAGATGGACACAAAAATTAATCATATTATTTCATTGATAATCACCACCCAGAACTAAATACTTTGGTGTAAATCTAACAAAACCTGTATATGATTTGTAGGCTGAAAACTATACAAGACTGATGAAAGAAATAAAAAAAAAACTAAATAAGTGAAGAGACATAGTCTGTTTTTTGATTGGAAGGTTCAACCTAAGTAAATATGTCAGTTCTCCCCAAACTGATATATGGGTTTAATGTAATTTTTATCAAAAATTCAACAAAATTTTTTTCTTAAGATATTGACAAAATTATTTAAAATTTTATATGAAAAAGCAAAAGAGTTAGAATAAAACCGTTTCAAAAAAGAAGAACAAAGTAGGAAGGATCATTTTACCCAATTTCAAGACATAGCTATATTATTAGGACTGCACTGTATTGGCAGAAGAATAGACATATAAGAACAGAGAAATTAGAAGTAGCTCCACACATAATCTCAACTAATATTTGACAACATGCAAAAAAAAAATTAATTGGAGAAGAGATTGGCTTTCAAAATACAGTGTTGGAGCAATTGGGCATTCATAGGATAAATAAATATATAAATAACAAAAGAAGACCTAATTCTCACACCTTATGTAAGAAATTAACTCCAAATGAATTTTGGACTTAACTATAAAATCTAAAACTGTAAAATAAAAAAAAAACATAGGAGAACATCTTTAGATTCTAGGGCTAGACAAAGAAATTTTAGATTGGATATCAAAAGCACAATCCATAATGGGAAAAATGATGAACTGGACTTCAAAATTAAAAACCTTTGCTCTACAAAAGACCTTGCTAAGGTGATGGAAAAGCAAACTACAGACAGGGAGAAAATATTTGCAAAATGAATATGCAATAAGAGACTATTATCTAGAATATATAAAAATACTTTAAATAGCAACAATTAAAAAATCAAACAATCTGATTATAAAGTGGACAAAAGATATGAAAGGACATTTTAACAACAAGGATATACAAATAGCAAATACATACATAAAAAAATGTTCAACATCATTAACTGTTAGGGAAGGAAAATTCAAATTAAAACCATAATGAGATATTACAAACACTCATCAGAATGGTTAAAATTAAAAACAAATATCAATAATACCAAACTTTGGCAAGGATATGGAGAAACTGGATGGCTCATACATTGCTGGTGGGAATCTAAAATGGTATAGCCTCTCTGAAAAAACAGTTTGATAATTTCTTAATAAACTAAACATACAATTACCATATAACCCAACAATTGCACTCCTGGGCACTCATCACTGAGAAATGAACACTGATGCTCACACAAAACTTGTACATGAATATTTATATCCAAACCTGGAAATAATCTAGATACCTTTCAATAGATGCATGGTTAAAGAACATGTGGTATATCCATGTTATAGAATTCTACTCAGAAAACAAAACAAAACGAAACAACCACAACAAAAATACCTATTGAAACACACAACAACCTGGGTGAATCTCCAGAGAAGTATGCTGAGTGAAAAAAATCAATCTCAAAGACAGAATACAATTTCAAAAGCTATGATTTCCTTTATGTAACATTCTTCAAATGACATGCCTGTGGAAATGGACAGCAGATTACTGGTTGCCAGGGCATAAGGATGTAGTAGAGAGCGGTGGGTATGGGTATAAAAGAGCAACAAGAAGAATTCTTGTGGAGGTGGACCTGTCTGCTTTCTTGATTGTATCAATATCAAGATCCTGATTGTAATGTTGTACTATAGTTTTGAAAGAGGTACCGCTGGGGGAAAACTGATTACCTTTCTATTATTCCTTACAATTGTGTGTGAATCTATGACAAAATAAACTCAAAATAATAAGTGTAAATTTATTTTAAGATTATTTTTTACTGGTGTTTAGAGAGGAGGACAGGAGAGGGAGAGAGAAACATCGATGTGAGAGCAGAACATCTATCAGCTGACTCCTGAATGCCTCCTACCTGGGATCAAGCCCATAACCTGGGCATGTATCCCAACCAGGAATAGAACAGGTAACCCTTTGGTGCACAGGACAACACCCAACCAACTGAGCCACACAGGCCAGGGCAAAAGTCTAAATATTTTTTTAAAGGCCTTAACTGGTGGCTCCATCAGGAGGGCAGCTTGGATGAGGCTTACCTTTGTAGCTACATAATAAAGCTGATGTATTTCTCTTACAACTTAAAATCCAAATTAATGACTCAGTTTAACAAATGTTTCTGTGTGCTATTATAATCAAAACATAGTGCTAGTGAATATGGCTGGTGTGTGCTAATGAATGCAAATATGTATGCTGGGAGCTTGCAATCTATGGAGAGAGAAAGAGACGTGCACAAATAACTATTCTAAGGAAAGTAGCAAAGAAAATGTGGTGGTTGAAATCTGAGAAAAAGATACTAAAATATCACAGGATGGATAGGTTATCTACACCTGTGGGTCAGAAATGGCATAGGAATTAGGTGTGGAGGAAAGTAGATGGTATGATCTGAGCAGGACTTAAGACAATCAGAAGGATTTCCTTAATTATACAAATATTCTTATTTTATTATGCTGATTGGCAAATAAATGCTTCTGAGAAAATTTGGATTGTGCTGAAATTCTTGTTCGATGTTTTATATTTGCTAATTTCCATTCACAGCAACAAATAACGTGCCATGTGGGCAATGTTACAATTCCCCTTTCACTTCCTGGAGAAGAAGTGCTACTCTTATACAACTTTTGAGGTTGGCTTCAAAAGCCATTTTAGTGGCTGCATACAATCAGGTGTCCACTTGGTCAATTAGGGCAATCAACCAAAGTGAAAGTAACAGTGGAGCCTTTATTCACTTGTTGCAAGAAAAGGCAAGGAGAGAGAGGCAGCCCTCCTGGCTCTGCATTCCCTGGTGTTCCATTCTTCTCCCCAGAACAGCACAGGGGGAGTGTCAGCTGGGAATGGTACAGATGGAGGGAATCATCTCAGTGATGAGGAGCCCCAAACAAAAGGCTCCTGTGAGCCAAGGGAGGGAGGTGGGAAGGGCTAGGGGTAGAAAAGTACTGAGTCAAAATGGATCAAAGTACTTCAACTGAGGCCCCAGATGGAGGAGCCTGGGTTAGGAAGGCAGCTCTGTATAAATGTCTGAGCGTGCTTGGCCTGTGCAGATGGTGGGGGCTGAGTCCACTCCACCCCCACCCCCCAGCCTTGACTTGGAGCTAGATACCTCAGTGTCCAAGTAGTGCTTTCTTTAACATTTATTGATTTTTACAGAGAGAGAGGAAGGGAGAGAGAGGAGAGATGAGAGAGAGAAAGAGAGAGAGAGAGAGAGAGAGAGAGAGAGAGAGAGAGAGAGAGAGAGAAGAGAAGAGAAGAGAAGAGAAGAGAAGAGAAGAGAAGAGAAGAGAAGAGAAGAGAAGAGAAGAGAAGAGAAGAGAAAGAAGAGAGAAGAGAGAGAGAGAGAGACATCGATTTGTTGTTTCACTTATTCATTGGTTGACTCCTGTACGAATCAATTTGTCAGTGCCCTGACCTGGGATTGAATCTGAAAGCTTGGTCAATGAAGACATGTTCTAACCAACTGAGCTACCTGGCCAGGGCCAATTAGGGTTTTGACTCTGAAAAAGAAAATCTTCCTAAGCCCTACAGCCACATCTCTAATTTTTAGTGAAATGTTTAGGTAGTAGACTATTTTTTCTACTTGTTTATTTTCTTTTTATTCTTGCTAGTGTCAAGTAATGTGCTAGGTTTGGGCATAATTAGAAAGGTACCAATACTCTGTGTATGCATAGATAGCTCATTGATTGTACTTTTCCAAACATGTATTAATTGTATTAATTTAGAATTTAATTAAGCTAAACAGGTAAGCATGGAATCATATTAAAACCTCCAGTTCACCAAATTATTCTGGCAGAGTAACAAAGGCCATTGGAAGTTGCCAATTCCGGGACCTCATGAGGTGCCCCCTGGTTTCCTTCGACATGCCTTTCCTGGTGTACCTTTGACACTTTGAAAATGGACTCTTCTAATGTGGACAGCACAGCAATTGCAGTTGATGTGCATTACTTCAGTGCCTTTTGCTTTCAAGAAAGTGAAATTAGCCGAAACCGGTTTGGCTCGGTGGATGGAGCGTCGGCCTGCGGACTGAAGGGTCCCGGGTTCGATTCCGGTCAAGGGCATGTGCCTGGGTTGCGGGCACATCTCCAGTGGGAGATTTGCAGGAGGCAGCTGATCGATGTTTCTCTCTCATTGATGTTTCTAGCTCTCTATCTCTCTCCCTTCCTCTCTGTGAAAAATCAATAAAATATATTAAAAAAAAAAAAAGAAAGTGATATTATAGCAGAAAGCTTATCTAAAACTGGTCTTGGAAGGTGTACTTCTGTTACCACCCACAGCCTAATAATACTGGGAACTAAGAAATTAATTTTAGAAATAAGTATTAAATAATTCTCAAATGTAAGAGTATTAATTTTTTTCCTGGTATATACCAAAGAAACTAATGTATAAGTGCCCCCAAAATGTATGTTGAATAAGTTAAAAACAAACACACACACACACACACACACACACACACACACACACACACACACACAGTTCTTTTCCACAAAGTTGATGAAATCCTTGATATTGAAGGTGAAATGCAGGCTGGTACTCTCCATCCCCTCCTATCAATCCTGGCTTAGTTCCCTTAAGCTTCATTCTCCTTTCCAAGACAATGCATAACAAATCTAATTGCTCTTCCATATGTAGCCTTTTATGTAGTTTAAAACAGTTTTAACTCCTATAAAAGACACTTAATTTCTTAATATGTAAGCTCTGTGTGAATAGTATTGAATTTACTAAGCATGATAACCAAAATATCTGGTGTATATAATAGATGCTAAACAATTTGAAAGATGAATTTTAACTCACTATATTTCCAGCATACTATATGTTCAATATTTTAAAGACTGTATTTTTAAATTTCCATGCAAGTAATTTTTTCCCTGTATGTTCATGTTTCTCTTAAAAAGTGGTACACAGAATTCAAGGAATTGTTATTTTGATGAATGTACTTCAATCAATGCAGATTAAATCATATTAGCCCTTTACAGACACATTATATGGTTAGATGAATTACAGATCCTTATTTATAAGTTAGCTTCTAAATATCCAGCACAAGCACAAATGGAATGTGAAAATGATACAAAATTGTGTGACTTTGCCATCTTTAGCCCCCGGGGTTCTTTAAGACAAGTACACATTTGAGTGCCTTTGAATTTCTTGAATTTTCTGGGGAAAACAAGAAGATAAAAAATTTAAGTGTGGATAATGTTTTGACTGGTGATATAAATCAAAAGTTAAAGTGTCACAAGAAATACTTACTTTTGCCCACACCCCCTACTTGTGTTTTTTGGTTTCTAAGGATTGTTGAGTATTTCAAACATAAAAGTAACTAATTAATGTTTTTTACCTTTTATTATACCTGCAGTCTGATAGAAACTGCATACACATAGAGATAACATATTTTACACATATATTAAACATTGCTTTAAAAACAAGTATATATCACAATCTTTTCTCCTAAAAATCATGGTTTAAGAGAGCTTAACAATTAAAAAAAAATGCTCCCTTGGCACCATGCTAGACAAACATTCTACTCATTAACTGTTGGCCTCCATGTCCAGTCCTGGGGCATCTGTGATATCAGCTTTCAAACTGGCTTCAGATCATGCAAGACTTTCTGTGTGCAGACTGCAGAAAACTGGGAAATAAACCCACGGATGAGCACCCATGAAGGAGCATAGTAAAAGTCTAATCAATCACTCTTATTTGCATAGTCCTACTTCCCAAGTACATTCCAAAGACTAAGAACAAAGTAATGATAGTGAAAGAAACCTAAGAATAGAAGGCATTTAATTTTTTTTTTGTATTTAGTTTTTTTGTGTGTGTGTTTTTTTGTGTGTGCAGCTTTAGAGCACAGAGTTAGATAATTAACAGAGGAGAATATAAGAATCATAAGAAAAAGATGACAAATAAAATGGATTGTTCTGAATTCAAAGACTTATACTAAGATAATAATAGATTATAATGAGTGCAAGCAGTTTTCTGAGTTTAATAACTGTATCAAAATCAATATTCAAATTTTCCAACATTGGCCTATAAGTAGCTTCAATTATCTCAGATTTATAAGCAGATTGACCATATCATTTCTTATTGAAACCAGAACATTTTAAGAGTGAATGGGTGAGCAATGGGTAATTATGCTGGGCAATAGGCGTAAACACAGATGGTTCCAGCCAGGCAGACACATATTCCGTAACTAAGAGATAATTACTTAATTCAATCAAGTTTCAAGTCTTTGTTTAACTGTTCGCTTTTTAAAAATTTCTTTCTTTTTTTGTTCTTGCCTTTCTTACTGCCTGAAATATGTTTTTCCTCAGATCTTCACATGGCTGAATTCTTATCACTTAAATTTTAACTATAAAACCCATTTTTAGAGAACCTTTTCCTAATGCCTCCCACCCCACTCCCCACCCAAACCAATATATCATTTTGTTGTTTCTTCTTTTTATAGTTATAATCATGATATAAAATTATTTCATTTGTGTACTGACTTGCTAATTATCTGTCACCAATTCAAATGTAAGTTCTATGAGAAAGGAACCTTCTAACTGTGCTGTAAAATGCCAAATCTGAGAAATTAGAAGAATTTCTGGCTCAACAAAAATCTGTTGAGTTCATGAAAAATCTGTTAAGTTCTTTAGATCCAGACAGAAGGAAATAAATTTAGGTAGGTTACCTATATTTTGTATGTTATTATAATTACAGTTTTGGAAAATGTAAAGATTTGGTCCTATGTTAAGTAGATTAAGAAGTATGTGTCATTTGAATAAGAGACACAGAGTGGTTTAGAGTGGAACATCCTAATGGTTTCCATTTTCAATCTGTTCAGATTATAATTTACCTTAGATTTTTAGATCACATAGGGCAGATGAAAATGATCACAGAAATAACATACATGGGATTCCGAACATGAATGCCTTCCACATGAAGATATTTGCAACGAATGAAAATGATTCTGTCATGTTAGGCAGGTACAGAAATAGCCAAGTACACTCTGTACAAGGGAGAGATTCAACTGTATGTTTGTAAACTCCAGGATATTTAGAAGTTAATTTTATCAGCATGTGATTACAATTCTGAAACTCATCTATCACCTATTGTAGTGCGAGACAATCTGAATTTCTAACTGGTAGGTCCCTCTCTTCCCTTCTTGAACACAGAACACAAATAATGCTACAGGACTGTCTTTATATCTCAACTAGAGGCCCAGTGCACAAAATTTGTGCACGAATAGAGACCCTAGCGACTGCCAACTGCCGATCAGAGACTCCCTTCCCTGGCCACTGCTGGGACCTTCCTTTGTTCCACGCCACCCGCTGGTGATTAGTGCACCTCATAGTGAGTGATCGAACTCCCGGTCAGTCGAATTCCTGAGGGGACACTTTGCATAATATATATATATATATATATATATATATATATATATATATATATATATATATATATACTAGAGGCCCGATGCATGAAATTCTTGCACTCAGGGGGGTCCCTCAGCCCGGCATTCACCCTCTCACAGTCCTGGAGCCCTTGAGGGATGTCCTACTGATGTCTTAGGCCCACCCTCTGAGGGGAGCGGGCCTAAGCTGGCAATTGGAAATCTTTAATGCTGTCCCAGAGATAGGAGAGGCTCCTGCCACCGCCTCTGTGCTCACCAGCTGTGAACCAGCTTCTGGCTGAGTGGCGCTCTCCCTGTGGGAGTGCACTGACCTCCAGGAGGCAGCTTCTGCATTGAGTGTCTGCCCCCTGGTGGTCAGTGTGTGTCATAGCGACCGGTCATTCTGCCATTCAGTCGCTTTGCATATTAGCTTTTTATTATATAGGATAATTTTCTAGCTTGGTCCAAATGTGGTAACAGAACTAGAACCCTGCATTAACAAGGTAGCACCATGTAAAGTTTGAAGGACATTGAGATAACAATGTATCTACAAATCTCTTTTGCTCTGTTGTCCTTACTTCCCCTAATCTTTTCTTTGTCTCTCAAATATTATCATCAGTTAGATTTTTATCCACAATATGTGTTCAATAAGATTCTTCTTCTTCTCTGAACTTTTCCCCCAAATATTTCCTTTCCATGCTTACTCTCTTTTCTACATTATTAATATAAGTATTTTATATTAATATTGCAAGTTTGCAGTGAATCCCTGGTGACCTCTTTATAAACAGTATTTTAAAGGTTATTTCTAGATTGTAGTTAAATGCTATTAAGCCTTTAGAAAAAGTGGCAAGGGCACTCAGTGATACAGAGGAAAAACATTTAAATATTAGGAAATTTCCAGTTACAAATAATTTAAAGGAAAAAAATGCTTCTGATTCCTGATGAGATGCTCTAGCATGGCTGCTGGCTTACCCTTTAAATATAAAAAACAAAAAATAGATAATTATTCTAATGGGTTCAATAACCAAAAACAAATGATAACAAATCCAGGGGAGAGAGAAGACATTGAGGATCACATCTGCAGTGGGGACATTGGGACTTGAGGTGAGAAAAGAATAGATGCCTCAAATTGGGTGAAAGCTTTATAGTTATGCCATTCTCTCTTCCCTACTTAGCCATGGTAGGGTAATTGCCTGCATCTGCACTCTTGCGGCACAGGAAAACAGGGCTACCACAGCAGAACCAGCCAGAGGTGACAGGGTAGCATCTGTACAGTGTTGGGGCCCAGCTGAAGTGGAAAGCATATAGTATCTAGAGAAAATAAGTGGGCAAGCTCCTGAGAATTTTTTTCTCCCCACTTTTTGTCTAAGTGATTTTTAACTGACAGAAGCAGCTCAGAGCAAAGAACAATGCCAGGGATCAAAAAAGTTATACAAGGAAAATACCAATTCAAAGAAAAGCTGTGACAATGATTTTAAACTTAACCAAGTTAGAATCTAAACGAAAAACATCATGTTGGTCTCAGGATGGGAATTTTTGCTTGAGATAGGGTAAGCTGTGAGGGTTGAGCCCGGGAGGGGCTTGTGGAGTGAGGTGGGTGAGCAGATTGTAATAGCAGAGACTCTCTTTCCTGAGGTGGGCCCCATGTATCCACATCCTCACTCTGTGCCATGTTTGGCTCCTCCCCTACATGACTAATAACCAGTCAATGCAGCTGATATGCCCAGAGGGATGTAAGCCCACAAGAAAATAGTAGCTTATAAATTAAGACTGCATTCATCGATACAAAGAAATAATTAGATAGATTCACAAATTAATGCATTTACATAATAAACATTTATTTATTTTTATCATGTTAAAGTACTTCAAAAACGTGAAGAGAAAACTCATAGGATAAGTGGAAATAGTTACAAAATGTCTATCTGATTATTAAATAATATTAAGTTTGATTATTAAATGTGGTACAATATATAAAAAACTTTAAAAACAAATAACCATTAAAAAATGTGCAAAGGATCTAAATAAACATTATGCTAAGTGAAATAAGCCAGTCAGAGAAAGAAAAATATCACATGATCTCACTTAAATGTGGAATCTAATGAATAAAATAAACTGACAAGTAAAATAGAACAAGAGGCATGGAAACATGGAACACACTGACAAATCTCAGAGGCAAGCATGGAGGAAGGGAGGGGCATGGGAAGAGATTAACCAAAAAATTTATATGCATATATGTATTGCCCATGAACACAGATAATAGGGCTGTGAAGGAACTGGATGGAGAGGAGCAATGGGGGGAAAAGGTAGGATATCTGTAATAATTTCAGTAATAAATATAAAAAAAGAAGATATCCAAATGAAGAATGCTTAACAGGAAAATGTAAGTCAAAATCACAAGATACCACTTCACAACCACTAGGATGGCTATAAGCAAAAATACAGATAATAACAAGTGTTGGTGAGGATGTGGAGAAACTGGAATCATATTTAGCTGGTGGGAATGTAAATAATGCAGTCACTATGGAAAACAGTCTGACAGGCTATTTAAACATAGAGTTTGCATATAACCCATCAATTCTATTACTAGGTGTATATCCAAGAACAATAAAAACACATGTACATGGATATTCATAGTATTAGTATTCATAATAGCCCAAAAGTGGAAACAACACAAATACCAACTGATGAATGGATAAATAAAATGTGGCATATCCACACAATAAGATAATATGCAGCAATGAAAATAAATGAAGTACTGATACATATTACAACAGGAATGAACTTTGAAAACATTATATCAAGTAAAAGAAGCCAATCACAAAAGACCCCATACTATATAACAAAGAGGTAATATGAAAATTGACCATCACGCCCTCGCACAAGATGGCCTCCACAAGATGGCCAGCAGGGGAGGGCAGTTAGGGGTGACCGGGCTGGCAGGGGAGGGCAGTCAGGAGGAACCAGGCCTGCAGGGGAGGGCAGTTGGGGGGGACCAGGCCTTCAGGGGAGGACAGTTGGAGGCAACCAGCCAGGCAGGGGAGGAGAATTGGGGGCTATTCGGCCAGCAGGGGAGGGAAGTTGGGGGCAATCGGGCTGGCAGGGGACAGTTAGGCGTTGATCAGACTGGCAGGGGAGTGGTTAGGGGGTGATCAGGCTGGCAGGCAAAAGCAGTTAGGGGCAATTAGGCAGACAGTCAGGTGAGCAGTTGGGAGCCAGCAACCCCAGATTGTGCTGGCAGTTGGACATCCCCTGAGGGGTCCTAGATTGGAGAGCATGCAGGCTAGGCTGAGGGACACCCCCCAACCAGTGCATGAATTTCATGCACTGGGCCTCTAGTATTATATGAAATGCCAGAATAGGCAGGCCTATAGAGGCAGAAAGTACATTAGTGGTTGCCTAGGGCTGAGAAAGTTGGAAGAAAATTGAGAGTGGCTGCAATGGGCACATACTTTGTTTTGGGGTGATGAAAATATCTTTTTTCCTTTTCATTGAATTTATTGGGGTGACACTTGTTTCAGGTGCACAATATACAACATATCATCTGCATATTTTATTATGTGTTCACCACCCCAAGTAAAGTCTCCATCCATCACCATTTATCCCCCATATACCTCCCTCCACCTGAAAATGTCTTAAAATTGATTGTGGCAATGGTTGCCCAACTGCAACCATATTAAACACTATGCTATATATAATAAACAGTTAATATGCTAATTAGCCTGGATGGCAGAACAACCTTCTGTAATGACCTTCTGGAATGACTTTCTGGAATGATCAGTGGGCAGGGGGTGGGGCCGTGGGGCTGTGAGTCAGCTGGGGCTGTGAGGGCCAAGCCCCTTGCACAAATTTTGTGCATCAGGCCTCTAGTTGAATTATATAATTAGAAGGGTCAGTTGTATGGCATGTGCATTACAACACAAAATAAATTTTTAAGAAACACTAGGAACAAATAAAACCAACAAAGAAGTTAGTGACTTAGGAGATTAGGTTGAAGACTTCCCACAGAAGCAGTAGGAACATTAGGAATAAATTTTAAAAATGAAAGGGAAGGAGAATAAACTTGAAAGGGTAAACATCCAGGTATGAGAGTCCTTGAAGAGGAGGGTAGAAATTCAAAGTTATATGTTGGCTTGGTGAGTGCGATGGGTAGAAAAAGAAGGTGAAAGTATGCAAAGATATGTGTTTTGTGTGAAGAGATAGATAGCTTAACAAACTAAGGAGAGTATAAATACAAATATGAATATTATATAGCCATCACAAGAATACAAAGCAAATGGATAATTCAAACTGTCAGTAAAAATATGTTATCTCTAAAGGGAGGGAGAAAAGACAAAAAATAGAAACAAAAAAAAAGGTTAATAGAAAGCAAGAAATATTATATCAAAACTAAATTCCAGAGACATAGAAGCGTGGAACAGATGTGGAACCTCAGAGGGGAGACAGGGGAGAGTGGGTGAGTGGGAAGAGATTAATGAAAAAACTTGTATGCATATATGCATATAGGCATAACCCATGGACACAGACAATAGGGTTGTGAAGTCCTGGGGTTGGGGGCAGGGGTTGACTAGAAGAGGTCAATAGGGGATAAAAGGGAATATTTGGATACTTTCAACAATAAAGATTTAAAAAAAAACTAAATCCCAATCAAACAATAATTACAATAAACAAGTTCAGCTTAGAATCAACAATCAAGAAGCAGAGACTCCCATATCAGATGTTAGGCATGATCCAGCAATGTACTTATCAGGAGAAACAGATTTAAAATAGTAGGATGAAGAAAGGTTAGAAATAATAGATTAACTTAAGTTCAGCTTTAGCTTTCATAGTTTTCTCAAAATCAGTTATTTGACACTAGAGGCCTGGTGCATGAAAATTGTGCATAGAGTTGGATCAGGCCTAAATTGGCAGTCGGACATCCCTCTTGCAATCTGGGACCGCTGGCTCCTAACCGCTCACCCGCCTGCCTGCCTGATCGCCCCTAACCACCTCTGCCTCAGCCCCCACCATGGTGGCTTCATCTGGAAGGACGTCTGGAATGACTTCCAGAAGGTCGTTCGGCTATCCAGCCTAATTAACATACTATGCTTTTATTATTATAGATAGGGTTCTGTGTTAGACTTTGAAAGGGCAAATAACTGACTGCTCATCTTAACATTGTTCTGCCATCCCAGAACTTATGTGGGAATGATGATCATGTGATAGTGTAAGCTACTTCCCTGTAGATCCAGGAAAACAACTTCAGAAATACTGAAAGGTGTGTCATCTAGATTTATTATGAAATCTAATTTTTTACTTTGATACTCTGGATATAACTTGGGGTAAAAATTCTATTATGTCATAAAAGTGATTTTTTGAGCTGCTTGATTTATATTTATATACGATTTTCAAACAAGATGAAATATCAGGTTTTGCATATCTAAAAGATTGCTTGAGGGAAATGTAGTCTAGCTTGACAGAACTTATTAACAATGAATTGTTGCTTATATGAAAAGTAGTTTGGTTTTTGGTACCTGCTGACATTTCTTAGCCTTGGTAGTTCAGTTCTTTTTTCCAGCTGCACAGGTGTCTTGTCACTGTATATCAGAAAAGATTCTGATTCAATTTTAATATCTATCTATCTATCTATCTATCTATCTATCTATCTATCATCTATCTATCTATCTAGCTATTTAGCTATCTATCTATCATCTATCATCAACTGTCTACCTATAATCTATCATCTATCTTTACCTACATTCTATATACAGAAATCCTATATAATAAAAAGGTAATATGCAAATTAACCCTCACGCCCTCATGTCACAAGATGGCCACCCCCATGTCATCAAAAGATGGCCACCCCACGTTGTCACAAGATGGCTGGCAGGAGAGGGCAGTTGGAGGGGACCAGGCCTGCAGGGGCGGTCAGTTGGGGGCAAACGGGCCAGCAGGGGAGCAGTTAGGTGTCAATCAGGCTGGCAGGGGAGCGGTTAGGGTGTGGTCAGGCTGGCAGGCAGAAGTGGTTAGGAGCAATGAGTTAGGCAGTCAGGTGAGCGGTTAGGAACCAGTAGTCCCAGACTGTGAGAGGGATGTCCAACTGCGAGATTGGGCCTAAACCAGCAGTCGGACATTCCCCAAGGAGTCCCAGATTGGAGAAGGTGCAGGCTGGGCTGAGGGACAAATTTCATGCACCGGGCCTCTAGTATTAAATATAGATTTTATTTTTATTTATTTATTTAGTCATATTTTTCAATTACAGTTGACATTCAATATTACTTTATATTAGTTTCAGGTGTACAGCATAGTGTTAAACATTTATATAACTTTAGAAGTGATCCATTGCAATATTATTGACCATATTCCCTTTGTTGTACTTTATATCCCTTTAACTATTCTGTAACCATCAATTTGTATTTCTTAATCCTTCCACCTTTTTCATCCAGTCCCCCTATTCCCTTCCCATCTGGCAACCACCTGTTTGTTCTCTGTATCTATGAGTCTGTTTCTGTCTTTTTTGTTCATTTATATTGTTCTTTAGATTCCATATATAAGTTAAATCATATTGTTATAGGAGAAATGAATGGATGGCCTTTCTCCATTGCTAGTGGGAGTGGGAGTGGGGTTCTTGGGGTGTCGCTTGAATAAGGATTTCTGGAGTCCCCCATGGGAGGAGGAGATGGGGTTGAAAGCTCTATTTGTGTGGAATTATAGCCCTCAGTTTGCAAAATCCCATTTTCCTTAAATAAGTCCTGGAAGAGGTGTAGCTCAGGATTTAGCAGAGCTAGAAGCAAAGCCAGTGTCCACTGTTTCCATTTCATGGTGGAGCTGGGTCCTATATAACTTCCCGCTAGATTCAGTCCATCAGTCCATTGTGTTTGGTCCACATGGCTCTGATTCATGTGGGCAAATGCAGAGGAGAGTGCCCCATACAACAAGAGAGCCAGGAGTCCAGAATACTCTGCTATATACAGAGAGAGAGAGAGAACTACTTTGTTTAGGAGCTTATGTATCTCAAATCTTCATGCATTTAAAGTGGCCACCCCTTCTCTGGCCAATAAACACACCCAGGTGTGACTGACAGACAAGTACCTTCCCTATGTCTCCCAGACTTTACTGAGTATGCCTATAATATTTTGTCTTCACTTTGCTCCTTTTCAGTTATTTATAACTGGGTTATTTACAATGGTATACATATGGAATTTGTCATTCTCTGTCTGTCTTATTTCACTTGGCATAATACCCTAGGTCCATGCATGTTGATGCAAATGTTAAGATTTTAGTTTTTTATGGCTGAGTAATATTCCCTTGTATATATGTACCACATCTTCTTTATCCAGTAGTCTACTGATGGGCTCTTAGGTTGCTGCCATATACAATATGAAGTTTACAAAAAAAAATTAAATATAGATTGTAAATACATAGAAATTTTATTCAAAAAAATACACTAAGCCTATGTTGGTGGAATTGCATAAATTATATTACAGCACCACTTTGTCTAAACCTGTATTTGAAAATGTGATGAATTTTTACTTTGGTAAAACAATTTGTTGTTAACTTTAACATCAACAACTGAAAAAATCTACCATTGGATCCTTTTGCTTCTCCACAGCCTCAGGGGAGAGTGGGCATCTATTTCAGTATCTTAAGTGTGTAGTATTATGATTGTAGGAGCAGACTAGGCTGCAAAATTGTTTTTACATTAAACATGAAAACATTTCAAATTGGACCAATAAATAAAGTTGCAATAAAATGATCATTTTAGAAATGAAATATTAGATTATTTCATTTATTATTGATGGGCATATTTGACTTTTGCCTCAATCCTGATCAAACATTAATTTTTACACTTGGCCATTCTCTATTTGATAAAACTGTGCATTCAGAATACCTTTGTAAATATATATATGGGAAAAATATACCAGGAAAATATCATCCAAAAGAAAATATAGGGTTGCACGTATAAATCAAACTAATAAAATATTTATTTCAAACATACATGCCCTAGTCAAAAAGGTGACCATGTTTAAGGCTATAAATAAAGTCTCAAATAATGACAAAATTATTACATGATACTTATATTCATAATTTAATAAGACTGGAAATAAGGAAGTGAGAACTAAGAAAAATTATATATCTGGAAACAAGAAAAGCATTAACTTCAGGGTTAAAGAAAATGATAAATTTAAAATGAATAATATTGAAAGCACTTGTCAAATGTTATGAAACACAGATAAAACAGTATGTAGATGGAAATTTGTAGCTTTAGCTTTAGAAGATAGAAAAGAAAAGAGCCAAATGTTTAATGCCAGAAATAAGAAAATAACAACCAAATAAGCTAAAAATAGAGAAAAATGTGGAACATATACAAAAAATTGAAAACTCATGTTTAAAAGTGTAATAGGTTAGGCAACCCTATGGCAAGTAAGATGAAGAAAAAAGAAAAATGTGAATAAACAAAATACAGAACTTTTAAGAGAATTAACATAATGGGGGTATAAGAAACATGCCAGCTGAAACCGGTTTGGCTCAGTGGATAGAGCGTCAGCCTGTGGACTGAAAGGTCCCAGGTTTGATTCCGGTCAAGGGCATGTACCTTGGTTGCGGGCACATCCCCAGTGGGGAGTGTGCAGGAGGCAGCTTATCGATGTTTCTAACTCTCTATCTCTCTCCCTTCCTCTCTGTAAAAAATCAATAAAAAATATATTAAAAAAAAAAGAAACATGCCAGACAATGAGATTCAAAGAAACATGACAAAAATTATTGAGAACAGCAATATATTTGAAAACTATATAAAATGAATAACTTTGTTTCTAAATATATGTCAAAACTTGTATGAGAACAAATGAACCCTTGAAGATATCAAAACCACTAAAGGAGTTAAAATGGTAAGAATATAATTTAAGGGGGCAAACCTTATAAGAAGCATGTTATGCAAAGACTTCAGATTCAGAAAGTTTTATGTGTAATATCAACCAAACTTTCCAGCAAAAATTCATCTCAAGCATCCACAGGTTATTGCACAAAAGTGGGAAAACTCTGAATTTATTTTATAATCTTAGTAAAACTTTGATTTCCAAACTGGTTAAAGACAATAGATCAAATGAGAGCGTGTTTGAGCTTCAAGTAACAGCAGACCTAACTTACAACAGTTTAAATAAATAGGGATTTATTTTCCCTCATAACAAAACATCCAGAGGTATTTTTTCTTTTAATTATTCATCCACTTACCACTGAACAGAAACAGGCTGTTTTTATCTTCCCACTTTTGTCATTTTAGCAGCTCGATTTTCCTCCTCAGCCTGGAGATTGCATGGTTAGAAGTGGGCTGTGGCAGCTCCCTATCCCATCACCACCTCCAAGACAATAAAAAGAAAGTTCACCCAGAAGTCACTAAAAAATAATAGTTCCCCCAGAAACCTCCTTAGTTGTCTTCTGTTTAAGTCCTGGACAAAATCCAATCCCAGAGGCACACCTAGCAATAAGGAGATTCAGAAAACAAGGAACATGACTATTTTGATTTACTTTGGTCATTGGTGTTCAAAATGTGATCTGGGAATTCCACCCACTTCAGGGGATCGGAAAGGTCAACACTATTTAATAATCAGTAAATCGGTAAGTATCAATCTTTCTTTTCCCATTGGTATAGTTTCCAGACTAAATGATACGTGATAATTATAATGTTAATGACCTGGTGACTGTAGAATGTATGCTCATACCTTTTTGTGTTCTAAACATTTCTCAATAGGCCTAACCCACATAAATAAGAGCTCTTCGGGGTCCTCAGTACTTTATAAAAATGCATAAAGGCCCGAGATAAAAGGCTTGAAAACTGCTGGCTTAGACTAATCAAGATCCTTGAACTGCTAGGAAGATTGCAGCATTGAATAAATTGGAGTTTTATTAGCGAAGGAGATGTAGGGTTTGGTATTGTACAGAAAGCTAATGACGTCTGAGCAATCTCTATAAGAAACAAAATTATATAGGATCACCCGACTTAAACACAGACAATTTCTAAATGAATTGTTAGAAACATCACTATAACATGACATTAAAAATCAGGATATCATGACCAATTAGAATTTATTGCTGGAATGCCTAGGTTCACCATCTGAAAATATATTAATGCAATTTAACACATAAATGGTCTAAATTGTTGAAATAATGATGATCTCAATATAAGTGATAAAGTTCAAAATCGATTTTATAATAAAAATTATCAGAAAATTATGAACTAAGGAACATTTCACTTGATAAAAAGTATTTACTAAAGCATTTTAAGCAAACATCATGCTAAATACATTTTTTAAAAGATAAAAAATGACATAATACGTTATAGCACTGTAGCTGTATACAAGAGAATCAACACATTATTAAAGCTAAAAATAGAGCTTGCTGAATACAAAACTATGTCACAAGCTTTGTTAACACTTTTTGATCTATTAGTAAGCAACTAGAAACTATAATTGAGAATATAAACTGGCCCATGTACACTTAGGGACCTTCGGTCTCTTGTTCTTGCCGTGGCTATTAAGAGAGATCTAATATGTTACTTAATAAACATTCATTAATAAACAAATGTAGCAAAGCACCATCACTGGTGATCAGCATACGAAATTGTCAAAAAGACAAAATAGCATTTTTCAAGGGAACAGCCTCATAAATAAGGATATGTACCAAAGGGTAAGTTTGTGTGTTATCACAAATACAATAATAAAGCATATTTTTCTTAACATTATTGCTTTGGGAAATAAGTTTTTGACTCAAGATGCACAAAACAATATTATATTTCTTGGCTTCTTAAAAATATTAGTAAATTTAAAAAAAAGATGTATCCAATTATCTGACATCAATTAAGCATTCAAACAGTAGTGTACACAGGCCCTTTAGACAGGAGTAAAAAGTAGAAAATATAATTCTTGACTCTGAGGGTTTTAGAAGCTAGTTGAGGAAATAAAAAATAGGCACATGAAATGACATGATAGCAATTGTGAAACAAATATCAACCTGTGTAGCAAGACCTCTGTAATGAGAGCTAAATATAAATGAGCTAATCTAAATTAGTTAAGTATAAACTTTTTTTAATCTCAAGTATCCTATCTAATAAAGAGGTAATATGCAAATTGACCATCACTCCAACACACAAGATGGCCTCCCCCATGTGGTCAAAGATGGCCACCCCCATGTGAACACAAGATGGCCAGCAGGGGAGGGCAGTTGGGAGTGATCAGGCCTGCAGGGGAGGGCAGTTGGGGGCAACCAGGCCTGCAGGGGAGCAGTTAGGTGTCGATCAGGCTGGCAGGGGAGTGGTTAGGGGGTAATCAGGATGGCAGGCAATTAGGGGGAACCAGGTCGACAGGGGAGGACAGTAAGGGGTGACCAAGCTGGCAGGGGAGGGTAGTTGGGGGCGACCAGCCTGGCAGGGGAGGGGTTAGGGGCAATCAGGCAGGGAGGTGAGTGGTTGGGAGCCAGAAGTCCTGGATTGTGAGAGGGATGTCCAACTGCCTGTTTAAATGGACAGTCAGACATCCCTCAAGGGGTCCCAGATTGGAGAGGGTGCAGGCTGGGCTGAGGGACCCTCCTCCCTCCCCCCTGCCCCGCACAAATTTCATGCACTGGGTCTGTAGTATAAAATAACTCACATTAGGCTAAATAGTGTTCCACAAATTGACATGTACTAAATAATCATGCATAAATCATTTCTATGGTGTAAATACCTCCACTGTGGACAATTCTAAGATACCAACAGTTTAACAGAATTTCTAAATATTTGTAGAATGTCCTTAATCCTCACAAATCAGTATGAGCGAGCTTCAGCAAACCATAGTCTACATTTTAAAAGCATGCACTCTTTCATTATCTCTAACAGTTACTACTTCCATTCCCCGTCCAGTTACTGGCAAGAGAGATGGAGATGTTTCCTTTATAAACAATTCAAGTCTCAAAATGTCCATATTTCATATGTTTGTTAGGAAAAAAAAGAGCTACAGAGGTCATCTAGAATATTGGAATCCTTAGCCTATGACATACCCTTAGCCACTGTGTATATTTAAAACAAACTTTGTGACAAGATAGATGTGTCAGTTTTCTATCTGCGGATGACATGTTTTCTGCATTTCATTGAGACTGTTTTTTTCTTCTTCAAAAAGTAGCCTCATCTGAGAGAAGACTTATCTTCTCTGTGTCCTCCAGACAAATTCACTCTTCTCGAATTTTCTTTCCAGGTTTGCTTTAAAAGCTCCTTTACTGTACGCTAAAAACTCAGCACTTTGTGTTGCAACACATCTTGGTCTGGTTTATCTGAGATACCACGGGGTGGATTACTTATAATTGGGATGCTAGAGGGCCCACCAGACGCTATTCTTTTGACAGTTGTTCTGTTGATGTTTACACCTCAGACTCTGGAAACACTGCTGTTCCCTGGGGCCCTCTGGAGTAACCATGTTAGCGTCAGAAGCAGGTACCAGCGCCACTGGCTTTGAGCGTGGGGTGTCTTAAAGCAGGGGAAATGCAGACAGCTTGAAATTCTGTCTGCTCCTTTGTGTACAGAGAAATAAAGGGTGATGCCCAGGTTATTTCAGTTTCCAGGAAAGACCGTGGGAGATACACGCTTAAATGATAAAGGCAGCTTCACATCAAATTGTTTATTAAAGTCATTACCATAAATCTCAATAGTCCACTCAGATGGAGAAAATAAGGATGTGACATGCAGTAATATAATGCGGGCAGGGGGAGGGCAGGATTGAGAAGGGGAAAAGGCAGGAAGGAAAATGTTTTGAAATTGTATTGAAAACCCATTACATCAAAGAGACGCATTTAAACTGTTCAGTTTTGATAAGGAAAGAAAAAATAATGCATTTATCCCCAGGGCCATGAACAAGTGCATGTAACATCTATTGAAATCTCAGAGAATCAGTTCCCTGGAGGAAATTTCTTCATTTGATGCATTACAGTGTAAAATAAGTAAAGGTAATAAGGTAAAGGCATGCTCTTACATGTATGGGTTTTAAAGAATATGTAAAAATATTTGACATTCTTATACCTTTGAAAATATGAATTGATGGAAATGAAATAGGTAATGATAAGATGACACTTTCAACTTAAATTGAACAATGATTTGTTTATCAGGTGACATATGAAAATTATTCTGTAGGTTCTATGGTAACCACAGGTATGAATAAACTGCATGCCCTTAACCACAAAGTGTTTATAATCTAGTGGAGGAAATAAAATCATATGTCATTAAATTTAAAGTGTGGCAGGCCGTCAACAGAGCTTTATGGTGGGTGGTGCAAACAGCCTATGAGAATTTAGGGAAGTAAAAACTTAGTTTTGGGTGGAAGGGTATCTAGGAAAATTTTGGTAAACATACAGCTTTGAAGCAGAATAATAAAAGGCACCCAATAGTTATATAGGAGATATCTGTGGAATAGGGACATTCAAAATACAGACCTCTTTTTATTATTCATTTATTAATCAAACTTTATTGATTATTCTATTATATGCCAGAAACTGTGTTAGATGCTGGGAGGAAGAATGAATAAGGCATGATCTCTGCCCTCAAATAAATAATAATGATTGTTCATGTTATGGAAATGATTTATCCTTTTCCCTTTCCCTTCTGTAGTGTAAGTATATTGATACAAAATTTTTAAAAACTGTGTTTAACCAGTCCAGTTATGGTTATAAGTGGAGAAGATTATATAGAGGCAGTAGAAATTGAAAATTAATAAATCAAAGCTGATAGCATGTAAATATGATAGAATGGGGAAGAGCCAACAGAATTCTTGAACTTGAGCACCAGCTCTGTGGTATCTAGCATACTTGATGCTTTTGTTGTTGTTAATATTCCTCTCTTCTCTGTGACAAAATTATTTTGAGTAAAATTATGTAATATTTAATAATAATCATTGTTTTTTGACTTGTTACTTATTAATAAGACAATTAATGCTTTTAAAATAGAATTACTTTCCATTTTAAAGATAAATTTTATTCAAATATTTCCTGTGAACTAAAATTGCACTTAACCAATCGTATTAGTTTCCTGTAGCTGCTGTAACAATTTACCACAGACTTAGTGACTTAATACAGCATTTATCATCTTACAGTTTTGGGTGTTAGAGGTATGAACTGGGTCACATGGGACTGAAATCAAGCTGTTGGCAAGGCCATGTTCCTTCAGGAGACTCGGGAGCAGAATGCCCTGCCTTCTCCTGTTCCTAGAGGCTGTCCTCCTTCCTCTCCAAAGCCCCAATCACCTCACTCTAACCTCTGCTTCCTGAGTCCCATTTCCCTCTTCCCTCCCTTTGCACTTATGAGGATCCTTGTGATTACATGTCCCTAAGCTAATAATCCATGATAATCGACCCATTGCAGGATCTTTAACTTAATCACACCTGCAAAGTCCTTTCAGCTGAAGAAGGTAACATATTCACAGATTCAGGGGTTAAATCTAAATATTATATCTGATAACTTCCCTTTGTTTCACCGTTTCACATTTAAACACCAAAAAAAACTCCAAATGCTCACATGAATGGACAGAAATGAAGGAACTCAAGTTGTTGTTTTTGTCTCTATAGTCATTGTGCTCTACTCATTTATTTCTAACTAAACAATTAAATACAAAAATATGTTTTTTCTAATTTAATTTATTAAACACAGGGCTTTTCTATAGGCATGAGAGAAATGAACAGCACCAGAAATAAGCTTGAAACATTCTGAACTGCTATGAAATTACACTTGAAATGAATTTGTATATAGTGGAGCTCACCTGTTCAAGGTACCTGTGTAACTGGAACTTGCCTGAAATAACTTTAATGTAGAAAATATTAAAGGATAAGCAACAAAAATGTGCTAATGTTAAACTTACTTGTACGTTATTTTGTACGCATTTACGCAACTCAACAGTAACTGCAACAATTGTTCAAAATTTAGACCATTTAAGAACATCTTTTCCATGAAGGATTAGTTTACCATCAACATTGTTTAGAGTGCTTGGACACAGTGACAGGAAAAAGCAGACCAATGCGCATCCCTCTTTGTCTGTACTCAGTGGGACTGTTCTTGCTGCCTCACTTTGGTTTGCCACTGAATGAATTATATTCTTTCCAGGTATAATTTTTTAATGCTTGCTTATCAAAGTCTAACCTGGGTATTTCAAGTATAGTAAGTGCTAATATAATGAGACATACATGGGTTCCTAAAAATAACTACACAATTCATGCTGTTGTGAATTTGTTAAATAACATTTGTTAAGCACAGTCTTGTGGTGTTGAACAGGGAGCCATCCTATATAATAAAAGCCTAATATGCTAAGTGTCTGGTCATTCAGTTGGCCGTTCAACCAATCAAAGCGTAATATGGTAATGATATGCTAAGGCCACTCAACCATTCGCTATGATGAGCAATGACCACCAGGGGGTAAACAGTTGGCCGGTCAGCCAGTCATTATAATGTGCACTGACCACCAGAGGCAGATGCTCTGACCAGTAGGTTAGCTTGCTGCTGGGGTCCAGGTGATTGGGACTGAACGAGACAGACCGGACATGCCCTGGAGTCCTCCCATGGTCCTTTCCTGGTTGGCCATCCTCGTGTGTCCATCTTTGGCCCCCAATTGTGCACTGGTGGGGTCCCTTGGCTTGGCCTGCACCATCTCGCAATCTGGGACCCCTCGGGGGATGTTGGAGAGCTGGTTTCAGCCGACCCCGCAGGCCAAGCCGAGGGACACCACTACTGCACGAATTCGTGCACCAGGACTCTAGTGATTCAATAAAAGACCACAAAGTAATTAAAATTTGAGTTTATTATTAATGGGCACTGTGTTGGGGAGCACATGAGACTTGGTTGGAAAGTTTGTAAGGAGGACATTCCGAGATAAGGGAAGTGTGCTGAAGGCGGCCTTCCCTGTTTCTCAGAATTCCAACTTAGGGGAGTGCCGAAGGAGGTGCCCCTAATTATTCCTTGATCTTTCTAAACAAGTCTGTGCATGTGCAGATTCCCAGGTGTTTACTGGAATCCTTATGCTTAATCTTTGGGTGTCCTTGTTTAAAGGACAGTACAAACACATGTGTCCTCCCAAGATTACTTACCCTGCTGATGGTATCTAAAAGATAAACTTTATCTCAAACTGCTGTTACAATAAAAGCCTAACAAGGTAGGCAATCAAGGCTGTCTGGTTCTTTTAACCAGGCATTCCCTTAGCCCTCTCTTTCACAGCGAACCTGTGTCAGAGTAATCATTCATCCGTCGCTCAGGGTCCATTGGTCAGCCCCAGCAGCACTGGAAGAGTTTTCACACTACATCTTGAGGGGCTATTTGGGTAAGTCAATTCAGGGTGCAAGCAGAGAGCACAGCAGGACCTCTAGAGTACATGTCTTTATTAGGATCCACAGGTGGAGTGCTTTGGGGTTTCAGGGCTAAGGCCAGGTTGGTCAATTCAAACCAAAAAGAGTGGAATTTTAGTAAGCTTCGATGGGTAGTCTTATCTAAAGACATACAAGGGAAAGGCCCTGGGAGACGAGGAGGAGAGTTTTTATCACAAAGGAGGTTGGTGTCATGTCAGGAACTTACATTTACTTGTGACTCTGTAAGGCTGTTTTCTAGGGCATTGACTTTTATGAGGGGCTCATGTCAGGTCATAGCCCCCTGCAGGCAACACAAAATAAATGCCAAGGCAGCAATATCATTGGAGTAGTTTAGCTAAAATCTCAACACACATAGTGAAGATCACAGAGCTTATGACGAAAATGAGGTTAGAGACATAGCACTATGTCTCTAACACATTAGGAAAAGATAGGAATCTAATAAAAATGGTAACATAGTTCTCCACATTTTAAATGGTTAAGAAATAGAGGAATAATTCAACTTACAGAGTTACCTAAACTCTCTTGGCTTCTGTTCCCTGAACCATAAAACTGAGTTAAGAATGCCTATTTCAAATAGTTTTGTGAGAATGAAATAAGACCACATAGACAGAGTGCCTAATACAGTGTCTGCATATGTCTATCTTGAATTGTTTTCTTAACCTCTTGGCCAAGCAAAGAAGTAGAGAAATAAATCTAGTTTGAGCCTTGATTGGGGGTAGAGGATAAGTTGGAAGTGTGTCAGGAAACTCATAAATCAAAATGACCACCTTTCTTTCAGCAGGGCATGGTTTCTATAACCTATGCCTGACGACAGATACATTTTAGTGGAATGCTACAAACCATAGACTCATGGAACATGTATGTAAGATGGATTATAAAGCTGAACCCAAAGACAAAGTTGCCAGTGAAAAATGCTTTGTGCTTCTATCTCTAAAAGTTCTTTGTTCTCTCTCTAAAAGTGCTTTGCTCTTCTCTTTCTCTTAGTCCTTCTCTTGATGATTTATGATGTGAACTCAGGCATACTAGACTGGAAAAAAAAAGCTTCTATTCACAATAATTTCTTCATGGTATAAAAAATTAAGCACAGAAAGCACGGAAAGTTTTACTCATTCTATTAAAAAATAATAAGAGAGTTGGCACTAATGTAACTTAAAGACGCTATTGAAAGGCAATTTGTGTATTTCTTTCAAGTGATAAAAATAGAGACCGTTTAAAAACTGATTACAATCTGCAAAAATGTGGGTACTGTTACTCTAGGATGTAAATTGCCCAGCTACAATTTTTCCCATCAAAGGCACCACATTCTAAAGCTTTAGCTTTTGTTTCTGAGGCAGAGACATGCTTTTATAGTATTATCATCTCTAGACAAGTAAATTCATGTCCATAAACACGAACAACAATAAAGCTACCCAGGGCAGTTGAAGCGGGGACTTGGCAGGGGAGGGTGTTGTTTCTGCCATGGCTATGCCAGTTACATGATCCCTTCTGGAAGCGGCTTGTTGGCTGAGACATTATTTCAATTCAGAGGCACTGAGCACCAGAGAGGGTTCATGTTCTGGTATAAACATGGAAGTGCTGAGCTAAAGTCAAATAAAAGTCAGAGCTCCAGGGAAGTAGAAGAGAAAATTATTTCTGTTCCAACCTCATGCTAAGAATGTACAAATTTGTTCCAAATTCAACCTGTATTTAGACTGACTTGGGTCTCAGATATGTTCACATTTGGTAAACATGTAATACTGATGAAGAGATTTTATGTTATTCATATTTTTACTATTTTACTGTAAAATTTTTTATCTTCCATTATTCTAGGCAACTTTATTGCAGGGGATAAAGGGAATATAGTATCACTATTGTTTTTTCAGCCAGAAAAAAAGTTGTGAATTGTGTATTTGATGATATGGAGCAGATGCATTCTAATCTATAATAGTTCTTTCAGAAGATGGTCTAGAACCATACTCCCACCTCTGTTTGAACAGTTAAAGGGAAAAAAATCAACTGGGAGCCGGGTTTTTTTTATAATAAGTTTCCAGGAATACACTTTTAAATATCCCAAAGACTTCCCAAGATTCCCTAGTTTCATGTGTCAATGGCAACAGGGCTGATGGAAAGCTTCAGATAGCCTTGTGTTAAGGTGACACAGCAGTGTCCAATGAAATTGACTTCCCCGCCGAAACCGGTTTGGCTCAGTGGATAGAGCGTCAGCCTGCGGACTGAGAGGTCCCGGGTTCGATTCCGGTCAAGGGCATGCACCTGGGTTGCAGGCACATCCCCGGTGGGGGATGTGCAAGAGGCAGCTGATCGATGTTTCTCTCTCATCGATGTTTCTAACTCTCTCTATCTCTCTCCCTTCCTCTCTGTGAAAAATCAATAAAATATATTTAAAAAAAAAAAAAAGAAAGAAATTGACTTCCTGCTGGAAGATGTCACTTAATATGGAATTATCTAGACTACCAACCTGAATCCAGTTGACTTTCCATCTGCTCCACAGCGAGTCTGGCACAGTCTGCAAGAGGAAACATACTGCCATCCTATATAATGGCCTTTGGGATGAAAAGCCAATTGACCACGTTAAGTTACATTGATTAATTGTTGATGTTAAAAATCAAGATTACAAGCAAAAAAAAAGGGAGAAAAAATTGTAAAACATAAGTTCATCCTGTGTTTTTCTTTACAATCTTAAGTTTTATGCTAAAAATGATTTTAGGTTACTTGTTAAGATGCTATATTTTTAGAATTCACATTTACAGTAAAAGTCCTATATCCTCAGATATTTGATTCTAAAATAAGGTTTATGAAAATGATTAATTACCTGCTGCCAGGTATTAAGAGATAATACTAATGTTGTAGTTTTTTATAACTACATGCACCACAGACACATGCACACATGTGTGTGCTTACACTTACTGTACTATGACCTACCTGAACATTGTAAGATCATGTCCTAAAAAGCAATCATTCCTCTGTTAAGAAAAATGACCTCTTCAGCTATGCCTATTAACCATATCAGTGCATACCTCTTAATATAGTTCCCTTTCAAAGGGATCACAGATCTGATCTAGCTTAGCACCAAAAACACAGAATGAGCTTAGTGATTTTCATTTTTATTTGATATTAAATAAATTTATCTTCATGAGCTTCTAAGGCTGCAGTTTGATGACACTTGGATTCTACAGTCATCAGAGCTGTCATTCTGTGCTCCTTAACCACCTCTCCATGCTGTGTTTTTTCATCTAAGTTGATCTCTGGCTTATTAGGTATGGTTAGTTTATGTTATAGTTTGTCTATGGTTTTTATACAGAAAAGATTAGGATTGTTTGTCTGTATTATGTTTAAGTTTTGTCATGTTGGAATAGAGATTAAGCAATATATATATGTCCTCTCTCTCTCTCTCTCTCTCTCTCTCTCTCTCTCTCTCTCTCTCTCTCTCTCATCTCCCCATATCATTTTTCCAAATCTATATCTATGGCAGAGGGGGGATAAATGGGGATGGAAAGATACTTTAATTTGGGCAATGAGTGTTCAATGCAGTATGCAGATGATGTTTATTGAGTTGTATACTTGAAACCTATGGCTTTTATTAACCAATGTCACTCCAATAAATTCAATAAAAATTTTTGTCATATTGGTGTATGAATTTTGTAATTAATCCAGGTTTCATATAAATGATAGGTGAACCCATGTTTGGAGTAGGAGGCAGCCGTACTCTATAAAAGCAGCAGAGAGACAAAATAAATCTGAATGGTCCTTGGTCAGACACGGGCAGGTGCACCAATCAACCCCACAGTGAGAAAGCTATAATGATGAGATATGTTATGGACTTGTTGGCTTCAACTCTATCAATTGTGGAAAACACTGAAAGCAATTACATTTGACATTGATAGACCCTTGTGCTCAACACACTAGGGGGAGGATTTCCCTCTGCCAACTGCTTTTCATATAGGACCCTTAACTATTTGTATAAAAGGTCAGCTCCGTAAAGAGGGAAGGTATCCAAACTAAATCTAAGCAAGGAGGCTGTGCTAATTCTAAATTAAAGCTTTACTCTAGGACAGAAGGAAATGACATTTGGAAAAGGATTGTAAGATGATCCTTGAAAACTCTTTTGCACTTTCTCTTTGCAGATATTCAGAAATAAATTTATAAACCTTAAGGAAGGCAAACTGAATTGGCAATTTATTAAATTTCTCTTCTGGTTTTATCAGTGCCTTTGGACTTTGTACCTTTTCACATCCATGGATTGTGAAATCTTCCATGCTTGTTTTGAATTTATAAATATATGGTTACTTTTTATTTTTTATTGCAGAAGATTTTGCAATATTTGTATACACACACACACACACACACACACACACACATTATGGAATGAAGGCAAAACAGAAAGCAGAAAAATATCTTTGGTAGTTGCTAAAGTTATGCATATTATTTCAGTTAAGGAATTACTCTGAAGATGATGTAAAATATTTCACACACTGAAAGTATAATCTAGTAATTCTGGCTCTTAAATATTTAAGAAACATCTGTTCCAAAAAGCAAATTAAAAAAAAATAATCCTAAGAATTACTTCATTTTGTATAAGTGGTTCAAAGATTATTTTCATTGTTTTTAAATGTGCTTTCCATTTACTAATATTTTTTTGAAAGTTAAATTTGTCATTACCATTTGTCAAATTCTTTGAATATGTGAAATTTTCCTTATATGCTCCTATTTTTATATGCTCCTATTTTACTACACAAAATCCAATTTGAAAGTATTTGTTGACATTTTTTGAACGTGTGGGACAAAGTACATAATGATAAGCCCGACATGTGAGATCAGGCTCTAGCTTATTATGCAAAAAGAACCCAAGTCAATCCAAATTATTGCACCTTCAAGGTAATATTAGAGATATCAAGACAAGAAGCAATATTTTTGCTCAGCATATTTCTCGTCTCTATGGTGAATTCCTGAGAGCAGATATGGTCAGTTTGATCTGTTCTCCAAGACAGCAATACAGAGAAAACATCTCACCTGTGCCTCAGGCAGGAACCCCTACCTCCCCTCATCTCTCCCGGTTTCTATTATAGTTGTTGGTTTAGGTGTGGTTGCATTTTTTTAAATGGCAGTAAAATAAACAAAATAGGAGTTTACTACTTTCTTGTACAAAAGAAGCCTTGTTAGATTGTGTCTTTCTGTCCCTAGGATGATGACAGCATGTTAGTGCTATCACATTTGATTTTAGGGTCCAATGAGGGAGAAGAAAAAAGGCAAAATGCTAGCCTCTTCCAGAAAAATTCAGAGAAATATTTAGTTCACTAAAAATAATATTTTGCCTAAAGATATGTTGCATACTGTATTAACCCCTCTCACTAGAATATTTATGAAAATGTTTATTAATATATACCAATGATTTCTAGAACTTGACAGGATCTATTTATTCTTCTCTTTGTCTAGATTTATTAAAATCATGTGGAGCCTGTGGATATCTATAGTACATATTTAAGCCATTGTGACATATGATGAAAACCAGTTCATCCCATAATAAGCAATCAATTCTTCTTAAGTATTTTTTTTCCATTCCTCAACACTAAGTTGAGAGAATCCCTTCATGTAACTGTAAGAAGAGGCACTATGGACACTGGCTCACTGCCCAGTGATCTGATTGGATCCTGCAAATAAGCACCACTCCTCAATGATCCCTGAAGAAGTACAATTCCTTTGAATTAGATGCCCTCGCAAATTTGTGCATATCTGACCCCCCCGCCCCCCCCCCCCCCCCCCCCCCCCCCGCTTAATGCTGAAGCTTGAAGTAAAAGATTGAAGTCATATGTGTGACTTCAAAGACCAAGAGAGGGTAAGATGCTCTGAGAACATATCCAAATCCAGGGATGTCCTGTATCAGTTTCCTTGAGATATCTCTTAGGAATCTGAGTTTGCATGGGGAAACTCCAGAGGAGAGGGTGAAAACTAATATTCATTTTTTTCTGTTTGCATAAAGTATAAGAAAATCCAAGATGCGTTGATCTTGCTAGAATCTCGAAATTGTCTTTGACAACAATGCTCCTTCATTTGACCCAAATACACCAGAGGAAAATGTGGCAACCCCTTATATCAACAAATTTCTCAGTGACAGGAAGAATTTAGAGCTATTACACTGTGCAAATAATTAATCAAGCCACCCACACAAGCAACTACACAAATTTTGTAAAAAAAAAAGAACTATTTCTATGCATATCTTTCAGCCCAATTTATATGACTATGAATTGATGTCTTTAAATATAAAGGAAATTCTTAACTCTGTAACACACTAAACTACTGAAGTACCTGGCCTGGATTTCTGGTTGTCCTCAGAATGCCTAATTCCTAAGGTTTTAATGTGCAGCTGACTGTGAATGCACTGTAAATACTGCCACTCGTCCATTGTATTAATTTTGTAAAGTCAGGAAATCTGTCCTTTGTGCATTAGAGACAAGTGGACACAAGCTTATAATCTGTGCAGAAGCATCCGTTTTATCATATACAGCTGTGAAAGTAGGTTGGGTGCATTTAATTAGGTTATTTGCATCATGTTGTTGTACCAAATGGATGCTCATTTTAACATTCCACTTTATTATTTTTTTTAGATCTTCATAGATGTCTGGGCTGAATCAAATGTGTAGCATACAGAGCAGCTCTGTATACTTTAAAATGTAAATTTTTATTGCTTACCCAGAATGAGCCTGTCAGTCTAGGGCAGACATAAAGTTGATATTTATCATTTGGACTGGAATAAAATTTATGTGTAGTCTCTTAATACATAAATTATGAAAAGTAAAAATGTGCACAAGGCATTATTACTGTGCTTGATTAGACACATTTTACCATGTTTTGTTTGCTTCTATGTTTCTTCAAAAAACAAAATACCAAAGCATTCTAATGAGTGCCAATAAAGGGTCATACAGGCCGTCTTAGTTGCTTTTCTAGTATCTATGTCTCACCTCTTCCTTTTCTGTTGTAGCACTTCAAGTTTGTTCTTGTGTCTGCTTCTCCCCCATGTGACTTAGGGTAAGCTGATTTAGCCACCAGAACTTGATTTATCTAAGCCAATAAATGTATGGCATTGCCCTGGTGAAATATTATTCATCCAGAAGTGGGCATGTGAACTAAGTTCACCCAATTATAGTCCATGATTGGGGAAGAAATTTCTCTGTTTTCCACAAGATGTGAACAAAGGACAGTGATTCACTTATTGTGGCAACAATTTTGGGACCATGAGGGCCCAAATCAAGGGAAGGCTGACAAATAAAGGATAACAGAAATTTGTAAAACCTGGGTACTTGAGTTACTGAATCTACCAGCCTGAGAACCTTACCTATTTCTGAACTTATTATTATGTATAATAAATATCCTTATTGTTTCAGTTAGGTTGAATTGTTTTATTTTAGTCAAAGTAACTGTTTCTTTTAAAATACTATAATATTAATAGATGCTTATAATCATATGAGAAAATAGTGAAAATAAATCAAAGAAAATAAAAAGATTATAAGAACTGCAATACTTAGAGATGCCACTGTTGACATTAAGGTGTTAAAGTTTTTTTAGTGTTATATATAAAGGTTATATCTGTTGTATATGTGATTTTAAAAGGTATATTTTAATGTTTATTAGTTAATTTCACTGTTTCTTTTATGTCTTTTCTCCATTTTTCCAATGAGCATTTTAATGTCTTTCTTTTTGACTTGCAGCTTTTTAAAATAGCCTGAAAAATATTTATTCAACAAATATATTTTTTTTTAATTTTTGAAAATTAAATCCTGTAATATATCCTTTCTTATGTTACTTTCACTTAATTTTATTTTGTGAGTTCCCATATGATTACTCTTTAAAATGTGATGTGTATTAGTGGTATACTTCTACTGTAAGACTATTATCTTACATTGTTGCTTTATTTATCCAATATCATTATAAATGGTATTGATTGTCTGTCATTAAGCAAAAATATTTCAATACTTCTTTTTAGTAGATTTTTGGAGTCTACTGACTGTTACTTTAAAAAAAATATTAACTGTACTGATATACTTCCTGATATTAAACCACCTGTGCATTCCTAGAGTAGACTCACTAAATTATATAGGGTATTACGTACAGTTTATTTCTTAAATTGTTATTATTTTTTTAACAATTATTTTAATTGTTATTATTTTTTTCATTTACATTAATGAAAAAGGTTTTTTTCTCAATCTTTATTGGGAAATTGGGAGAAACTGAGGCAGGTGATGTTAAAACACAATTTAAAGTGAGCATCTTATTGGTATATATTTTAATATTTCAATTACTTATGTCTGAAGCATACCTAAAAATGATCCAAAAAAGGCTGGCAAATGTAAAACTACATTTGGATTAGCAAGGTATATTTTTTAAATGAATAGGTTGCAATCTATTATTCACCTTAGTTGCTAGACGGGAAGTGAGAAGTTAATCTAGCATCTGAAAAAAATACAGAGATTTGGTAAAATAGCATTGTACTGACTTAGAGGTTTTCATTCTTTAGTAGAACAAAGAATAAGTAAATGGATGGATGGATGAATCGATGGATGAATAAATCACCATTTGCAGACTTTTTTTTTCAGGATACAGAACTCCTTTCACTAACATTATTTTATTAAAAACTTGCAACAATTTTTGTAATAAATAATCTAAGAAGTGAGCTATTCTAATATTTTAACAGAGTCAATATATTAAAGTGATTAAGGACAATCAAATGCCAGAGTTTAAGTCTGTATAACAGCTGGAAAACAAACAAACAAACAAACAAAAAACAAAAAAACACACAAAACGCACACACACATAAAAACACACAACAAAGCTCTTTGCCCTCCAGTTTTCTAATCAGTAAAATAGAGATAATAATATCTCATGATTGTATTGTGAACATTAAATGAGTAAGGGATTTAGAACAATGCCTTTAGAATAGTATGTGTTCAATAAATATTTGCTCACAAAGATGGTGGGGGTAGTATTAATTTTATGGAGTTGAACAAGATTCAGACTTAGAAGTTGTCTACAGTAGTGTTCTTTTCATTAAATAAAGCTAATAAAAGTTCAATCCCCCCAAAATGTGCTAAATAATTTGGGATACCAGCTCAATGTTCTCATATAAGAGATAAATAATAAATACTTAGCATTTAGTACAGTAACTGGCACATGAGTGTCATGGTTATTATAAGTGCATTTAGCTACGTTAGGACCTAATTATTTTGAGGCTAAATTATTTATATAAATATAGCATGTTGTTAGACAGACAGTAGAAAGGTATACATTAGCCAGAGATTTGCTACTTGTTTCTACTGGCTCTAGGCAGTTATTTTCAAAGCAGAGCTTGCTGTATCTCCTTAAAGGCCATTCAATCCAGTTTTCCTCTGTGTGTCCATACGGATGATGGTGTTTTGCAATGTTACTCATCTGATTAGGAAACAATGTCATTTTCAGAGCTTGGAGATGCCTATGGTATTTGGCCAGGGTTGTTTGTAACTCCCCTGTATTCACCAGTAAGCATGGCAACAAGGGGTTCTGCATTCAGCAGCACCTGGGTATTCAAAAGCTTTTATTTTCCTTTGCTCTGAATGTGGAAAGGAACTGTTTGCTCAGTTTGGAAGCATGACCAAGATCTAAAAGTCATACACCAGCTGGGTGGGAGGAGAAGATAAAATTGGGCCAGAAAACTTCATCCCAGATCACCTGAAAATGTATTTCTAAATGTATCAACTGACCTAAAAATGCTCTACCTATCATGAATGCATGTATAACTAACATGAATAGATGTATAATTCTGCACATTTTTTTTTCTCACAGAGTAATAAAATTAAATACAAGTGAGTGAGTAGTTAATCCTGTTTATGCATATCATATCAAATATTTGGCAGTGACAATTATAGATCTTGACATTGGCAAGTTTTTGCCACCATAGTTATAGTATCTTTGTGTGTGTGTGTGTGTGTGTGTGTGTGTGTGTGTGGTCAAATAATTTTAGGTGAACATATAGTCTTCCTGACATTTGCTTTTTTTTTGATCATCATTTCAAGTTGAATCTTTTTTTTCTGCTAAGATATCTGCCTTTTATGGTCAGTATTTTACAATGTAGTCTTAGAGAAAACCACATTAATTTTATTACTGTACGTATACCCTGTTAAAAGTGAATGAATGTATGTATTTTATTTTAGTTAATAAAATTAGAAGCTCAAGTAGGGAAAGGTTGAAGGCTTAGGGTTGTTTTAGGAAAAATATACAAGCTAACATTTCTTAGAATTCATATCTTCATGAAATACCTCTATAATATCTTCCCATTACTCACTCTCTCTGTGGAATAACAATTTATCCAGTAAACCTTCCTGCAAATATAAAGTCTGCCTCAAGTATTTAGTAAGTTGTTTTCAAATTTAGTTATTCCTCATGTTCTTTTAAATGTCTTTTGTTAAAAACAGTTTTAATCATAAGGAAATTGAGCAAACTCATGACTGAAACTCTTTGGAGAATAGTCTTAAAAGTCTGGCATCATATTTCCCAAGCAGTCTTTCTGCTTCAGAAAATGATTTATTAACCAGAGTTCAGCTGCATTTTGCTTTTGTTGTCAATGACAAAAGGCATGTTTAAGCATGTTAAATTGGCTTAACAGAGTGGACAGAAATGATGGTTTACCTTAGCAGAATTTGCTGCCGATGCATATTTCTTCTTTGTGTTTCATATAAGGAATAGTTAATCTGACCTCAAAGAAAAGAAACATATGCTCCCTGAGATAAGGTTCTAGAAATGAATGAGTCTGTCTGCTATATAGCATTTATTGGTCACAGAGAAGGAGGAAAAAAAGGAGGGTGGAAAATAAGCAGAAAATGAGACTCACTGAAAGCTCGATTCCAAAGGGAAAGAGTGAAGTAAAACAGAGAAATGACACAAAATGGAAAGGAAGTGGGGTGAGTGGATGGGGAGTGCAGCATAAGCACAGGTATATTGGTGGTCAGCAGTCTCTCTGGGCTCATATCTCTGGGCTATTATTTGTTATTAGCAAATGATTCTTGAATATTAAACAGTCAATGTGCTTGTCCTAATGAATTAGGCTGTCAAAAATAAATAAATAAGCTCAATTTGGGGCTTACGGTCCATCAATTATATAATTCCAACAGGCACAACCATCACCCACATTCTATTTTGGGTTATGCCTGTACGTCATGAGTGAATTAAGACTGCAGAGTTCTTGGCCCAGGTTGGTGTGGTTCACGTAGCTGGCAAGTAAAAGTGGTTTCACATCACTCATATTATTAGGACACTTCGGGATGGCTGGATTGAAGTGCCACAACTGTTTTGCCTTGTATGACACTGTCTCATTTTGTGTCTACATTACTCACTTACTACCCTTTTCCCATTTACTGCCACTCTATCCCACTTCCTAAACTGGTAATATTTTATTTTCTTAGAAACACTTATTATCCCAAAGATATCTTCCTTGACCTCCCAACATTGCTTTTTTATCGAACACCACTTTATTCTGATAACTGATCTTATTTTCAAGATGCTTCATTTAATTTTCTTTCTGCCTTTCTGATCATTTCTTGGTTTCTTTCTCTCTTTCAAAAGATTTTTAAACCAGTCATGGTCAGTGAGGAACGTGTTCTTTGGTCAAACACACGTGGAAAATACTATACATTACATACTGGGGATTGAGCTCGCAACCTGGGCATGTGCCCTTGATCAGAATCGAACCCAGGACCCTTCAGTCCACAGGGCAACGCTCTATTCACTGAGCCAAACTAGCTAGGGCTATCACCTCTTCTTGAAGATTTACCATAGCATATTAGATTTTTTTCCAAATCCCAGAACAGAGAAACTTGTGGTTAACTCAACATCTAGCACTATTTTCAATTTCTTGTTTGTTGCTATACTTTAAAAGATCACGTGTCTGCAGGTAGCTCTATAACAAGCCCCAGTTTCCATCTCAAGCATTAATCCAATAGTTCCAGCTGCCTGTTTGGTATCTTGGTCTGCATATTATGCTGGAACTCTGAGTTCAATATTAAAAGATACATTATTTCTCCCCTTAATGAAAATACTTATCAGTTGGATTCAATGAGCCATATACTGTTAATTACTAAGAATAGGGTGATAAATAGGGCATTGTTTCTGGGGTAAAGCTGAGTAAACCCAAAGTGGGTTGGGGGTTGGGATAGATGAGGGCCACAAAGAAGATTGGAGAGTTAAACTGAGATCATATCATGTTTTGAAGTTTTAAGCTTTCCTTGACAACAGAAGGCACCTATTGAAGAATCTTAAGGCAAGTGATGATATAATTTTTTAAACACCAATATTACTCTAAGATGAGGAATACATTAAAACAAGTCAAGACCAGAGTCTGTGAAATCAATTTCCATAAGCCAATCATGATAACTTTATGGAACTTATCAGAATCTGCCTTATGTTGTTCTTGGGTATGTATACTTTTCTATTTTCCCTATTAAATGTGAAGTCCTTAAGGACAGCAACTTTATCTTGTTTATCCTTGTATACTTGCCCATCCTTAACGTATTTCTTTGCATATACTAGATACTTTTGTAATGATTGCTTAGTGAGTAAATAAATATGAACTTGTTACTGCTTAAAACATGTTGTAGAAGTAATTTCTGCAAAGGAGTGATAAGCAAACATAAATTTAACAAGCAGTTAATGAGAATCAAGAGAAATAGGGAATTAGTGATGGGTGAAATATGATCATAAAGAAAGAAAATAAAATTTGATGGTAGAAGTTGCTTATCCTAAATAAGACATTATTTCAAAGTCTTGACAATTTAATACAAAGACTTTAACTTCTAAGTCACAGAACTTCCATCTTTCTAGCACCATTTTGTTTTAAACAAACTATTGGGTAAGCAGCCATTGTCCAACCTGCCAGCCTTCTCTGGGATTGCCCATTCAGTGCCCTGAGCCTGACACGTTCTCCTATATGGAAGACAGGTGCTGAGTTACCATCAGGCCCCAGATTCTTGTTTCTGACTAGAAGACACTTTTCCCATGTTCTGATAACACAGGTAAGTTCTTTGTATTGCTTATGTGTGTGTCATGTGGCACTTGGCCAGCCCATCAGTAGATCCATCCCCCACCCACACCCCCAAGGTAAAGGGACTTCACCTGCAGTACAACAAGAGGAGAACTACAGTTCACTGCCCTGTATTGGCCATCCAGAGGCATCTGCTGCTCAGGGGAAACCTGTGAAACTGCAGATGCTGGTCTTGCTATGTGTATGTATTTTTTTTCTGTGAGTAAAGCTTATTCCAATTAGCACTTTGTGTTTTGAGTCCTCTTTGGCGACTCTGAACCCAGAGGGGACACAGTGGACCTTGGTCTCTTTCTGGAGGTTGATGTTGTGACGGTCTCTGCTGTTCTCACTGTGGCAATCTTCACTTGTGATGGGTCTCTGGACCTTCCTGCTAGACAGCAAGCAACCCCATAACTTGGAAGAACTTGAACGTGGAGTAAAGTCACTGGGCAGAACATTCTCAAGTTGGTCACTGTTCAGTAACCACAGTTCAAAGTGGAGTTCAGTCCGGGGTGCAGAAAATGGATAAAAGGGAATGTTAGCATGCTGATGGTTCCCTTTTCTATCCGTAGAGAATGCGAAGTTGAAGGAATGTTTTGAACATCCACTGGTTATTGTGTTACTGAATGATGAGCTTTAGGTTTTACCCAGTTTCAGTAAACCTGGAGAAAGTCTTCTATGCTCTTGGCAAATGTTTAGAAAATACAATGTAGTATCAATAGTTTATTGAGCATTACTGTGTTCCAAGTCACATGTTATATTGTATGAATCATCTCCAACAAGCTATTATTATCCCTACTTTAATGATAGGAAAATTGAGGCTCACAGAGGTTAAATAACAGTTATTAACTGGCAAAATCCAGCTGACTTCAAAATTTGTGCTCTTAAACTCTGCATTTAATGCTACCAATTTTATTTCAAAGAAGAGAAAATGATTCCCTTCCCCATGAGTTCAGAGGTACCTTGGAACTCTTCTGGCCTCAGTTGGGATTAATATTGCTAAAGAGTCATTTACTTCAATGTTTATTAAAAATTCTGCTGTGCTAGTCAATATGTTAATAACACTGGAAACTATAAGCCACCATCAGAAAATATTTTTGCTTTGGTTATATGTTCATCTGCATTAAAGATGTTATTTTCCTAATGCCAGGAAGAGTGGCTCAGCTTTGCCCAACAAAAGCCTGAGCGCCCTGAAAATCCATGTCCTATAACATAGATGAACAAGTTTTGGTATAATTATATAAAAAAGTAGGAATATTGGTCTTAGATATGTCACCAAAATAAACTAAAATTAAAATTCAAAAAGCTCCAATGACAATAATAACAAATAGTCAATGTTGTTCCCAATGTCTAAATAGTAACCAAGGTAAAACCAGAGTTGCTGCTGTATGCCTTCTAATAGATTTTTATTTTTTTTCTATTTTTACTTATTCTGGGTGAATAAAGCTAGTACTGAACTTGGTTTTGCGTACTCTGCTTAAAAGGAAAGAAACCCACCAAAGTGCCAGCAGGAATATATGTAAAGACAGAAAATGAATTACTCCTACAAAGAATAGAGGAGTCATGTAGCCTCAAACCAATTCATTAAGACCAACTTTACCTAGTATCACAACCAGTGCCCTGGGAAAATCTATGCTATTTACTCTTGGGCAAGAAATAGTGCTGTCATATTTTAAAGCTAAATCATTATCCTATATTTTTTTCAACCTCGATATACATAATAAAATGCAAAAAAAAAAAGACAAGAAAGTTGTTCTGATTATTTCCCCAAGACAGGGGGGTAGAAAGGCCTGGGCCTAATAGGCAGGTTGTTTTGGAAAAGCTATGACTGTATCAATTTCAAAGTAGTACAAATAGATGCTCAACCTTAAGCTTGAACAAAACCCTGCAGAACTTAATGTAGAGGCTCAGAAAGCAGGTACAGGATACTCCGTAAACAGGCCTTTTGATACAGGTTGCTCATGCATTTTCTCTTAGGCTTTCTGCTGAGACTGAGGCTGGAATAGAATAGAAATAGATCATTCTCACCTTAGTGACATTTGTTGACAGCAAAAGTGATATTGTGAGTAGAGCTCATTCTGCAAACTCTCAGCAACCAAGCCTTTACTCTTAACGGGGAAACGTTTGTATAGGCAGAGGTTATGTCGACTTAATACATAAAGCAAGGACTAAATCCTCTCCCAGTGCAATCCCGGTTAGAATTGTCCTTTGGCAGAAGTGTTCTGGGGGCTTTGCTTCCACGGGCCATAGCATTTTCTACTTTCACCCCGTTTATTAAAGTTTCATGTTCTTTGTAATGGGTACCCGAGTTTTTGTTACCATGATTAGGGAAATGGCCTAAATATTGAAGGAAGTATAACTATTAGCTGAAATTCATTCACATTAACCTTAAGGTGATTGATCCCTTTTACTTTATTGATTAAGGGTGGTGAGGCAACAGAAGAGATACCTTCCTGGGGTCCAGATATAAAATGGAAGAAAATGATTAGCAAGAGGAAAAAGCATATGGGAAAAAAAGTTCAACTTCATAATATTGGGGCAATATGTCCTATTCTAAGTTTTCAAAGGCATTTCCCATGGGAAGTTATACTTTTATGCAGAATTCAGGGCTACAGGAACAGGTGAGCCAAAGTACAAACATATTTCTCCTGATGTTCACAGAGGTCAGGCTTTCCTCTTAGACTGGAGACATATTTTAATGTCAAGATAGTGGGAGTAAAATAATGTAAGCTTAATCATTATGCAGAGTTTTCCCATGGCAACAACACCAGGTACTCCCTAATAAAAGTGAGCCAATTCTGATAGCCATGTGAGAACACCATATACAGAATACAAGTACTCCAAAGATTACTGAGAAAAAAGCACACCCACCATTTCCCTTATAATACTCAAATACAATTTAGTGGAAAACAATACATGTACTCTGTTTTAAGAAACTTACAAAGATCAGAATACAATATACCAGTCTAATAGTTTATTGCATTACTATTAAGACAAAGCAAAATAACTTTTAATTTTTGTTTTAAAAGGAATAATAAGATATATATATATATGTACATCTAAAGATGTAAATCTTTAGACTTCTAGTATTGTCCTCTTTCCATGACAGTTTAGTCATCTTCCCTGGGTTATGGCTTAGGTGATTACATAAAGTACATATATATATGTAATATATATATATATATATATATATATATATCTTCTTATTATTGTCCCAGACTCTTGTTATATTGAAAAGTAAACAATCATTTGCTTGGCTTAGATTTGGAAAAAATCACTGTAACATGTTTATAATCTCCAGTTGCCCTTTGCTGAAGCTTGTTGCTCAGTAGGCTTCCCAGCTGGTGCCCTGGCTCCATGACAGGGGGTGTCAGGTTCAACCCCTCAGGATGCTCCGCAGGACATCACAGATCAGAAAAGAGTGCAGATGATGAAAGGAGATGTGCCACTTCACAATATGAGGTCTCAGCTGGGGAGTCTCAGAAACCCTCCAACCCACTATAAAAAGGAACACAAATTGGAGATAAAAAGTTCAGCTTTCTGGGCAACTTGAATTCTATGGGGTTCAAAATACTATCTCAGAAAAAGTAAAGAGCACATGGAAGTAAACAAGATTACAAAGTTGGGTTCACAGATCTTGTCTAGTTTGGAGACAGATACTAGAATCCTCCTACTAACTCAGCTCAGGCTTCTCCTCACGGGACACTTGCTAAATTCTTTTATTTCTTTGACAATTATTTTAAAAGTATACTTAAGTTAGTAAAAAATATCTCAGTTTTCCAACTGATGATACAGTCTATCCTGATGTTATTTAAATCTACACAGTATTTATTACTTTTCAGAAACAAATTCATTTGTTTCATGTTGTTTGTTTTATTATCGGCAACTAATGACACTTAAGACTGTCACACAACTCTGTGATTATATGCTATCATTTCACATGGAGGCTGGTCTTGGTTAAGAAGCGGATCCAGATAGAAAAAGAACAGAAATGCAGTTAGAAAAATTAGGAATTAAGCTACACAATATTAGAATTGCAAGGCTTTTAAGGAATCATCTAATGCCTAAAATATACAGACTTAGAATATGATTTCCACAAGATATTCTGAAGGGAAAAAGGCTGCATTGTCAAAGAAATATAATTAATGATGTATTCTATACCCTCATCAGAAGAAGCTCATTGTACATTAGTATATTAAAGACCTGAGATTTTCTTAAAAAAGACATTCTACAAAAAACTGTTTCTTCATCGTTTCCTCAAGGTATTGTAGTGTGGTGGTGACAACTCAAATAGAGTTGACTCAGAATCCTAATTTTACTATTTATTAACTGTGCGTACCTGGCAAGTCAATTAGCAATCTGAAACTTCAATTTCCTCCCCTCACAGATATTATTTACCACCTAAGGTTGAGGCGAGGATAAAATGAAACAATGAAAGTTAAAGCTCCTAGCTTTGCAGAGCTTCACACATAGTATGTCTTCTTCAAATGGTAGCTTCGTTATCTACAAGATACACCCGTGATGAAAATGTCAGGAGGACGTAGTTCTTATGGGAGTGAAAACAATGCATAACTTTGTAAAGGAAACTGTAATACATTAATAGTGAAAGCAAATGACACAGTGCACAGCCACTAGTCAGATGTAAATCTTTAGACTTCTAGTATTGTCCTCTTTCCATGACAGTTTAGTCATCTTCCCTGGGTTATGGCTTAGGTGATTACATAAAGTAATGATAATGGTACGCGACTTGGTACTGTAGCATGGAAATTCAGATTCTAACCTGCCAGTTCCTAGTGGTATAAACTTAGGCAAGTCACGACCTTTTGAGCCAGTTTCCCCATTTGTACCTCACAGATTAAAATATAATTCCTCTTTGTAAGAATTGTTAAAGATAATAAAACTATAGCAAATTTACCATTTATTGAGGGGTGACCATATCTTAGGCATAGTTCCTAGGTAATTTGTTTTACATACATTAAGTGAGCAACTGTCCATGACAATGCTGTACAAACTATTATGCTCTATGCAAGTATTAGTTAATATTAACAGTTAATGCTGCATGGCGCCCCATGGTTTCTCAGTAGCTAACTAAATATCTGTATGACTTCAATGCCTAGTAATTACCTGGAGAAAGAAAAAAGGGTATATATACTTAGTCCCCAAGTACTTTTGATCTCTTAGAGTTTGTAAATCTGTGCTAATATCAAATTTCATACAATGTAATATGGAATCTCTCTCTACTTCAAGGCGTCTGCCCTTTAGCAACTGTTGATGAAGACTTATCAGGGTTACATAAAACTTCTGTAGATGCACCCAAGAAAGATTAAAGTACATATTCTGATTTTTCATAAGAGGGAACTAAGTTTCAGACAAGCAAACCTATAAAAAGTTAGAGTCAGGATATAAACCTAATATTTAAATTTCAAAGTCTAAGCCACCTTCTACTGTGTCCAAGGTACAGAGAAGAAAAGATAATTTAATAGATAATTTCTAGAGCTCAAGCTCTATCAGATTAATTTTATTAAAGGATTAATGTAATTTACTTCAGAAAATGATCCTTGGGCATATATTATATATAAAAAATACATTTCTTTCAAAAAGTTTTATATCAGTTAATTATTTTTATATTCATAGGGATTACAAAAAACTCTTGAGGAATGTTAAGACTGTGTATTTTTTGAGGTTGTGAATTATAATCTTTTATACTCCTTCTATGGGGATAGAAAGTAATGTGGATAATCTTTGTTCAACTCTGGTGCTAAATTTGTTTTTGTGTTTTTGTTTTTACATGTATTCTGTCTAAAATACAAGACAAGTGTTGGGTAGTTAGGTGTATAATTTCCTAATCAATATATATATGTATATATTATTCAGTATAAAAACAAATTCCTTTGGGGTGAAAAATCTTCTGGGAAATTGCTTATATCATATAATCTTTATAGAATTTTAGAGCAGTAAACATACATTTCAATGAGTATTTGTTGAGCATCTTTGAAGTCAAGATGTTCTGCTAAGCAGTAGATGGCTTTCCTGCCTTGCAGGAAGTTAATAATCTAGTGAGTGAGGTGAAGAGAGACAGAGGAGATTTAGCTCACAGGGAACATATTGGACCAGAACATATAATGGGTCCTTTGCCCAACCTGGATATGCAAGTTAAGCTTCTCTTAGCACTATAGCTAGCCATTCATATTCAAGGCATAGACTTACTGTGAATTTATCAGACACTCGTCTCTAATGATACTTCCCATAAAAATAACACAAACCTATACACCTTGTCCTCAAGGAGTTTGAATCTAATTGACTTCAGTGACTATGCTACTTCAATAGATTAATATCATGAGGTGAGCAGTAGAAGCAGCTGTCGGAATTAATGGGTTGAACACTGTCCAGACTGGGGCACTCAGGGAAGACCTTCTGAAAGAAGTGCCATCGGAACAAAGCATAGAAGGAAGAGACAGAGCAACCCCAGCAAAGTGGGGGGATGGAGCTATCATTCTAGCCAACGCCAGCGTACACGGGAAGAGCAGTCTCAGCCTCAGCCTGGAGCACAAATGGAACTGGGCCAGAACTGAACCAGTTGAATAATATGTTTGAGAGGGGAAAAGGGACATGTGACGTGTTAGATTTAAATCACATTGTGGATAAAAGAGGAAGCACCAATAATTTCACATAATCCTGTAAAATTCTGCAGTCAAGTGGACAGGGCATGAGCCCTGAGGAGGAGATGAGGGTCAAGATTAAAATGGACCTTCGAGCTGTTAGGTAGTAAGGAACCACTGATAGGCGTCTCACAGAGTTATTGTGTGGACCGACTTCCTGAGATTTGCAGATAATGAAATGGAGGTCTAGAGAGGTTCTAGGACTTACTCAAAGGCACACAGCTAGTTAGGAAAGAGCTGGAAATATAATTCCGGTCTGTGGAGACCTGCTGCACATGCCTCACCTTCGGGCATTTGAATTATTCAGGTAGTTTCAAATAATGACAAATTGATTGTCTATCAAGTAACTGATAGAAGTGCCCCCCTCTCTCAGGAATACTCCTAAAGCATGTTTTTTCAGGAGGAAATCCTAGGACGATGCCTAGATAAACACAAACCTAAGGCCATGCAATATGATTTGCAATATATTTTGGTTTCTTCTTTTCTGCATCACCCCCTTTATACCTCATTTAATTTTGATTATTCATTGCCTCTCAATGTGTTTCAGAAGGGTCGCTGTCATCTTGTCACAGAATGAGAGCTGTTTCCCCTGAGTTCCCCAGCACCTGCAGCCGAGTTAACACTGATTCGGATTAGCTCTGGGTCAGCTGAGCTGCAAGGAGAGGGTTTTAACCCCCTGTTAGATGTGGTTTCTTCCTTGGAGCGAGTCTGAGGAAAACGCACGAGATTCCTCTCTCCCTGATCTTTCCTGCTCAGTCCCTGCCCTCTCCCCAGAGCAGGCCACATTTTCTCCCTCAGCCTGCAAGCTTCTGTGTTCTGCCTGGCTGCGCTCACCGCTCTCCTAAGGCACCTCAGGGAATTGCCCTCTTATTACCACAATTACAATCTGTACACATTTCATTAAACTAATATCGCTTCGCACAGGCTTTCTCCACAGAACCGCGCAGCTGGAGGCCCATTTCTTTTCCTCAGCTTAAACACTTTGACAGGTTAAGAAAGCTATTATGGCTGAATAACAGGTGTTGCACAACAATGTGCATTTGATGTTTAAATGAGAGAGCTTCTTTATTGACTGCCTTTATTGCAGCGAAGGCTCTCTTTTTTCACGATGACTGGGTTTTTATTGTTTTTACTGCTTTTTAAAGTGTATTCTGTTGTTCCAGAATAGGTCTGAAGTGACTGTGTGTGATTATTTGTTATTCTGCTGTCCTTTCTTTTTCAGTATTATTATTATTTGTGCTTCTTGCGTTACTATCCAGGTGAAGAATAGTTTCAGAAATAGAAGCGTTTTAGTGGGTCTCTCTTTGCTAGAAGCACACCCACCTCATGAACAACTCCCTGAGGGCCTCTAATGCGATCCTTCTCCATTATTTTGCTGCTGTTTATATTGCCTACCTCAGTCCACTCACCTACTTCCATTGACCCAATGAATTAGCTCCCAAATGAGAAACAATAAAATACTAATGGAGGAGTGCTTTACTGTTATACTTCCTAATCTGAATACTGCTGTTCCATTCTTTGTTCTGGACTTTGCTGCATAGAATATACATGTTGATTTGTAATTTTTGGCATTTATCCTTTATCTCTTGACATTTGTTTATTTTCCTTACATTCATCAATGATAAGCAAATCTTTATTCCTTTTCTCTATTTCCTCACCCAATATCATGCTGAGCAGGACATGGTCTGTTTTATTATTTCAATAAGATGACTTTTGCTGAATAGACAGTCAACTATTAAAATAGCATTTTTCAAAGGCAAGTGCTCAGTGAGAGAGAACACATTATTATGAAAGCATAGAACTGGATGAAAATAAAAGGTGGCTTTACAATATTTGGATTGTGTCCTTACATTATCTAGTGTGGTGCTCATCATATTGTAGGCACTCGAAAAAGGCTTATTAACTCAAAGATAAGCCATTACATATTTTTTAAAACCAAAATCTAGATTTCATGTTTACTTATGATAGTGAAAAGCAGGAAGTAAAAAAAAAAGTTTGTTTCCTTTAGCCAAATATTTTCAATTCTTAATGTATTTAAAATTGTAAATCATCATAATAACCTCCTTTTGCATGAGGTCAACTTAAGTCATGTATGTGATTAGGTGAGAGACATGTCTTACCCAACATATGCATAGTACCTACTAGGATTGGGACAGTGCCTACTTCCTAAGTGTGTTCAGTACCTGTGGCATTTCTAAGGATGAAGTAAATGCTCAATAAGTTCATTTGAAAATGAAGTATTTTTCAACTGGATTTGTTAAAGAAATAAAAGGGGTTTGTTTGCATGCATCAAAGCCCAATAAAATGGGAATAGGAGTATGCAACAAAGAAAGCGAAGATTTCTCTAAGGAAATGGCACCACTCTTGGAGACACAGAGGCACTATTGCTCAAAGACCTGGCCCCTGATGGCTTCTAGGGTAGGGTTGTATAGGGGAGAAATCATTAATCATGGTGCCAAGGGAGTTAGGGTCATGGGCTCTGCTGATTCGTAGAGTAGGGGTAGTTGATCATTGCATTCAGTCCTAATGTCAGCCATGGTGTCATTTTGTCAGGCTTTGAAAGGTTATGGTCAGTAGGGTTGTTCCACTTTCTTGCATGGGTCTGGGGCTGAATCTCAACTGCAGTCAACATGTTTTCTTTGGTTTGACCTAAACTGAACTCTGTTTCTATGGTCAACAGACCTGAGGCTTTGTTCTTTAGGATATTTTGACACTAATCAGAACCCAATTGTTTTGAGGGCTAATGATTAAGGGAGTGGGCATGTAGTATGTACAAAAGTAGAGAGATCTGTTGCTATTAGATTGGACAAAGCTGGCTTGAATTAAGAGAAAATTCACATTAAAGAAATTAAGTTCTTGTGGGGTTATAGGTTTAAGGACAATTTTGTGTACAGGCACAGGAGTGAGGCAGTGAGAATGCTTCATTTTCATTTGATTCACAAAAGAACCTGTGACTCCAAATAATTTATGAACCCCTTCTTTACAGTGAAGTATTTTGAATGATTATGAATAAACATTTGCTAAATAAAGGAATTATTTATTGAGCCAGTAGGTTAAGTATATTTTTTCCACTGTAAAGTTATGCCTAGTTGAACATGGAATTTAGAAAACTGGTTAATCTTTACTGATCTTATAAAAATACTAGAGGCCCTGTGCACGAAATTCATGAATGGAGGGGATTTCTCTCAGCCCAGCCTGTACCCCCTCCAATTGGGGACCCCTTGGGGGATGTCCGACTGCCAGTTTAGGTCCAATCCCACAGGGCCTAAACCGGCAGTCAGACATCCTTCTCGCAATCTGGGACCTCTGGCTCCTAACCGCTCACCTGCCTGCCTGCCTGATCACCCCTAACTGCCTCTGCCTGCCTGCTTATTGCCCCAACCCTTCTGCCTGCCTCTGCCTCCAGGATTCTCTCTGGGCCTGATCCACAGCCTCTGTGGCAGCTGCTGATCAGGCCCCACCTCTCTCTCTCTCTCTCTCTCTCTCTCTCTCTCTCACTCTCTCTAGGCCTCACCAGCAGCCATGGTGGCTGCTGATTAGGCCCTGCCTCTCTCTTCAGGCCTCTCTCTGGGCTGGAGGCTAACAACTTCACTGCATCCGCCTCGCCTCCCCGCCACACACACACCTGGTGACTGCTTGTCTGTCAGGTCGTTTAGGATGTGATGGCCCCTGGTGTTTTATAATGTAGATGTTATCCCAATAAATTTAATAAAGATTGTCTGCAAATTATGCTTACACTGGAAGTGAACCACTTATCAATTTTATTTTAATCATCACTATTGGTGTACCCTGTAGGTGTAAAATTTGGCTTCCACACTGTCAACATTTCTTGGGGGCCAGACTTCAGAGACTTCATAGATAGTTCTGAGGTCTTTGGCTTTGCTCTGAAGTTACTGGCTGCCCAAGTTATCACTTGAGGTGGTGAATTTTTCTACATCGTCTTGGTCTTTTTCTGGATCATTTTTATTCAGTTCCTCATTTGGCCTGTGATAATGGCCACATATTATTGGCTTTATAGCTTTTGTAGGTTTTCTTGAAGGGGTAGGAATTTTTGGAAAGGCTCCTTTCCTTGAACTCCCTTAAAGACATCTTTTCACCCCCATGGATGTCTTTAGTACCTGGAAGGACAACAAAGTGAGTGCAGAAGGATATTGGTTTGTGGGGAAATGGCTGGAATGAAAGGGAAAAAAATCTTCATGAGAAAAAGTATGGGTTGAGGATAGAATCTGCCAGGCAAGACCAGGGAGTCTTGGGGAGATACCACTAAAGAAGAGTAGGAGAAGTTTGGGTGTGGTCCTTTCAACCTAGACACTGGACCTGGGTTAACAGGGCTTCTTCCTCTTTTACCTTCTTTTGGTGAATGGGGTTGGTTGTTACATAACTGTGCTAGGAGTTTGTGGTTTCCTGGTCATCTTCACCATGTCAAAATTTCCCAGGGCCCTACCCCAGGCCTCCTCAACATATGCTTTTCTCTAGGACAATGAGGGGCCACATCCCCTAGGCTTTAATTAATCAGGAAGCCTCTCTTCCAGCTAATGGTAGCTCTGGGAGGGAAATTTAGACATCATAAAGCACCATGCTGACACTTCCATGGGGAGGGGTGAAGAGGCCAAGATGCTTTGGTAAGAGAAAGGGGGCATTTCTTTAGCACTCCTAAGCCTTTTCAAACTTATTGATTCCATGTTCAGTTCTGATGGGTCTTATGGTAGGGAGATGATGCTTCCTCCAAATGTTTCCCTAGGCCACCCATTTCAGTGGTTCATTGTTCTTTCTCATCCTTCACCGTTAGCTAGTTTTCATAAGATTTACCTAAAATCTTTTCAAGGTAATGTGACTGTCTCTGTGGAGATGTGAATCATCCTGCTTCCCTAGTACAGGTTGCTCTTATGCACCTTGAAAACCATTCACTTCTTGGTTACTACCAGAGAAATTTTCCATCTCACCCCCCTTTTTCCACTGTCCATGTGGCTCTCCCAGCTTTCTGTTTTCAAGGTTGAAATCATTGTTGTTAGGCTGTCTTTAATGAATAGACTTACTCAACTGGTTATCTTAGCTTTGTTTTAAATCTTGGGGGTGATCATAGTAGGTATAGTATCTAGATTTGGGGTTTAACAGTATAAGGTGAATGAGGCAGGAATTTAAATTCCCGAAGTTGGGCTTCCTGTTTGTAAGTTGAAAACTCCACCTCCCCCCGCCCCACCTCCTCAGGGAACTCAGGTAGTCAGACCCTTGGTCTGAGGATTGCAGACTCAGGTTTATAGAGGACAGGAGGCCCAGGCCCTGTCAAAGTATGGATCAGAGGCAGGGCTAAAGGACCCTACGAATCCATCTCAACCCCTGCCATCAGGCTTTTGAGTTGCTGGGCTTGGTACCGGATGTGACCTACACTGACTTCCTGCGGAGGACTCAAGGCAGTGAGGCTTTGATCTGAGGAGTTGGCCTTGGGTCAACAGAGGGAGGATCCCGGGACCTTCCAGGGCTCAAGGTGAGGAACATGAGGGAGGAGAGAGGGACCCTGGACCCTAGAACAGAATCATCCTACCCAGGGTGGGATGACGACAACAGGAGATTTCTTTTCCTTCCTTCCTTCCTTCCTTCCTTCCTTCCTTCCTTCCTTCCTTCCTTCCTTCCTTCCTCCCTCCCTCCCTCTCTCTCTTTACTTTCTTTCTTTCTTTCTTTCTTTCTTTCTTTCTTTCTTTCTTTCTTTCTTTCTTTCTTTCTTTCCTTTCTTTCCCTTTCTTTCCCTTTCTTCCTTCCTTCCTTCCTTCCTTCCTTCCTTCCTTCCTTCCTTCCTTCCTTCCTTCCTTCCTTCCTTCCTTCCTTCCTTCCTTCCTTCTTTTCTTTCTTCTTTCTCTTTCTTCTTTCTTTTCTTAAGGGATCTGTGGTTTAATCGCGGTCCACAGGTTCCAGAAGAGAACAGAGAGATGAGAAGTAGATGCAAAAGCCAAGTAAGTACCTTAACATGTTATTGACTGCACTCGGGGAGGGATTTGTCCCAGGAAAGTCTGTGCGTCCCTCGGGAGAGAAAGAAGCAGCAGGGCTGCCTACAGGGCAGTCTCGGGCTCCCCAGGGGTGCGAGCTCCTGGAGCAGGTTGGCCGCCTTCAGCTCTGGAAACCTCCGCATCCCAGGGGCCAGGCTGGTGCAACTGCCCGCGTGCCCAGCAGTTCCACTCTGGGAACCAGAGGAGGGGGTGGCAGGAGGGGCAGCTCAGTGCAGGGGAGTTGTCCATGGCCCAGGCCCAGGCCTGTTCTCGGTTCAGGCCCGGGGGCAGGGTGGGCTCCGGGCACACACACCGCATCCAGGATGGGCCTTCCAAGGTGGATGGATGCGCTTCCTGGGCTTCAGCCTCATGAGCGTTGGAGAGGTGAGGTGGGTGCAGGGGAGGAGGGAATCCACAGCAGGCGATTTCTGCATCCAGGTCTCAGAGACTCGGGGGCTTTGGTACAGGGAGCGGGACCTCAGATATGCAGAGGACCAGCCCAGGTCCTGCCAGAGTCAAGGCGAGGACCCCGAGGAAACACTAATCGGACTCTGGATGCCACAATAGAGGGGACCCCACCAAGGCCCTCCCCTGCTGTCAGCCCTGGGAGTCCCCAGGGTGGGATGACCACACACAGTGTTTTCTGACTTCCACAAACGGGTCTGAGAGATCCTGGGAACATGGTATCAGGAAAAGGGCCTCTGGTCCACAGAGGGGAGGGCCCAGGTCCTGCTGGAGCGAAGTCCTTAGGCCTCCATAGGGCGGGAGGCTAAGGACCTGGCAGTTCCCGCTCCCCTTCCCCCCCCCCCCCACCCCCTTTGGTCATCCCTCCAGTTGTGAGGGCCCTAGGCTATTATAAGTATAGATATTCTTAAATCATTTAATTGTTTCTCCCCAGAGCCAGAGACCAATTCTGATCCTCACTTCACAAGTGTGACACAAATGGATATTTTTAATAATAATGCCCAGACCTATAAGCTCTCTACTATTTAAAAAGTGCTTTCTCATTTAAAAGACAACAGAAATCCATCCCACCAGAGTACTGATTCACCGGTTTCCTGGGAACAGATGAGGCCTGTTCTATTTTTAGGGATTTCCAAGTACAGTGTGTGCCTAAGTCCTGGTGATGTCTAATTCAATTGTTAACAATAACAAAAAAGTTAGTAGCCCTATGTTTGTGAGTTACATTTCTGTAAGAATTTCAATGAAGTTCCTACAAACTTAGTAGAGCGGGATTGTTATTCTCCTCCCTTAGGCCAGGAGACTAAAATGCAGACATTGTCCAATGGTTTTTCTTATGGTTGTTCAGACCATCAAAAGAGATGCAAATCAAAATATTAACCCTAGATTTTTCATTGGTTATTTGCTTCTAAACTAATAAATACAGAAAAAATAGATACTTATAACTTTAGAAATATCTTTGAAAAAAAAACACCATCCTCCTAATATATATTTCTCCTTTCAGGGGTCCTCAAACTTTTTAAACAGGGGGCCAGTTCACTGTCCCTCAGACCGTTGGAGGGCCAGACTATAGTTTAAAAAAAAACTAGTTGGCTGCTAAGCAACAGGCAGTGGCGGCAAAAACACCCCCCGGCAGGATAAATGTTTTCGGCTGGCCGCATGTGGCCTGCGGACGTAGTTTGAGGACCCCTGCTCCTTCTGGTTTAAAAATGATAAAGTAATGTTACCTTAAGAAACTGGTTTTAAAATGAAAGAAAAATATTTTATAATTTTGAGTCAACTAATTTAATAAAATGTTATAAATACCTACAATATGTTAAGATCTAGCAAAAATAGTACATGATGCAGTAGTTCATGGAAATCCATTGCAATTATTCTTTATTTTTTAGAGTTTTCTATCTAAATTTCTTCAGATAATTCCATAGCTGTGTGTGATGCATGAATTTTAAGAAAGGTTTTGTTTGAAAGAAGAATAAATATCAGATTGAGATGATGTTGCTTTATATTTTTCATTTAGGTCACAACAAAGTTAATGAAATTATTTAGCATAACATGGGTTTCATTGATCAGTTTTAAACTTCGGGCCATTTTGAAACTTTACATCTTTAGGTATTTATGTAAAAGCATCTGCATAAGTCAAATTCCGTTTTGCCTCTCTATATTTCTCCCTTTTGAATATCATTACAAGTCATAACTATGTTTGACCAGGGTCTCTGATTCAGCCTATTGAAAATAATAGAATCAGTTGCCCAGAACAGTTCTGTCAATTAGATTGTATCTGCTCTGTCTTTCTCTTGTCCTAGAAATTAATCTTCTTGAAAGCATTTGTGTTATTGGAAGCAACAGAGCCTGGTAATGCTGGCCATTACATTTACTTCATTTACATTTTTGTCCAATATTTTCCTCTAAGTTCCCTTCTTTCCCTTCAAGTCCCCATCACACCACTGCATCTCATCAGGTGTCCTCTCAGCCACACAGAGTCATCCTGGGTATAAAGCACAGGTTCCCAGGTGCCTGGTGCTCCCAGAGCTTGTCCCTTAGGCCAGCAGCAGCTGGGGTGACCCAGATACAAGACTTGTTTTCCTGTCTCTGAGTTTTCCAATTTGCAGGAATGACCATTGTTGCATTACCTCTAGGATTTGAAAACACAGTGTGATCCCTGCGGGTGGTACAATTTGCTCTGCTGGAAGAATGAGGGCACAATGTGAAACTCAAAGCCACAAAGAGCAGGAGGGTGAGTGTAGTAGAGCAGAAGATATTAGCACAGTGTTGCATTGTGACGGCAAATGGTCCTTTCTGTGTGTGTGGAAACAGAAAAGTACACACTCACCTGCCTGGTTATGGGCACCAGGCACCAGGCACCAGGCATAAATGCAGTTTTCAAATACAGTAGGGGAACAGGAGAGCTTATTCAGTCTGGGGATTAATGCTAAGCAGAAAGGGAAATGCCAGGAAGAATAGAAGTCTATGATTAATTTAGTAAGATTAATTTTCTACCCAGTAAATGCTAAGTGACTTATAAAGAACAGTTCATGGATCATAAAATGAAAATAAGTACATTTCTAAATTTTGGGTTTCTGATGAAAAAGGTCTTAAGCTATCAGTCAATATCCCTGAAATATTTTATCTAAACCAGCCATTCTTAAACTCAGTCATGTATTACATTAATCTGGGATTTGATAAAAATACATAGACTCCAGTCCTATCCTGCATCGATGTGTTGGCCTCTGCATGCTCTGGTAGCTTTCCAGGTGATTCTTTACACACCCAACTCTGCACCCACTAATCTGAACCACAAGGGGGGAACCAAAACACTTCAAGGCTGTACATACATACATTTTTAAAGTGTTTAAACAATTTTAGTTTATAAAATTTAATAAGTTTGGAGCCATCTTTTACTCTCATATCCTACATCCAATCCATCAACAAATCCTATTGGCTCCCTCTTGGAAACAGCTCAAAGCTGACCACATTTCACCACTTTCATCACCACCATCCTATTCGAAATCACTATCGTGGATTGCCCAGGACTGTGGTCGGCAAACTGCGGCTCGCGAGCCACATGCGGCTCTTTGGCCCCTTGAGTGTGGCTCTTCCACAAAATACCACGTGCGGGCACATATGTACAGTGTGATTGAAACTTCGTGGCCCATGCGCAGAAGTCGGTATTTTGTGGAAGAGCCACACTCAAGGGGCCAAAGAGCTGCTAATGGCTCACGAGAGCGGTTTGCTGAGCCGCAGTTTGCTGACCCTAGGCCATCACAATAGGAGAGTTTCCTTGACTCTACCCTTGCCACCCCAACCCCAAATCCTTCCAAAAAGAAGCCTGAGGGATCCTGCTAACACTTAAATAAGACCATGTTTCTCTCCACGAATCCCCATGGTGTGCAGTGTGATTCAGAGTAAAACTCTCTTGAGTTCTGAACCCATGACTTCCCCTCTTGCACCTCTCTCCCCCTCATGCACCTCTCTCAACCACTCTGCTCTCATTGCTGTTCTTTGCACAGAAGCAATGCCACTTTTGCTTCTGTCTTTGAACAGGTGTCCTGGTTTGTTGCTTTGCCTGGATCACCCTCGCCCAGGTAATTCCCTCAATCACTAGCTTGCTTCCTGCAGAACCCTACTCAGCTGTCTCCTTGTCAGAGGACTTCTTGACCACCGTTGTAGAACCTCAGACCATACTAACTGTGTGTCTCTGTGTGTGTGTGTGTGTGTGTGCACACACGCACGCGTGCCACCTGGCATATTATAATTTATTTACATGTTTAACCTCAATAGACTAAGGGCTTATTGAAAGCCAAGAAAAGTCCTTTTTGCTCTGGGTGATGGTATATTAGTAGTCAATAGGATGATGAATGAATAAATATATGATTTTCTCCCAAAACATACCAAATCACTGACTTGATAGTCTTCCTAAGAATTAGGTAAAATTTATGTTTTATTTTATAAATGAGAAAACTAAGGCACAGACTCATCTATTCATTTGAGGGCATTTATCTAACTAGTATTTACCCATCTAGTATAGAACATTATTTATCCTCCCCATGCTCCAGACTTGTCTCTGGAATTCAAGCCTCTCATGACTGTCAAATCAAAAATCTTCTTACATATCATTTCTTTTTGGTCTTTAAAATTAAAATTTAAAAATGATTTTTGTGAAATATTATTACACATGTTAATAGTAACATCTGAATTTTTGTGTATATTTTTAGATTTCTATTGAATTTATTGCAGTGACATCTATACTAATAAAAGGGTAATATGCTAATTAGACTGGGTCAACTGGACATCTCTGGATGTCCAACTTCCTTCCAGACAGTTAGGGGGCAACCAGGCTGGCAGGGGGGCAGTTAGGGGGTGACCAGGCCAGCAGAGGTCAGTTAGGGGGCGACCAGGCTGCCAGAGGGGCAGTTGGGTGCAATCAGGCAGGCAGGTGAGTGGTTAGGGGTGATAAGGCAGGCAGGCAGGCAGGCAGGCGAGCTACTGATTGAGGGGATTACCTGGGCTAGAGTGATCCAGGTGAGCAGTTAGGAGTCAGTGGTCCTGGATTGGAGAAGGTGCAGGCAGGGCAACAAATTTCATGCACCGGGCCTCTAGTTGGTTAATAAAATTACATAGGTTTTAAATGCATCTTTCTATAATACATCATCTGTGTATTGTATTGTGCATTCATCACTGTAGGTTAAGTCTTCTTCCATCACTATTTATCACCCTGTTAGCCTCTCCCACCTCCCCCGCTTCCTCTCCCCTCTGATAATCACCATACTGTAGTCTGTTCTATTATTTTTTTTCTTGATCCCTTTACCATTTTTACCAAGTCCCACAACCACCCTCCCCTCTGCAGCTGTCAGTTTGTTCTCTATCTATGAGTCTGTTTATATTTTGTTTGTTAGTTTACTGTGTTCATTAGATTCCATACACATCTGAGTGAAATTATACTCTCTTTCTTTGACTGGTTTGTTTCATTTAGCACAATGTTCTCTAGGTCCATCCATGTTGTTGAAAAGGGTAAGATTTCCTTCTTTTGTTATGGCCAAATAGTATTCCATTGTGTAAATGTACAATAGTTTTTTTTTTTTATCCACTCATCTACTAATGGACACTTGGGCTGCTTCCAAATCTTGGTTATTGTAAATAATGTGGCAATGAAGAGAGAATATATCCAATTGCTTAAAAGAAAATTGATGAATGTGTTACTTAGACTAAATTTTAATTTGATAAAATTTAAATCAATGTCTAATCTCAGGCTTCATGAGTATTAGTGTATTTTCTCCTATCATTCTTGCACATACCTTCTACCATGTCCTCTCCATCTACAAATTGTAATCACAGTGACTTCATATCCTATCATCATCCCAACATACATGTGTGCCAATATTTAATGTTCCATTTACCCAAGGTCTTTGTTCATAGTCAGAAAACAATCTAAGTAATTCCACAGAAGATATTCATAACTGAAAAACCCTTAACAGATAACCTAGGGTTCACTTATTTTCTGAATCAAACACCAGACCTGTCATTTTACAAATGATTTTTGTGTTACCTCTGTGTACAAACAGTGTTTTGTGAGCTTGATTATCAGGATGTTTATTTACTTATGACAGTAGTAGAGTAGACTAAAGTAGGCAATTTCAGATAAGATATGATACATGATATCCATAAATTATTTTATTTTAATAATAATTATTTGAATGTGATTGTAGGATTTTTAGGTCCTCACTGGTGGAAACTCTATTTTCAGATAGAGGCAGGTGCATTTAAAAGATCCCTTAAAATCCACAAAGTAAACAGCTGTATAGTCAACTATGAATATATATGAAGATTTTTTAATTGATTTTTAGAGAAAGGAAGGGAGGAGAGAGAGAGAGAGAGAGAGAGAGAGAGAGAGAGAGAGAGAGAGAGAGAGAGAGAGAGAGAGAAACATTGATGAGAATGAGAAACATTCAGCAGCTATCTCCTTCACGGCCCCTACTGGAGATCAAACCCAAAACCTGGGCTTGTGTCCTAACTGGGAATTCAACCAGCAACCTTTTGGTGCCTGGAATGACACCCAACCAACTGAGCCACATTGTCCAGGGCCACAATGAATATTTTTAATGCTACTAAAAGAATCAGTCTGCCAAGACAGAATGCTTAACTACAGGCTTCGCTTATTTGGGAATATTCATATAGTCTCTAGATAAGATGACATCGGTATTTATGATAGTAAATATAAGCAACAAAAGAACAATGTTAAACAAATGTGTCAGTGATGTTTTTACATTTATTGAAGAGTGAGATTTCTGTCTTCCCAAAATTCTTATGCTGAGTCCTCAGACCTGGTACCTTATAATGTGACTATATTTGGAGATAGGGCCTTTAAAGAAATAATTATGTTAAAATGAGGCTCATAGTCAGGCTGGTGTTGCTTAGTGGTTGAGTGTTGACTCATGAACCAGGAGATTAAGGTTCAGTTCCCAGTTGGGGCACATGCCCAGTATTCAGGTTCAATCCTCAGTAGGGAGCAGGCAGGAGGCAGCCAATCAATAATTCTCTCTCATCGTCGATGTTTCTATCTCTCTGTCCCTCTCCCTTCCTCTTTGAAATCAATAAAAATATATATTTTAAAAGAATGCTATACATTTCTGAGGGAAGGAATCTCTGAAATAGAACTTTTTCTATTTTATTTTAGTGCACACTAACATTTATAATTGGCATTATAACACTTTGAAATGTACTGATATCTCAACCTTCCTCTTGCACAAGATAGGAACTTAGGACACTTTAACCCTTTTCATCCCTTGATATCTCTTACGTTTTTATTTTTCTATATTTTAACACTATCCTGTTATTCTAATTCCATTGACTAGTCATTATTCTTTCATAGTAAATATTTACCACATGCTAGCAAACATTGTTGTCATTATTCCTTGTTGTATATCAGTAGAGCTTTTGAGGTTCAATTTCCATTCTTAAGATGGAGTTTTAGAACACCCTTAGTGAATCTGATGGTAGCAAATAGTCCCTGTTAATTGAAAAATATATTTATTTTGCCTGCATTCTTGAGTAATAATTATGGCAGAGATTAATACTCTCCAAATATCCAAGTACTCTTGTCCCACCAGTTAGAGCTATCATTCCATCCAAAACATTTATCTCAAACCTGTCTATTCTGCTTCATAACATTCTACCCCCTAGTCTTAGTCCTTTCTTTGTATTCCCTGAATTACTACAGTATTTTCCCATCTTGTTCAAGCAACTTTGGGCTTTGTTCTGACTTCCAAAGTGGAGATGCCTCCACTTGGGCACATAGTAAGAGTTCCATTGAACTATAAGTTACTATTTTGCCTGAAGAATTTGGGCTCCTTGTGCTAAGAGGCAAGAAGACAGGAAGAGTAGTCAACCTCCTGGCAAGGGCAATTAACCTGATAATCAGCCTCATGTTACACAAGAGGGACAGGGAGGAAAAATGTTTGGAACAGGTGATTCACTTTGTTACCTGTTGCTACTTCCTTGATCAACTTTGACAGTAAATGGACTAGTGAAGAAACCACAGCCAAAAAAGGATAGGTTCAGATCCCTTAAGGGTGAGCATCATAGTCACATCACTCAGTAAGCCACCTAGAACAGCTGAAGTGCTAGCTGAGGATAGAAATATCTCACTGTTGTATAGGAGGAAGTCCTTGAGTATCAGTTGAAGTCCTGAAACCAGCTGTACCAGTGGGAGCTGTTATTTGTCCCACATGCTTCCTCTTCTAAGTTTTCCTCAGGAAAACAGGTACAGCAGAGACCTGGAGGGTCTGCCCCAAGAACATAAGCATACAAACAACTGGATCTGAGAGGCACGAGAATGGAGTGGAGTGATGCTGTGATGTTGTCCATGTCTCTTTCCAGGATCAGAGCTGATTACCTCCAGCTCTTAGGACTCTGAAAATTGACCTCAACTTCAGAGATTTGGTTTGTCCAATGTCACACTACCTCCTGGGAGAAGAGGGCATTAGATTGACAGGTCAGTATAAGACTATAATGGTTCTATAATGCAACTCAGAAGGGTCATTCCAGCTTCAGAGTTTCCATTTGGGTCAGTTGAGGCCTTTGTATAGACAAACTTGGATCCCAATTTCTCCCTTTGCTCATTCCTACTTCTTTCTTTTTCCTGCCACAGCTTGATCCTGAGAGCACTCCCTAATGCACTCAGTCTCAGAGTCTCTTTCCTGGGGAACTCAACACCTTCAAACTCCCTTTGCTCTTTGAGTAATCATCTGCCTCAAGTAAAATCAATTTGTTTTCTGTTTTTTAAAAAGCATGCTGTACTAATCTCTAAATTCAACAACTTCCCTTAGGATTTTTGGCTTCAATGCTTTCTTTATCTTTGGTGCCAATGCAAACCATACCCCAATCACAAAGCACAGTTAAAGTCTCAGTCCACATTGACATTTCCAAGTCCTGATCATCCAAAACTATTTATACTCAGTTCCACTAAGCCATATAGTTGATATTTTTATGTAAATGCGTTTTCTGCTAATAAGAAAATTATTCCTTAAAATCTGAGATTATATTTTAAAGTTTTTGTGTAAAATCTCTAATGAATCTTGTGAAATTTAGTACGTTATAAAACAGCAACAAGTACTTGTGGTTTAAAGGTTACATACATGAATGTAGTCTATACATTTGCTTCTCTGCCTTTTCCCTTGTAGCTCCCGACATTTGAGTGCTATTTTTAGCTATAGTCTTCCTCTTCAAACTACCCGCCTCACCACCCTATTTCTGCATTAGTTACTGACACAATTGTGTCAGTAAAAAAAAACAGCCTCGGTATTGGAGTTTCTCCATAAATGTTGACATTTAAATGAGTGTCAGCGAATAAAAGAATCTGATTAAGTCAAGTTCCCCCAGATCTAGGATATTCTGACTGAACCATAATTATTGGATCTTTACATAAATCTATGCACCCACAGGAACCCACCTCACCCCTCTGCCGATGTTCCAATGTCCCCATGTCTTATCCTGGCCACCTAGATAAAAGATCTGGTTACCGGTAAAGAGAATGGTTACTTAGGCACTGCTTGAGGTTTAGAACAGGACCACCTGCTCTAAACCATATCATATCATTAATTCCTGGCAACCCTCTTACTCCAGATTTAAACCCCACTTTTGCCTTTGGCCCATTTTAAAAGGTCCTTTGGTGTATGGACAAATTGCCTGACACAGAGCAGGGCCCTTTCTCATTTCAGAATTGACTTACTACTCACCCTCCTTTATTGTTACATCCTAGAATTCGGATTTGAATGCTTGATATGTAACTTTGTCCAAGCTTGTGGTCCTTGGCCACAAGCCTTCAAATGCAATTGTACCCTTATTTCTTGGGTGTATGGTGTAGGGGAGACTTCTATAACAAATGTTACTGCCTCCATTCCATTCTGGATGCCATGGCATTGATTTCTATTGATCTTGGCCTTTCCTTGTTTATTCATTTTCTAGAGTTGCCAGAACAAAATACTACAGAATGAGTATTTAAACAACAGAAATTATTTTCTTATAGCTCTGAAGGCTAGAAGTACCAGATCAAACTGTTAGCAAGTTTGGTTTCTTCTGAGACCCCTCTCTTTGGCTTGCAGATGGCTGCCTCCTTTCTGTGTCCTCATATGGTCCTTGCTCTGTGCACTGAATTCTTGGAGTCTCTTTGTGTATCTTAATCTCCTCTTCCCATAAGTCATATTGGTTTAGGGCCAACCTTAAGGGCCTCATTTTAACATAATTATCTTTTTAATGGCCCTATCTCTAAATACAGTCCCATTCTGAGGTACCAGGGGTTAGGACCTCAGCATATGAATTTTGGAAGGACAGAATTCTGCCCATAGCATATAGCATACATGCTGCTCTGTGTTGTTGACATCCTTGAAGTTCTCACATTCAAGCCATCCATTCACTAATTAATTTCTTCCACAGCAGCTCATCACTATTAAAAAAATAAATAAATGACCAAATATTTTGAAGTCATTGCTGCTATAAATCCAATTTAGTTTTCAATAAAATAATTTTCTGGCCTCCACTTTGATTGTTAAGTAACAAGTCATTAGTAATTGGGGGGGGGGCCCTCTTGCTTCCCTCAGATCCTAAGTATTTCTGTACATTCCAAGGGAAAATATCATATTTTGTTTAATTGGATAAATATACATTTCAAAGATAGTAACTTATAACTGTTTTAAAATTGTAGCTTTGATCTCTGTTAGCAATTTTCCACTTCAAAATACTCCCACTTATTCTCAATATACTCTCTAGAAAATTGTGTCTTTCTGTGGGAGTGCATAAAAACTTTATTTTTAAAAATATAGTAAAAAATATATGTAAGAGATTTATAATAACATAATGAGAATTTGAGAGGCCATAAAGATCCTGAAGGTTTAGAAATGCTGGTCTAAGCTGTCATATATTCATACATTCCTTCATAAGTGTATCAAATCCACAGCTCAGTTTTATTATGTTCATACACTGGTACACAGACGAAGGTACAGTTATAAGAATAGAGAACCATAATATCTATAGTGATTGTCTCTTTGTTACAGTGCTAAGGGAAGTACCAGGATCTGTGCTATTTTATCACAACTCAGCGACTGACTACTCCTGATGGCAAATTTCAGATGATAGATTTGTCAGGAAATTAAAATGCCCAGGAGTGGATATCAAAGGACTATCTGAAAGATCTCTATTCCTGACATCAGAGAAAAGAAAACTTGCCATGATATATAATTTTAATTGGACTCTCATGACAGGCTGACCACTTGCCAATATTTATTCTAAGAAAAAAAATAACATGAAGGGAAGTAAAATTTACTATACATCTTCCCTGGCTGCTTGGAAGAGCTGTGACAGTTTTTAATTCATTTACAGTGCCCTTTGTCCTGGGCTTTCATTTTTAAATTTTGTTTGACAAAGAAGTAATGGAGGGAGCCAGTGTGAAATTGTCTAATGAGGAACCTGTACATTAGATATTGCATGGGCAATGGAAACTGTCCTTGAACTGTGTACCATAAAAAAGTATGTCCCTTTATTTTTTTACTATATGTAAAATAGAAGAAATGCTTTCAAATCTCTCCCCCAAAATTTGTCGTTTCAGGAGTGAAAACCAAGGAAGAAATGCAGTTAAATCAAATACAGGATTTAGAAACATCAATTTTACTGGGTCCTTGAAAGCTCTTACCCCAGGTGAATCTAATTATTTCTTTGGCAGCTGCTGGGAACAGAGACCCCCAGACGTTAGGTCTGTTTGGTTTGGCCCTCAAGATGTTGGCCCTTGCAGCACTTAAAAAAAATAAATATTTAGCCCACCCTTTTCAGAAAGGGCTCATTTTTCTTGAAAAAGGAAACCGGAAGATCTGATAATACTGCTTCCTCATTCCTGCTTGGTAAGACATCACCTGTGGGCTTATTATTTTTATAAAGTTGAGAGGAAAATGAGTTTTGCTTTTCTTTCTCAAGTAGAACTGACTTTTCTAACTTTTAAAAAAAAGACTACTGATGATCAAATTTAAGTTTTAATTTAGTTCATTCTCTTACATATAATTGTAAGTGAAATGAAATAAGGATTTTTTATGTTTTGCCTTGAGATCCTCTAAAAGACATTCCATTTGAGATCATGCCAGAGTCCAAACTTGAAATGATTGTAATTATGGGTTTTATCATCACATTTTATATATCTTTCTTTTCACTTTAGTGTCTATTATTGAACACTAAACTGAGGTCAAACTATGCCATGGATTTTTAGAGATGCAAAAGGAATATATAACAGTATTTTCAAAGGAAGACATTAAAAGCGATTTGAAGAAATAAGTGCAAAAATGGAATATTACTAAAATAACATGAGACCATACATATTTTGAAATCCATGGAAACTGTACAGATAATGTTACAACCTCGCAAAAGGAAGGTATCAATCTAAACCAGAGTGAATGATAAAGACTTTAAGATGACTCATAAATTGCATGTGTTAAGCCCAGAGTCTCAGAAAACATGAAAGATTATTCAAAATAACAGAAATGTAAGAGCTCCAAAGCAGAAATGATCTTGACATATCTGCAGAAGCTAGTTTGGCATGAATAGTTCAGGTGAATGAGAGAAAAAGGATGAATACTCAAGGTAACACAAAGGCATGATAAAATGCAGTAGTTAGTTGAGGCAAAGGAAAAAGTCTTCTATCCATAGTCACTTTTATTTCACTTTTGAGTTGTTTCTATGTTTATCTTAACTCACTAGAGTTAATAGCCACTGTGTCATTGGAAAATTCGTTATAAACTAAATAACTCTGTTAAAACCTTAAACCCATTGTATGCAACTCTGAACTTAGGCACCAGAGTATAAGTGGATTAATACTCTACTCTTTGTCTCTTACACCTAGACGCCAGGAATTATAGAGAGAAAACCTCTTCTCACAAATCAACTGGCTAAGTTACAAAAATCAAGGTGGAGCCCTAGCCAGTTTGGCTCAGTAGACAGAGTGTTGGCCCATGGACTGAAGGGTTTGGGGTTCAGTTCTGGTCAAGGACCCGTACCACTGTTGCAGCCTAGATCCCCAGCCCTGGTCAAAGCGCATGTAGGAGGCAACCAATCAATGTGTCTCTCTCAAATCGATGGTGTTTCTCTCTCTCTGGATCTCCCCCTCCCTTCCACTCTCTCTAAAAATCAATGGAAAAAGATCCTTGGGTGAGGATTAACAACAACAAAATCAAGGCAGAGATACATGTGCCACTAACTATGCACATATATTCATTCAAAGGTAAAGAAGACATATCCTTGCCTTCAAGGACTTTTCAATTGTGTAGGATAGACTCAACTATACATTCATGTTAACACTATCTTATATGCATAAAATAAATATGCTATTTACAATAATAGAACTCTGTATAAGACATGGGATGACGTGGAGGTACTTCTCTTTTGAGAGACTAAACAATGATGGTGCCTATTTAGAAGAATTTAAACAGAAGAATGAAAATTTTGCAAGATACAGTGTGATTAAATGGGTATTCCAGGCAATATAAATGACATGGATATAGACAGAAAGGCATGCAAACCCCTATAATGTTAGGGGCATTATAGGTATTTTAACATTGCTGGAGCCTGAAAAAACCTGGAGGGTATTCTGAATAGTCAAGTACCAGAACATTAAATAATTACATCTTTATTTTTCTGTCTGGGGGGCCATGGATAACCACTGAAGTGTTTAAGCTAGGAAAACACATGATCAAATTTACAAATCAGAAAGATTATTCTGCCTTTAGTGAAGAACATAGGTTAAATATAGTATAGGCTAGAGACAGGAGACTAAGTTAGGTGGCCATTATAAGAATCCAAATACAAGAGAATGAAAACTTAAACCAAAGCACAGCAGTGAATATAGAGAGGAAAGTATGTGAGAACTATTTAGGAAATAAGATTTACAAGGCTGCATTAATTAGTAATAATACTAATGCTGGTTATGATCATAATAATACCTACTGTTTATTGAGGGTTTATTATAGGTCATACTTTATATGCAAAGCTTTCATTTTCACATTCAACCTAGGAAGCAGGCATTTTTAATTCCCCTAAATCTTGTTGCCTCTGATGTGTTCCAGATCAGTAACCCAATAACATAAGCCGAATGCCTTCACCTTTGATTAATCTTTGCCTTCCTTCCTACATTACATCCAATTCATCAGTAAAAATTACTATCACTCCTCACCACCACCATGGCAACAACTCTTGCCCTGGGTTACTTGAAACTGATTCCTAAATAGTTTCCCTGTTCTTGCCTTGTTTCTCTACAGCCTATTCTCCAGACTGCAGTGGGAGTGACAATCTCCATGCCATGACAATCTCCACTCCAGTTGATTCCCATCACACTTAGACTTAAGTTAGAAGTCGTTATGAAGAGCACTGAGGCCCTACGTGAGCGACCACTGGTTACCTCTCTGACTATTGCCTACCAGTTTTCTCCACTGCTCTCATCCTGCCGTAGGCATACCTCTTTGCTTTTCCGTGAACTCACACAGGCCTGTTCCTACTTCAGGGCTTTTGAATTTGTTTTTACCTCTGCTTGAAATTCTCTTCAGAGGATCCCCTCCCACAGATCACTACAGGTATTGCTACCCAATGAATGTATCTGTTACTTATTTGTTAACTGACTGCCTTCCCTGGTAATATAAGAATGGATTTTATTTGACTTGTTCCATGTTATATCTTAGGGACTGGGGGCAGTATCCCCCATGCAGTGGGTATGTAATACTTCCTGAATGAATGTATAAATGACTGAGTGGCCTTTTTATAGATGGACAAACTGAAGCAGAGAAAAATAAATTAGTTTCCCAAGTGCATATAGCTATAGAGGTCATAGAGCTGGATTTCAAGCCTGTGCAGTATGGATAAGAACATACAAGTCTAACCATTGCAGTGGCTTTATGTGCCTAGTGACTCATAGTGGAAACTCCGGTTCAAAACAGGAAGTATTAGAGGAAGGATAACAGATTTCTTCTTCTTTCTTTATTGATATATTTTACTTAAAACGTTAGACCAGATGTGATTTCACAGGAAGAGCATATTAAGTCTAACAAAAAGAGAGGGTTGAAGATGGAGTCAGACATTGTGGTATATTAGAAAAATGATGACTTGGAGTAAAAAAAAATATTACTTTCATATTCATTTCTGCCACATAGTTATGTAGGTAGACTTCCTTCCTCCTACATGTAAAATGGCTAAAGATAATTTCTACATTGAATATTGTGAGAATCAAATGAGATAATATATGTAAATTATTTTGCGAAATATCATAGTAATGCTGGTTGTCTTATCATTATACTGGGGCATGAGCTTGTCTAGAGTGTGTGCAATGATTGTGGGTTAGAGCATATAATTTCTTTTCTTTCTAATGTGCTATATATTTTATTGTTGCACAGGTGCATTATACGGCTAAGCACCACTTGCCTAGATGCTTTTGGCTCTCACAAACTCAGCTGATCTCCTGAGGAACCACATACATACTGGGGAAATTTGGCTCAATCTGTGCTAACTAGCTGATGTAATTGACCTTCTGTCTTACATTGCATAATTGCAGTCCTTGTATCAGGAATTGCTAACAGTGAGATCTGTAAAAAAGTCCAGAGAAGAACTAACCCTTTGTACTTTTCCTCCTATTAAATCCATTGCAAATTGCTGTTGCCGAATAATTTAAGCAAGCTGAGAATGAGCCTGCTATGTGTGTAAAAATAAATAAATAGAAAAATGCCGCCCCTAGAATCGTTGATGCTTATTCAAATCAGAGGTCTTAAGAGGGCTTGTTTCAAGAGAAGTAAAGGGAAAAGTTTAAAAGCTGAGTCGTGGCATGTTTTCTGTCTCTTCTCTTAGAAATGCATGCATCTTATCCTTAATGGCTGCCAACCTTCTTGTCAGACCAATTACTTTAAAACAATTGTTTCATTTGGAATAGATGCTACAGCCCAAGTGATTGCCCCTCGTCAGTGACACATTCAATTAAAACAGCTCTGAATAAGAGTTCTGGAGGGCCTACTGTGCCTTGTCCAATCTTATCAGTCAACAAAGAACAACCTCAGAGACTTCGGCGCGGACTGGTTCCACTGTCAGGTGGTTTGAACATGTTGCACCTTCCCAGGGTTCCTCAGAGTCCTTCGTCCCTGTGCCTTTGACAGCCAATGACAGGCGCCGTCTCAGCAATGTCTGGGTCTACAATGCCAAGAAAGCTTATGGCAGTAAATCAGATGGCAGCTGTGACAATCCTGACAGCTGGCTGGAGCTCAGGGTGGCGGGCTGAACTGGACTGTGAGCAGTTGGAGCAGCAGTGAGGTATGACCACCATTACTGCTTGGCAGATGTCAGTTTCCACACTACCAGTTACTACATGATGTGATGGACACACTTGCATCATTAGACAGCCAGACAGAACTTTAAACAAACTCCGGGCACCTAGCACATTCTATACCTTCCTGTGAGGTCAGGAAACATTAAACATCCTCATTGCCTTTGTTGTATGGGTACAATTGAAGAAGAATTTTGTGAAATAGCAGATAATTGGCTCTTCTACATAAGAGCTGGAATCAATGAAAGGAAAATTGTTTTTAAGGAAAAGTTTATTATGTTGGTTGCTTTTAGAAGGGGTTCTGTGTGTCACATGTGTCCTAAGATTCCTTTGTGGGGAAATTGTACATGTCCCCATGCCTCCTGAATATTCTTCCATACTTTCTTTTCTGAGACAAGCCCTCCTCTTAATTGTTTTTCCAATTTTCTGAAAGAGAACTGATGATAAAAATACCTATTATCAGAGGAGATGGGTGTTGTATAATATATATCATCAAAACAGGTAAAATGAAAGGAAGCTTTGTTATATGAAATCACGATACCATTGTGAGTTCATAGACAGGGGAAAATGGATTTCTGTGGCCACACCAAATCTGTGCAGAGAACAGACTTGCTACTTTGTCACAGGGTCAAGCCAGGTGGGTGAGCAGGCTCTAGGTCTGGAAATGTGTCATGGATCTAAAGTTGAAAGCTGTCACACTAGCTCTGCCAGCAGGTTGCAGCAGAGCAGAACCTAGTCACAGAGAGAAGTCAGCAAAATGACACAGGCACAGACCAATGCCGCGCTCTCACACCTCAACCCTTTAAGAGGTTTGAGGTTTTTTTCGCCTAAAATCACTTCTCAAAATGTCCAACCCCCCAAACACCCATTTGCCTAATAATCATATTCCTAATAAGATGCTGTCATAGATGTAGCATTGTATACTAGTATATAATAAGTTGCCACTCCAAGCATTGTGAAATACTGTGTTTTTTTAAACCTATTTCATAACACTTTAAACATTGAGTCTTAAGCAGGTGAAATGCCCTGGAAACCCTCAAAAGTAGGCAAAATAGTCACTATGAAGTTTTAAAAAATGCCTCTGCGCCAAAACTATTTAGTAGAGTTGAAAAGTTGTATATTTGATAAGTGATCTTTATAGATGAATGTTTCATTAGGCAAAGTGATCATTATGCCAATTGATTTTAAGTAAATTAGATTTAGGCAACTTGACATGCTCTCTCTAAATGTGCCTTCCCACTCTAAAATTTCAGGATTTCTGATGTGCACAACAAAGCCATTGCCCAAGACAGGATTTGTGGAGAAGAGTGGCAGCTCTTGCTTGGCTCTCTTTTCAAATAAGGTCAAGATTTCTAATATAAAATGATGATAAAAACAATACAAAAATAATGAGTATTTGCTACCGGCCAGGTGTACACTTATTCACTTTACATTCACCTATTCCATAGACGCTTACTGAGCATCTACTATTTTATGCTGGTGTCGTTCTGAACTAACTCAAGTAGTCTTCACATTGACCTCGTGGCTCATTCCCAAATGTGGCTGGAAGTGGAGGGGTGGCCATGGGAACCCAAGCAAAGGAAAAGTTAAGCAATTGCCTAATTAAGTGGTGAAGGGGGCTTGGAACTCAGGAAGCCTGGGTCAGTGCTTACTGCCCCAGTAGATGGGCTCCGCTGATAAGTCATTAACTATGGAGCTTTAGGGGAGTTTCATGTTGGGCAAAATACAGAAACAAGTTGAGGGGATGTAGGTGGTATCCCCTGTATGGTTAAAAAATGTAAGAGCTATGACTTCTCAGCTACAGCACTACTGGAAGATCATAAATCACTGAGTGTACGTATTAATCTTCAGGTCCTAAACTGAGAGAAAGAGGGCACCTATCAAAAGAAGTAAGGAACAAGAAATCCCAGCCAAATCCTAAGGAAAGAGCCACAGTATGACCTGCTGGTCATGTTCACATTCTTTCTTTCTGTGTCTGGTTGTTTGTGGAAACCCAGACTCTGTTTCCTCACTTCCCTGCCTGAACACATCTGTAATAGGTGCGGGTTGGACATTTGGAGGCTGTTACTCCAAGGACTTCTCTGCTGGCACTGTGAGCAAGATGCCACAAGCAGGAGCTGGTGATGGGGATCGTGTCTGTGTCTTTTATGCTGTTGAACAGGTAAGTGACCAGAAACCTCAGAAATCTACTACATACATTTGATGCTAAACGTCAGGCATCATTCTGGACAATGGAGACTGTTAATTTCTAATACTACTACTGACAATACTTTTGATGACTGTAGTCATCATTTCTATTATCACATGATTATAATCAATTCCAATACATAGCACTTACACAACTTTATTAGTAAACTAGAGGCCTGTTGAACGAAAAGATTTGTGCAGTAGGCCTTCCTTTCCCTGGCTGCTGGCACCGGTTTTCCTCTGGCATCCAGCACCCAGGCCTTCACTCTGGCCAGGCTCCTGCTGGAGCCGGCCCTGGGGCCGGCAGCGCAGCAAAGCCTCAGGGCCCCAGGGCCGGCGGCAATGCTCTGGCCCCCAGGCTGTCAGGCTTTGCTCCACCGCTTGGAGCCTACGTATGCAAATTAACTGACATCTTTGTTGGGTTAATTTGCATACTCTCCTGATTGGCTGGTTAGTGTAGTGAAGGTATGGTCAATTTACATGTTTGGCCGAAACTGATTTGGCTCAGTGGATAGAGCGTCGGCCTGTGGACTGAAGGGTCCCAGGTTCGATTCTGATCAAGGGCATGTACCTGGGTTGCGGGCACATCCCCAGTGGGAGATGTGCAGGAGGCACCTGATCAATGTTTCTCTCTCATCGATGTTTCTAACTCTCTATCTCTCTCCCTTCCTCTCTGTAAAAAACCAATAAAAATATATAAAAAATAAATAAAAAATAAAAAATATTAAAAAAAAATTTACATGTTTGTCTATTATTAGGTAAGATGAAACAAATACATGCTATCTATCTAAAATTAGAAATTCAGGAATCAATAACCCAAAAAGTAAATAAAAAGAAAGCTTTTAAATTGAAATTATTTAAAAGTAATGATTTGAGCTTTATACAAAGGGGAGAAAAGAAAGACATTTTGGTACAGCAATATTTGCAAAGCATAAAATCTACCTGCAGTACAAACTGACCCACTGGGGACAATCGTTCCACAGAAGTGAAATGCCTTCCTGAGCTCAGCTGGCGATCTGTTTATGCCCTGAAGCATGATTATAATGTTAACCTTGAAAGGTCCTAATGAAATGAGTTTGGTGGTCTCAGTCTATATATTTTTATATGCACTGGTGCATGCCTTGGAACATATCTTGATGGACTGTCTGCGAAATAGCACAGCATGTAACTGAGATTACAGTGTGACCCATAGTCGCCACACTATAATTCCTATTTTTTCCCCACATGATGCATCTCTCAAAATTCAGCCCAGAAAGGAGAAATGAGTTCTTAATGACAGTCTGTACATTATTGATGGAGCAATAGGGTGGTAAAGAGATAACCCTAGGTGTCTTGTTTGCCAGTTGATTAACCAGAGTGAGTGCATCCCCTAGGCAAAACATGCTTTGCAGAAAACCAGTTATCCATTCAGCCTCTTGCTAATGACAATATTGTAAAATATGAGATCTTCCTCTCTCCTCAAAACCTTAGGGGAGTATGACTCTTTAAACCAGACTGCAAATTAAGACAAAATTAAAATGTATACAAACCATTTGAATCAATGGAGAACTATTAAGACCTTAGGTTGAGGTAAATGACTGAATTTTATTATTTGTATTTCATAGTAATGATAACGGTCTCCTGGATAATCTCTCTAAGTTTTAAGGCATGAAATCTTTTATTTAATAACTTATTGATTTTTAGAGAGAGAGGAGAGAGAGGGAGAGAGAGAAAGAAACATCAATATGAGAGCAAAATATTGATTCACTTTCTCTTGCACAACCCCTCCTGGAAATCAAGCCTGCAACTCAGGCATGTGCCCTGACCAGTAATCAAACCAGCAGCGGATGACACTTCAACCTTTTGGTGCAGGGGATAATGCCCAACCAACTGAGCCACACGGGCCAGGGCAAAACCATGAAATCTTTATACATCTGGAAGGCATATGAGATTGCTATGTTGACTATTACATTTGATTCAAATAAAATATTTAGAAGTGACCACCTTACAGGTTAAAGTCTAATATTTGAGTGACTGTCTAGTGAAGTTCTAGTGATAGTGCCATTTTTTTTTTTCATGAAAACAGGGGAGATCAAGCTGTAGCTTTCCACTCTTCTGTATCAACTTTGGAGCCAGTTTAGCAATGTCAGCAGTTTATTCTCAGTATCCTGGAGGAAAAGACATTTAACTTTCTTGCATCCACTGCTTCGTGACTTAAACCAGCTTAGGAAGCCCTTCTGCTATATGACACGGGACCTGAATGTTGGATACAATTCAATAGCAAGTTTTTCACAACTGGAACCTGTGCCTGCCTCACGCCTTTCAGTGTCAGTGTCAGGTTGATAAATAGCTTGCATTCTTTATATTTAACTTTTTCTAAATGGAATTCAAGATTTTTTTCTCTGAGGCCATTAGGAATTTATGAACCATTTTTTCTGTTCTCTAGTCTTCAGAGAAGAATCTACTTGTAGAAAAAAAGACTCCAAGGCATTTGCCATTTTATGGAGTGAACCATCAGCAGGTATTAAACAGGAAACTCAGATTTTAGGAGTTCTGAGGAACTGAAGAACTGGTGCAGATGTATTTAAAGAATATAAACCAAGCACAAACCTTTTCTTCTTCCTCATTGAGCATTTTTTCTTCTGTGTCCTACAGAAAATGTAAATTATAAAATTATTCAGATGTTAGCCATTTCTTTGAAAAATCTCCATTAGTTATCATGTATTAGTGGTCTCATCTCCACACACCACTGCCACTTGCTCATTACTCTTAACATACTTAAGGAATGTTGGGTTCAAAATCCCCTGTGACTTTTCCTCCTGTCTAATGCAAGAAACTCAGGCAAGACTACAATAAAAAAGGAAGATGAATTGTTTAGCCTGCAGAAGAGAAGGCTAAGTGGGTTTGAGGATCATGAAGGAAATTTAATAATAGTCTTCATGTACAGCAAAGATATTGTACAGAGATTGATTGCTAGCTATTCCCTACATTACTGAGGTCATAATAAGAGGAAATAAAACATGAGAGACAGGGTAGCAATGAAGAAACATTTCCTGATGTTGAAGTTTGTTGGTTATGAATATGTTCAGTTCATTATTCAATATTTATTAAGTTTCTTATATGAGGTCACATCGCCCAGGATGGAATTGTTTACTTAGGAGTACTTTCAGAATATATTTACATTTTGTCTCAAATGATTTAGCTTGCCTTATTTAGAGCTAGAGAAACAGATCATAAGACTTTATGACTTTTGTGATTTCTTCAAAGACTCACAAAAAAAAAACGTGAGATGCTGATACAAATGTTTGTACTAACATCATATGGATTATCCCAACACCCATCTTCAGAAACATAGGAAGAGTATTAAATATGAGCACCCATAAGTGGAATCCTTGAGGCTCCAATATCTCATGTCTCTGTAAAGCAGAGTCCAATGATGGTTGACTAATCTCCTTGAGTTCCATTAATGTTCTTTTATAGAGCTGACTACATGAAACCTCAGAACTTCTGTGGCCTTAGCTACTGTTCTAAGAAGCTCTCCCTGCTGAATGAGGTTATGACCATTGACTTAGGCCAAGATATTTATTTCTCTGGTTTGCTATCAATACCACACTAATCTGCTTGCTACTTAACTCCAATTTCTGCTTCATGGATGTCACCCTTCTCTCCATGTAAGATGTTTATTCTTCTGACCCCAAATCTACATTATCACTAAGATTAAAGACAGTCTTGTCCTCATTAGAAAAATCGTGACTTTTTAAGCTACTGAATGGTGAGGACTTGCTCTTTCAGTCAAGGCAGTGTCTACATTTTGCTGAGTTTAAGAAAAATGTGTAGGGTACAATATTGTATATTAATATAAAGCTAAAAACTCTAACTGATATTCAGCAGTATGTACTAACTGACTTCAAACAATTAAAACACCTATTTTGAATGAGTTCTTGACTCCCAAGGCATCCCTCCCTATGTGGGCAATCTTCTTGGTTGCCTCCATTGCTAAGAGTCTCAAGTCATGGATCCTGAGAAAGTCCATTACAGAACCATCTTACCATTTCCCAATTGTAAATCAGGTCTTGTAAATAGAGTCCCTAGTCTCTAGTTTTTCAAAGAAACTTTTCCATAACCTTATTCTCTAATTTTATTTAATAGGTAGACATACTAAATTTTAAAACCACTTGTTATAGTTACTTATTATCTTTATTCACTATAGTTACAAAGACATGCACCTTAGCACTCTTAGAACATTTGTTTTTGCATTTTATCCTCATAAATAACTTACAATCAAGATATAATTAAATAGCATACACATGACCCAGGTCAGGGAGAAAAAGGGGTCAAAATGATCTTTCTAAAGGTAATTCCATTTCACAAACATGATTCTAATCCCATTGCATCAAAACATACAGGTTTATTTAGTCAGAACTAAAATTAAACATTTTCAAAATATAAATAGCTCTCGAACAATATTTCCATCTGTGGTAGCCTGACAATATACAGAAAACTGACAAACAAGTTAAGGGTAAGACCAGAGGAAGTGTTTCCCTCAGGAATAAAGAAGGTATGCAACTTGCCCAAGGCACACCCAAATGGCAGAGTATAAAGTGATCACGTTATAGATGACTTGTATCTGTATTTACATAATTCTAAATCCAAAGCCCATACTTTCCCCTCCCTATTAAATCAACTGTTACAGTAAATATAAATGTTCTCCCTATGTTTTATAATAGTTCAAATTAAAATTGTAAATATGTTACTGGCTTCTGTTGATCACTTACTCCCTTTCCTGAGGGGCCCTTTGTTTCTTACCTTGGTTTCTGGGACACCACTTCTCTGGGTTTTCCTCTTGTATCACTAGCAACTCTTCCTGTCTTCCCAACTTATTTTTGAAAGGACTCAGGCCTTAGTACTTTGACCTATATTTATATTAAACATTTACTCCTTGGGGTTTCATGAAATCTTGTGGTTTCATATATGATGTGTGTTAATGGCACCAAATTTATACCTACATTTTGGAACTCTGTACTTCAGGCATATATATTCAACTGCCTACTCGATATCTCCCATTAGATGTCAAATAGATATCTTATACTTCACATGTCCATAACTGAACTCCTAACTCGGCCCCCACCCCAAACCTGCTCCATTTTAGTCTTGTTATATTAGTGGCAACCTTGTGGCACAATGGTTTAGATCAGCGGTTCTCAACCTGTGGGTCGCGACCCCATTGGGGGTCGAACAACCCTTTCACAGGGGTCTCCTAAGACCATCCTGCATATCAGATATTTACATTATGATTCATAACAGTAGCAACATTACAGTTATGAAGTAGCAACGAAAATAATTTTATGGTTGGGTCACAACATGAGGAACTGTATTTAAAGGGCCAGGAGGTTGAGAACCACTGGTTTAGATAAAAAACCTAAAGAATCCTCTTTTACTTTCCTGTATACTTCACATCTGATTATTAGATAATTGTTTTTGGCTTCATATTTCCAGAAATAGACCACATTTCTAAAACATCTCTACTGTTCCTACAGCTGGTTCCAGTGCATCGCCATCTCTTGCCTGGATTACTACTGCAGTCTCCTAACCCTTTTTCAGCTTCCACTCTTACTTTTTACAGTCTATTCCCAGCAGAGCAGCAAGAGTGACTCCATTTTAGCATGAATTATGGAACAGCTCTATTCAAACACTCCAAATACTTTCAATATTCCACAGAGTTAATGCTATTAGCCTTACAAAGTTCTTCCAGGACCTATTAGATTAGCCCTTCTGTTACCTTGCTGACATTATTGCCTATTACCCATTTCCTTCCTCACTCTGCTCCAGCTACCTATAACGGATTCTTAACTGTTCCTCACACACTCCAGGCAGTTCCTGTCTCAAAGCCTTTGCACTGGCTCTTGCCTCTTGCCTCTGAGCAGAATGCCCTATCAACAGATACCGTAAGGCTCACACCTTCATTTCCTTTAGATCTTTCCTCCTATGCCAGTTGAGGATACTGCCTTGACTACTCCTTCCCTCCCAATCTTCCTTACCTGGCACTATTTTATCTCCTTTGTGGCATTTATTACTTTTTAGAATGCTATGCAATTATTATGGCTTTTTACATTTTGTCTTTATTCACTAAAATGTAAGCTCCACAAAGCAGGTTTTCTAGTGGTTTGTTGTTGGATGAATTCCAATGGCAGATAATAACACCTGACACACAGTTGGCAGCCAGTTAATATTTTGAGAAAGAAAAAAAAGAAGAAGAAATTAAAACAAAAAAGAGAAACGTTTTTTTATTGGGAAATATACAATATATCTCTTAAGTGATAGCTTATTCTCTTGATAAACTACAGAAATTAAACATTAGAATAATAATTTACGATAATTAGGGAAAGAGCACCTTGGGGGCATTAATAAAGCAATACGGAGGAAACTGGATATTAGTACAGACTAAAGATGTTTCATCACAGTCTAGAGGAGCCTGAGGAAACCTGAGAATTAAATGTAGTGTATTCTGGATGGGATTCTAGAACAACAGCAACAAAAGGATATTAAGTAAAAACTAAGGAAATCTAAAGTAAAATGTATTAATATTGGTTCATTAATTGAAGTAAATATACCATGCTACTATAAGATGTTAATAGGGAAACTGAGTGTAGAGTATATGGGAACTCTATACTATTGTAGCATTTTTCTCAAAGTCTAACACAGTTCTGTAACAAAACGTCTTTTTTTTAAGAATAAGAATGTTGACTAGGAAAAATTGACATTTCATTTAGAACTTTATTTTCCTCACTTCCTCCCTCCCTCCCTCCCTCCCTCCCTCCCTCCCTCCCTCCCTCCCTCCCTTCCTTCCTTCCTTCCTTCCTTCCTTCCTCCCTTCCTTCCTTCCTTTCTCCCTCCCTCCCTCCCTCCCTCCCTCCCTCCCTCCCTCCTTCCTTCCTTCCTTCCTTCCTTCCTTCCTTCCTTCCTTTCCTTCTTTTCTCCCTTCTTTAACTTTATTTTTATCACATGGGATTTCTAAGTGACACCAATATGACTACCTGAAAAATTCGTCAATATAACTACTTAGAAAATGTTATGACAGTAATTGATTTTATATGTACTCTCATATACCTTATGAGGCCAAATAATTATAGCATTTTAGAAACTAACTGTTATAAGGGCCTAAGAAATCTTTGATTATCTCCAATCCCCTTCCAAGAAAAGAAATGAAAAGAAATTTTAACATTATTCCTGACAAATAACTATCTGGAAAAATGTACCTGTGGAACTGTGTAGATTTTAATATTTGTCCTTTTGAAAAAAGATGCCAGAGGGAACACACTTGGAGTTAGCACTTATTTTGGTTAGTTGAAATATAAAGTAAAATCCACAAGAAAATACATTAGTATATTAGAAAAAGCACAGTTAGTAATTTGAGGAAAACTTTGAAACTAAAACCAGAGCAAGATACAACAGTGGGGAAACACAGAGACTAGTTCAATACCCATTGCTAATGTGAGATACACTGGAAAGTAATCAACAATTGTGTGTTTGTAATTTTGATCACAGTACACATTTTGCACACACTTGGAAGAAAACCAAACTGTACTATGCGTTAGCAAGGTAGAGTATCATCTATAATCTGTCTTTACTGTACCAGAATATTTGTGCTAAAGTATCACCATTCTGAATAGGTAACAGGAATGCAGTCTATGGCACTAAACCACTCCTCATATTATAAGGACATGAGAAGTTACAAGGTCATAGATTGCAAGCATAGTTTGGACATAGAATTAGGTAGCCCTTTGAGACTAAGGAAGAATTGATAGAGACCACAATGACAGAGAGAAAGGCAGAGACCAAGATGCAGAAAGAGCGAGAGGTGGTACAGTTCACCTTGCGATGTGGCCCAGGCCATCCTGCAAGAATTTCAAGATGGGATTTTTTAAAAGAAGTAAAGAAAGAGTGTTCTTTAAATTTTATCATATATAAATTTAAATATGCTTGTTTGAGAATTTCTGGGGTGCTACAGATGCGTTAATGAGTTGTTCTCCTTGTTGATTCTAGTCTGATCAGCATAGTTGATAAATCATAGTTCTATATTCACAGTGATTCTTTTGTTTTAACAATTTATTGCAGTTTGGTGCAAGCCCCGACCCCTTTCTAACCTCCCCAGTTCGGGGAATCAAAGAATGAGGGTTTTCTAGGCAGCCTATCCTTATTTGTTCCTTATTTGTTGTCATCCAGGAAGAGCTAGTAGGACTGGAAGGCAGAAAAGCCTATCACAGTATGTGCACTGATCTTAAATGGGTGGATTGGAGGCTGTGAGGGTGCTTATGACCTGGAGACTTTTCCAACTCAACAGAGCAGACCAGGGGTGGGATGGGGTGGGGGGGAGTTTAACTCACAGACAAGTGCCACAGATAAGATCATCTACCTCTTGGGTTACTTTTTGAATGAGTTAGTAATAATTTATTTTTCACTCTTAGTAGTTACTCTGCTGAGAGTGAAAACTGACCAGATTGTTGTCCTTAAATTTTGTGGTCTCTGGCTTCAGTCTTTAATATTGGGTAATTTTACTTTTGGGTACATTGTTACCACTGACCTCCCGATTTTGTCATTCAGATTGAGTTATTTTTGATTTAGGAAAAACATTTTACCTAACCCTAGTTTTACCTGGGTAGACTTTTTATTGTTGTTTTTACAATAGCAGTCTGTTTCACTGGTACATATCTTGTGTTAAGTGAACATTTCCCTTATATTTTCTCTTTCTCTTTCACTTTTAAATAGATGTAGGACTGATGTACTCAAAGGGGGTTAGCTAATAGGATAAACTAACTGCAGACAAGCAAGCAGGTAATGATTTTATAGCCCTAATGGAGTTCCAAAGAGAAGTCCAGTGCTTTCCTTGATCAATACATCCATTCTCAATCTAATAACATTCCTTATTGTTACCAATCCAGGGAATTTAGTAGCTCCTCAGGCCAACCCTCTCCCACAGGACTGCTCTCCGCTGAGTCTAAAAGACATCACTAGAACTTATGGGAACAATGCTGTCACCGTGTTTTTAGAATTTATGAGGGACTTTTGGAGCTAAATTAACAAATGAGATGTTGTTCCTCATTACTGAAGATCATAGGACCAACCTGTTAGAATCAGAACACCTACAGCTCCTTAAGTTTGGACATGGCTGTTCCACGAGAGCCTTTGCCACTCCCACAGGTCTTCTTCTAGTCAGACTAAATCCTTCCAGAATTCCGAGTGGCCACCCTTAGATGGGAAGGATTCTAGATCTTGATCAAGCTTTTGTCTTTCTATGGTTATTTGGGGCTTATTACCTTAGTAAATAAATAGTATTGCTCAAAATGAGCAGCCTACTTGCTTGGTATTCAGAGTGGAAGCAATAAAACTAGCATTTCCCTCTATTTGTACCACTTTTACTTTTTCTGACATGCCATCACTACCCTATACCTCTGGAATTGACTTACTGACTATTTTAACTTTTCCATAGTCAACAATTTCCCTTCAAAATCATATTTCTCCTGTCTAGCTTATTTATTGTTTCTTCTTCATTCTAAGTCATCATTCTGCTTTGAAATGCCATCATTTTTTCGTCATCTCATTCTCAGGAATTATGTGAGAATCCTCTACTATTCTAATAAAATTCTTCTAATATTTGTTGAAAAATTGATAAGTCCTGGCATCAAAGGTATAAATACTGATTTATTCTCTTTGGTTTTTCTCAGTATAATTTATGACAATGCATATTAGAACACTAAAATGTGTTATGCATTATGTTTGTCACTATTTCCTTATTTTTGAGTCTATGATTGATTTTTAAAATAAGGAAATACTAACAAAGACTATCTGTATATATGTCTACCTATTTTTTAAATGAATTTTTATCGATATTGTTTGTTTTATTAACATTTGTAGTACAAGAAAATTTGAAGCTATCCATGACAGAATTTTGGTGTCTGGCAATAGTTTAGAACCAGTAGTTAAGTAAAATCTACAAGATTACTGTCAAAGTGCTTTGGTCCCAAATTTGAGATGTTTGACCTGAAATTCTCTTGCTGAATTAGGGTTTAAAGACAAACCCTTCAAATTATAACTCTTTGCTCTATCTAGCCACACCCATTTTTAGAACCTATTCTTAGACTATATTCAGTTCTCTCTCTTCCCTTTGCTCTTAAAAAAATGATTTTTTAGAGAGGGGAATAGAGAGGAAAGGGGCAGAAGGAGAGAGAGAGAGAAATATCAATTTGTTGTTCCACTTAGTCATGCATTTATTGGTTGATTCTTGTATGTGCTCTGACAGGGAATCAAACCCACAACCTTGGCATATCAGGATGATGATCTAAGAACTGAGCTACCTATCCAGGGCCTCCTTTGATCTTTGTTGATAACTGTATATTACTTGTGCACATTCTTGCTTTTCCTTGAAGTAGAGAATTTGATTAATAAATGATGGACAGTGAAATGAACAAAATTAACATTGTACTACTTCTATTAAAATTTATAATGCTTCAGCAGGCTGCCAAATGGCCAAGTCCATTCTTCATTGATTTCTTGTCAATCATTACATACGTATTTTATTGTTCCATTTTACTTCATTGTTCAGAAATACCCATTTCAGCCATAATTTATTACTTGTCCTATGCTATTTAGGTCTGCTTGCTGGTTCTAAATGACCACAATATGATTTTACAGATATAATTTACACTAGATAGAAAACTTAATACTGCTTCTCAACATTTGATCACTCCATAATGTCATGTTTTTGGATTAATGGTATATTGTATCCTATTTCACTAAGTTAAAATGAGAGTCTAATAAAAATTATAGTGTCTAGAAAGTATAACTTTAGTGTTTAAAATACCTACCAGCATATATATCTAGAAGTCACATTTTTCTCTTAATTGATCACTATAGCAACATTCTTATAGAGCTGTTGTTGAATGGACATCACTGTCAAAGAACATGATTTCATGTGCTAGTGTATGACTTAATGGGAGATACAAGTTGAAGTTGGCTTTTCCAGCATATCCCTATCTCACCTTTCTTCCAATAAGAGATGTGTAAGTACTTAATTGTAATTTCCAATTTTATATAAACTTTATTCACTTGTGATTAGATCATTTGACAGAAACCACTGTATTAAGTCCCCCCTTTTTTAATATTGGGCTATTGGGAGTTTAGCTAAGCTACTCCATGATATTGATGAGTTGGCATTCATTTTGTTTGACCAAGTTGCCTGCAGGGTCCTTAAATTGACACTAGGCCACTTATGCAAGTGCATGCCCTAGATAACAGCCCACAGCGTCACAAGCAAATGAAAATTCCTTATATGACTTCCCAACAGGCCTGTAATCAATAGTCCCTTGTGCATAGATATGACCCCATGCGTGCAACTTACCAAAATACTGCTCTTTAGATTTGAGTGGACCAATCTGGCCTTAGCCCAGATACCCAAATCACTCCACCCATGGATCCTAATAAAGGCATGAGCCTCAGATCCTAGGGCTATCTCTGTCTGTACTCTGCCTTGCCTTCCCTATGTGGCCCCTCAAGTTTCTATGTATTTCTTCCAGGACCTGTGAGTAAAAACTTCATTTCATATTCTCTTGTGGTCTGTTATTGAACAGTGATTCATAATTCAACTTAGCAAATGTTAATTTAACAAAATCAGAACATGAGCAAATTCATTAGCTAAAATACAATATAAATATTAAATTGAGCACAATTTAGCCAGATATTTTCTTCTTATGGACAGAAGCTCCATAGACATTAAACCCTTAAAAAGAACTGTGAGTCTGGTTAGAACAAATATATACTGGATTAAATGATTATAAAAACAATATGAGAACACTTAAACAAGTATAGAATGATATGGGAAAAAAATGCATGGATTGATAAAAAGAAAGATGAGTGTCAGGCTTAACAAAGCAATTAACTTTCATCTGACAAGAGAGTCAATGAGTTCTTGAAAGGGGTAAAGCAATAGACATAATTTGTTTACAGATTAAAAAGCCTCTTTGACATGCTACCACAGCATAGATAAGAACATGAAATCAGCAAGTTATTTATGGAAAAATTATACATTGAATGAAACAAAATGCACAATGGCAAAGAACATTGACAGGCATTCCAGATTATATAGAAAGAAGAACTAACTGAGGAGGGGGGCTGCAGCTGTGCCCACACACCATCTCTGCTCAAAGAGACATCTGCTTGAGGGAGCAGAATTGCAATTTGATAGAAAACTAGCATTGCCAATCAACAGTACTGATTCAAACAAAATTAGAACCAAATTGAGCCTGTTATTAGAAATTTATTTTCTTGATTTTTCTGCTTTAAATTTCTTAGAAAATTTGGAAGAGTTTTTCACAACAATAGCTATATATTTCATGCTAAAATAGATTCTACATACTAATGAATAATTAGAAAAGGACATATACAATGGCAGGTCAGATCTTTACTGCATTCCTTCAGTCACACATTTAGATAAGTTTTCTTTCCTTCACTTCACGTTTCCCCACACCTATAAGCCCAGCCGGGCATAGCCGGTATCTTACAAATTCTGTATACTTTAGGGAAGTCACATTTTTCATATTTTTAAGTCAGTACTGGGTCAGATTTCAATATTTTTATACCTCAACTGTTTTATTTTATTTTTATTTTTTAAAATGTACTTTATTGATTTTTTAAAGAGAGGAAGGGAGATGGAAAGGGATAGAGAGTTAGAAACATCGATGAGAGAGAAACATCAATTAGCTGCCTCCTGCACACCCCCTACTGGGGATGCACCTGTAACCAAGGTACATGCCCTTGACTGGAATCAAACCTGGGACCCTTCAGTCTGCAGGCTGATGCACTATCCACTGAGCCAAACCAGTTAGGGCTATACCTCAACTATTTTAATCATTTTCTAAATTCTTAAGTATCTAACTCTAAAATCAGTTGTTTTTATATTATTGCAAATTGGATTAATAAAATAATCCTCCAGAAGGTTAATTTTTACAACTCATTTTTCATCCCCTATCCAGGGATTTTGTTAATCTATCACTTCCTTTTTCTCCATTATTCTCAAACTTATTTTATTCAAGCCTCCAACACTTTTAACCTATACTATTATAGTCAGTAATAGCAACTTCAACTTCCAATTATATATTTAGTCTTTAAGACAACCACTGTACTAATAGTTTTAAAACATTATTTTATAAATTTTATAATGCTAATTAAAGAAAATATTGCTATGACCATTTTATTAATGTGGGGAAGGAGATTGGAAAGGCTATCATACTTGCTGCAGGCCACACAATTAGCACGAGGACTCAGCATTCAACTGATAACTCTAAAGCCACTTTTCTGTGACATTTCTTTCTTTTTCTTTTTTCTTCAATGTTTTTTTAAAAATATATTTTATTAATTTTTTACAGAGAGGAAGGGAGAGAGAGATAGAGAGCCAGAAACATTGATGAGAGAGAAACATCGATCAGCTGCCTCCTGCACATCTCCCACTGGGGATGTGCCCGCAACCCAGGTACATGCCCTTGACCGGAATCAAACCTGGGACCTTTCAGTGCACAGGCCGACGCTCTATCAACTGAGCCAAACCGGTTTTGGCTTCTTCAATGTTTTTATTGATATTTTGAGAGAGTGGAAGGGAGAGGGATAGAGAGATAGAAACCCATCTTTTCATGGATTGGCTGCCTTTTGCATGCCCCCAACTGAGGATCAAGTCTGCAACAAAGGCATGTCCTTGACCAGGAATCAATCTGGTGACCTCTTGGTGCATGGGTGGATTTATGCTCAACCACTGAGCAACACCAGCTGGGCTGTGACATTTTTTATGTTTCCTATCTCTTGTCCTTGCTTTACTTAATAAACCCTTGATGCTGTATTACTACCATTTTTTTTAAAGAGATGATTTAACTTTGAATTTAAATCCCTTCAATGAAGTCCACCCCTCTCCTCCATATTGCCTCTGGATAAAGTCTGAACTCCTTGATATGTCATATCAACCTCTCATAACCTGGCTTGTTAGGCCTCATCCCTCTCATTCCCCACTCACTTCCTTGATGGCAAGTTCTTCTCCTGATGTTAATGCTCTTCTGGTTCTCTTAGAATCTCCTCCCTCATTATCCACTAGAGAAGGTGTCATAGTTCTATTCTCTCTGTCCTATTCTATTGCTTATAAGCTTCTTTCAGGGGAAGGCTATCATTTATTTCGGTTATCCCAAAGCCAAGCACAGTGACTGCCACCTAATCACGGCTCAATAAGAGACTGCGGAATTAATGTGTGGATTAGCCCAGTGCCCTCCCTCTGTCTCATGTGTGAATTTTAAATAATTTAGCTTTCATTTACACCCTGAATTTTTAAAATGTTTTGATTATGCATGTTCATGTTTAATTTCTGTCCTTAGGTATACAAATTTTTGTAGACTACATTTTTCACGTAATCTTATTTAAAATACAAATATTGAGATATCATCATACAGTTTTCAAATTTATGTTTAGGCAGATGCATATGTTACCTCTATTTGATATGCTTGACTATTTCTTGTTGAGCATTAAGGCAATTACGGTTTTACTCATTATGGATAAAAGCATAATGAACACTAGGGTGAAATTTTTTTAAAATAATTTTTTTTTATAAAAATTTTCCTTAGGGTGCATACCTAGCAAAAGCATTCGTGATCAAAGCATGAACTTCAATACGGCTTTAGAGAAGGGTTCAACAAACTTAGCCTGTGGGCCAAGTCTGGCCCACGGCCTGTTATTAGAAATAAAGTTTTATTGTAACACAGTTACAGTCATTCATTTAGCTATTGTCCATGGCTGCTTTCGCATTCTGCGTGCACAGTTGAGTAGTTTAGCCCATAAAGCTGAGAATATTTACTATCAGGCCCTTTATAGACAACGTGGCGATCCTCTGCTAGAGACATGTTACTCAACTTATTACCGAAAGGCAGGTTTCCTTACCAACAAAAAGTCGGCTGATTTTGCCATACCTTCATCTGTGATGAGAATTATGATGATAGCAAAACATTTATGAATTGGCTTTTCTCTATGATAGTCTCATAGTTTGTACTGAGAGAAAGATCAAAAGATCCAGACTGTACCAACGACCTGGCAGCTTAGAAAATTGCCCTGAAGCTTGGTTATTTATATATGCTTCCAAAGACAGTCTACTGCTTTTGGAGGCGCCATTAGCACTTCGGTGATGGCCAGGTGCTTCCTCCCTCCAGCTAATGAGATCTATGGAGAGCAAACCCTCAGCTAGTTTGCAATGCCAGCAAAATCCAAGAGAAATATAAGAGCTCTAAACTATCAAGTTTGTGATATTATCTACTTTAGCATTCTGAACCGTTGCAGTTGTTTTGCCTTCCAAGAGCACAGTTTAATAGTCACAAAAGTGCCTTAAAGCGAACTTTAGGCTATTGAATAAAGGTCTGCTGACTTGCTTCAGCAAGATAGTATGCTGAGATTGCAAGCCAGGTGCAAGGGGGCTGTCATGTTTTATCATTTCTGTGTAGCAAAATCAGGTAACATGGGTGTATTATAGGTCTGATTATATTCTTGTAATCCAATGTGACCCAATTTGCCAACTGAAAATGGAATGAAAACAGAAGCTTGTAGCAACACCTAAAATATCTTCTGAGTCATTATCTCTTTAATGAAAAGCAACACTGGACAATTTCAACGCAAATTGGGGTTTAACATCTCATTAACTGAATAATGGCTTGTACACACCATGCATTTCTAAGTACCTGAAATGTTATATAAATGTTATACCAAAATGAGTCAAGAGTTCATTCTTCCATCCATCCACAGATGACAATTAATATCTTTCTGTCCTCCTTTATTTCATAATAATAGCTTGTTTCTTCCTTTATATCCCTCAATTATTAAATAGACTAAACCTTATTTGCTATACTTCTAGATATTTAAAAAAAATTTTCCCACTGTGGATTATGTGGAAATTTTATTTTGATTTGCCATTTGACTGGCATATTTCTTTTCTTGGGAGACTCAGGGGGTCTGAAACTAAAAGAGAAGTTGACTTTGTGTTTGAAAGGCCTTTCAGAACATAAATTACTGCTGAGCTTCTCCTAGTGCCAATAAAACAAATCTCGCAACTTTGTAATTGAAGCCTACTGAGACCAGTATGTCTCTATTTTTTAGTTCATTTTAAAGTATTCCCCTGCAGGAGAGATATTTTTCCTTTCAGGAATTAAGTAATTACTGGGCTGATTTCACTTCTTTTGCACAAACTTTGCCTTGTGTTTATCATCTTGGTTCTTTTACCCTTATAAGCCCTGGCTACTGGGGCTGGAATAGCTGTTCCATACCAGGCTTGAATATCTACAAGCATTTTCCTCCAGTTTCACACTGAGCTAGCAATGAATCCCATCTGTTCTTTATCATCAGGAATTCACAATGTGCTCAAAGCCATTCTTCAATTAAGGCCTTAAACTTTCAAGGCAGCTTTCTAGATACATACATACATATATATATATATACATACATACATATACACATATACACATATACATATATACAGAGACTGACAAAGTAGGTTTATAGTTGTGAGTACATGAAACACTTTATTCTTGTACTATTATTTATTCATTACTAGAGGCCTGATGCACAAAATTCAGGCACTCGGGGGGCTCCCTTAGCCTGGCCTGTACCCTCTTGCAGTCAGGGACCCCTTAGGGGATGTCCAACTGATGGCTTAGGTCTGTGAGGAGCAGGCCTAGGCTGTCAGTTGGACATACTAAGTGCTGCCGCAGAGGTGGGAGAGGCTCCCACCATCGTCGCTGTGCTCCCTAGCCTTGAGCCCAGTCTCTGGCTGAGTGGAGCTCCCCTGTGGGAGCACACTGACCACCAGGAGGCAGCTCCTGCATTGAGTGTTTGCTCCTTGGTGGTCAGTGCGCGTCACAGTGACCGGTCGTTCCTCTGTTTGGTCTATTTGCATATTAGCCTTTTATTATATAGGATTGTATTATTTGCCATACAAATAACTGTAAACCTATCTTCTTTCTCAAGATTTTGGATAATAAAAATACATAAGCATCTGGAATAAATACTTGTGGACAAACTTAATTTGTATATGCTGACTGCTTTGTCATTCTCCATGAAGTAGTATCAGATGACTAATTGTTTGATATACCATATTTATGCTATTAGAAAAAGACATGTTGTTTTCCAAAACTCATAGATCTTGACCAGATAACCAGTCAGGAGTTAACATTTATTGATTTTTGCTTCAAGCAACTCTTCATTGACTCAGACAATATTTGATGTGTTGTCAAAGTCAAGAATATCAGCACCAAATTTCTCACAGTCCATTTTGTTAGAGTATCAATATTAAAATATAGCAGTATATAAATTAGCCAGTGTACCACATGTGTTTCAAATAGACACAAGAAAACACTATACAAAAACTCTACACAGTAATTGTCTTTCTGATTTGTAATATTATTGAAAAAAGAGGCTGCCAGAAAGGACCACCCTGGTTAAAACCTTTATTTTGGACTTCTAGCCTCCAAAACTGTGAGAGAATAAATTTCTGTTATCTTTCAGCCACCAGTTTTAGTAGCCCTTGGAAATAGAAAAAAAAGAATATGTTTGTGTGTAGTTAACTACTAACACACCATTCTATTTATGCATCCATTTATCTCCTATCATCATCAATTAATCTAGTCAAATTCCATCCATCCATCCATCCGTCCATCCATCCATCCATCCATCCATCCATCCATCCATCCATCCTAATAAAGAGTACAAATGTTCATGTCAAAGACAAGTTGCAAGATTCTCTGCAAGTTCTTAGTTTTTCAAAGCCTTAGTTTTCTCATATTTATTTTTCATTTTTGTTAACCCTCACCTGAGGATATTTTTCCATTGATAAATATGGAATAAAAACTATATTTTCCAGTTGCCCAAACTCACAAGTTGTGACCCTAGACCTGTATTTCTGAACATTAAGAATATAGTGGAATTGCTGCACTACCTTCAGTCAGAGTGTTTAGAGTAGAGTGTACTTTGTCAGGTCACACCCAGTTGCTGACATTCTTAGTAGTAGTTCAAGTAGGCAATTTGACTATTAGGTGGCAAATGCATGTTGAGGTTAGAAGAGCAAAAGATAGAAGGAAGGTTAGTTAATTATAGTTTCTGTGGTAGTCAACTAGTTCTAACAGATATCTGTGTATGAGCTACCTGAGAATATTTAAATCTCAATATAATTTTTTCATGTAAAAATGAAACATATAAATGGGTTGAACACAGGAACATTATATAAGTACACTCATACTTAACTATTAAATCCTTTACACTTGTAATTAAATTCCTGATGGATGTGGAACCTTCAAACCAGCCCCGAACTGCAGGCCCTCAGTCATTTTATAGGAGAGAGATCAGGTTTTCCTTTAGGTCTTAGTTGTGCCAATCTGTATAAATGTCAACTTAAGTGTTCCCAAGCATTGCATATAAAAGTCAACAATACCCACAGCTACTTCAAGCGTCTTCCATAAGTTGATCTGGTTAACCAGATACAAATTAGGGCAAACTCTCAGGGACCCTGGAAGTAGATGTATTTTTTGCTTTGATTTGCCTTGTGTTTTCATGTATATTTTTTAGTCTCATTCTGCTTGTGAATCATTGGCACACACCCATGTCTTTGCCTTTCTTTGTTTTGTCTGATTTTTCTCTTTATGAAATTTGGGATTGTCTATTATACGTGAATAGAAATAGTTTTGGCCTTTTCCTGGTGTTGTTTTCCTATTTCTCAATGTTCTTCTTTCTCTCCTCTCTTCTCTTCTCCTCTTCTCTCCTTTCCCTCCCCTACTTCCTTCCCTTTCCTTCTCCAACCCCCCCCCCCCATTTCTGCCTCTCTTTATCTGTCTGCAAAAACATACATTTTCTATGTCATCTAATAAAGTTGTAGTTTATAACTGGGATTCCTGATTGTTGACTTCAGAAGTTTGCTATACTGGTAAGGGCTGAATAATTCGTAGAAAAGTTCTTCTAGGACTACTTTATCTCAAAAACACGTTTGTGTGTGACTTGTTTGTCCTATATAGAACTACATGCCTGTAGCAAATATTAAGAAAGATCAAATGCATTATTTGCCCTTGGTGCCAAGGCATGACCAGAGCCCTCATCTGTGGGTTTGTTATTCTGTTTATTCTGTTTGTTTATTCTGTTTATTCTGTTATTTTGTTTATTCTCTGTTCTTTTCATTCGTACATGCTTATGTTTAGTTACATGCTAGGCTCAGTGTTAGGCAATGACATAACCAGTGTGCATTAATAAATGCAAATTCCAGCATTCCACCTTTGAACATTGTTAACCACCAGAAGCAATTGAGCAAAAAATGTCTCCCTGTGGATGGACAATAATAAACCCAGTAAATAAATTTGGCTTAAATAGAAAGAGAATGCATTAATTGACCATCAAATGCCTAATCAATAAACTGTGCCCATCAATTATTATCTTCCTGTGTATTCTTCAAATAAAAGGGTAGCTACAGAACATTACTTTGAATTGTCTTTATTTTGAAAAACCACCACCACCAATAATAATGTTACTCTAAACTCTGTTTCTCTGAGATTATTTTTAATCATCATTTCTACATATTAAAACCAGTCTAAAATGAATACTTTTTATTTTATTTTTATTTTGGAGCTTTAAGAACTTTAAGTGCTTTTATAAGAGCATTTAACTAGGTATTATATATGAGATCACTTTAAAACTACACAGTGTTCAAACAATAAGTGTTGGTGAGATGTGGAGAAAAGGGAACCCTCATGCACTGTTGGTGGGAATGCAGCTTGGTGCAGCCACTGTGGAAAGCAGAATGAAGTGACCTCCAAAAATTAAAAATGGAACATCCTTATGACCCAGTGATTTCTCTTCTGGAAATTTATCAAAAGAAACCTGAAACGCTGATTCAAAAGGATATATGCACCCCTATGTTCATTGCAGTGTTATTTACAATAGCCAAGAATTAGAAGCAGCCCAAGGTTCCACCAGTAGTTGAGTGGATATAAAAGCCGTGGTACATTTCCACAATGGAATACTACTGGGCTGTAAAAGAGAAGGACACCTCCCCTTCGCGACAGCATGGATGTACCTGGAGAGCATTATGATAAGCAAAATAAGCCAGTCAGAGAAAGACAAGTACAATATGATTTTACTTACATGGAATCTAGTGAACAAAATAAACTAACAAATGGACTCATAGTTAGAGAACAGGTTGTCAGAGGGTGGGGGTTTTCAAGGCTGAATGAAAAAGGTGAAGGGATTAAGCAAAATAAGACAACAATCACACACACACAAACAGCTCATAGACACAGACAGCAGTATGGTGATTACGAGAGGGAAAGTGGCGTGGGAGTGGGAGGTAGGAAAGGGGAAAGGGGGAAAAATGGTGATGGAAGGTGACTTGACTTTGGATGGTAAACACACAACACAATATACAGATGACGTATTATAGAATTGTGCACCTGAAAACTATATAATTTTATTAACCAATATCACCCCAATCACTTCAATAAATACATAAATAAATAATAAATAAATAGGGAAGAAGGAAAAACACCTGGATAAAGAAGCAATTTTAAATACAATAAGGGAATATTTTTACTGCTCAGATCAGCACAGCATAGTGGTTAAGAGAATGCTCAATAGTCAAACTGCCTGGAACACAATTCCAGGTTCCTCACTTACTGGGTCATTTTGCGCAAATTACACAACCTCTCCATCTTCAGTTTCCTCATCTGTAAAGTTGGCTTAATAATAATTCCCCTATGGTCGATTGCATTAATTAACATATGTAGGGCACTTAGAAAGTACCTGGCCTTCAGTGCATGTTATACAAGTGTCAGTTACTATTAGTAAGGCTGCCTTTCCAGTTATTGTTGATTTTTATCTTATAAACTCTTCTTCATGTAGGAGACATTTGATATACATAATTGATGTGTAAGATTCATGGCTTTGAGCATCAAGGATAACTGACTCAGTCAAGAAATTTCCACACAGAGTAAGAATGAACATACAAAATCATTTACTAAAATAAAATTATTAGTAAATTCTTAGATGAGTGGAAATATTTAATAACAAGTAAGATGCATGTGATAAAATATTGTACATCTATAAAAAGTGATAAACATGAAGACTTTATCACAACATCAAAGCTTTATTTACTGCTATATGGAAAAAAGAGACAAAAAACCCAAATTCTGACTCTAATAAAAGCATTTACAAGGACTAGAGAATAATGAAACATAAAAAGATTTGACTTTGTAATTTATGATAATTCTGATATAATGTTAATTGTATAACATTTTTTAAAAAATTCAAAATGAAGCTATTTAAATTAAAAAACAAACAAAAACTATAGCATTTTTAAAACTATTACTATATTGAGCATTTCAACGTTTATGTATATAATTAGCTATGTGATTAGCTTCATACTTAGCAAAAAATTTAAATACATATTTAAATAAATACTTTTGATTTTAAGAAAATGTCAAACGTTGATGATAATAATGAGAAAACATATTTATAGTAATAAATTTGACCCTGTTTCTAAGGCCAAATCTTCCATTGGTTCCTAAATTCTTCATGATATTTGTCTTTCCAAGAACTGTATTTTAGCAATTATGTTTCCCTTTTTCCTATATCATCGTGTTTTTTCCTTTCTATTGGTTATTTTGTGTTTGAAAAATATTCATTAAAAACAAACAACTTCCTTTACCTTATGTTCCAGCCAAGCCACTTTACATTTTACATCTTTCTGCCTTCCTTTACTATAAAAAAGTCCTAACATTGATAGTTCCTGAAAAACATGTGTTTTACCAATGATGCATATTACCTTCTGTTCTCTCTTCTACTTATTGGTACCTGGCTTCTCTCCCATTACCTCACAGAAAAGCCCCTTCTTATGCACACCAGTGATCTTCATTTTGCCAAGTCCTATATTCAATACGTTGTTTTCATTTTATTTGACTTGCCAGAAAATTTCACTGAAGTTAGCATCCTGCCTTATATACTCCCTTCCCTTGGTTTTCATAAGAGTTATGGTTCCTCCTGTCTCACTGCTGCTCAGTCTGTCTTGGCTTGTTTCTCTTTCTGTGGACATTATCTCAGTCTTGGGCCACAGGTTTTTGACCTTGGTTTGATTTCGTTTGTCTATGAATTGCATTCTTGATCTAAATCAGTGTTCTAAGTTCATGAGCACCTGATGGGTTTCAGATTCTCTATTTTACATTTCAGTCCCAATGCATCTCTCATTATCCACCTGCCTATTAGATATCTCCACCTGGGTACCTTCTAAGTTTCAAAAATTTAGCATGTCACAAAGAGAACTTTCAATTACTCCTTCTCCCACACTCCATTTCTGAATGTCCCCTTTCTGTATTTTAATGATTGCCATAGTCATCCTCCCCATAACCACCACAATCTTCCCAGGTCCAAATTCCAGAAGTCATTTTTATTTCTCTTCTTGTCTCTCCCCTCACTTGCAAGTAAAGAGGAGGGGGCGTCATCAGCAAGCCTTGTTGGTTATTTCTCCTCATCTCCACTATTACTGCTCTACTCTCAGTTTCTGTCATCTCTTTCCTAACCCATTGCTATTGTCCCTGCTTTCACTTTTGTACTCCAGCATGGTCTATTATCTTCATGGTAACTGAATTTTCTTTTTAAGAATGGGTCAAATTACATATTTTGCCTGCTTGAGACTCTCCAATGGCTTCCACTACATATATATCAAACTCCTTAAAATTTATAATAAATTTCTGATGTGGTTTTTTCCTTGAATCATTCCATACAATATTGTCCTTATGCCCAATATGTACTCACCTTATATTTATTCTCATTTATCAAATATTTAAAGTGCATGTCATGTTACTTTTCTAAAGAGGACTCCTTCTCTAAAATTATATCTCCTTCACATATATACACCTAATCTCACTGCACCAGCAATCTCTATGTCAGTACTATGTTTTATATTTTGTATACTACTTTTATTCTATCTAAAGTTATATTGTGAATGTATGTGTGTACATATATGTGCCTATGCTTATTTTCTATTGCACCTAACTTGAATATAAGCTTTATGAGAACAGAAGTTTATCTATTTAATTTATTTCTGTATCAGAGTTCCTGGATCAGTATCTGATATATAATAGATGCTTAATAAATGTTTGATGAATGAATGAACTAAAAAATAAGGCATACAAAGAATACTTTAAAAGGGTGTACATGGTTTTACTGAACAAAAATTTCAGGGAGAGCATCTAAATAGCCATTAAAATAATCTAAAGACATTTTAATAGGAAAATAATTGTACTTTTTTGTATAGCCTTAAGATTGGGATATATATCTTGATTTAAGAGGGGAAAAAACAGCCTGGCTGGCATGGCTCAGGGGTTGAGCATCAACCTATGAACCAGGATGTCACAGTTCAATTCCAGGTCAGTGCATATACCCTCGGTTGTGGGCTTAATCCAGTGTGGGGCGTGAAGGAGGCCATTCTAAAAATCAAACTTTGGAAAAATAAAATGTGATGTTTTGGTAGATTTTTGAATAAAATCTGGTTGACCACAGGGATAGTTACTATAGCGAGAACTTAGACTTATGATATTAATTTATCTTCATCATATATAGGACATCCTCTTATTCCCACATGCTCCTTCATTTTTACTTACCATAACCCAATGTGGCATTAAGTTATCTTAAAAGATGATTCAAGGAATCTAATTTAATAGATTTTATTTTCCTCTTCAATGTGTTGCTCAGGATACTGGAAATATCATGTTTTAGACCTATCTCAGCAGCACACCAAGATTTATATAGATTATAAAATATCTAATTCCTTAAAAAATGTTGTTTTACAGTCTAGTCCCACTTTTCTGATCCCTCTCAACCAATCACCATAAACACTGAATTATTTTTCCAAGAATGTGGAAGGGATGTTGTTAGGAGAGGCAGTGTAAGTCATCGTGGCACTGGAACTGTTACCTTTTCCCAGGAAGATCCTTTCCAGCTTCTTGTTATGGATGCCTTACCATTTCAGCACGTGATCACACACAGCAGGGAATACAGGATCTAATGGACATAGTGGTCCTTTAGTACTACTCATAATCAGTATTGACTGTCCAGCAGTCAAATGGCACACATAAAATAGACTCTGCCTAACATATGAACTGAAGGAAAGGTGCAAAGCACTGAGTACAATGGATGTTGGAGTGTTGTGTACAGAATGTAAAGGAGCAGAAATCTGACTAGTCTCTCAGTTACACCGAAACCATCTAAACTAGGTAGAGTTCAGGACCTGAGATCAATCTGACAGGGTCTGGATCTCTGTTTTACACTGAACTAGTTGTGAGCAAGTCACTTAACTTCTCTCACTTATTTCACTACTAGAGGCCCAGTACACAAAATTCATGCACTGGGGGTGAGGGGTTCCTCAGCTTGGCCTGTGCCTTCTCGCAGCCCAGAACCCCTTGGGGGATGTCCGACCACTGGCTTAGCCTAAGTCAGCGGTCGGACATCCCTCTTGCAATCTGAATCCCTCTCTCCTTACTGTTCAGCTCACTGCTCCTTAGCGCTGCTGTGGAGGTGAGAGAGGCTCCCACCACTGCTGCTGTGCTCACCAGCCTTGAGCCCGGCTTCTGTCTCAGTGGCCGCTCCCCCTGTGGGAGTTCACTGACCACCAGGGGGCAGCTCCAGCATTGAGCTCTGCCCCAGGTGGTCAGTGTGCATCATAGTGACCAGTCATTTTGGCGTTCTGCTGTAACGGTCGCTTAGGCTTTTATTATATAGATGAAAATTGAGGATAACAATGACTCACACATAATATGATTTGGAGGATGAACAAAAAACTTAATTCATGTAAAGCACTTAATGATGTGCTCAATGCATCATAAAGAGCCCACAAACGTTAAACATTCTAATAACAATTCTATGCCTTATGTGCTTTATGAAGGATTTCTTAAGCTTACTACTTTCACTCCTTCTCTAAGTGGCTATATATTTTTTTTAATCAGTTGAGAATAAGGGTAAAATGACAGAACTTAACGTCAAAAAACTAGGATAGAGGAAGGATGAAGGAGAGTATAGAAGTTCAGGACTAAGGAAGCATGTCTTGTGACTAAAAAGTAATGAGGTTGACAATATTTTTCCACAGTAAATCTGAAGGCACATTCTTAAAAGAAACTGTACTCTGAAAATGCTCTGAGCAAAGACAGTGAGTTTGAATAAATTTTGTCCCCCCAAGGGACTCCTTTGAAGTAGCACACTCATTTTGGTTATGTATCCTGAAAAATGAAAAACAAAGCCACGACAACAAAACAACCCTACTTAGTATAATCATGCTAGTAAAGAAGATTTGAGGTTTCCCGCAGGAAGTGTAAAGAGCTATGCCTTGAAGAATTGACAAAACTGATAGCTAGACAAAGTGAAGAAACTGCCTCTGAAGCAGAGGAGTTAAAAGATAGCTTTCCATCCCGGTTGGGTGACTCAGTTAGTTGGAGTGTCATCCTAAAAGGTTGTAGATTCAATTCCCAGTCAGGGTGTCATCCTAAAAGGTTGTAGATTCAATTCCCAGTCAGGGTGTCATCCTAAAAGGTTGTAGATTCAATTCCCAGTCAGGGTGTCATCCTAAAAGGTTGTAGATTCAATTCCCAGTCAGGGTGTCATCCTAAAAGGTTGTAGATTCAATTCCCAGTCAGGGTGTCATCCTAAAAGGTTGTAGATTCAATTCCCAGTCAGGGCACACACCTAAGTTGTGGGTTTGGTCCCTGGTTGAGCGGCCCAGGCATGATTGGGAGACAACCCATCAACAACTGATGATGTTTCTCTCTCTCTCTCTCTCTCTCTCTCTCTCTCTCTCTCTCTCTCTCTCTCTCTCAAATTAATTAAAAATAAAACAACATATCCTCGAGTAAGATTACTTAGAAAGGATAGGTTTCCATTGAAGCTTTTGTTACCAGGTAATCTTAACTATTTATCTCTAATGTTTTCAGGGGATAATCCCACTTTTTGTCTGACACCACCATTCCCAAAGGTTTGCTAGTGATTAATAATTTTTTTTCAAATGATTGAACTCACCAATGTAGGTGGTCAGAGTCCATTTTGAGAGGCAGACTTTCATTTCTCTGAAACTCTGAGCCTGATACAAACAGAAATACGTATAAAAGATACTGGCAAGAGCTCCTTTTAAGACTTCACTTCAGAGCCTGGACGCTGCGTCATCAATGACTGTACAGCGAAGCCAAGCAAAGGGGCTGCCAAGCAAGTCCCTGTTGCTCTGCCAGTGCAGTCTTCATCTTAGAACCAGCCCCGCTCCACGCATATGCTATTTCTGCTTTGCCATGATCCATTCTAACTAAAAGTAATAAGTACTCTGTTATAAATGCAGATAATTGTGTTTATTTTTGCTGTAGATAAACCAGAGGAAAACTCTTGTGGACTGGGACTGTAAGCATGGAGCATGGAGATGATTAGACTGCTTTTTACCTTTAGAAATGACCAGAAAAAAATGTAGAAAATCAATTAAGAAGTTTGATAAGAGGGAAAAATTCATCATTTGGATGAACCTAATTAGAAAAGTAGCACAGTGGATGATGCACCAATGTTAAGTAATGAAACAGTGAATGATTAAGAAGTGACAAATTCAGGGAAAAATATGGCACAAAAAAGAATTTGACAAACTTTTCTAAGAAAGTAAACAATGTTTTCTACCTGCCTTAGCTGAACAAATTAAAATAAGAAGTTATTTTATTTTCAAATAATTCTTCATAAAATAAGTTAAATTTTTTATTTAGTTTCAATAATTAAGAATTATAAATACATTTAATGAATTTGGACTTTTCATGATCTAAACTTTTTGAAAATTGTGCTACATTTATTCAGTGCATTAAAAGTAGAAGAAAAGCTGGTAAGTACTATGTTGATAAGTATAAATATTATTAAATATATTTTATTAAGAATACCAAGTTAATGAGATATATTTTTACATTGAATATAGTTAGAATATTTTAGATCATGCATTTTACAGACTGATATGCTGTCTGACCTTTAATTTAGAGCATTTTAAAACCCCCTTTTCTCTTACTTTTTTTTAAACAGAAAATTATGTATATTTTTTATTGACATAACATAACTATAGAGTATCATGTAAAGGATGCTGGCCTTAGGATTGTTGGTCATGAATTTAAATACTAACCACTGTTATTTTCTAGCTATGTAGCCTTAGAGAAGTTTTCTAAGTTTTCTGACCTTCCTGAGACTGAATTTTCTCATATTCAAACTTGACCTGACACATTGTATTTATCACAATTGTTGTGAAGAATTAGTGAAATGTTGTCTGGGTCATAAAAAACAAAAATATAAAGTATTGTACCTGTCATAGAACAAACATTCACAATATTAATTTCCTTCTATCGCTCCATTACATAGTCTAAGCAAAACATTAAAAATCTGACCTCATCCATGATCCAATTAATAAGAATGAGAGAAGTCAGAGAAATTTGTTTCCTATGACTTGAAGTGCAGAGTTAATTGCACACTCCTGGGATTTGCATGATGGAGACCAGATTTGGATGAAATTTGCCAAGCATAGATAAGATAATATCCTTTCCCTGAGGATGTTAACATTTGGTAAATGTTAATGATAAAGCAAGTGTTAGGTGCTTAGTCACATGCTACAAATGTCTAATTTAGGTTGATCTTTAAATAGTGGATAGTTTAAACAGCAAATTCATATTTTAAGTTCCTGTTTGTAAAATGTAATGTTAATAATTCGTTCCCTTAAAACATCGTTTTTTGAAATATCTTTATGTGTATGTTGACTGAAAATAGATCATTTGAGAAAGGCATATAAAGTTTGATGACTAGATAAAAATCATAAGACTGTCTTTATGTAAATAATATATTTAATGATCATAGACATGACATTAATTTTTAATATTTTTATTTTTATTTTTTTTAAAATATATTTTATTGATTTTTTACAGAGAGGAAGGGAGAGAGATGGAGAGTCAGAAACATCGATGAGAGAGAAACATCGACCAGCCGCCTCCTTCACATCCCCCACCGGGGATGTGCCCGCAACCCAGGTACATGCCCTTGACCGGAATCGAACCTGGGACCTTTCAGTCCGCAGGCCGACGCTCTATCCACTGAGCCAAACCGGTTTCGGCAATATTTTTATTTTTAAAAATACAAACCTGTTGCCTGACTCTGAAGGCAATGTGCATATGCCAGTGGGAGAAATAGTTTTCTGACTATGCCTGAGGAACTTCCTCAAAATGTAGGCTCCACGCTCATTTTTTCCTATGGATACTTAATTCTGTGACACGCTAAAAGTTATTTTAACACGTAAGCAAACATTTTGAGTTGAGGTCTAAAACTGACTATAACTATTCGTCGCATTTTTAAAATACCAAAGTTAGGAATGAAAAATGGAATGAGTGAGGGATGAGGGTGAGGCTCAGTGATAAATTGAAAAGGCTTCCAGGGTAGATTTAACTGGATGATCCGGGGCCCCATCATCTGACTGACTCCTGACATAATTATTTCCCAGATAATCAAAGTTCATATTCATTCTAGGCAAATACAGTGTGCATGCATGTATATATTTTAGATAGGAAATCTCTCTGACTTCTGTTACACACTCTTTTGGATAAATAATTATCAATGTTAGTTATCTATCCCTCTGGGTAGTAATAGATCGAAGCCTTTGAAATATGCTGAAAACTTTCTTTTAAACAAATGATTCCAGACAGTTATTTTGTTCTCAGTGTTTAATCCTGCAGAATGATTTCAGCATTTGATTCGGGAGGTTTGGGTTCTCTTTTGATGTCAGTCTTTCAGGAGTCATGCTGTGGTCAGTACACCTGCCACAGTAGTCACTTCTCTGCTCCCAGGGGAAACTGAGTGATACACCTACAGTGAAAATAGAATGAGCCTGAGAGGCACACAGACCCGTGCTTTCGCCTGGATTTCTCATGGTAAGCAGATTAGTCAAACTAAATGAGACTCACTATTCTCCCTGTAAAATGAGGATAATTGAACTAAATGAACAGCATCTCTGAAATATGTAACAGGATTCCTGGGACATATAAAACACTCAGTAGATTACTTTTCCCTTCCACATTCTCCCTTGCTGCTGATATGCCTTTTGTTGTTGATTTTGGAAAGCACTAATCTAGCTGGATAAAATGTTGCTTAAAATAATGGCAAATTGTTTCTGATTGAAAGCCTGAGAGACTCCCCTATGGGTTTACATTTGTCTATTTTGGCTGCCTACTTCTAGGATGTTGGCTGGATTCCAAAGAATTGAGATTGTTTTGTTTTTTTCATCAGTGAACTGTCACCACATTATTGCAAAATCCTAACATTCCATGGTCTTTATGTTCCTGTGTTAAGACAGCCCATATGCTAAATTGAGAACCTGAGTTTTCCTGCTCACATATGACATAAGGAAACCAATGGAAATGTGAAACATATCATTTAAGTTATCCATCATGCAGACTATAAAATTTCCCAGACTGGTTATTGTATTGAATATTTTACTTAAACACATTTTAATTCAGCTAAACTAGGTTCATGTATATTTTACTACATATGATTCAGATGGTGCCAGTTTAACATTTCTAATTTATTTTTTAGATTATGACCATGAATTCTAAGCAACACAATTGTCACTGAGTTTTGTTTTTAATAAATTTAAGAAATTCTTGCCCTAACCTGTTTGGCTCAATAGATAGAGCGTCAGCCTGAGGACTCAAGGGTTCCAGGTTAGATTCCGGTCAAGGGCATATACCTTGGTTGTGGGCACATACCCAGTAGGGAGTGTGCAGGAGGCAGCTGATCGATGTTTCTCTCTCATCGATGTTTCTAACTCTCTATCCCTCTCCCTTCTTCTCTGTAAAAAATCAATAAAATATATTTAAAAAAAACTTAAGAAATTCTCAAAAACAGAATCCCCACAGAAATGAATTCTAAATTTGTTTTGCAGGATCAGAGTTTATTTGCAGAGCTTAGTTATAATTTGGCAATATTAATTGTAATCTATCACTATATAAGTATAATCAGACACCTGATTATAGGGATATACAAACAAGAATAATAAACCTTATATTCTGTCTTTTAAGATATGAATATCTTTGCACAGTCCCTTTTGTTTGCTTTAGGCATTAAACTTAGAATTCGCCTCTTAATGAAAAAATTATCTTCTTTTAATTATGTTTTATTCACCCTAAATATTTTCTCCACTATGATTTTGATTATTCTATTTAATAATAGAAAGAACTTCTGTGCATGCTTAATTAATATTAAACACTTTCAAATATTATAAGAAGAAAGCACACAGAAATCAGTACAGAGATGTAAAATGTACACAATAAAAAATAAAATAGATTTTAAAAGAGAAGAAGATATATTACTTTATTTTATGTGTACCTAGATTTATGTTTTCTCATTATAATCTACTCAAGCAAGTGATTCTGAGGAAATTTGATTGACTGATTATTTTATACATACAGTACATATTGAAATTTCATAAAGGAAGATTATTTTGCCCAGCCAGTGTGACTTAGTGGTTGAGCATTGACCCATAAACCAGAAGGTCATGGTTTGATTCCTTGTCAGGGCATATGCCCAGGTTGCAGGCTCAATCCCCAGTAGGGTTGTGTAATAGGCAGCTGATTGATGATTGTCTCTCATCATTGATGTTTCTTTCATCTCTCTCCTTCTCCTTTCCTCTCTCTGAAATCAATGAAAACATACATTTTTTTAAAAAAATATTTTCTTCAAATAATTTCTCATTTCATAGCAATAGACAACAAGAGAGAAAACTGGAGAAATAAATACCAATGGATATATTTTCAAACTGAAATTTCTACTGAGTATTATAGACCTGAGATGAAGGCTCTTAATGAGGTTATTTTAATAACATGGGTGATGTTATTTTCCAAAAATAGCCACAATACCTTTCATTCCACATTCTCTTTTTAAAAAATATATCTTGATTGTGGAAAGTATTACAGATGTCCCCTTTTTCACTTTTACCATTGACCCCCTTCACTCCACTCCTGCCCCTCCTAGGCCTTTACCACACTATTGTCTGTGTCCATGGGCTATGCATCTGTGCACATAAGTTCCCCAGTTAACCACATCCCATCCACCCCCCACTCCCACCTTCCCTCTGAAATTAGTCAGTCTGTTCCATGTTTCTGTGTCTCTGAATCTATTTTGTTCATTAGATTTCACATATGAGTGAGATCATGTGATACTTGTCTTTCTCTCACAGGCTTATTTCACTTAGTATAATACTATCGAGGTCCATCCACGCTACTGCAAATGGTAAGAGTTCTTTCTTTTTTACCGCAGCATAGTATTCCATTGTGTAGATGTACAATATATTTTTTAATCCACTCATCTGCTAATCAGCATTTGAGCTGTTTCCAAATCTTAGCTATTATAAATTGTGCTGCTATGAACATAGGGGTGCATATATTCTTTCTGATTTGTGTCTCTGGTTTTTTAGCACATATTCCTAGTAGTGGGATCACTGGGTCAAATAGGAGTTTCATATTTAATTTTTTGAGGAAACTCTATAGAGTATTATAGACCTGAGACCAAGGCTTTTAGTGAGGTTATTTTTCCACAGTGGCCACAGCAGTCTGAATTCCCATAGAGTCCTAGGGTTCCCTTTTCTCCACATCCTCGCAAACACTTGTCATTTTATGATTTGTTGATGATAGCCATTCTGATAGCTGTGAAGTGATACCTTATTGTTACAGAGTAGAAAAATTTTTTAGGCCTGCTTAGTTACCTAGCCACCTCAGCAGCTTGACAGCCTGTGCAAAGTTTCTAGGAACTGAGCTCACACACCTAAGCAACGGCCCACAAAACAAACAAATCAAAATTAAGAATAGTCCTGACCTTTAAGTTACCCAGAAATGAATAACAGGCAGAGGATGAACAGCTTGGCTAAAACTGCGCAGTTAGCTTTTGTAACTTGGCTTTGCTTGCTGTGGGAACCTGAACACGGATATAGTTGTCCCCTTTAAATATTGGACTCTGCAGATGGTCGGGGCCGCTTCTCTCTTGGGCTTCCCAGTGGAGGCGCGGACACTCGCCAGTCAATAAAGGCTCTCTAAATTTCAATCAGGCTGGAGTTCTGGTCATTCTGTCGCTCGCGCTCCACACTTATTATTGTTTTACATCTCTCTGATGATCAGTGACTTTGAACAGTTTTCATATGTCTCTTGGCTTTCTGTATGTCCGCTTTGAAGAAGTGTCTATTTAGGTCCTTTGCCCATTTTTTAATTGGATTGTTTGCTTTCTTTTTGGTTAAGTTGTATGAGTTCCTTATATATTTTGGAAATTAACCCTTTATCAGATGTATCATTGCCAAATATGTTCTCCCATGTGGTGGACTCTCTTTTCACTTTGTTCATGGTTTCTTTTACTGTACAGAAGCTTTTTGTTTTGATGTAATTCCATTTGTTTATTTTCAGCTTAGTTACCTTTGCCCTAGGAGATATATCGGTCAATATATTGCTAGGAGAGATTGTCTGAGATTTTGTTGTGTATTGTTTCTTTTAAGATTTTTATGATTCCATGACTTAAATTTAAGTCTTTTATCCATTTTGAGTTTATTCTTGTGTATGGTATAAATTGGTGGTCTAGTTTCATTTTTTTTTGCATATACCTGTCCAATTTTCCAACACCATTTATTGAAGAGACTGCCTTAACTCCATTGTATGCTCTTGACTCCTTTGTCAAAACCAAGAGCTAGTTCTTTGAAAAGATAAACAAGATTGATGAACCTTAGCCAGACTCATCAAGAAACAAAGAGAGAGGGCCCAAATAAACAAAATCAGAAATGAAAGAGGCGAAGTAACAACTAACCCCACAGAAATACAAAGGATCATAAAAAACATACTATGAATAACTACATCCCAACAAACTAGGCAACCTGGATGAAGTGGACATATTCCTAGAAAAATACATTCTTTCAAAACTCATCAGGAAGAATCAGAAAGCCTGAATAGAACGATAACTGCTGATGAATTGAAGCAGTGGTCAAAAAACTCCCAGCAAACTAAAGCTCAGACAGTTTCACAGGGGAGTTTTACCAAACATTCAAAGAAAAACTAACACCTATCCTCCTCAAACTATTTCAAAAAATCCAAGAGGGAGGAACACTCCCAAGCTCTTTCCAGGAGGCTAGCATTAACCTAATTCCAAAACCACATTCTCTTCTTACAATGTGACTTTGACATTCCTTCCAGTAGAGGTAAGATCTACATTCCCTCTCCTTGGACCTGGCTATGACTATGTCTATGGTAGAAGTGAGGCTATGTAACATTTGAGTGAGTCAGTCATAAGCAGTGATGCAGCTCTGGATTGATTTTCTTAACTACTTGCTCTTGGAACCTAGTCACCATGCTGTGAGGAAGCACAAACAACTAATGGGGAGGTCTACATAGAGAAGAACCAAGACCTCCTGGACCACAACCCTGGCAAGCTCCCTGCTCATAGTCGGTACTTAGTTGCCAGCCACATAGATGAGCCATCATCATGAAAGTGGATTCTCCAGCTTCTAGTTAAGCCACCCTGTTGATGTTGCAGAGAGCAATAAAGAACCATGGCTCTGCCGCTATTGCAGATTCATGAGCAAATGAAGTAAGTGTTGTTATTTGAAGCTCTAGCCAAACCTCAGTTCTCAAACGTCTCCCATTTCGAATAGTTCTGTTCTCGACCAAGTTGTTCATGGAAAAATGTCTAAGTTGTGGACTCAAACTTCAGTTTTGGACCTGACTTGACAAGCCTTTCACGCTGATACCTCAGCATGACAAAAAGCATCTCTCAAGCAACGTACAAAGGAGAGAATGCTTTGGTTGCTGACTAAATGGGCAATTAGTCGTTTTAAAACATAAGGAGGCCATCAAAAGTGCTAATGTTGCCGAGGCTGTGAAAGAAGCAATGGTCACAGGCAGTTGAAGAGGGAGAAAAGCGGTGGTTGATTTGGATAAAGGAAAAGCAGTTGGTGGCGACAGCATTTCGAAGGCAGCGGTATGTGCAAAAGGAAGATGCTGCATACTGATCTCCTGAAAGACAACCCTGGGACAAGTGCTGAAAGGGATTGTTTAAGGCCAGTAGGAGGTGGTTTGATAAATTTAGGAATTATTTATAAAACAAATAGTACATTAGACATGTACTATATATAAAACAAGGTTAAAATAAGGAATCGTTTGTGGGTTTGGAATGGATCAATTCAATTTACATTATTTCTAATGGGAAAAAAATTATTTCATTTTCAAACAAATTTCTTCTCAAACAGCCTTCAGAATGAATTAAGTTCAAGAATTAAGTTTCCACTGTACTAAGTTTTGGGTGGTTTGTTACATAGAAATAGATAACTGATGCAAATAATCTCATACAAATATGATAATTATTCTATTAACTTCGTATGAGTTAAGAGTGATCATTGTCCACTTTCATAGTTGTGAGTCAAACAATTTGACATGAAAGTGACTTGGCAGGATTAAGAAACTAACTTAGAGTGGAAATAATGACACTTTAGCTTTAAAATTATAGCAAAAGTAGTTAAGAAGCTAAACTAAAAGAGAGTTCATAGAAATGGTGGACATACTGATGGAAAACCTTTACCCTGGATGCAGAAAAAAAATCAGAAGATTCTCTTTACTCAGGAGACTATTGTGTGACCAAGAAAAACATTTATTGTGTTAAGCCACTGAATATTTGCATTGTTTGTTATACCAGTTGGTACATTCTGACTAATATACCATCTGAGTCAATAATTCTATTTCATTGACCTTTTTTTTCCCTAAGGTGGTAGTCAGGTAAACATATATACCTATAAATATATCTATAGGTATATATGTATATATTTATCTGTATAAGATACATTATATACATACAAGATGTTAATTGTAGCTATACTTATAATAATACTTAAAATAAGATATTCAAATAAATTTTAGTTCTTTATATAATTTAATATTTATATAATTGAATATTCTTTATATAATTTAATATTTTGTAGCAATTAAAGTGATATATGCATCAACTTAGAAATAGATTTAAGCTATATTGTTCTTGGAGAAACTTTTATAAAACAATACAATATTTACTTAAAATTAAAATAAATATATGATGGTTATTTGATACTATATACATTTAATTGCTAATAATATGCTAATACTGGTTGTCTCTAAGTAATGTCCACAATGGTATGTGGAGGGTATCAGGGTTGGCAGGGACCATTTGTAATGGAAACGAGATACAAAAATGCTGAGAATGCCCAGTAGTTCTCTTAGAATATTGTAGTCTAAATTAATTAATGAAATTGCACTTCTTAATTTAATTAATTAAGTTTATAACCATAAAATGCTTCTCTCTTTGTTATTACTTTGACATTCACTTGACTTACGTGGGTCAAAGAACATTTAAAATCACCTCAGGCTCATGGTTACCCCCCTTATTCATTCTTGCTTTCTTGTTCCTCCTCTTCCTTCCACGCCCTTTGAAAAATTCAACTGGGCTATGATAAACAAAAAAATAGAGACTAATAGGTTTATGAATTTCTTTCCTTCCTTTGCAAGGACAAACGTGTTCTTTTAAGAATCATGGCCATGAGGATAACCAGAGGTCTAGGTTTTGGAAATCAGTTTCCTGCCCTTCTGTTCTCTAGCCACCTTCCCTAACCCCTGGCAGATTTAGGGGTTATAATTTAGAGAGCAGTACTTCGACCCTTATGGAAATATTCACAGTAGCAAAATGCCATATGAATTCTGCTGTTCTTTCATTTGAGCTTTGGCCTGATAATGACTTCAATTTAATTCACGAAGAATGTTAGGGCCATTTGGCTGAACTATCAACAATAAAACAAATGTTTACTGAGTTCTCCTGTTAGGAATACAGCAATGAATATGACATATTTATAAGCTATGATCATTCTCTTAAAGGACTATAAAACTAGATGAAGTCATATTAATAATTATGAAAATAATAAAATTTATAAACACAGCCTTATTAATATAAATGAAGTATTATGGAGGTTCAGAGAAAGGAGAAGTCATATATATCATTAGAATATCTCTTTAGCATGTGACATCTGAGGCAACCTATGAGTAATATATAAGAATTTTGACGGCCCAGCCAGCGTGGCTCAGTGATTGAGCTTCAACCTATGAACCAGGAGGTCATGGTTCGATTCCCAGTCAGGGCACATTCCCCAGGTTGCTGGCTCAATCCCCAGTGGGGGGCGTGCAGGAGGCAGCCAATCAATGATTCTCTCTCATCATTGATGTTTTTCTCTCTCTCTCTCTCTCTCTGAAATCAATAAAAATATATTTAAAAAAAAATTTTGAGAAGTAGAAATTAAGCAGAAGAAATGGGCGAAAACAACCTCAGAATTTAGGTATATGGCACTGTTTCATAAAGTTTTTCCAAGGAAAATGAAAATGAGATTGGAAAGGAAAGGTTGAGGTAAAATTTATTTATACTGACTGCCTTGTAACTAAAAATGAAACAGAATATTTATTGATCTCTGTTGCAGAAACTGGCCTGTTGTTTACCAAATTTGTTTGCTCTTCCTCCCTTACATAGAGTATTTATAAGCAAGCATAGAGTATTTATAAGCAAGTATTTATAAGCAAGGATCTCTTGAAATTGGGTGTAACCACATGACTAAATTTTGACAATGATATATGGTATGTTACCTCCAGAATTGGCTCATAAAACACTGAATGCAATCTCTATGTTCTTTCCCCTTCAGAATAAATTTTGAATACTCATATTATCTGATTTTAAGACTTGAAACAAAGTTACATTAATCAAGGCAGTGCTGTTATTGGTTAAAGTGTAGAATCACAAATCAATAGAATAGAGCAAATAGTCCAGAAATAGGCCCCAAAATTGATTGACTCATGACAAAAGTGCAAAGGTAATTCAATGGAAAGGGGATAGTCTTTTCAATAAATGGTTCTTTACCAATCAGACATTCAGATTCAAAAAAAGGGACCTCAACACATACTTCATATCTTTTAAAAAAGTTAAGTCAAAATATTTATTATCTTGGGTAAATTAGAGTCTTACATAAGACACCAAAAGCATGTTACATTAAAGAAAAATTGATAAATTAGACTTCATCAAAATTAAGACTTTTTTTCTGTAAAAGAATTGTTGAGAGAATAAAGAGATCAACCACAGAACTAAAAAATATATATATTTGCAAATCATATTTCTGACCAAGAACTTGTATATAGCAAAATTTCTAGAAATCAAACAATTTAAAAATGCTTCCCAATTCATGAGATTTATGAATCACTTAATAAAGCCAATTAGATCTTCAGGTAAAAAGAAAACCCACAATCTAAACTTGAACAAAAAATCTGAATAAACACTGAACCAACAAATATATTTTAATGACAAATAAGCATATGAAAAGTTATTCAACACATTTGGTCATTAGGAAAATGACTCTTAAAAACACATGAGATACGGGTATATATTATTAGCATAGCTAAACAAACTTACAATATCAGGTGCAATAAAAGGGACAAAATATTACATCATGCCTTAATTTGAACATATGTCAAGTACATTTTGCTAAGTGAAAAATATTACACATCCAAAGGATACATATTATGTTTTCCTTTATATAACATTCTAGAAAATACAAAACTATAGAGACAAGAGCATATCAGTGTTTTATAGAGATTTAGGATTGGGGAAGGGGTTGACAACAAATGGGCCACATAGGAGAAACTGAGGAGTAGTGGAACTGATAGCTATTATGACTGTGGTGGTGGATACCTGACTGTGTATCTATTACAACCTATAAAACTTTCTACCAAAAGCAGAATTTTACTGTATATAAATATTTTTAAAAATCAAAAATATTAGGGCACAAAATCTTATAGCTTCAACTTCACTGGCACTATAAACCCTAATATCCAATCTAATAAAAGAGAAACATGGTAATTAGCATATGACCGCTACCCTTCACATTGGCTAATCAGGGCGATATGCAAATTAACTGCCAGCCAAGATAGCGGCTGGCAGCCAGGCAGCTGGAAGCTAACATGAGGCTTGCTTGCTTCAGTGACGGAGGACTCCAACATTCCCCGCCTGCCTTGCCGACCTCTGAGCTTGCAGTTTGAAACATTGTAACAAATATAGAAGCTAAACAAAACCCCAGAAACCTACTTCCACCCGCTGGGATCTCAGAGCTGGAGTTATACATTATTTCGATTATAGAACCAAAACAAACCAGATACCTGCTTTCAGCAGCAGAGGCCTAAGAGCTGGAGCCAGAGCTATAGCTGGCCCAGAAAAAGAAAGAAAAAGAAAAAAAGGAGCAGTTGGGAACTTCAGTCACCTGCCAGCCTGAAAACAGCCCTCAGCCCCTCACCCAGACTGGCCAGGCACCCCAGTGGGGACCCCCACCCTGAAGGGTGTGTGACCAGCTGCAAACAGCCATCATCCCCTCATCCAGGCTGGCCAGGCACCCCAGTGGAGACCCCCACCCTGAAGGGTGTGTGACCAGCTGCAAACAGCCATCATCCCCTCACCCAGGCTGGCAAGACACCCCAGTGGGGACCCCCACCCTGTTCCAGGACACCCTTCAGGGAAAACCAGCCAGGCCCACCCATGCACAGGGCCTCTATCCTATATAGTAAAAGGGTAATATGCCTCCCAGCACCAGGATCAGCATGACAGGGGGCAGTGCCCAAACTCCCTGATCGCCCTGCCGCTCTGTGTGTGACAGGGAGCAGAGCCACAACCTCCCTATCCACCCTGCTCTGTTCGTGACAGGGGAAGGCGCACCAACCTCCTGATCTGTGCCTGATACTGGGGAGCTCCCCAACCCCCTGATCGCCCTGTGGCTCTGTGTGTGACAGGGTGGGGTGCCCCAACCCCCTGATCTGCCCTGCTGTGTGTGTGACAGGGTGCGGTGCCCAACCCCCCCCCACCCCCCCCATGGGCCCTGCTCTGTGTGTGATGGGGTAGAGCCATAACCTCCCCATTGGCCCTGCCCTGAGTGTGACAGTGGCGGTGCCCCAACCCCCTGATCGGCCCTGCTCTGTGGGTGATAGAGGGCAGCGCCCCAACACCCTGATCCTCCCTGCTCTGTGTGTGACAGGGGGCAGTGCCCCAACTCCCCTATTGGCCCCACTCTGTGAGTGACAGGAGGGAGCTCCTCAACCCCCTCATGGGCCCTGCTCTGTGCATGACAGGGGGGAGCTCCCCAACTCCCTGATGTGCCCTGCTCTGTGCATTACAGGGGGGAGCTCCCCAAGCCCCTGATCAACTCTGTTCTGTGCGTGACAGGGTAAGGAGCCCCAACCCCCCTGATGGGCCCTGCTCTGTGTGTGACAGGGGGCAGCACCCCAACCCCCTGTTTGGCCCTGCTCTGTGCGTGACAGTGGGTGGCGCCGCAACCTCCCCATTGACCCTGCCTTGAGTGTGACAAGGGGTGGTGCCCCAACCCCCCAATCGGCCCTACCCTGAGCATGACTGAGGGTGGCATCGCAACCTCCCAATCTGCCCTTCTCTGTGCATGATAGGGGGCGATGCCGCAACTCCCCAATTGGCCCTGCTCTGAGTCCGACCAGGGGCTGCACCTAGGGATTGGGCCTGCCCTCTGCCACCTGGGAGCAGGCCTAAGCCAGCAGGGCATTATCTGTTGAGGGGTCTCAGACTGTGAGAGGACACAGGCCAGGCTGAGGGACCCCCCCCCCATCCCCTCTGAGTGCACAAATTTTTGTGCACCGGGCCTCTAGTCTAGCTAATAAAAGAGAAACATGGTAATTATCATACGACCGCTACCCTTCCCATTGGCTAATCAGGGCATTATGCAAATTAATTGCCAGCCAAGATGGCGGCGGGCAGCCAGGCAGCTTAAACGAACATGAGGCTTGCTTGCTTCAGTGATGGAGGACTCCAACATTCCCTGCCTGCCGCTGCCGGCCTCTGAGCTGCAACTCTAAGCAACTATGTTACAAATATAGAAGCTAAATAAAACCCCAGAAAACTGCTTTAGTTGCCAGGCTTCAGCCAGCAGGATTGCAACATTGTTTCAAATACAGAAGGTAAACAAAGGCCAGAAACCTGCTTTCAGCAGCGGAGGCCTCAGAGCTGGAGCCAAGCCTCAAAGCTAAAGCTGGCCCAGAATAAAAAAAGAAAAAAAGAAAGAAAGGAGTTGTTGGGAGCTTCAGTCACTCGCCAGCCTGAAAACAGCCCTCAGCCCCTCACCCAGACTGGCCAGGCACCCCAGTGGGGACCCCAACCCTGAAGGCTGTGTGACCAGCTGCAAACAGCCATCATCCCCTCATCCAGGCTGGCCAGGCACCCAGGTGGGTACCCCCACCCTGATCCAGGACACCCTTCAGGGCAAACCAGCCATGCACCAGGCTTCTATCCGATATAGTAAAAGGGTAATATGCCTCCCAGCACCGGGATCAGCGGAACCGAGAGGCCTCCAGGCACCTGGATCAGTGTGACAGGTGGCAGCGCCCAAACCCCTGATCGCCCTGAGGCTCTGTGTGTGACAGGGGGTGGGGCCACAACCTCCCTATTTGTCCTGCTCTGTTCATCACAGGGGAAGGCGCCCCAACCCTCTGATCAGCCCTGCTCTGTGTCTGAAGGGGGAGCTCCCCAACCCCCTGATCACCCTGCAGCTCTGTGTGTGACAGGGTGCGGTTCCCAACCACCTGATCGACCCTGCTCTGTGTGTGACAGGGGGCAGCGCCCCAACCCCCTGATAGGCCCTGCTCTGTGTGTGATGGGGTAGAGCCATAACCTCCCCATCGGCCCTGACCTGAGTGTGAGAGTGGCGGAGCCCCAACCCCCTGATCGGCCCTGCTCTGTGGGTGATAGAGGGTGGCGCCCCAACCCCCTGATCCGCCCTGCTCTGTGTGTGACAGGGGGCGGTGCCCCAACTCCCCTATTGGCCCTACTCTTGAGTGACAGGGGGGAGCTCCCCAACCCCCTGATGGGCCCTGCTCTGTGCGTGATAGGGTACGGAGCCCCAACCCCCCTGATGGGCCCTGCTCTGTGCATGACAGGGGGTGGCGCCGCAACCTCCCCATGGACCCTGCCTTGAGTGTGACAGGGGGCGGTGCCCCAACCCCCCAATCGGCCCTACTCTGAGCGTGACTGGGGTGGCATCGCAACCTCCCAATCCGCCCTGCTCTGTGCATGACAGTGGGCGGCGCCCCAACTCCCCAATAGGCCTGCACCTAGGGATTGGGCCTGCCCTCTGCCACCTGGGAGCAGGCCTAAGCCAGCAGGGCGTTATCTCCCGAGGGGTCCCAGACTGCGAGAGGGCACAGGCTGGGCTGAGGTACCCCCCTCCCTCCCCCCACCCCCCGCCCGAGTCCACAAATTTTTGTGCCCCGGGCCTCTAGTAGTTTAATAATAAAGATTCACAATTACTGTTAATTCGTTCCAACCAATAAAAATTTCAGCAACAACATAGATTATTGGGAATATGCACTCTTGTTTCCAAGCTAGATTAATAATTTCATTAGACAAGAGAATATAAGAATAGATACATCTAGGCATATCATCTTCAATTGCAGAAAATTAATAAGAAAATCTCATGAAAGAAGACAGAAAAAGTTACCTTATCTATGCAGAAACAAAGAAAAGAATTACACCTGACTTTTCAAAAAGCATGCAAGAAAAAATTGTTGAAAGAGAAAATAATCATAAATCTAGAATTTTGTACTTATGAAATTATCTTTTAAAAGTGAAGAAGTAAAGACTTTCTGAAACAAAAAATGGAAGAAATTTGTTGCCAGTGAATCTGCCTTGTAAGAAATATTAAAAAGTAGTGTTTTATTGAAAAGAAAAATAATATGAGTCAGAATCTTGGATCTTCATGAAGAAGCAATATGTGAAGGTAAAATAAAAACTTTCATTTTCCTTATTCTTAATTGATCTGACAGACAAGAGTTCACTCAGAATAATTATTGAAACAAGGTGTTCATGTATATGTCTAATGGGTATACATGCTTATGTATTCTTATATATATGTAAAATAAATAAAAGCAATAATTGAACTGATGGTAGGAAGAAATTAATGTTATTCTGTTATTATAAGGTACTCACAATACCCATGAGGTAGTATAGTATTATTTGAAAGTGGAGTTGGATTAGTTGTAATTATGTATTTTCAAACTTTAAGGAAACCACTAAAAAATATAACTGATATGCTTAAAAAAAAAAAAAAGAGGAGAGGAAATGGAATCATATAAAATGCTCGATTAAAACTACAAAAGGCAGAAAGAGTGGAAGACAAAACAGGAACAAAGAACAAGTGCCACATTTAGAAAACAGTAGTGAATATGGTATCTACTAACCCAACTATATCAATGATCTGAATGCCCCATTTAAAAAACAGAGATTGGTCATAACCGATTTGGCTCAGTGGATAGAGCATTGGCTGCAGACTGAAGGGTCCCAGGTTCGATTCCAGTCAAGGGCATGTACCTTGGTTGTGGGCACATCCCCAGTAGGGGGTGTGCAGGAGGCAGCTGATCAATGTTTCTCTCTCATTGATGTTTCTAACTCTATCACTCTCCCTTCCTCTCTGCAAAATATCAATAAAATATATTTTAAAAATAAAAAACAGAGATTGTCTGAGTGGATCATGATACAAGATCTATATATTTTCTGAAAAAGAAGAAATATCTAAAATCAATAATCTAAATTTTCACCTTAGAAAACTAGAAAAAGAAGAGCAAATTAAATCCAAATTAAACAGAATAAAAGAAATAAGAACTAGAGCAGAAATCAAAGAAAATGAAAAGGAAAAATCAATAGAGAAAATCAATGAAACCAAAAGCTGATTCTTTCCAAGATTAATAAAATTGAAAAGCCTCTAGCTAGGCTAACTAAGGAAAAAAGAGAAAAATCTCAAATTACTAATATCAGAAATGAAAGACAGGATATCATTCCAGATTTCATAGAAATAAAAAAGATAATAAATAATATAATCATTTTTATGCCCACAAATTGGAGAAACAGATAAAATGGATTAATTCCTTTGAAAGTTACAACTCGCTAAAAGTCACACTAGAAGAAATAGATGATCTGAACTGGCTGTTGTCTATCAAATAAATTGATTCAATCTTAATAATCTTCCAATATGGAAAGCACCGTACCTAGATGATTTCACTGATGAATTCTACCAAACTTTTAAGGAAAAATTGTAACAATATACTATCTTCTCTTTCTGAGGACAGAAAGAGAGGAAATACTTCCTTACTCATTATATGAGTCCAGCATTACCCTAGTATCAAAAGCAGAAAGACAAAACAAAACAAAAAAACACATTACAAGATATAAAACCCCAAACTACAAGACCAATATCTCTCATTAATATATATGCAATCTTCAACAAAATATAGGGGGAGACTGCAGGGGGAGGGCCTCAAAGGGGAGATCTGCAATACTTTCAACAATAAATATAACATGTGGTACATTTACACAATGGAATAGCATGCAGCTGTAAAAAGTAAAGAACTCTTACCAACTGCAACAGCATGGAGGGGCCTGGAAAGTATTATGCTAAGCAAAATAAGCCAGTCAGAGAAAGACAAGTATCACATGCTCTCACTCTATGTGGAATGTAATGAACAAAATAAATGGATGAACAAAGTAGATCCTGAGGCATAGAAGTGTGGGACAGATTGATGTTCAGAGGGAAAGCAGGGGTTGGGGGCTGTGGGGGGAGTGATTAACTAATGTTAATTGGAGAGTAGAGTAGTTTGTATGTGTTTGGTAAGGGAGTTAACTTTTTATTTGTGGAACAAACATAAAATTGTAAGTTTGGTATAATGAATTCTTGGTAATAATAGCAAACCTCTTAATTTGCCTTCAAATATTATTGCAGGTGGACATTTATATTAATACATTTGTTTAAGCATTATGGCTTATTGAATTTTTGGAAATTTGGTATTAACGAATTGTATATCAAACTTCAATATTCAATTTATACTCTGGTGACTTTCTAAATACGAATGTAAACAAAGAAGAAACAATATCTAAAAGAATAGCCAAGCCTTGTTAATAAAAATGCTATCTGGCATATATTTGTTTTTCTCCTCTTAAAATGAATATCTATGTATTTTAAATCTATTTCCTGGAAAACATTTTTGTATTAATTCCACACTTACTTCAACAAGGTCAATTCTGACATTTGAAAAATCTTACAGTAGGTGCTAAAATAAGTTTTTAGGAAATAATATTACCAGATTTAGAAAAAAACACGTCATCACTTACTATTAGAAATTCTGCAGGTCCCACATTTTATCCGAGCACAAGATATATACAAATGAACTGACAGTCAGGTATTTTGAAATTTCAAGATTTACTATTTTATTCATATAGACTAATATGTTAGCTTTTTTACACTCTAGAAATACTGAAATAAAAAATATGAGAAAAATCCTATTTTTAAACCTAAAGTCCTATACTATTCACCTAATTTTACAGAAAGAAAGGAGAGAGAGAGAGAGAGAAAGAGAGAGAGAGAGAGAGAGAGAGAGAGAGAGAGAGAGAGAGAGAGAGAGAAAGAAGAAGAAGAAGAAGAAGAAGAAGAAGAAGAAGAAGAAGAAGAAGAAGAAGAAGAAGAAGGAGGAGGAGGAGGAGGAGGAGGAGGAGGAGGAGGAGGAGGAGGAGGAGGAGGAGGAGGAGGAGGAGGAGGAGGAGGAGGAGAAGAAGGAGAAGGAGAAGGAGAAGAAGGAGGAGGAGGAGGAGGAGGAGGAGGAGGAGGAGGAGGAGGAGGAGGAGGAGGAGGAGGGGGAGGAAAAGTTAAGAGGAACTGGGAGGGAGGAAGAAAAAAGAAAGAAACCTAAACTAAAACTTTAATATTAAACTGTTGAGTTTTGATTTAGCATAGTAATGTCTTGATTGAAACTAAAATGCCCATCACAAATATGAATGTCTTTTGTTCCCAACACTTTACAGCATTTTATGGCCTATTTCATTGCATCATAAATGTCATAATGACCAAATGTTCCATGAAATGTCATAAAATGACATGAATTACAGCTTTCATCTAGATCTACGTCTGGAAAACTAAGTTTCTGGCTCATGCTCAGGTAACATTGTGCTTTTTGTGTTTGAAATCTTTGTGTACTGTTAAACTGAGTTAATTAATTTTACTTTATCATCCAAATGTACTATGGTTCTCTCTCAAAGAGTAATTTATTAATCTGGAGAGTATATGCACAACTGAATTAAGTAGCTCCTAATTATAATGCTGTTATTTCTTCAATTTAAAGATTCTTAAAATCTCATCTTAGCACAGCTCGGCATGACAATGCTTCACAACTATTTCATTTTTTATATTAGTTCTTGTGCTGCTCTGGGACTTATTAAGGAGTTTGAGATTTTATCATACTGTTCAAATTCAGTAACGAATGCCATGTTCTTTGGCTACCCCATTCTTCCATTATTTGGTGCATGCCAGAATGTAATTTGATAGTTTACTAAATGTGAGTAAGGGAAAAGGGAAAAGATCATAATGATGCTATTCACACAATTGTGCTGCCTATATTTGAATTACTAAGCCTATTTGCACAAGTTAGATTTACTACTTAGTTATGATCCAGCTGGAAATTTAGCTTGCTAGCTGAAAAGTAGTTTTTGAAGTGTCTATTTTCAATTTATATCAACATTTTTAGTGTTTGTTTCTCTTTTATTCTAATCCAAACACACACACAAAGTAATGCAGCTCATGGGCTGCATTTTAATGTACCTATTTATTTATTCAACAAGTATTCATTGAGTCCCTTCTGAGTAAGGGTACTGTGGCTTGGGAGAAGAAATAAACATAGCAATTGCTGTTTCTGTCTTCATGACACTTATCCAGCAGCTCAGAAAATAAATATGTAATCCTAACTCCAGTTCTAAGAGGAGTCTGGTTGTGGTAAGCTAGGACATTTTCCACAGCATACCATTACTCCAGATCCATCGAAGAATACAAATTGAAACACTTGAAATCAGCATGTTCAAGTCTAAGCTATTCCTACTCCTGTTTCCTTCTTAGTGAATTTTCCCTACACGTTACCATTGAATAAATTGCGGGCAAAATAATTCAAATCTGTCCTGCTCTGTAGGAATGCATCTTCGTGGACAACTAATGTAATTGTACAGTGAACACTTTGCTACTCTGGATGCTCCAGTCTCAGTGAATGTTTCCCTGCTGGGAGGGGAGAGTAAGAGTAACTGAATGTCCTCAGTGACGTATCCTGGGCCTCTGCATCTATCGAATTCTCTCTCCTACTCATACCTTCTTCAACAAAACATTTGTCCCTTATTTCTTTCAACACCCAGTTAATTAGTCACCATTTGGTTTATCACCAATCCTTAGCCTGGCATTCAATAAATTAAGTGGCAGAACCCCTGATAAATACTATAGAGAGTTGAAAAAGTATTTATAGAAATGTGGTTTATTTGTGGTTTATTTGAAAAAGTATTTATAGAAATGTGGTCATTTGGTTTGCCTATAAGAACTGTGTTTTCCTAAAATAATAATTTATTTCTATGTAGAAATAAACTAATATGATTTTTATTTTTTTAAATGAAGGTTAGACAAAGAGCCATAAAATAGTGGGGTTTGTCATATTGGAAGCTTATGTGGTTGGACAATGAATTCTAAGACAAATATAGGTGCTTAGCTTATTATAGTGCCCCAAGAGAAAATCCTAAAGCCCAACTCAGCAACAATAGTCAGAGTTTATATAAGGCAATTTATATATTCCAAGGGGAGAAATTACTACAATGCTTCGGGCACTTTATAATGTGGAAAAATATAGTGAGAAAGCTTGTCAGCCAAATGTTTAAATAGTACTAAGTATATATGTGAATAATTCCCTTGACTTCAATCTTTATGAAGTGGATCTTAATCACCAAAGAAAAGACTGGGGAAAAATGTCTATTTAAGGATTTTGTAAAGTTCTGAAACTTCCTAACTGACTTCATTTGCCTAAAATCTGCTTGTTATGCCAATGCATAGTATTTTTTCCTCAGGATTTTTCAAGTTCAGCATATCATGGAAATTTTTTACATTTGGAAAAACTACATAAACCTATACTTAGAACAAACTATAGTTTCTAATTAGTAATTTCAACTGCAAGAACTTCAGATCCAGGCAGGGGGAGTGGAGAATTTGTGGGAACACTTATGTACTTGGAGAAAGGCGTTGGATAATGACAAATGAGATGACCTGGCCAGTGAGGAATATTTACATTATAGGGAGAGTAGTATATTATTTAAAGTTTGCATGGTCAATCATGTTTCCTATGTGGTTCGTTAGGTCCTAGCCTAACTTTTAAACTTTCCGTTTCATTTGTTCTCTTAATGTCATCCTTTTACATTGGTATATTTCTGAAAAAAAATTTTAATTTCAAATATGTATATAGAATTTTTTTCTTTCTACATGACATTAGGCTAGGTATTTTAAAGGACCAAGATAAAGGAGACACCATCTATTCATGGAAAGAGCTTAAGCAGTCTAAAAAGAGAAAGAACTCAGTATGTATAATAGAAGAAAAATGCATAGTAGAATATGCCAGGGAAATGTTTTGAATATTAAATACTTTTCTCAGGTTTTTATTTTTTGAGAGTATGCTAAAAATGTCAATTGTTCATAATAGAAATAAAAACATTAAGGGTTCATCTCCAAAACAGAAGTAACAAATATATGTGCATTCATTATAGCCCCACTATTTTTTCAGTTCCTTTGTTTTTGAAAGAGCGGAGCACAGGTAGAGATTTTCAATCCCATGAAAGCATTTTAGGATTTCTTTCTCTATATGCAAAATTTGGTTGCCTTCTCTATCTTAATGTTTCCTCTGGAAGTCCATCATTTCTTAAAACAGAGTTAACATTTTACTGTGTGGCTGTACCCTGTAATGTTCAAGACTTGTGAAAACTGAATGAAAGTCAAATTGAAGAGATGTTTAGGAAGCTGCAGAATCTGGACTTTTAACAGAAGACTGCCGTTTGAATTGTGCATGATGAGGTCTTCTTATTAAATCTTTTGCATGTAATACGGTTATGTCCCACAAGTCCTCACTTTCAGCAGGTTAGTGATTTTGTAGCCCTGCCGGGATGACTGAACTTGGAGTTGACACAGGTTGACTGCCTGTACGGCACAGTGTCTAACTTGCTGTTTGAATAGATTAGGCCTCTCTCTGAATGTGGGACACTTATTTAACAGAGTAGGAATCATAAACATGGCAAAGTAGCTGAAACAGAAAGCAAAAAATTCCATAGGAGTTGGAGGATAGCATCCAACTATCCTCTTATTGTAAGAAAAACCTTCCCAGATGTTGATTTTGTCATAAAACAGATGAATAATTTATTGTTGGAGAAAATTTATATGGAGTTTAAAGAAAGCTTTTCCTTTTATTATTTGTTCTTGGACAGATCCAAATAATCTACCAACTGTATCACTTTGTTAGTTCACTGGATATAAATTCCAGAATATCTGCTATGTAGCAAATTCTGTGCTAAGTTTTGTGTATACAGAGAGTCAGGACCTGCTCTCTAAGCTGAAGGAACTTATATATGAGGTTGGGCAAAGCACAAGTAAGACAACAATTAAATGCAACATGGAAACTGTAAATCCTACATACCCTTCCAGGAAGCTATAACTCTTACTTTAAAGTTTTCAGATCTTCCAATTAATGCTATGAGTTGAGCAAAAACCCCGATACCAAAGCAACAAAAATGATGCAAAAAAGTAGAACCTTTTCACCATGAACATATATGTAAGATTCTAAATAAAGTATGAGCAAGTGCAACCTAACACTATTTTAAAGGAAAAACACTTCATATAGTCTTAAGATTAGTTGATGTTAGGAAATCTATTAACGTCAGTTATTACCTGGTACATAAACAAGTTAAGGAAGGAATAAAACAATATCATTATATTCATAGATATCCAAAATTATGTTATGTATTTTAGTACTCATAACTGAAAAAATCATTTTGTAAACAAAGAATGAGGTAAAGATCATCTCTCAGGAAACTATCACAAAATCATTTCTGCTAATACATTAATAGCTTTTTAATTGCAGTCAGAACAATGCAGGCATGCTTACTCTTGCATCTCTTCACCAATATTGTACTAAATATTTGCCTAAACTTAAACATGGTTGAAAAATTAACACCTCCAAAAATTTTTATTTAAATATTTTTCCTTAATAATCTATTATGTATCCTTAATCCTTTGATCCTTGGATTTATTTTGAGCTTCTTTATGGTTATTTATCATAAGAGTAGAAGCCCGGTGTACGAATTCATGCACGGGTGGGGCTCCTCTGGGTAGCCTACGGGGATTGGGCAGAAACCTGCAGTCCAACATCACCTGCAGCTCCTACCTGCCGCACCTGCTCATCCCTGCCCCACTGTGCCTGCTGCGGGCTCGTGCCCAATCAGTCCCCATCAGGAGAGACTCGTGCTGCCACAGCAGCACTCACCAGCCATGAGCCTTGCATCTGGTGCCCTCTCGAGGGGAGTAGCCTGTGGGATCTGGCTGAAATAGGCTCTCTGACATCCCCTGAGGGGTCCCAGATTGCAAGAGGGTGAAGGCCAGGCCGAGGGACCCCACCAGTGCATGATCAGGTCAGGGAGGGGCTGCGGGAGGGCTCCAGGGTGTGTCTGGCCCATCTCACTCAGTCCCGATTGGCCAGACCCCAGCAGCAAGCTAACCTATCGGTTGGAGCATTTGCCCCCTGGTGGCCAGTGAATGTTATAGCGCATGATTGAGCTACCTTAGCAAATTATTAGCATATTATTCTTTGATTGGTTGAACAGTCGACAACCGGACGGCTGGACACTTAGCATATTAGGCTTTTATTATATAGGATTGAAATTTTCACCACCACACCACCCTCCACCTGACCCTCAAATCTGCAAATATAGGAGTTTGCAATCCCAAAGACTTGATAAATTAATTGTTTGATATTTGGAATTCAATTTTCTACAGAAAATGATGTTTCTAGACTAGCATACAAAACCTATTAATACTAGAGAATGAAGTTAATGAAAAAAAGGGAACTTACCTACATTCTATGTAAATGAATAGAGAAGTAACACTGAAATAGTGAAATAAAATATTGTTGTGGTATAAATAATAAACAAAATATATAAATAAAGTATGCAATAGAAAAATTTCAATTTTCCTTGGATGTTGTTCTTAAAACAACGTGAGCCACAGAATGGACAACTACCAGATAATACTGAGTTTTTTAAAATGTTGGTACTTCCATTAATGCATTTGTATGTGGAGAAATATCACCCAACATTTACTTAAGATCAGTAAGACCTTTTAGGTGATTTTTCTTCAATCTCCAAACTCTCAGAAGATTTTCTCATAGTAACTTACATTAGATTGAGTTATTAAAAACAGGTGTGAAAACTTGAAAATAAATACTCATGATTGCCTTTGAACATGAATATATTATAGGGTTTTGTTTTGACTTTGAATTTCTTACTCCTTTTAGACTGGATTTAAGTATTTAGGGCTCTTTCAGTACCAAGGGTCTTGCAAATCCAGGATGCTTTATCACAAAAAGAGCTCATCTTTGGTTACTGCAGAAACTGTTGAGATTTAGCCACCAGGTGTCAGTAAGACTTCCAAGCAATAGGTTTTGGCAGAGTCCAGTGATTTTGTTTATTCAATCTCTAGGAGCAAATTAATACAGTTTTTGGTTATATCTTTTTTGTTGTTGTTGTTCCAAGGAAACAGATGCAATCCATTGACAGACCCATTAAGCACAGACAGATTTTAAATCATTTTTCCTTTCTGCATGACAAGGCCTTGCTTCACCACAGTTTCAGAATATAGACTGATTTTTAATTTATAAGAATTGATATCTCAAGATTCATGTAAATAAGGTAGTTTAGCCCACCCAGAAGAAAAAAAGATACATCTGAGGCAGGAAATAAGGAAGTAGTGTGTCTTGCTAAATTACATGTAAACTACCATGAAATATCAATTAACAAAGAAGAAAAGGTGAGTACTCTCAGACTGCTTATAATATTACACAAAGCAACAGTCTGTGTCAATTTTGAAATTTAAATGAAATGTGTTCTTTTTAAAACTGATCATCTACTAGTATACTTTTGTTTTAGCATTCTCACTCATTATTGTTTTAGTTGTTATTATTGTCTTCATCATTATGTGTTTTTTCCCCCTCTGTTGTTGTTGCTGATAAGCCTTAAACATATATCCGTTTGACCCTGTACCAAGCCACGTGAATACCTAGTTTATTTTTCCTACTTCATATAAATCATGAATTAAAACTTAAAATTTTCATAGCATATCAATGAATTATTAAGAATTCTTCTATATCCCTAACTGGTTTGGCTCAGTGGATAGAGCATCAGCCTGTGGACTGCAGAGTCCTTGGTTCCAAGGACACATGCCCAGTTCGTAGGCTCAATCCCCAGTAGGGGGCATGCAAGAGGCAGCCAATCAATGATCTCTCTCATTATTGATGTTTCCTTCTCCCTTCCACTCTGAAATAAATAAATTTTTTTAGCCCTAGCCAATTTGGCTCAGTGGATAGAGAGTCGGCCTGTGGACTGAAGGGTCCCAGGTTTGATTCTGACCAAGGGCATATGCCCAGGTTGTGGGCTTGATCCCCAGTAAGGAGTGTGCAGGAGGCAGCCAATCAATGATTTTCTCATCATTGATGTTTCTATCTCTCTCTCTGTCTCCCTTTCTCTCTGAAATCATAAAGATATATTTAAAAAAAATTTAAAGAATTCTTCCATAATTATCAAAAGTAGTCTATAACTTCTTGTTCTATGTACAAAGAAGATTTTTGGAACTGTATTAACTCTCACTTTTTTGAGAATTGCTGTGATAGTCACTGTGTTCTGGTAAATTGTTCAGTTTAATTTCTATTGCACTCTTAGTTTCCGCAGAGGCAGACATGTAAAGTACTTGGTGTAGCCAGACTTTCTGGGTAAAGTCTCAGCAAGGTCACAAAGTCTGTTGACTCATATGGCAATTTCTGTGTAGAACACAAAATTCGACATCATCTTTGAATCAAATCCAATGAAGTGAGATCCCAGCTGTCTTAGTATCTGTTGAGAAAAAAATAAGACTGGCCTAGTTTAAATTGGCTCTCAGCATTATTTCGGGTAGCATTTAGTTTCCCAAGATGGCAGGAATGATACAAGTTTATTTTAGAACACTTGAAAAATAAAGAAAACACCAAGGTTAAAAGAGACAGCAGATATTACTATTTTGAGCTATAACTCACAAGATTTTATTTTGTTATATTACTTGTTTCATTGTTTACAATATTTAGAAAAGAAGCAGTGATACGGAATTTCTGTTCCCAGGATTATAAATGATAAACTACAATGATTTATTGTAGTTTAGATTATATTGTTCCTATGCCTCAGCAAGGTGAAGTCCCTGACAGCTATTATCAAACATATAGCACCAACATACATCTTATTTGCTCCTTCAAACATAACACATTTCTAGAAAATGAAGTAGGAAAGAATTATTGTATAAAGAGGGGCGTGGGGTAGAGAGAAAGGTTAACACAATTTTGAATGCTCTATAAACTAGGTCCAATATTATAAGAGAGTTACTTATTTCCCTCTGGCCACAAAGACGCCTGGGTCTGCAGGGGGTGAGTGATTGCCGTACTGTGAGCGAACAGAAACGTATCATGGTTTTTGTTTGTGTGCATCTGCTCTTTTGCCTCAAGGCTTCACCAGAACTTTGTTAGTGGACATTCTATTGATATTTGCCAGGTTAAAAAATTAGTTCCAATATGGTCAAATCTTTCCATATAACCTTTTATTTTATTTTATGTTTCAGAAGGAATGTGAGGAGGGGTCAATCAGGCATCATTAATGCTCTGCCCTTTAACTCAGAAGGCCCTCATCACCATCACTATGGATGTTCTCATTCTGAGTCATTAGTGGGCACTTTTCCATTGAGGGGTGTTAGGGTAAATCAGTCAGATGTATTTCTAGTGCCTATCACAGTGACCATGACAAAGTAGATACTGAAGAAATATGAAAAGAGGCAATAAATTAATTTTAAGAGATAGCAATCTGTTGCCAAGCATTAATGGCACAAAATGAATCATATTTTTTTATCTGTCATGTTTCATCCATTTAGCCGAGTCATCTGGTAGAAATAAACCAAGGCAGATACTGTTAACATATAGAAGTGGCAGAGGGAACATGGACATCTGAATGATAAATATTGAACGGAATTGCAACAAGGCAATATTGAACATTTAGGTTATATACAACATAAACAGTTTTATTTGGGGCAATGAATAGTAACAGAACTAATGGAGTTCCATGTTTAGTATGAGTAGTGAGTGGAACACCATTTAATAAAGAGTGATATTGTCAAGAAGAAAGCCATACTTTGATAGTGTGTAGGAGAGAAATGCAATCCAAAACTGAACTTTGGTTATACTCAAACTGTGAAGTTGGAACATGACCTGGGAATATCACTAGATTTATCACTTTTGATGGTTTTCAGATTGCTTAGGTGGCCAGGATGCCCTTTTAAACTCTTCATCCAAATGACTGTCTGCTCCTTTCCTACAGAGCAGAGGACTCTGCTGTAGTGATCCCTGCATTTATCATGTTCCAATGTGTCTATTTCAGCGTGTTTTTCTCAGACTAGAGCGGAAAACCACGTGGAGATTGCAGCTGGTACCAAATGCAGTACTCACCTCACGGTATAAGACAACCTTCCAGAGAACATTACTCAGACTCCTATGTATACAAACCTCTTAGGGAAGAATATCTAGCTCACTGCATGAATATTTAGTTGGAGATTTTTCCAAAGTGATATGTAACTTCCAAAAGCCCTACAAATATCCTAAAATGTTATACATAGCACACAGGTCACTTTGAAGGGAACTTGTAACTTATCAGGACATTTTTTTCATTAAAAATACTTAGATATAAAATATTATTTAAGAAGTAATCAGTTTCTAGATAAACATCTTCCTTGATGGTAGGCATGAGTTCTTTCTATTCTAATGTGTTTTGGTTGTAATATGACTTTAGCTTCATAGAATTTAATTGTGATTTTCTCATTTTTATTCATTCAGTAAATATTTATTGAGCACCTCCACTTTTAAAAAAATTTACTATACTCCCAGGGAGATACCAAAATGTTTAACACATAAAAATAAATAGTCCCTCCAGGAGCTTACAGGCCAGGACAGAAAATAAGAAAAATCATTCAAATCTTTATAAGATATAAAACAATAAGTTCCCAGAGAAAGGTGTAAATTAGTCATCCTCAGTTGAGATAGCGAGGGCAGTGGAACTTTCTAAAGATTTTGCTTTATAAAATCACACATCAAATTTCTTAAAATGTGATGAATTTGAAATAAATTCAATAATTAATTGAAGTTGAGTTCCAGTAAATATAGCAGTGCTGGGAAGTGAGGCATATGCGTTTACATTGAATTGACAAATGTTACCTGATTGAATACATGTCAAACATGGTGATATGAATGGCTGACTCAATTACATGAGTGACTGATGTGGATTCAGTGGATGAGTATTGTTGTTAGAATAACTGTAAAAAGAATCAACTATAGTGAGTACAGCTCTATTGCATATTTAAAAGTTACTAAGAGATTTAATCTTAAAGTGTTCACCATGAGAAAAAAATTATGGAATTATCTATGGTGACAGATGTTATACTTATTGTGGTGAGATTTTATAATATATAGAGGCCAGGTGCACAAAATTTGTGCTTGGGGGGAGGGGTCCCCTCAGCCCAGCCTGCACCCTCTCCAATTTGGGACCCCTCAGGGGATGTCTGACTGCCGGTTTAGGCCCGATCCTAGGGTTCCTAGTGATTGGGCCTAAACAGGCAGTCAGACATCTGTCTCACAATCCAGGACCGCTGGCTCCTAACTGCTCACTTGCCTGCCTGCCTGATCACCCCTAACCACCTCTACCTGCCGACCTGATTGTCCCTAATTGTCCCCCCTGCCAGCCTGGTTGTCCCTTATTGGCCCCCTGTCGGCCTGGTTGCCCCCAACTGCCCCCCTCCTACAAGCCTGGTCACCCCCAACTGCCCCCCCCCCCGCCAACCTGGTCGCCCCTCACTGCCCCCCTCTGCAGGCCTGGTTGCCCCTAACTGACCCCAGCTGGCCTGGTCACCCCCAACCATGAAGCCTGATGCTCAGTCATTTGGTCATCTCTCACTAACCTCCCAGCTGGCCTGGTCACCCCACTCAGTCTGTTTGGTCATCCATTCAGTTGTTTTGGATGTGATGGCCCCTGGCTCTTTATATATATAGATACAAATACTGAATTATTATGTTGCACACATGAAACAAATATAATGTTGTATATTAATTAGACCTCAATTTAAAAAAGCAATCTGCCTCTAGCTGGTTTGACTTGATGGATAGAGCTTTGGCCCGTAGACTGAAGGGTCCCGAGTTCGATTCTGGTCAAGGGCCCATACCCCTGTTTCAGGCTTAATCCCCAGGCCTGGTCAGGGCACATGCAGGCAGCAATCAATTGATATGTCTCTCTCACACAGGTGTTTTTCTCTCTCCATTTCTCCTCCTCCCTTCCACAGTCTAAAAATCAATGGAAAAATATCCTTGGGTGAGGATTAACAACAACATGAAAAAAAGCAATCTGCAGAAATAATGGGAAAGCAGTGGCTTTGGAGTGTTAGAAGGAGGCTGAATGCAGACAGTGACTAAATGTAAAGGAAAACCTTACAATGACTCCAGAGCTTTGGCATGGGTCTCTGGTGTATGGCAATGTACTTCAGAAAGACTTAAAAAATTTAAAAAGAAGAAAAAGTCTATTTGAGGGGAAAGTTAGTCAAGTATATAAATGAGATCTAGATTAAAAAAGTGAATTTGACCTTTTAATGTTGAGAATCTTAACTTTTTTCATATCCTTATATAAATGAAGGTTTTGAAATGCTAAGTTTAGCACACATAATACCAAAGTGACCATATATACTTTTCTCAATGATCTATTATGGACAATTTCAGTATTTTATGTTAAAATTCTAGCTGCTACTTGAAGGTTATATATCTAATCAGATCTCAACATCTAGAAGCATTATTCTCCTCTTAACCTGTAGCATACTACACGAATGAATATTTCGTGTCAGTTGGAGGACAAGATTTCAGATTTAACACGCTTCTCCTTTTAAATATGTATTAGCTTTAGAAAAGACTTTATTTCAGCTGGGGAATTGGCCTCTATCATGTTCTGAGCAATGTTTTCTATCTAATCTCCCATTAATATTAAACCAAAGCCAACAAAAACAACAAAACCTTACAAGAGAATGCATAAAATCTTTGGGGAATGCAATTATGATTATGCATATAATAGTAGGCTGTTCTTTATGTTAGTTTTAAATTAATATAATTTCATCTTAATCCACCAACCACCAACTAAAAAGATAGTATTGACCAGTGGGAATAGTTTTAGTAAATGGAACAATTTTTAAAGTTGTGCAGATGCAAAGTTGGCTACAGCTTTTGTGTAATATTTTTTGACTCTAGACATGTTAAAGGATGAGAAAGGGATAGTAGCATGTGGAGATAGTGGTAGTTTGCTTTAGCTTTCACTTTAATGTTAGAGAAATTTTTATTTTCAGGTTTTTTTAAAAAAAGGTACTTTTTTTTTTTATCTCCCTCTCTCTCTAATCTTACTATTCTGTCCTATGATTTTTCCTCTCTGATGATGCTTTTCCCTTTCCAGACATATCTACCATAAACAAAGTCAATCAACTCTTTCAATTAGTTTGTTCATTCAACAAGCATTCATTGAACCAGTGAGTAAAGATGAAAAAGGAAACATAAATTACATGAACTTCATACTGGCCATCGCATCTTCACTACTAGATTGATTTACTTTCTTATGCTATTTTTTTTCTTCTTAAGCAGAAAAATGCAATAAGACCAATAGTATCTCCATTTTTCATGAGTGTGTGCTATTTTCCTATCTATAAAATAGGAAAAATAATCAGGCTCACCTTTTAGGACTGTTGCAAGGATTAGATGTTTAAGCAGTAGGGTGTGCCACGCTCAGCACGGCCATGGGTGAACCTGAGGGGGGAGGTGGGAGTGGTGAAGTATTAGAAAAGACAAACAGGAGAATAAAGCTGGGGCTAGGTGGGATGCTGCCCTCTCTGATGGAGAGACAGCGCCACAGCCTGCAAACTGAGTCTTTATTTAATAGCCAGATTCCACCAGGCAAAGTAAGGTTGTGGTCAAGATGTTTACAATGTTCTCATGGGTTTCCAATCTACTCAATTACATGCACCTGATCAAGCTTTGTTTACTTGCTGCACCTCCCACAGCCTATATCACTGAGCCACGTGGGACCACAGGTTTGGACCATAACGTCAAGCTTACAACTATAGCCTTTGGCTATAATTGTGCTGGGAGGGCTTTGCCCTCCAAGCTACGACTTGCAAGTGGCATTTCCATGAGAGGACCAATTAGTCCAAGGCTTGAACCTGTCTAAACGCTGTAGCTGCTCTCCACAGTAAGGCAGTTCATTAAATGTTTTGTTTTGTTTTTTAGTACATTTTATGAATAATATGGCAAGAACAGATGCATTCATCACTCAGTTAGACCTTGGACCATCCATTCAAGGGTATGTCTGAGTTTACAGAGAGAAGCAGACTAACAGATCTGCTTCTAGAAAGCAGGCTAGGACCTGGCTTTTTTTCAGGAAGAAGAGGGTATGTAGAGAATTACACTCACCCTGAGAGTTCGTAAGCCAAAATGGGGATGGGAAAAGGGTTGAGTCACGCTTACTCTATTTATTCTCTCAGGGAAAGAGATAAGAGGCCTCAAACTTTGTTTCTCTCCTGAGAAATAGAAACGCCCACCTTTCTGTGGAACCAAGAGGAACAACCCCACCTCACTACTTACCAGACCTGTATGTAAGGCACTGCATCATTCTAACCCTATCCACTTTCTTTCATCGTGTCAATAACCCTTACCTCACTCACCGTCCCCAGCAACGGACCTCCTTCCTGCACCCCTTGAGCTTTAAATGAACATCCTTTAAATTAGCTTTCTTGCCTCACAGACCTGGTGTATGCTTTCTTCTGACGGGGCACTTTCCTCACATTTCTGCACACTGTCAGCAGTCTCAACTTCCACATTCCTCTTCAGGGAGGGCTCTGCAGGAAGGCTCAGTCCTCACACAGCGCTGTCCAGCACCTAACTCTCTCTTCCCTAATTTTTTTTTCCTATTCCTCTTATTAAAATGTAGTCTCCAGCCCAGCTGGCATGGCTCAGTGGTTGAGTGTTGATCTGTAAACCAGGAAGTCATGTTTGATTCCCAGTCAGGGCATTAGCCCAGGTTGCGGGCTCCATCCCCAGTGTGGGGCATGTAGGAGGCAGCCAATCAATTATTCTTTCTCATCATTGATGTTTCTATCTCTCTCTCCCTCTCCCTTCCTCCCTGAAGTCAATAAAAAATAGATTTTAAAATAAATAAGTAAAATAAAATGTAATCTCCATAAGAGCCAAACTCTTTTCTATAGTTGCTAAACTCAACTATATTTTTACAAAGAAATAAAAAAAAAAAAAACACATTTCAGACATTTTGAACTCAAAAGATTTTCAAATAAAGTACACTAAGAAAAGGTCACATACAGAGTTAATTTTTTCCTAACTGATTTAATGCTATATCTTATTGTTAATGAGCTTAGAAATAATGATTTATCAACTCATACAACTAGTTCACATTATTAACCAAGATAGAATATAACAATTAGCTATTAATCATGTGCTGATTGATTTTGAAATAACGTGAATGATTTATTTATTTTGATCTGGCACATCTATTGGAGTAATACACCCTGCATGCCCAGCATTGGACTGCCAATAAAAAAATCATGTTTTTAATATCATGGGAACATTCTCAGAACATACCATTACATACGAAGTACTCTGTGAATTCAAACTTTTTAGAAATAAAGATTCTTTAGAAATATAACTATTAAAGATGGTTATTTCTAGGGGGTGTTTGGATTATGGTTGATTTTAGTTTCATTTAATCCACTATTATGCTTTTTTTTATAATCTTTTGACATCAAATAATTTTTTTTTAATATGGAATTTTGCAATGGAACTACAAAAGGTTTCTCTGTGTTGTGGACATCTTAGTAGTTGAAAATCAGTAAATAGTTGAGACAAATGTAGATATAAGAATGAAAGTCTTTTTAAAATGAAAAAGGTGTGTGAACCAGCTACATGCATTAAACCTCCAGGAATGGGACAAACGGACTAACAATGGTTAAATAAAGTTGGCATAATCATCTCAAGGAATCGTTTCAAGCAGTGGGTGGTGCCTGTGTGAAAGAGACCGCGCCTAGAGGAGCAGGAGAGCAGTCCCCCGGGGCCACTTCAGAACAGAAAGAGCACTTAGCCGGACAGGAGAGACGCTGAGGTGGCTGGGAGGGAAGCTGGCCGGGACTCTGCTCTGAGTTACTGCTTTAGCTATAGTTGCCTTTAGGCAATACATGTTTTCTGGAGCATGTGCAGGCCAAGTTCACAGAATTTGGTGGATAATTTTTCTTTTCTTTTCTTTCTTTCTTTCTTTCTTTCTTTCTTTCTTTCTTTCTTTCTTTCTTTCTTTCTCTCTCTCTCTCTCTCTCTCTCTCTCTCTCTCTCTCTCTCTCTCTCTCTTTCTTTCTTTCTTTCTTTCTTTCAGATTTGCTCATTTCAGAGACTTAGTCCCACACATTCATATTTGCTAATTAATTTTGTAACATGTCGCACAAAGCAAGGAAAACGCTCTCCTTTTTTTTCTTTATAGCTCATTCATTTCTACCTTTCTTTCTCTGCCCTACCCCTTCTCTATTAGCACACAGACTCCTTCTATTTTATATAGCAGTAAAACCCAGCAGGCTTCTTTCTTAATCAGTTTGTCTAGGTTCATTGCCTGAGGGCCTAGGTCGTTAGTAATAAAGGTCATTAGTTGATGTTTTCAACATACAGAGATTGTCAAGTGATCCCCTCATCTCATCTCTCCATGATTAGAAACAGGCCCTCGCTTGTAGCATTTAGTAATATTATTTTCTTGTTGTGGGAGAGATAAAAGGCTACCTTCTTAGAAACAAAAGATTTTTAAAACTAATGGCTGCTTCATGGCATACTGGAAGGAGTAACAGACTGTAGAAAGGCACTCACAGCCACAAGGAGGGAGAAAACGTAGGGAATGGGTATATGTGCACCCCAGGCATGGAAGTAAATGTGAAAGGAGCGGTCCTGTGCAGCTGTGGGCAGCCCTACCATGCCCGCCCACCCTCGTTTCCTTCCACGGTCTGATTTCCAGTCTTCTAATTGAAAAGACACTTTGTAGTAGTCAAAAGCTCTGCTTGAGTCCCTTTGAAATCATGATCCTCAGGTTTTCTTTCTGGCAAGTGTTTCTTAGAGATCACTGAGCTTATTAATCAGTCCTGTGTCCTGAAGCTTCTATATTGGAAGAGGGATAATGCAGACACCTTGGTCTAGGAAAAATAGCTGTCTATTCCCCATGGACTCTTTGGACAGGGGCTGTGTGCTGGTCTCCCTCCCTGGCCCTGATCCTTGGAACCTAACTGCTAGGTACACAGAAAGCACCTGCCTGATCTCCATGGTGGCAGGTCATAATTACGTAATTATCACTACTCATAGAACAGACTATTTCTATTCTTCAGTGTTCTTCACGCATTTCCTTCATGAACTCAAAGGGAAAAATGGGAAGGTACAAAGTATTAGAAATCTTTAAAAGGAAGAAAAAGAATTCTATTTCAATGGAATTTAAGTAATCTTTAGGGAGACGAAGCATTTATAAAGTTTGGACCCCTAACAAAATTTTCACAATTCATTTTCAAATGTTGAAAATAAGATTAATGCATGCAATTATAAGTTTGTTTCTTTATTCTTCCAGGACTTTCCTCAATATTATATTATGCAGTAAAATAATTGTCCTGTGAATGTGATTTTTAATGAAAAGTCTTTGCTTCCATAATCATTTTTCAGCATAGAAAAACTGCCTGTTTTGTTTTTTAAAGTTCCTTGAGACAGACAAGACACGGGCCAGTTAGAACGGCAAATGTACTGGATTTAAAGATCAACCTAATAAAAAGCACTATCGGTTTCATCATGAGGGACCACCTTTGATCAAGCACTGATGGTTTATCTCAGCTGAGCTTGCTGCTCCTGGAAATGTGCCTCTACTCTGTGTCCTCAGCTTGTCTTCGAGCAATCAGGGCCTCACCAACCCCAGATGGAGGCAGAGCATTCCAAAGGCACCTGCTTATTGATATACACTTATTATTATTATTATTTTTAATAAAGAGGATTTTTGGAAAAGGAAATGAAGGGGAAATGCCATGCTGAGCACCTGAGTGCCAGGCTCTTTTCTAGCTTTTTCTCTTTTAATCCTCACAAGAATTTTACCCTGAGGGGCACCCATTGTTATTTCCACTTTACAAATAAAGACAGTGAGATTAGGGAAGCTGAGATTTCCCCAGGGCCATACATCTGAGGAGGGTGGGAGACAGATTTCAAACTCCCATTTGACAGACTCTAAAGGTAGTGCTCTTTCTTCTCTTCCATGTTGGTGAAAGTACTTTTGAAAAGATATGTTGATTGCATTCATTCTTCCCCACCCTGTTCAGAAATTTATGTTGACTATTTACTTTTCTAACTATTTATATACTACTAGACACCTGATGCACGAAATTCGTGCAAGAGTAGGCCTTCCTTTCCCTGGCTGCCGGCACCGGATTCCTCCTGGCACCTGGGACCCGGGCTTCCCTCACAGCCCCAGCTTCGTCCAGAAGGTCGTCCGGTCTAATTAGCATATTATGCTTTTATTATTATAGATGCTTTTTATTCTAGTAATTAAGTATATAGTAAAATAAATCAAAAGTTTTCTCTTTGTGCTATTTTAGGTTTTTCAATTTATTCCCTTACTCTTTTGTTCTTCTGTGCACTATTTCTTCCTTTCTCTTTTTCAACCTTGTCTTTTGCAAACACAGTTGAAAGTAAAGAGAAAAAAATAAAAATAAATAAAAATTGAAAAATCACAGTGGCCCAAGTACTATCTGGGACTCAGGAAGTAATTCTGGGAGACTAATTAACAGGATGGTACATAGGTGTGATCACTCATTCAGCTCATGTGTCGAGTTCCTAGTATGTGCCTTCTATGGTGCTGGCCACAGGCCTTCACATTGAGAAGTATGAAGTTCAATATGTCAAGATTTAAATATGAACCAGGTAATGATAAAGAGGGTGGTATTACCAAGGTGCTGAGGGGAGACATTGGTGGGGCCCTTAACCAAATTGGGTGCCAAAGGTGTTGAAAAAACACCATCTCCATCAAATGAGAGCTTTGAAAGAAACATTTGAATCCAGAGTCCACTATGGAAGGAGGAAGATTTATCTGTGGTTCTAGCCTAAAAAAATTGTCAGTAGTTAAAGATTGTGATTCATAAAAATAGGGTCTAGAGAAGAAAAAGTGCTGTAAGCATAATGCCTTTGGGTTTTCTATTCTTCATCAGCAGGGCAGGCTTGGAGTAATAGGCTGAAACCCATCCACTCTGCTAACTGTCCCTCAGTCGGCACTAGGCCACACTCAAGTGTGGATTGTGCTTTATAATCAGTGGTTCTCAACCTGTGGGTCGCAACCCCTTTGGCAGTCGAACGACCCTTTCACAGGGTAACCTAAGACCATCCTGCATATCAGATATTTATATTACGATTCATATCAGTAGCAACATTACAGTTATGAAGTAGCAACAAAAATAATTTTATGGTTAGGTCACAACATGAGGAACTGTATTTAAAGGGCCAGAAGGTTGAGAACCACTGCCTTATATTCATATACAGAACAAATCAGCTCTATTCTTCTGCATTTACGTAGTTCTTCCTATTGACTCTTCAGTTTTGTGGCTGTCTTGCTAAGTTACTGAACAAAGTAAAGATTCATCATGGGGCAATCAAATATGACTTCTGTTAGACTAAAGGCAAAAAAAACCTGAAATAGATAGGTTTGTTGAAAAATGATCCTAGTTAAATTACCCAATGCAAATTTAAAATTAGAAATATTTCTCTAAGTAAAATTATAACTGTAGAAGTTTCATTATTTATGTCATGTTTAAAGTTTTATAAATAATGAAAATTTAAAAAGAAAGTAAATCAAATGTATTTTTATCATGTGTCTAAGAATCACTGAAGTTTGGAAAGCACTCAATGATTTAAAAAAAAATATTCATGCTCCTGTGACCCTTCTGAAATTACATTTTATGGGTCTACTCAAGAAACTGAAGACAAAACTGACCTTGATGTAGGTTTCGTTCTTGATGGTGATTTGCAGAACTCAGTATTAAGAGATGACTTAACTTAAGACCTGGGGTCAATAGAAATTGGCTGTTGTATTTATAAGGAAAAGATGTAGTGTTAATACCCAGTTTTCCTCTTCAGTGTTGGCGGATGCTTAAAATGTACATTCTACAAACAGAGAAGATATAGTTTCTAGCATTCTGTACCATTTTTCCTTTTCTTCTTTCTTTCCCTTTGTTGTAGTCTTCTCCCACCCACCCCACCTCCTTTTCAATTTGAAACTGGGTATATATCTGCTAGGTGTAGGCTAATAGGGATTCAATAAAGTTTTGGTTTAATCTATTCAGCCTCTGATTCTTCCATGCTGACTGAAATTTGTAATGGCCCATCAATCCTGCACATAGAATTTCTTATTCATAACAAATTTACAATGGAAAAGTTGGCATTTTCATTTGACAAATCAAGGAAAGTTCAGATTTGCCTCAAAATAACCTTGTGTAGATGAGACAGTCTGAGCAATGACTGCTGATTCTGGCTCAGTTCTATCTCAAGACCACAGATGGCACATCCTGAAGTCTTCTTCGGCTGAAGGTTAGAAAACTACGAACTAGATTGCTTTATCAAAAAAACATCCCAATAAGCAAGGGATCTTGTCTGCGGGGTCAAGTCCTCAACAGAAGGAGGACAATAACGGAAGAAGTCCTTAATAGAGTTTGAAGTAGCAGCAGCAAGCAGGAGTAATCGGGCAAAAAAGAATGAAGAAGTGAAGCAACTGATCTGAAAATGTTTAGTTTGTCTGAGGTGCTAAATGCTACTAACTTTGGGTAAGGAAAGTGACCCAAGAAATGCTATCCTAAAGTGTCATAAAGGATGTTCTGCTTAGAATTTTATGCCCTGCAGGCAAATGATAGTTTGGGCAGGCATACACTAATGAAAATGTTACTTTTTAATTGTGAAGTCATTGTTTAACAGTATTTACAATTGATCTGCTTTTGAACTCCCATGAATATATATCTAGAAAAATAGACAAATATAAAATCAGGACCTCTAAGTTCTACTCCAGGAGGCACCATTTTTAGAGAATAGGATAGGAATGATGCTTCTGGCATTGTACAATATGGTAGCCTTCTTAAACATTTACAGATTTACAAATTTTCTTGAATATTTATAGTAGTATTTTAAATATACATACCAATCTTAAGTAGAGAACTTCTAGAATACAGCTAACTTTAAGAAATCTTACTTAATTACTAGACAATCAGGATGCTGATTACATGAGCCTATAACCCTGGTTATATGAAACTGTTTAAAATAACCAAGAATATAAAGATTATATATATACATATATATATATTCTAAAGGCCTGGTGCATGAAATTCATGTGTGTGTGTGTGTGGGGGGGGAGGTCCTGTCAGCCCAGCCTGCACCCTCTCCAATCCGGGACCTTTTGGGGGATGTCCGACTGCCGGTTTAGGCCCAATCCCAGTTGGACATCCTTCTCACAATCCTGGACCACTGGCTCCTAATTGCTCACCTGCCTGCCAGCCTGATTGCCCCTCACTGCCCCTGTTTGCTGGCCTGACCACCCCTAACTGCCCCCCCCTGCTGCCCTAGTCGCCCCTAACTACCCACCCTGCCCTCAACTGCACCCCCCCCACCCTGCCAGCCTGGCCACCCCTAAATACCACCCCTGCCAGCCTGGTTGCCTCTTATTGTCCCCCCTGCCAACCTGGTCACTCCCAACTGCCCCCCTCTGCTGGCCTGGTCACCCCAACTGCCCCCCCCTGCCAGCCTGCTCACCCCTCATGGCCCCCCTGACAGCCTGGTCGCCCCACGCAGCCTGCTGTTCAATCATTTGGTCATCCCCCACTAACCCCCCTGCCGACCTGGTTGTAGGCAGCCATCTTGTGAGGACATGAGGGTTAATTTGCGTATTACCTATTTATTATATAGGATATACTGCATATGTATATATTGTCTAAAAAAGGTAATATGTTAAACCTAAGCTCTTGATTATCTATCCCCAAATCTTTATCTCTTTAAAATCTTCTCCATTGATGTTACGGCTACTCTATCCTTTCATTTTCTCAGACCAAAAAACTTGGAGTCACCCTTGATATCCAGAAAATCCTGTTAATTCTTCCCTTAAATTAATTCAGAATCTGATAATTTCTTGCCACCTCTATTGCTACAAGTTCTGTTCCAAAATGAATGAGGCAGCTCTATTAATAATGTTATTGAAAGATCAATATGATATTTTAAGTGGAAAAATCAAATTCCAAACTATATATTATTTTATGCTACCATCTGTGTTTCATTATTTCTCAATATACATATTAATTTATTACACTTATATATGCCTTTGTTTTGCTTGTGTATATAACAGGTACTTTGGAAGGCTGATGGAGAAACTTGTTGGGGTAAAGAATTTCTTGGGGAAAAAGTGAAAGAGAAATTTTTCTTTTGATTGATAACTTCTGGTATCTTCTCAATTTTATATCAAGTGAATATATCATCAACTTTTAAAAATGAAATTTTAGAAGACTATAATTATCCAAGGACACATTTCATTTATTTTTCTCTCAAGGACTACTTAAACTATTTATATGGTACTTTAGAAAGATAAATATCTTAAGATATTGTTCCATTTTTTTTTTTCACAATAAAGTAGGTAAAAATAAATTTAAATGTTTTGTGGTATAGATAAAATTACACTATGATTATTTTATGTCATTCTCCATGTAGAAAATGTAGTTAGAAAGTAGAGAGAAATTACTTAGACCATTATGAGGCTTCTTATATAGTAAAAATCAGATAAAATTATAAAAATTAAATACATACAGTATTTTTGTGTATAAGAGAAAAAAATCATAAAATCCATTAAATTAATAATGGGTCAAATGACTTTTCAGGGAAAATAACATAAATCAAGTCTCTGGAGACAACTGTAACCAACGTGGACAAAATACTAGAAATATCCTTTAGAGAATAATTGGCCATCAGCAGGTAAAATACATGACTTTAGAGAATGGTTTATTTCTTCTTCCTCAAGGATCCAGTATTGTGATTAGAAACAGTAATCAACTCTAAAATAACAGAGAAGTTGGCTGGAAAAACCATACCTAAAATGTTAGATAATTAAAGTGAATGAAACAGGAAGCCCGCACTGGGGACATAAAATGGGCTACTCTAGCAGAGCTATTAATTATTGCATTAGAGCCCCTAAATCATAGGTACTTGTTATCTTTGCTGACTTAGGTCAAACTGGATCTTTCCACTAAAGGATTCAAATGAGCTTAATGTCTCAGCTGGTTGATGCCAATGGCAAGGAGATGGTGAGATGCATTTCCAGGAAGATGTATGATCAAGGAGGCATATGCTTTCTCCATTAGTGTAACAGGCAAAATATCATTTACTTTATCTCTGGAAGTGTTTTTTATTGCAACGGATACCGCTCATCACTTAACTCAGTTCACTAAACTAGCATTCTATTGTAATTTTACCAATAGAAAGGGGAGGCTTTTCAGGGGTGATTTACTGACATTTCTGAAAGTAGAATCATTGTTTCAGAATTCTTAAAATGTTAAAGGTTTGAATGGAGAACATGTGGACTGAAGTGAAGGTTTTCTGTTTCTCTTTTAATTGCACAGAATACAATCAATGCTTACAGAATCCACATAGAATATTTTGAAATTTCATAAGAGTTAGAAAGTATAATTGATGTTACTATTGAACACCAAAGGGAAGCAACAAAAATGGAGTAAAATAGCAATATATTAATATAGTGCTACTATGTACTCTATAACTACCTGATTGTTTATAAATTAGGACCATTTTCTCATTCCACACATTATCTGCATGAGAAACATCAAGTATCTAGGTGTTATAACATCTAATCTCTGGGTTCTTGGTTTTATACAGAAGAAAAAATTATTGTGAGTTTCATGTGATAAATATATGTTTTATATTTTAAAGACATAAAGATAATATAGATACTATGGTATCTTTCTGGTAAGAAAAAAGACATTTTGGGAGAGAGGTGGGGTAACCGTATAATTTAAAGTGCAGTAGGGAAAATTGAGCAGTTATATTGTGAATCTAGAAGATAAAGTGAACATTCATATACATTGTTATAGTAATGCATAAACATGACAATTATCAGGTAACAATGAAGTATTTTGGGGATGTAGTTTACTGTAGAAATAATAGCATCGGAATTAGATTCTGAAAATAACCCTTACATCATTTTATTGCTTTGGAAATTGAGCAAATCATTGAGTGCCTCAGAACCTCTATTTACTTATTAGGAAACTAGAAATAATGTTAGCAATAGTATTACCCCTATCTAAAATCATAGTGATATTATAGATATTAATTCAGTAATGGGTAACACTTGGCATAAAATAAATGCTCAATAAATTATAGCCATTATTCTGTGAAAATTTTGCTATGTTAAGCATTTCTTGTAAATGTAACTGTTAATGCATTTTGTTTCTTTTGACAGTTAGTGACCTAACTATAACGATTAATCAGGTGTTAGCCTGGTAATGTGTAAGTGTGGGATAGGCTTGCCTTCCAGAGAGTGAATGGTCATTAAACTGCATAAAGAAACAAATCTGTCTTTGGCTTGACATTGAGGTTGGCCTGCTTTTGCTATCATGCTTTTTTCAGGGTTTGCAATTCCACCTTGTAGATGTACCCCACCGGCATGCTGGAGCCTGTTAAGTATTTCTGCTGGCAATGCCACACTTGGTCAGGAAAAGGACTCTGGCCAGAGTTCTGTCTGTGAATCCCATATCTGCCTCTTTCAATCTTTTAGCAAATGACATTTCTGTGGCTTAGTTCATTATTCTAAAACTAGAGGCTGGGTGCACAAAAATTTGTGCACTCGGGGGGGTGGGGGGGGTCCCTCAGCCTGGCCTGTGCTCTCTCGCAGTCTGGGACCCCTCAGGAGAAAACGACCTGCTGGCTTAGGCCTGCTCCGTGGAGGCAGAGGGCAGGCCCAATCCCTAGGTGAAGCCCCTGGTCAGGCTCAGAGCAGGGCCGATTGGGGAGTTGGGGCGCCGCCCCCTGTCATGCACAGAGCAGGGCGGATTGGTAGGTTGCGATGCCACCCTCAGTCATGCTCAGGGTAGGGCCAATTGGGGGGTTGGGGCACCGCCCCCTGTCACGCACAGAGCAGGGCCAATCAGGGAGTTGGGGCGCTGCCCCCTGTCATGCACAGAGCAGGGCCCATCAGGGGGTTGAGGAGCTCCCCCCTGTCACTCACAGAGTAGGGCCGATAGAGGAGTTGGGGCACTGCCCCCTGTCACACACAGAGCAGGGCGGATCAGGGTGTTGGGGCGCCACCAATGTCACACTCAGGGCAGGGCCGATGGGGAGTTTATGGCTTTATCCCATCACACACAGAGCAGGGCCCGTGGGGTAGGGGTTGGGGCACTGCCTTCTATCACCCACAGAGCAGGGCTGATCAGGGGGTTGGGGCGCCGCCACTCTCACACTCAGGGCAGGGCCAATGGGGAGGTTATGGCTCTAACCCGTCACACACAGAGCAGGGCCGATCAGGGGGTTGGGGCGCTGCCCCCTGTCACGCACAGAGCAGGGCCGATCAGGGGGTTGGGGCGCTGCACCCTGTCACACACAGAGCCGCAGGGCGATCAGGGGCTTGGGGAGCTCCCCCCTATCAGGCACAGAGCAGGGCTGATCAGGGGGTTGGGGCGCCTTCCCCTGTCAGGAACAGAGCAGGGCGGATAGGGAGGTTGTGGCCCCGCCCCCTGTCACACACAGAGCCGCAGGGCGATCAGGGGGTTTGGGCGCTGCCCCCTGTCACGCTGATCCCGGTGCCGGGAGGCATATTACCCTTTTACTATATAGGATAGAGGCCTGGTGCATGGGTGGGAGCCGGCTGGTTTGCCCTGAAGGGTGTCCTTGATCAGGGTAGGGGTCCCCACTGGGGTACCTGGCCAGTCTGGGTGAGGGGCTGAGGGCTGTTTTCAGGCTGGCGGGTGACTGAAGCTCCCAACAGCTCCTTTTTTTCATTTTTATTCTGGGCCAGCTTTAGCTTTGAGGCTTGGCTCCAGCTCTTAGGCCTCCGCTGCTGAAAGCAGGTTTCTGGCCTTTGTTTACCTTCTGTATTTGAAACAATGTTGCGATCCTGCTGGCTGAAGCCCGGCGGACTAAAGCAGGTTTCTGGGGTTTTGTTTAGCTTCTATATTTGTAACATAGTTGCTTAGAGTTGCAGCTCAGAGGCCTGCAGCGGCAGGTGGGGAACGCTGGAGTCCTCCGTCACTGAAGCAAGCAAGCCTCATGTTAGTTTCAAGCTGCCAGGCTGACGGCCGCCATCTTGGCTGGCAGTTAATTTGTATATTGCCCTGATTAGCCAATGGGAAGGGTAGCGGTGTACGCTAATTACCATGTTTCTCTTTTATTAGATAGGATGAGGATAATAATAGGACCAAACTCAACGTTTTATTTGTGGGTTAAATGAATTGATACATGTGAAAATAACTTAGGGACCCTCACATAAAAAGCTGTTGGTGAATGTTAGCTACCTATCATTCTTAGAGACAGCTAGGAATCTAACCTTTCTCAATTATTGAAGAGTGGGAATCTAAAAGAACCCTGTTCTTTCCCAAAACCTATGTTCAAGTTCTTAGGAAGTTGCATTTGTATGATTCGGGAATTAATTTAATTCTTTCTAATAAAATTAAACACATATTTTAAAATTTGTTAACAGTGTTACCTAAACTCGACTATAGCTAAGCATTCTATTTGGCTTAGAATTTTACAATGGTTGTTTTTCACCAATTTATTGATCTTATTTTTCCCTCACTACTTTCCATTTGCAAAATAGATGGTCTCTGAGTTACAATTTCTTTTTTTAAAAGAGAAGCTGAATATATAGACACATATTTGAATACTTTACTTATAGCAGAACTTGACCATTAAGATGTGACTGATCCAAAGTTCATGTGCCCAAAGCTTTGAAAGGCCAAAGCTCAAAACTCATAAAAATAAACTCATAACAATTCTTCATAGGTTTGGATGTTCCTTACATTAACAATATTTAGAACAAAAAAATGAAACCCAGTTTTGCAAAAACAGTTGTCAGTTGTATGTGGTTAGCCCATTCTCCCACCCTATCACATTAAACTGTTTGACTATTTTCTTAAATGTTTGTGCACTACATTGTAAACCTGGGTTTAATCATCCTTCATAAACTAAACAAAATACCACCTTCAGACCAGTAGAACCCTGTCTAGATTGCACATAATTAGCCATGTGTATTTTTTGAGTCCTATCACATGCTAGGTGAGAATTCCTTCCTCTCACTTTCTCTCTCTTAAAATAAAAAGCAGTGGTGTCGAAGTCAGTGGTGACTTAAAGATTCTCAAGTCACCCTTAGCTATTTTTACACAGGTCAATACAGCTTACATGCCAGCTTAGAAAAAGAGGAAATGATTTCCTTTCTCTTCCATTCTCACATAATTTACCTTGAATGAGAGTGTTGTCCTCAGCACATCTGTTTGTAAGACAGACCAATGAGATGCTTATAACAAAATAATGTTGTGTGATGAAGCACTTCAGGTATATGAAAAGTGAATCTCCAAAGAGCCTAGAGCTGTAATTTGTATTTGTTTCTGAAGATGAACACCTGTAATTTTTTCCTTATGGTAGCTATCTTTATAAAATGAACAGTGATTTAGATTTATAGTTGAGAATTAATCCATATTGAATTTGAATTCTAAGGCAATTTCAAATAAGTAGAAATGCTTTGCAACAGGCAAAACTGGGAAAACAAGGACCTCACCCAAGGATAACCTTTCGTCCCTTAACACACTGCTGGTCATGTGGTTCAGACCCCCATGACCTCTCATATTGCTGGTCATGCAGTTTGGACCCTTCCCTGACCTTTCCTCCCCAGGCATGTTGCTAGTCATGCAGCAGACCCACTTGGAGGGGTAACAAACAAGGGGACCAGAGAATAGCCCTTAGGCTTTAAGACCCCAGGGCAATGGGGTTCTGACCCATATCAAACCCATCTAGGCCTCAGGGTTTCAGGCCCAGTCCCAGAAAAGCAGCAAAATCAGACAAGTGACCCTGTGGCTGACATAGGAACCAGCTGCATTGACCTCCTGCCCTAGCACCACCAGCCAGTAGAGACCATGACCCTGAAAGACAAATCTGGAAAGCTGGTGACTATTTTTGTTGGGATCCTCCCCTGGGACCTCCCCTAAAATCCTGCCCTTAGCAGCTCTTAGGACAGAGGACCATTTGCTCTCCCTCCCAGGAGATGTCTCGTGCCTCTCCCCTCAGCTCCCCTCTCCTATCCACCACCCCAGCACATTTTCCTTGTCTTTTTTTTTCTCCTAAGCTCCAAGAGCCCTTCTTTTAGCTCTCTAACTTGTTTCCTGAGCCCATGTCTTCTACCACTCACTTCTACTTCTGTGACTTTCTTTTAAATTTTGTTGTTGTTGTTGTTAATCCTCACCCAGATATTTTTTCCATTGATTTTTAGAGGGAGTGGAAGGAAGAGAGGGAAAAGGGGGGTGGGAGAGAGAGAGAGAGAGAGAGAGAGAGAGAGAGAGAGAGAGAGATCAATTGGTTGTTTCCACACTCACCCTAACCGAGCCAGGGGTTGGACCTGCAACCCAAGTATGTGCTGCTACATTCAGATGTTATGGGCTGAATGTTTGTGCCCTCCTTTCCCAATTCATTTATTGAAATCCTAACCCTAATGTGATAGTATTGAGAGGTGGGGTTTGCGGTGTGTGTGATTAGGTTGTAAGGGTGAGGCTCTCATGAATGGAATTAGTGACCATATAAAAAAGGCCTGAGATCCCTGACTTATGTGGCTTAGTTGGTTGGGTGTCACCCTCTGCACCAAAAGGTTGCCGGTTCAATTACCAGTCAGGGCACATGTCCGGGTAGCAGGCTTGATCCCTGGGTGTGCAAGAGGCAGCCGATTGATGTTTCCCTCTTACATCAGTTTCTCTGTCTCTCTCCCTCACCCTCTCCCTTCCTCTCTCTCTAAAAAATCAATTTTTAAAAAATCTTTAAAATAAAGGCTTGAGAGATCTCTCAGGCCCCTTCCACCATGTGAGAACACAACAAGAGGGCTGCCATCTAAAAGCCAAGTAGTGTGCTCTCACCATACATGCACTCTGCTTGAGCCTTGATCCTGGACTTCCCCACACCCAGAATGGTGCTTCTGTTGTCAATAAGCTGCCAAATCTATCTGTAGAACCTTGAGCAAACTAAGATAACAGTTCTAGACTACGATCTAAGATTAATGCAAACATCTGTTTTGTAGTTTACAAAACACTTTATAAGCATTATCGTTTTAATTGTTCACTGCTAAGTTGTTTTCATAATGATCTATCTTTTACAGAAGGGAACAGGCCTATAAGAAATTATTTAGGTTATACTGATTAAGCTACAATCCTAGGTAAATAAGCAAAGTGGTCACATCATCTTGGAATTTATAATAGCCATAGCAATGAATTTATAGTCAGATATACAATTTAGATTTAAAGACAGCTGCTCTCTAAAACTTCAAGAAAGAATACACGTGTGCTCAGAGCTGGGTATTCCTAAGGGAGAGAGCCCAGAAAGAATGGGAGGTAATATAAAAAGTGAATTCTTACGATACAATTTTGAATAATTTCAAATATAAAGTACTAGGGTCCATTTACTGTGTAAATAAAAAAAAAAAAGGGAGGGTATACTGTGGAAAGTAACCTCACAGGGTAATCTGATCATAAATTTCTAACTGGGCAGGTCGTACCCAGGTACATAACTTCTTTAGAAAGAGGCTTGTATTTGCTGAGCGCTCTCCCTCTCAGGGACACACCTGCACCTCTCTCTTCCTCCTCTGGGCTACCTTTGCCTTTCTCTCCTAAACTCCAAGGCCCTTCTTCTGCCTCTACCTTGTTTCCCGAGCCCACGTAGCCCAGCTTGCTCACTTCTCCTACCTCCATAACTTTCTTTTTTTAAAAATATATTTTTATTAATGCCAGAGAAGAAGGGAGAGGGAGAGAGAGAAAGAAACATCAATGATGAGAGAGAATCATTGATCGGCTGCCTCCTGCACGCCCCACACTGGGAATCAAGCCCACAACTGGGCATGTGCCCTGATGGGGAATCGAACCCTGACCTTCTGGTTCATATGTCTACCCACGCTCAACCAGTGAGCCACACCACTGGGCTTCCTTAACTTTCTTTCTTTTTTTAAAAAAGCTGAATTTTTGCCTTAAGCAAGCCCTTTCCATTGTTTCTGTGCATCTAGGTTAAAATATTTTTGAAATGCCCCATTTCAGATCTTCCTTCTGATTTCACTCTCAAGAGAGCACCTGTAAACCAATCTCAAGTGACCATCATCAACAGTTTAACTAACCTAATATCTAGTTCCTGCTTTCCTTTCTCCCACCTTCATGTAACCTTCCTCATGTTTCCACCTTAATCTCAAGTGCATAAAAGAAACTGCAAGCTGTTCTGACAAGCATTTATCTCAGTCTGAGGTCTTGCTTCCAGGTGTATCCTTTGTTTCACTCAATTTTTGTATAAAAATTCTCTGCAGGCTTGGTGTTCTTATGTGGACAAATGCATGCAATCCAATTCATGTAGGCTGTTTCATTCAGATATGGATCCTAGAGCCTCACTCTAAACAGGCTGAGTCAGATTATCTGGAGTTCGGCTTGTAGGGGAGCAAAATTTGCCACCCTAAGATGTGTTTCTGTCATGAGGATCGTTTAGGCTGATTATTTTTTAAAAGACAAAAGACTCAGGAAGAAACTTCGACCTTCCCTCTGTCTGCCCGAGAGAATTTAGATAGATGACCTGCTCCCTGAAGGGAGCCATTACCATAGATAATGACAGTATTGAGGCAGGACAGTAAGAAGCTAGGGAAATTCCTTGACAGGTGGAATAAGGGAAACTGAGACAAAAGAATTCAACAAAGTTAAACAATTTGAGCCAGCTAATGAATCACAAGGTTTTATCTTCCCTCACCAAGGGCACTTAGGAGTAAATGGTTTACACATTGCAGACCATCCAGGGGCTGAGCACTCATGGTCCCAGTCTTTCCTCATGGTCCCTGTCCTTTGGTGATGGTTCTTTCAAAATGAAACTAACCAGAAAACAACCCTGACCTCTCCAGATGCACATTTTGATAAATCAACATATTGAAGGACACACTTGGAAAGCTAATGATTATTCTCTTACGACCCTCCTCTTGGATCCTGACCCCCCCCCCCCAACAAAGGACCCTCGTGCCCTCTCTCTAGAGCAACATACATCTTTCTCCCTTAGCTGCATCTCTCTGCTCTCTTTTTCTTAAACTCCAAGGGTCCCCAAAAAAAGAGAATCTAAAGTTTTATTCCAGATCCACTATTGGTGATAACTGAAGAATTATGAATAATTTGAAGGAGTAAAATAAAGTTTACTATACTTTTTCTCTCTTTTTCTTTGTTTCATTCTCTCATTCTTTCTTTTCTTTCTCTCTCTCTCTTTCTTTGTTTCTTTCTTTCTTCTCTCTCTCTCTCTCTCTCTTTCTCTCTCTCTCTCTCTTTCATGTGGAACTTGATCTCTAAAGATATAGACAAATAATCTTGGCAACAACCTCAAAAAATTGAACATAACTACATTAGGACTTAGGAAAGAAGGTATTTGTCATTATCACCCTGTCTCTGTTTACTGTAGAATAAAAAAGAATTCTTTTATTTCTCATGACTTTTCTCTTATTTTGACAAGATTATTTAACTTGTCAATGATGACCACAGACATCTGGATTTCAGTAAGGCCACTGGTAATATTTCTCATTACATTTATTTATTGTTTTATTTTTTATTGATTTTAGAGAGAGGAAGGGTGAGAGAGACATTGATTTGTTGATTTTTTTGTTCCACTTATTTATGCACTAGGGACCCGGTGCATGAATTCGTGCACCTTGAAAGGAACTGTGGTCCACAAGGTTGCCGTGGGCACAGGGGCAGTTCTCGGCCCATCCTCTGAGCCCCCACCCGGGCCCTCTCTCTGTGGCCCCTGGTCCCCTGTCTGCTGGCAGCCCTGCTCCTGCTGCTGCTGCTCCCATGTGCTGATGACACTGGCCCCGCTCACACCCGCTGATGGCATGGAGCAATTGGGGCTGGTGCCAGCAGCAGGTGCGAGCACCATCAGCAGGTGCGAGCGGCAGCTGCTGCCCCGATTGCCCCTCAGGAGCAGGGGGAGGCGGAGAAGCCCTGAGGGGTGATTTGGGCCAGCAGCCGCCACTGACGGTGCCAAGTGATCTTGGCCGGTGCCAGGCACTGGCAGTGGGTGCAAGCAGGGCCAGCACCAGCAGCAGGTGTGAGCACCAGGTGGGACTGCAGCGCATGGGAGCAAAGGATTTTCAGTAACCACCAGAGGCTCATCCCAATGACAGTGACTGGCTCCCTGTCTTGGTCTGGTGTCCCTGGTCATTTGCTCTACCGCCTGCTACTGAAACCCACCATGTTCCTTGCATGCCCCCTGGTGGTCAGCGCACGTCATAGCTACCAGTTGTTTGGTTGTTCCACTGTTTGGTTTATTTGCATATTAGCCTTTTATTATATAGGATTCATTGGTTGCAGAATTGTGTCAAAAACCGAAAGGTATTATTGGTCTTCACCCTAACACATGCACAGTTCAGCCCCCTGAACATCTGAGGCAGTGACTTTACCCTCATTATAATAGCAAAAAAACCCCCAAAAAACAAAAAAACCACTCCTGGGTGGATATTTAACATGCTAATGAGACATGTTACATGTGAAGAAGCATACAGTTGTACTGTGCAAGTGTCCAAGAGTCCTCGCCTCTACATACTTAAAAGTCATTCTTAGAAGTCATCTTTCCAGACTCAACTGCTTTAAAACTGTTCCCTGGATTTTGTTTGGGAAACAGAATCTCTCTTTCTCCCTTTGGATGCTGTTTCCCTCACACAAATGAGCTTTTTAATAAACCTTTCTCTTGAGCACTATTTATGTGTGTGTGTGTGTGTGTGTGTGTGTGTGTGTGTGTGTGTGTGTGTGATGAACTCTTGATTTCCCAAGAACCCAGATGCTGGTAACAGAGTAATTTTAATTGACTATATTCTCATATTGAGACAACAATGAATTATATTGCAAACAAAGATAAAATTACTTTAGTCTATATTAGTACAAGTACAGTATGACAAGCAAGAAAGATGAAAGTTCAAGGTGTGAGGAAATTTGGCCATTACTTGATTTGTTGGTTACCAGGAGTATACTTTAATATGAATGCACAAAACAAACACAAAACAGTAACAACAACAAGAAAAAACTACTGTAAGGCCAGAAAATTGGAAAAGATGATTAACAGACTAAGAGCTCTGTCACATGAAGGAAAGCAGAGAGAAGCGGAAAAGCGTAGTGAGAGGAAAATGACTGGGAACGGTAGATTTTCTGGTTTCTAATGTGTAAAGACCAATCATATGGAAGAAGAATTACATTTTGTGTTATTCTAAAGGTGGAAGCAAAGGCAGTGGGTGGAAGCAGATGGGGTGTGTCAGCTCCAACTAAATAAACATTGTTTTTTAAAGAAATGACATCTTTTTAAAAAGAAAAATATTCTTGAATTCTGAAGTTTACACAAACTTGGACAATGATCTGCTGAAAGTGCAATAAAAGTTATTTCTTCATTGGGCGGTAAATTAGGCTAACTGACCTCCTTCTAATTCTAAATGTTCACAATGGTCTCTTCTTAATTTATCCTGAAGATACGTGGGACTTGGTTCCAAGTGATATCACTCTGCCTATCTATGCCCGTATAACCCTCATCATGCAAAACTCATATAGTTTCAGACATTGTGATCACTCACAATTAACATCGGAATATTTCTTATAAAAGTGTTAGGGTGTGAGACTGACTTTTCCTTTCTTGTTATTGGGATCATGAAATATTAGATTTCTCTCACAACTATTGGATAGAAACACACTTGTCTCTCATGGGATTGGTAAGGGTTGGAAATTCTTTAGAAAGAATTGTGTTTGGTGTTTTGAGTTTTCCCCCCTAAATTTAAAAGTATAATTTATTTTATTAAATATAAACATGTATGTAGTTGTGGTATTGTATGTCATTTCCAGCTAGCTGTGTTGTAGAAATTGTACAAATAATTGTTTGAAACTTTAAAATAATTGTTTGAGATAGACTAGCTTTTTAAGGTGTAAAATGCTTTGAGACCATAATCTGTGTAAAAAATAGTTACAAATAGAGAAAAGAAAGCTGATATAGTACAATAAACTGAGTAGCCTTATGCTTATCCTATTAAACAAGTGTTTCATGTATCCTGTATAATAAAAGTGTAGTATGCAAATTTTCCCCTCAATGGGGAGTTGTCAGGGAGTTCAACCATTAGGCAGGGCTGGCCGGGGGAAGGGAGGGAGGCCCCAGCTGGCAGCCAGCAACCACTAGGGACCCTACCAGTACATGAATTTCATGCACTAGGCTTCTAGTACTATATATCTAAAGGGAATAAATGCTAAACACAAAAACAAAAACAAAACACTTCCTAAACTCAAGAGTTCCTGTGATTTTAGTGGTCAGTTCACTAATCTTATACTCTAATCGCTACATAGAATTGGCCAGTGGTTGTGGCTCCAGATTATTTTAAGTTAATATGCAGATATCCTTTGTTTTATTAATGACTTTGGATTTCATGAAATAAGTTACTCTTTTGTGGTTTTCACTTGAGAACTCAACATTTATACTACATCTGTCACATTTACTGAATTACAATAAATATAAAGTCAACTATAGTCACTTTTCCTTATTTAATGAAGGGTCACATAAGGATAAAATATCTTAACACATGTGATTTTTATTTTTAAAGCTAACTGCACTGAAACCTATTATTTTCTTCATGATTCATAATTTTAGTTTTAGATATTTAAGGTCATTCTATCAATCTCTTCAGAGTCAGAATCATTTTAATTTACTCAAGAAGGTTTTAGCTTTCTGCCTGTATCAACTTGGTTTAAAGAAACTTTCAAAATTTACAGAACTCCTCTTTTAAATTATTTTAATATTATGTCAAGTAAACTAAGCTTGCATCAATTTACCATTGTTTTTTTTTTTAAACACACATCTAGTAATATTTCTCCACCTATCATTAAGCCTATAATTGACATTCTCTGAACCATGCTGTTCATGAGCATGCATAGTTAGGAAGCAATGCAATTCAGGGACTATACACAATGAAAATATGAGGCCATTAAGAAAATAATAATTAAATAGAACACCTGGGCACCTGTAAGCCACTATGCCAGAAATTTGTAGTTACTATTCAACATCCTTGCTGTCCTTCCCCTCCTTTCTTAGAATGGGACATTCCCCCACAACACCCCAATTTTATTCAAGTGTCCTTGTGGCACAACTAAAAGATTACATTTACAACTTCCTTCTTTACTAACCGTGACCATGTACATGAATTCTGGTTGATGAGACAGAAAGACAAGCTACTGATGAGGCTGCTGGAAAGGTTCCTTGCATGAAGCTAAGTCAGCTGGGAGGAGCCCCTTGCTTTTTGCCTCTTGCTCTTTCCTTCCCCTTGCCCTTCGTCCTGCTGCAACATGTGCATGGAATTTGGAGTTATCTTCTCGCTTTGTGGATAGGCATAGGAGGATGTGCAACAGAAAAATGAAAGGAGCTTAAGTTGCTTAATGACATTATTAAGTCATTTTAGCAATCTGATGTCTGCCTCTGTACTTGTTCTTCTGTGAGCAGAAAAACACTAACTCGTTTTAACTGCTGAAGTCTATTCCTAGTTATGAGTAACCAAACGCAACTCCTAACTGATGACACTCGGTGATATAGCAGGTGATTATATGAAATTTCCATGTCTGTAGTGATGGTAAAATTATTTATTCTGCATGAGATCCAATGCAAGTAATCTTTTGCAGATGGATGACACAAGAATTATAATGAAATAATTCTTGTGTCATCTAATAGATCAATCACCATGGAAATATATATATATATATATATATATATATATATATATATATATATATATATAATTTTGTGATTTAATAACTATTATAACTATTTTACTCAAGTAAAATAGCCACCATTTGTCACATTAAAAGCTACTTGTTCTAGAGTCATGAACAGGTTCTTAAATATTTCTGCCAGGAAAATTATGGCAAGGACAGAGGGTCCTGTTCTGTTACATGGAAACACAGACCTGGCATTGGAAAACCACCCATTATCCTTTCAAAGTGGTGTCAGACAGACACTAATGTCCCTTATGGATTCTCTGTTGCTTTTTGCCATGAGAATTGATTAGAGTCCGAGAGTAAGAGAAAACATTCTAACAAAAGAGTGAGGTCATTGGAGAACAGCTCTGTCTAATTCGATATTTGATGCAGCAAAACCACCTTGTTGATATCTAATTAAAGATAAAATACTAATAATTGACTAATTTCCACTACTATACTCAGTCTCACCTCCCACCCACCTTTCCTCCAGACAAGAGAATGAAAATTGATTATAAATGAAACAAATCTGCAAAGTCACATTTATTCCCTTTCACCACTAGTTCTCAAACTCATAATTTTGACCTTGGCCACACATTTGAGCCTTTCCCCTTTACTCATCCTCCAGCTTCTAGGTGTTCACCCATAAATGCAACCAGAGTAGGTAGAATCCGATGGCAGTTGCATTTGGTGACTGAAATGCCAGGAACTCAATGGTGAGCCACCAGGTTCCTCTTTCATCCCCGAGGGTGGACATTGGACCTTTTCTTTATTTCTTGAGTGGCTCTAAGATGGAGGCTTTCTCCTGGCTGCTGTGTGGACTGTAGGACTCTGTGCTGAGGCTGGAAAAAGTGAGAGGTAAAGAGAAGCAGACCATTAATTTAACTCCTGAGAAACCATAAATAACAATCTCCAAGTAACATAGTATTATTTAAGCACTGGAAAATCATTTAGTTCTGTGGTTTAAAGAAATGGCTGTATAACTTTACAAAGAAAAACATATCTCAGGCCGAAACCGGTTTGGCTCAGTGGATAGAGCGTCGGCTTGCGGACTGAAGGGTCCCAGGTTTGATTCCGGTCAAGGGCATGTACCTGGGTTGCGGGCACATCCCCCAGTGGGAGATGTGCAGGAGGCAGCTGATCGATGTTCCTCTCTCATCGATGTTTCTGACTCTCTATCTCTCTCCCTTCCTCTCTGTGAAAAATCAATAAAATATATTAAAAAAAAAAAAAGAAAAACATATCTCAGAATTCCAGTATCTCAAACTGACAACAGCCAATAAAAATGGAGCTCCTCAGATTAAAGTTTGAAATAAATAGCAAAGCTCCACCTTCCTCAATCTTCCCCACTTCCCTGAAAGCAACTCTTTTGGTTCTCCCCGAAAGCTCTGAGTCCCACATGACTCTCAAAATGAACAGAGTATGGTCTGGTAGCTTCTTGCCTTCTTTACATCCTTCCATCTCCTTCTACCATTTTACAACTTGGATGCCGGATGAGGAAACCAAGACTAGAGAGTTTCAGCCATTTCCCCAATGTTACACAATTAGAGGGAAAAGTGAAGCTAGACTGTCCTTTTTTTTTTTCCTTTTTCATAACACAATGCTGTGTGGATACAAAGGGAATAATTAACACAATTGCAAATTTCTTTTCAAGTAATTTCCCACTGAATATATTAAACTGCAAAGAGAGTGGGGTTTGTCACATATTTTTGGATTACTTCAGAAACTGAAGATAATCCTGGCTAATCATTCAGGGAGTAATACAGGGACTTGGTCAGCGATTGCATGAATATTTATTATCAACTAACTGTGTGCTCAGAATTCTAGAAGATATAAAAGAAGCATAAAACATGGTACCTTAAAGAACTATTTTATTAGGCAGACTGTGCGTGTGCGTGTGTGTGTGTGTTGTGTGCATGTGTGTGTGTTGTGTGCATGTATGTTTAAAAGATGGTATCAATTGAACTATGTAGATTTAATAAAAACTTTATTGTACTCAGCGAAAAGGAAAAAGACAATCAGATTCTCTAATTTAGAAAAAAAAAGAGAGAGAGAAGAGAGAGAGAGAGAGAGAGAGAGAGAGAGAGAGAAGAGATACATTTAGGAATTTAGTTATTTGGATTTTGCTCTTTGAAGCTATCAGCAGGTTGATGGAGCTGTGGCTGTTCAAAGCCTCATGGCCTGTCAAATTCCTGCAAGGTAGAAGCTTAAGAATTTTTCAGAGAAAGATAGGTATCATGGGGTAAAATAGATGTTATATGAAAAGAGAATGCAGAAATGGCACCAGGAGCTGGGAATGTTCTAACTACTGTCTTTCCTAAAATTAGACTCAGTAAAATGTCCTTCAAAACTTTAGACTCATAAGTCACTTTCTAAGCTGTATGAGGGGTTTAAATTGTGTTTAATCAAACTTTTCTAGAATAAGTCAGAGTAAATCGAAACAAATTGCCTGGTAGAGTGTATAGTACATAGAAAGCAAAAAAACCCCAATATATTTCATTATTATGTTGAAATATTATAATTTCTGGAACCCAGGATTCCACATGGTTAAAGTTATAAAATCAAAACTTCAAAGCTGCTGGGCTTCTCAATAGGTTGTGTACAGGAAGAGACACTGAGTAGAACTGGGTAGCTGGAAGCCATGGTCCCATTTCTTCTTCCAAGTGTTCAGTTGCCCTCAGTTAAGATCAACAGAAAGAAGCCCCAGTTTTCTTTTCTGATGGTTAGAGAGAAGATTGTGATTTCAAAGATGTCTTTTACCTTTAAATTTATGTAAACCTGTGGTTGAATCAAAAGTCTCGTCTAATTGGCAAGTATTTTTAAAATTTGAATTCCTCCATAAATTTATATGACTTTAAAATAAGAAAAAAAACACAAGTTCTATGTGAACTTTTTTTCATATTAGCTCTCTAGCCTTGCACTGTATGTTTAAACTCATTTCAGTGACTTCCAAATGATCATCACTGATTGAGAGACAAGGGAATTTTACTTTCTAACTCATGTAACATGTGGGAAGTGTATGATTGTTTTCCTTGACTTTAACAAGATCTTAATTCTATCTGAAAAGCTGACTTAACACAAGTTTGATCTTGTACATGTGTTATTATTGAGAATGGGTCTGTTTTTCTATTTGATAGAAAATAGGACGGTGTTCTGATGAGAGAGACATTTAAAATTAGTTTCCCAGACCCAATGAGCCCATCAAAACCTCACCGATGGGAGAGGAGAAAATGTCAGAGAACTTCATACAGTTGGCTTTGTTTCTTCTGTCTACACGTTTCTCCTGATGCCTGCTTCCTGGCATTGCCTCTGGTGCTTCAAAAGGAAAACATGCTGCAAAATGATATATTAAAGCACTATACAATATTTTAATAATTTTTTTTAAAAAGGAACAACTTTCTCTGCTCTCCTATTGCTGACCTCTCCAGCCCTGTATTCACCCCCCAATTCCTCAGGCCATTGCAGTGTTTTTCTGGGGAACAAAAGCAAAACAAAACAAAACAACAACAAAAATTTTTGGTGCTTTAACAGGTTGAGATTTCCACCTGTCTTCTCACAAATTCAAGGATTCACACTGCAAAGACAGACACATGTATTTTGAGCAAAAACAACAAGGAAAAACAAGAAGCTGTGTTCTCTTCTATATGTCACAGTGTTTTTAAAATTGCCCAACACTTGGTAACCATGTCTTCTGCCCCAAGGCAAAACTTTAGAACTATATCTTCTTAGGATAAGCCCATGACAAATGACTTCTCTGCTGTTGACATTGTTACAGTCTATAATCACATAACCCAAGGGGAAAATCTGACTCTAAAATAAGGTAGTATTTTATTTGTTAGATAACTTCTGTTTGGAAAAAAACAAATTCAAGATGAAACATGATTATTCTGGCATAATTATGGTTCATCTTGGATTTAAGCATTGCTTAGTAATGATTTCATGTTTCCTTTCTTATTCCCCATTTTGATGGTTAAATTTATATGACAACTTGATTGGGATAAGGGATGCCCAGATAGCTGGTAAAAATTATTTCTGGGTGTGTCTGTGAGGATGTTTCTGGAGGAGACTAGCATTTGATTCAGTGAATTGAGTAAAAGTTGACCTCACCAATATGGGTGGCCATCATCCAATCCCTTGAGGCCTGGAATGAAACAAGAGGCAGAGGGAGGGTGAATTATCTCTCTCTCTCTGGAGCTGTGATTCTTCTCCTGCCCTCTTTCTCAGGCCTTCAGAATCCAGAAATTGTATCAGCATCCTCCCCTCCTCAACCCTGCCCTCCCTCTGCTACACACCTTACTACAGATATTTCTCAGGCCTTTGGACTTGGGCTGAAGTATACCCCTGTCTTTCCTGGCTCTCCAGTTTACAGATAGCAGATCATGGGGCTTCTAGGCCTCCTTTACCAGGTGAGTAAATTCCTAAAACTTCCTCTTATATGTGCCAATATATCTGCTATTGTTTTAGTTTCAGGAGAATCCTGACTAATAATCTGTCCATCATTTTCTTTTATTCTGGGTCTTGCATATAAAATCCACATGTACTTATCCATTTTCAATAACATTGCTCTCAAAAATGTTTTTCTGTTAGGTTTCTGTGGGATATTAATCTTTTTTAAACTTCATAAAAAAACACACACACACACACAAGGATCTCCTGGCTGGCGAGGCTCAGTGGTTGATTGTGGACCTATGAACCAGAAGGTCATGGTTGGATTCCAGGTCAGGACACATGCCCAGTTGCTGGCTCAATTCCCAGTAGGGGGTGTGCAGGAGGCAGCTTATCAATGATTCTCTCTCATCATTGATGTTTCTATCTCCCCCTTTCTCTCTGAAATCAATACAAATATTTTAAAACAAACAAACAACCCCCCTCCCACCAGGATCAACACTAAAATCTCCCAGGATATGTTATCTTTCTCTGCATTAGAAAATGTATTATTAATGTTTTATGTCCAGTTTAGTAAAAATGCAAATGTGTGGTTTCAGGTCAATTTTCCAGCATCCTTACAATTGTGGTGAATGGCCTAAAACTATGTTGGTTTTAACAGTTTCTGAAGTAAATACATCAAGTAACAGAAACCAGAGGAATTATATAGTAGTGACACAATCCCTTAAACAAGTAGCCCTCAACATTAGAAGACTCCAGTCTGGTGCCTGAGAAAAAATCATCACTGTTATGATTGCAAAACAGGAGGAGGGAAGAAGCTGAAACTTAAATGAGGTTTTTCCTTCTAGAACTAAAAAGCAGATCAATCCAAATGGCGAGTGGAATGGACTTTCTTACAAATGGTGGGCTCCCCATTACCGGAAGGATTCAGACAAAACAGATGGTCACTAATCTGGGGGAACCCTGCACGGGGTGGGAGATGCACGAGGGGAGCTGCAAGCCCTTTCTAATGCCCAGATCCTGTGGTCCTAGCAACCATATGGTGAGGGCATTAAAAACAGGACTGAGAGAAAAGAGACAGTGTTAACCACTCACTTTTCTTCCAATTTCTCCCTACTTACTGGCTCCCCAGAAAGGCATCTTTTCTTCACAACAGAGATGACAAATTTCACTGGTATGTTTAACCTCGTCTATAATCTCCTAACCTATTTTCCAAGTTTGTTTCTGTAGTCTTATAGACATCATTTAAAAACCATTAATAATTGGGACCATGAACTATGTTTTCAAATGTTCTGAGACATCGTCTCAAGGATGAGGCATGTCAGGTGGCTGGAGCCTGGAATGGAGAAGAATACGAATTGCCCTCAGTTTGTGGCAGACGGGAAGAGCACATAGGAGATTATTCCCTGTTCACTTGGTTTTTACCTGATGATTTACAAGGTATGTAAATTAGGAGACACCCACAGAAGGTACATTTAATGACATTTTAATGCATCACAGAATTTACGACAAGGCATGAATAGCTTGTGCATTCAACCATTGGAAGCAGATGCTGCAATAATTCTACTTAATACTTAGAAGCAAAGTAAAGCGTATTGTTTTTTGTACAAATGTTTATGAAACATTAATAAGAATAATATGCACCATTCAATGCTGAACATATAATCTGAAATCCTTTCCAATAAATATTTATAAAGGAGACATTTTGGTTCTCAATGTAAGCTGATTTTAAGCCCAGATTATGACATGCTGCATGGTTTTCTTTTTCTGGGTATATATATTTAACTAGATTGAGACTAAGTGACTCTCAGAGCAGCACCACTTTTTACTGTACCTACTGGGTGAGAGCCTAAAGAGATTGCTTTGAATCAATTCATAAAATATACTCTCTACTACAAAAGCTCAGCTAGTGGCTTGGAAATGGGACTTCTACTACTGTGTAGCTAGTAACTACTTACTGTGTTGGGAAGAATTAATGAGCTTCATTAAGTTCAAGGAAGTACACAGCTTCTAAATTATATAGCAGGACTTGGTAATAATTGTAAAAATGCCTTTTCCATCAATGCCTAAAATGTTTGTTTGGTTATTCACAATGACCAATTATAGATATTAAAAACCTAGAATATATTTGAGAAAAACCTCTATTTTTCAGTATTATGGCAAACGTGACTTACTGTTTAAAATGCTATAGTTCTTCACTACTAACTACGGTTGCAAGACTCTTAGTCACACCATTTTCTTTCTGGCAGTATCTTTCCCATTTGCAGTTGTATTATGTTTCTTTTAATGACTTTCACTTGCCAGTGTCAGATTGTTGTTTTCTTTTCCCTCCTCCCCTTAATAGGGGAACCACTTTGAAGAAATAGGATACTCTGAATGTGATTTTCTTCCAGTTAAAATGGTCCTAATTGCTGATTGCTCTTCAACATTGCAGTACTGTCTACCCTTAGTTCCTGAGTTTGGTCAAATATGTCAAGATTATAAAATGAATTATTTTTATAACTTTATTTATGTAAGCACTTAAATATGCAGTAAGTCTATCCATATGGCAGATTTAGCTTTCTCAAGTAATACAGTGAATTTATTGAGGAGCATCAGACAAAACATGAGCCTTGGGAAAAGTGAAAGGGACTTCATGGTCTAAAGAATATTCCACAGCAACTAAATGGAGAAAAGGCAGATTGAAGGTGGTTGGGTGCGATGCATCACAGAGACTTAAAAGAAATGCTGAATTTCCACATTAATACGAGGTACCACTTACATATGCCTAACCCATTTGAGTGCAATGTGATTGGTCATTTAAATTGGCCTGAGACATTCGGTCACAGCATAATGATGCTTGCATTCTGTAATCTATTGCTGCATGTGTTTTCACTTAAAAATGCTGAGGTTTTCCCTAACCAGTTTGGCTCAGTGGATAGAGTGTCGGCCTGCGGACTGAAAGGTCCTCGGTTCGATACCAGTCAAGGGCATGTACCTTGGTTGCGGGCACATCCCCAGTGGGAGGTGTGCAGGAGGCAGCTGAGCTGGTCAATGTTTCTCTCTCATCGATGTTTCTAACTCTCCATCCCTCTCCCTTCCTCTCTGTAAAAAAATCAATAAAATATATTTAAAAAAAGAATCGCTCCTCAAAAGGAGGACACAATATTTTAAATAAATGCTGAGGTTTGTAACCTCTGATCGTTGTGCTTATCTTGGATTTCCAAACATTTCTACACACACTAGATGGACAAATTTGAAGAGATCTATATAAAACGTTAGGAAATATGACACACATTCAAATATTTAAAAAGCTATTTTTGAACAACTCTTACCCTACTAACTATCAGAAATCAAGACATTGTAAAACAGAATTGGTGAAAGTTTCTTCTTTTTCTTTTTTCATGAATTTACTGTATGTTATGAACTTATCTAACATATTGAAAGCGTTTAACAAATTTTATCTCAATTATCTCTAGCATACCTCTGTGAAATAAATTTTATCACCAAAGTAAATGTTTACAAGAATATAGTACTAAAGAGCATTGATACTTAAGCAGATATGTGTTTTAATTGGAATAAATTAGGGTAAATTGAATTTTCATTAGAAAATATCAATGGTTATTTTGAAGTACAAATTGACATTATAAAATAAAGGCTTCACAAATGTTTGAATGTTATCTGTATCACAAACTTTGAAGAGAAAGAATGGCAAATAATGAATATAATCTAAATCCCATTTAAAAGTAGTTAGAACCCAGCCAGTGTTGCTCAGTGGTTGAGCATGGACCCATGCCTCAGGAGATCATGGTTCGATTCCCGGTCAGGACACATGCCCAGGTTGTGGGCTCGATGACCAGTGGGGGGTGTGCAGAAGGCAGCCAATCAATGATTCTCTCTCATCATTGATGCTTCTATCTCTCCCTCCCTTTCTCTTCCTCTCTGACATCATATATTTAGTAAATAAAAATAGCTAAAAACAGAGCGTATGTTTAAATAAACTTCAGAGTAAGTCTAAGTTGATAGTGTTTCTGAATCCAACTGTGGTCTAAGTTTACCTAATAAAGTTGTAAATATATTTCTTTTAAGTCCCTTTATTTTAATTCCCTCATTAGACTCTGCATTAACAGCATTACCAGGAGACTGGGTCTGGTTCATTGTCCAGGCTGGAACCCCATGCCAGCCACTGATTATTCATACATACAGGCCCATGTGACCCCAACAGTCACTAAAATACTATCCTCCTCTTCTCTCCTACCTCCATCATCATTTGTGATCTAAGGTTCTCTCACTTCTATTACCCCCAACCCTTTCTAAGATTGTCCTCTCTCTATTATTCTTACTTGGAGCCTGGAAGAGGCCTAGATGACAAAGTTGCAGTAGCAATTTTATATATTCTAGTGCATTGAGTACTCACCATAATCCTATTCGGAGAGATCAGAGAAAAAGCTTAGAAAGGTTAAATTCTTTTCCCAAAGTCACATAGCTAGTGTTGGACCAGTTTCTGATTTCAAAACCCCCTTTCCCCAACTGAATTACAGTGCTTACAGCATGAATGCCCAGTGAGTATGTACTCGTACGTGCAAAACTCTAATATTTTCCTGAGGCTAGTACCATATCTACCAGGATGGTTCAAAGATTATCAAAGGCATTGCACTATTTAATTTGCTAAGAGATGATGAACTAAGCCTAACGTCTTCAATTAGTCTGGGAAATGGAGTATTTAATGAAAACCATACATCTTTTCAGATATATTTTTAAATGGATATTTTTGAAGTGTGAAATCCAATAGAGTTCTGTGGACAAAAGTTCTTAATCAGTTTCTTCTTTGATAATTTATTTTCTCTAAAAACATACCTTTGTACTTGACATTGACATGTGAATAAGAGAGAGAGAGAGGGAGAGAGAGAGAGAGAGAGAGAGAGAGAGAGAGAGAGAGAGAGAGAGAGAGAGAGGGCATAAGCTGGAAGAAATAAAGGAATAAGTGACATTAGGAAAAGGCATGTGGAAATGTTAAATTGAAATTATGGATTGCTGGGACTGCTATTCTTATAAATTATTTTCCTGGATATACTCCTATGACATGCTTTCATAAATATTTTCTTTGTCTCACTAAATAAAGTTCAAACTCCTGATGTTTGTAAGGTAGATAAAGTGTGCTTTATTATAATAACATACCCAGTGTTTCACATTTAGTTGTTGCTCAAAATAGTTACTGAGTCAATAAATATTAATGAAAGAGTAAACTTTAACTCTTGTGTATTATATGCTACACCATATCTGCTGGACTATGAATTGTCCATCATCTTTGAGGCATGAGTATAAGGAGCACTAATAAAATCTATGGAGCAAAGCTATATTAATCAGAGCAAAGTCCTTAAAGATAGGTTTGCAAGTTTGTGTATATGTGTGTAAGAGTAAGTGAGTTACAAGTATGTGTGTATTTTAGTGCTTGTAGTCTTACCTCCTACAGTGGATTTTCAAACATATATTTTTCTGTAACTCATTTGATTGAACAACATTTACATTATACCTTTAGGATCACCTATAGTGCACAGGTGACCTAAAAGTAATTCTGAACCTTGGGAACTTGAGAAAAAAGCTCCTGGATTCTGTTTCTTCATACCTATGGCTGATAAAGGTGACAGGGGTGATAAGAAGGTGCCAGAATCCTGGGCTCTGATATTGCTGACGGTGATAAGCAAAGCGAGACCATAGTTCTTGAGCAGGGGTTTGAAGCCTTAAATGCTGGATTTGTTCAGGGATACTTACATTTTATTCTTTACTTGTATAACAATTAAACAACTTTTATTAATCAAATTCTAACCACTAATTTCTGTATATATTGAAAAAACATCTTTTAAATTTATTTATAAACACAGTATTTGTTAGAAGTGCATTAAATTTTTTAAATCAACCAGGCTAGGAACTTCTAATTCTGGATCAAAATGAAATAAATTCATTTCTCCTTATTGCTCCAGATGAGGACTGCTCAAAACACTAGAGATTATGTATAAAAAACATAAGAAAACTCTGAGAGGTAGAGAGAAGAAGGCAGACCATCTAGGAATCTTGGAGCTTAAGGAATGATAGGCTGCTGGGGATTGAGCCCTCAACCCAGGCATGTGCCCCTGACCAGAATCAAACTTGGAACCCTTCAGTCGGCAGGCCAACGCTTTATCCACTGAGCCAAGCCAGCTAGGGCCTGACAAATATTTTTAAGCAGCCATCATAAACTAGCTTCAAAGAACACATTCAAATAGAAAGTATAACAAAAATATATAAAATAAAAAACAAATGGATATTTTAGAATAAAAAAATACTATGACCCAAAAAAGCCCATTCTGAGTGAATGAGCTCAACATCATAATGTAAACAACAGAGGAAAGAATCAGCAAACTCAAAGATAGGACAATATAAATTACTTGGTATGAAAAAGAGAGAAATAAATGGACCGAAAAAACACAGTAAAAGGAACCTCTTGAATATGTGGCTCTGTATGAAACGATCTGACATTCATGTTACTAGAGTCCTAAAATGTGAAAAAAAAAGTGTGGCTGAAAAATTATTCAAAGAAATAACAGTTAAAAATTTTCAAAATTTGGCAAAAGGTATAAACCTACAGATTCAAGATGAGTGAACCACAAATCGTATAAACACAAAGAAAGCCATGTCAGAACAAATCATAATTACATTTCTGAAAACTAAAGACAGAAAAAAAATCATGAAAGAAGCTCAAGAAAGCAACACCTTGCATATAGTAGGAAAAAACAATTAGAATTCTCTAGACTTCTATACCCAGCAAAATACTCTTTAGGAATGACAGGGAAATAAAAATATTCTCAAGCAAAACCATGAGAATTTGTCACCAGTACTTTTACCCTAAAAAGAAAAAAAATAATAAAATAAATAAAAATAAATAAACAAGTAAGGTTAAAAAAAAAGTTCTGAAACATAATCGATATAATTAAAAACAACAAATTTTGGATCCTGAAGAAAAAACTGAAAGAGAAAAATGCTGCAAATACAATAAGTTTTCCTTTTCCTCATGAGTTCCATATTGTGTTTGTTGGTTGAGCAGAAATTACAACATTTGCTTAGTGTGCCTGTCTATGTCGAGAAACTATTTAAGACAATGCTGCTATAAACTGAAAAGCATAAAGGACGCTAAGGAAGGTACAGTTTCTTTGTGGTGATGAAATTGTTCTGCATCTAGATTTTGGTGGTTACATTGAGGTACAAATTGCAGGAAACTATACATGTATATTGTACCGATCTTAATATCCTGATTTTGATATTGTGCTATGGTTATATAACATGAAAACATTAGAGAAAAGGGCGAAGGGTACTCTTTTGTACTATTTTTGCAAAGTCCTGTGAATCTATACTTATAACAAAAAATAAATAGGTTAAAGAAAAGATAGGATGTACCTGTATTTTGGTATATATATTTGATACATATTTTTTTTAATAATACATTTATTCCATATTTTGTACACAAAGACCTGTTCAGTACCGCTCACTCCCTCTGGCTCACATCCAGACTTGATCCTGAACCAACACTGGACCTTTGGAGACCATAGCCTGGAGAAAAGATACAGGATATTCTTAGCATCCTTCAATCTGATAGCTACAAAGGTAAGGTGTCAGGATGAATGGAATAATTTCCAAGCCAGTATTTAATCAGGTGAGCTGTATCTTTGTCACTTCACTCAAAGTATTAACTCAGTTAACTACTATTTTATATGCCATATCATTCTATTAGATGAAGAAAAAGGGGGGTATAGAAAAATCTGTATATATAAAAGCCTAAGAGACTATCCGACAGTTCGACCCTCCAACTGGTAGCTATGATGCACAAGGATCACCAGGGGCAGACGCTCTGACCAGTATCTATGAAGCTCAATGACCACCAGGGGGCAGACGCTCAATGCAGGAGCTGCTGAGCTGCTGTGACTTGGCAGCTGAGGTCCTCGGGTAATGCACCCAGAACCAGAGAGGCACTATTTTCATATTCTCTTATTTTTCTAGCTAAACAAATGCCTTTAACATACCACACAGGATATTGTCAAATAACAATTCCAAAGGCCTGGAAAGAAACTTCTCTAATCAGACCCCTATTAATGATGCTGCACTTGATACTTGTCATCTTTAACTGTCTTTGACTAATTCCCATGTCCCGAGAAAGATGCAATGGGTTTCAAATGCTAAGATTAAAATGCCAGATGCAGAACATGGATTTCCTTAGGAACCAATTCATTGTTGTGCAGCCTGCCAAGGATGCTTGTTGTCCCAGTTCCTCCCAGCAGGATGACTTGGCCTTCACCAAATATTTTTCCTTAAAAGTAAACCAGTACAGAGCATGTTAGATGAGCCTGAGGGCGGAGTTCAGTATCAGGAGTTTTCAAATAGATTTTATTGGGTAACAAAGTTGAGATCCTTGTCTTCATCCACATACCCAACTCTTTTCTGTGATGTGATAAAAATGGTACCCTGTGAATAATAAGGCATGCAATTTTCTATGTAAGCTCATATTTTCAGCTTGTATAAAAGTATTTACATTGATGTACTTCACCTTGCCCTTCCTGAGAAAACCTGTTTACAGTAAGGTTCAGCAATAATTGTATTAAAATGCTTCTTTATTTAACTGGATATCTATCATCTCTATATATACAAGACTAAGCGACTGTCCAACTGTCCGACCAGTAGCTATGACACACACTGACCACCAGAGGGAAGACGCTCAACACAGGAGCTGCCAAGCTGTGGTGACTTGGCAGCGGTGGTTCTCAGGTGACCCAGCCTGGAACCAGAGAGGAATGAGCCTGATTCTGGGGTATGTCACCTGAGGACCATCATCTCACAATCCAGGATCCTTCAGAGGATGTCAGAGAGCCAGTTTTGAACCCATCCCCACAGGCCAGGCCAAGGGACCCCACAGTGCACAAATCTGTGCACAGGGCCTTTCATCTATTATAAAGATACTTTATAAGGATCGTAGTTGATGGCAGTTTTTAAATACCTAATATGTGCCATGTGCATTAAATATACGTATTATTAAAATTCACAACAGTCTTGCAGTGTGATTTTTTTCTGACTTTTTATCAGAAATAAAGATGAAGCTTAGATACTTAAATAACATACCCAGGGTTATTTATCTAGTTAGTGGCTAAATACAAACCCAAGTTTGTTTTGGGTAACCTACAATCAGGAAAATAGAACCCATATTAGATATTTCAAATACAAAAGATTTAACAAGGAGAATCAGTTTGCAAATTTTTGAAAAAGAAAAAAAGAAAAAGAAAAGAAAATTGGAATCCATATTAACTCAGAAATTAGAAGCTGTGAGAGGCAGCTGCTACCTGGAAGGCTGGGGGAGCACAGGAGAAGATGTGTTAGTACCAGAACCTTGGGGCACAGAGGAAAGGTCCCAGAGCTCCAGAAGCAATGTGAGAATAAGAAAGAGAGCTGAGTGCGAGTGAGACTGAGAGAGAAAGTTGACTGTTTGCCCCTCTCCTCCTGATTGGACTCATCCCCCAGTAGTCCCTGCTATTGATCAAAGAGGAGCCAACTGGCAAAATACCCTGGGAAACAGAATTAACAGGCCGTCAGTGTAGAGAGGAGTGAGGGATAAAAAGAAGGGTTGAGACATAATAACAAAACATTGGTATAAACTGATTTTTTGAGTCATAATATTTATACTGGAATATGCTTCCTTAGAACCAGGAACAATGCACAAATACTTAAAAGTTCCATCTTCTAATTTCTAAGAGTTTTTAGAACTGTATAATGCATACCTTAATCTTTTTGTTACTTTGACTATCAGCCTTCTAGAAATGCAAAGGTATGCAATTTACTTTTATATTTAAGCAGCTGTGTAAAAATCTTTAACACTAAGAAATAATTCTAACCTTTGACATGTCATAAAGACAAAAAAAAAATGTTGACCTGATTCACTTTCTTTTCATAGATCTCTGGTTGGCATGCTAACAGAGGCTGTTCACCTGAAACACCCTGGTGGCTAATGGGCCACTGAAAACTCCCTGGTAGATTGGTAGAAACTGGTGCGCATACAGATTAGTAAACATCTAAATATAAGTACACTCTTCTGTAGTGTACTGGGATTTAATAAGAAGAAATAACTAATTATTTTCTGGGAAAAATATGTTCTTTTTAAAAAGCTGATTCTTAGAGATGTCAGTGAGGTTGAATCATTGGATTTCTTGTCCTTTTTCTTCTATATATTTTGTTATCTTTAGGACCAACATTGACTGAATAAAAGTAAAACAGTTTCGTATTGCTAGGTTTCTTCTGCAAAAATAACAGTGTTGTCAGGATATACTTTATATTCTGTAGATATTTCTATAGGAAAATGAATGTTATTATGGAGAAGGATGTGCTGAAGCAGAAACTAAATGGACAAAAATACAGTTGCATCTTCAATAAAAAAATGGAGAAAAGAATAAGTCTATTTTAGCATAATAAAACCAGCAAGCTTATTGTTAATTGTGTTAAATGCATGACATGTAATAAGCAAAGATAATTTGGTAGAAAAATAGTTTTTCTCTGACTTTTGCTTTTATTTTTTACTAGAGGCCCAGTGCACAAAAATCGTGCAGGAGGGTCTGTGTCCCTCAGCCCAGCCTCACCCTCTCCAATCTGGGACATCCCTCTCACAATCCAGGACGGCTGGCTCCCAACCGCTCACCTGCCTGCCTGCCTAACCACTTCTGCTTGCCAGCCTGATCATCCCATAACCACTCCCCTGCCAGCCTGATAAACATCTAACTGTTCCCCTGCTTGCCTAATTGCCCCTAACTGCACTCCCTGGCTGGCCTGATTGCTCCTAACTGTCCTCCCCTGCAGGCCTGGTTGCCCCCAACTGCCCTCCCCAACAGGCCTGATCGCCCCCAACTGCCCTCCCCTACAGGCCTGATCACCCCCAACTGTTCTCCCCTGCTGGCCATCTTGTGGTGACCATCTTTGACCAAATGGGGGCAGCCATCTTGTGTGTTGGAGTGATGGTCAACTTGCATATTACCTCTTTATTATATAGGATTATTTTACCTGGCAATATTTTTATTGATGTATAATTGACATATATCATATTAGTTTTAGATGTATAACATAATAATTTGATATTTGAATATACTCTGAAATGATCACAGGTCTAGTTAACATCTGTCACCATACATAGTTACAATTTTTTTTGTTATGATGAGCTCTTTAAAAATTAATTCTTAGCAACTTTAAAATATGCAATACAGTATTTTTATTTATTTTTATTTATTTTATTGCTGAAAGTATTACAAAGAGTATTATGTATGTCTCCCCCCCCCCCCTTGACCTTCCCCCAGCCTCCCCTACACCATACTAAAGTTTACATCCACATGACTCATTTATTTATTATTGGAAGTTTGTATCTTTTGAGCCCATTTCCCCATTTTCCCACCCCATCTTCCCCCTCCTCTCCTCTGGCAACCACCAATCTGTTCTCTGTATCTATGAGCTTTATTTTATTTCATTTTATTTTAGATTCTACATATAAGTGAGGTCATTTGATATTTGCCTTTCTTAGACTTATTTTGCTTAGCATGACTCTCTCAAGGTCCTTCTAATTATTGAAAATGACAAATTTTCATTTATTTTCTTAATGGCTGAATACTACTTAATTGCATGTGTATACATGTATTACATTTTCCTTATCCATTCATTCATCAATGGATATTTAGGTCATTTCCATTCTGACTTTTGCTTTTAAACTATATTGCCTAGATATTCATGGTAGCAACATGTAATGGGAGATTCAATCCTAACTGTGGCTCTCTAGATTGACTTTGCTCTAGTAACCATGACTACTTATGGGAACATCTGACCAGCAACTAGGAGTAGGCATGTGGTTTCCAAAAAACATATCTATTAGTAGGTCATAAAGTAAATGTAATGATTTACTAGAACTAGGCCACCACTTTTAAAATTAAATTGAATAAAATATGATAAGATGGATAGGATAAGCTAGGATAGGATAGGATAAAATAGAATAGGACAGAATGGTATGAAATGGAAAGAAATGGAGTGGGATGGGATGGGATGAGATGAAATGAAATTGCATGGGTAGAATGGGGTATAACAGAGTAGAATAGAATCAGAATAAATCTGTAGTTATATAATAGTTGCAAAAATGCTTACAATGGCTGTACCTCTGTGTGTGTGTGTGTGTGTGTGTGTGTGTGTGTGGTCTTAATAGAAATTGTGTTTCTCACTATAAGCTGTGGTTAAAAAAAAGTGTTTGAATCTGAAAAATACAGTGAGAGAAATCTAACTGAAATAATTCTATACTTTGTTGCACATACAAATCAAGTGACTGGCTAATTTTCCTCCTCTGTTAGATGAAAGAGAAAGGAGAATGGACTTGGTGCTTTAAAATGTTAATTCTTCACAAAAAAACAACAACAACACAACAACAACCATTTTGGCTTAACATATTCCTTCCATTCTCATTTTACTATAGATGAAAGTAAGAATTTGAACCTGTTTCAAAACCAGTATTTTATTTTTTTAAAAAAATACATATATTTTTTGTTGATTTCAGAGAGGAAGTGAGAGGGAGAGAGAGATAGAAACATCAATGATGAGAGAGAATCATTGATTGGCTGCCTCCTGCACGCCCCCTACTGGGGATCAAGCCCACAACCAGGGCATGTGCCCATGATCAGAATTGAACCTGGGACCTTTCTATTCACTGAGTCAAATTGGCCAGGGCTCAAAACCAGTATTTTCTTAATCACCCTGTAGGATCACTGCCACTCCAAATCATATAGATTTATCTCATATATCTGAAACTTTATGTGGTAGATAGTTTTTAGGCTGTCTTTATATCCTAATTGTGCATCATATACATTACTGGTTATTTAGGATGGGGTAGGGATGGGGATACGGGGCAGTTGTGATTGTTCCAGAAGACAGAAGAATCAATAATACTGACAGGGTTTGTGACCTGTCAGGTTTTATCAACTTGATTGTAGTAAGCAGATTCTAAGATGACTCCAAACATTCCCCACTTGCTGGTACTCATAGCCTTATGTAATCCCATCCCCTTTACTAACTTGATTCTTAATAGAATATAACAACATCGAGGGATGCCACTTCTATGATTACATTACAAAAGATTGACTTATTTTTTTATTTTATTGTTTAAAGTATTACAAATAGTAGTTCATATGTCTCATTTTCCCCCATTGGCCTCCCCATGGCCTCCCCTACCCCCTGGCACATGCCCTCCCCACCTCCCTCCCCCTCTCCGCCCCCGTGTCTTGTGAGATCAACCGAAGGACTTGTATGCATAGATATAAGCATAACCAATGGACACAGACAAAAGATTGACTTCCGTCTTGCTAGCAGATTCTCAGTGTTGCCATCTCAGCTTTCACAATTTGGTGAAGAAAGCTGCAGTATGGGAAGAGGTCCACCTGGGGTGTGGGGCCCAGCTAACAGTCCCTCCATCTCTTCAGGAACAGCCCCACAGGAACTGTTCCAGTGAGCTCAGAAGCAGGAAATGTCTTAGTTGAACATTCAAATGACTCTCCAGTTCTTGCTGAAAACTCAATTGCAATCTTAAGGAGAGTGGGACCTATCGATGCCATATCTAAATTTTTAAACACAGAAATTTTGAGACAATAAACGTGTGTTGTTTTGATTTTCTAATTTGGGGATTACTTTGTTACAAACAGCCATGAATAACCAATTTACTGGTATGTATGCTGGTTCTTAAACGTGGGGCCTTCAACACTGTCTGGAAATATTTTTGGCTTTCACAACCTGAGGAGGGCTGCAGGAATCTAGTGGGTAGAGGCCGAAGAGGTTGCTAAACATTCTACAACGCACAGGACAGCCGCCCAACAGCAAAGACTTTTCTGACCCCAAATGTCAACAGTGCTGACATTGAGAAACCCTGATCTAAGGCAGATTACAATACATTTAGACAATAGAGTTTTGATTTTATATTCCACACGTCATTTCTAATATCTACTACTTAATGGGAATCAGCCCTAAATATTTTTCTGAAAATACTGCTATAAAATCAATGGCATTTCATTCTTTTTTTAAGGATCGCGGTATCTTTTTCTTCAGAAATGTCTCTGAAAGAAAAGTATGAAACATGTCTCCGTTAAAATATTTTATTTTTCCGAGAGATGCGTCCATTCATCAGTATATAGATAAGCTGGAAGTTGATAATTAAACATCCAAATGGGGTGGAGCAGCATGATGTGTTAATCGCACTACGGTAACACGTGAACAGCCAAATTTATCTTCCTCTATATTTGGTAAGCTATGCTGCCCCCTCGGGCTAGACTCATTATGCCAACTTATATTCTACACTGCAGTGGCTGACATACAATGACAGGAGATCCTAAAATCCTGGTGGGTGGGTCTGTAAATTCCCACGCGCAAACTAAAGTGCTTCCCGAATAAATCAATAGAGTTGTCACAGAGTTAGAAGGCTTACATTTTTTTCACAAATGGAACTGTGAGCAATCAGGGCACATTGTAAATAGCCAGTATGTTTCATTTATGGCCTAATGTGTTGAGAAGCAGCATAATTTATATTGCACACAGTTGATATATTTCTGGTACATAAAACAACCTGAATGGTAAGGAAATAAATACTGAAATGATTGTGCTATTGTGCTCCTACCCTATTCAGAATAATAATTAGCAGGGTTTTTTTTTTTTTTTTTTAAGGAAATGAAAATGACAACTATTATTCCATTGAAGAAATATCTCCTCACATTAAAGCCAAGAACTGCTATACTCAAAGTTAGCATAAGTACACAGTGTCACAGAGCCATAGTCCAATCACAGTCATCAAATAAGCTATGTAACACTTTAGTGTTGACCGCACACACAGAACTTCACTTTTGCCCACACAGACGAGGGAATACTGGTTAAGGATATAGCTGCCACCACCTGTTAATCTTCCAGCATACTTCTGTCCTAAATTTATTATCTAGACTAGAGACTGTGAGAGCCCCGAAGAGGGACCCTCACTCTGTCCCACAGATCGACGGCGACCCCAATCAACCGCAGGAGACGTCACTTGATGCAAACCGCAAGAGGCTTTATTCCAGCACGCTGGGGCTCAACTCGTACTCACGCAGGAGCAGAGGAGTTGGGCGCCCAGCAAGGGGTCTTTCAGCTATTTATATGCAAAAATCGCACATCAGGGAGGGGTTGCATGCAGGAGGGTAAGAGGAGAACAAAGAAATTCCAAAGGAGTCTGGTTTGTGTCTTGATAGGGCATTCCTGCCTGGTGTTTTCACAACCTGTTTATCTCAATGGTTGACTGAAGCCCGGTTTACTCAGCCTGCCCTTTGTGTTGGGGCTATCTCCTGGAACAGCCTTAGGGAGGGCAGCATTCCCTCTGTTCCTATCTTTAGTTGGGGAAGCCTAGGGAGTTGAGATAAAACAGGCAGCTAGGCCTGGCAGCTGGGCCTGTGCAGTTTGTAACATTCTTTTATTCTTTCAAGACTTCTGAAAGGCTGATTCATGCCCACATTGTGGTTTTGTTTTGACCATGTTCATTGAGAAGTTGTGTTTGATCCGCATAGACTTGAAAACATGTTAAAGGGCACAACATGCAAAGTGGAAGATATTAACTCAGTATCATCCCCCTTCTTCAATACTCAAAAATCCAGTGGCTCCACAAAAAATTTTAGTCTCTGGTTGGCATTTCACGCTTCCCTCCAACTGCACCACCCCCCCCCCTTTTTAATATTAGTACTTCTTACTGTGAAATTTTGACTTTAGTCAAATTCAATCAGATATTTTCTTCTGATTTTTGTATCAGGGTCTGAACTAACTTTTTCTCCTCGTGCACAAATTGTAATATCTTAAAAGTCCAGTCAATGGTTACCTCCTTCAATGTGCCATCTTAAATCCCAGCAAGAAGATAGTTCTTTCCCTCCTCTAAAATCACAACACATGGCTTACAGTGTGTTTCAGTGTCCATTTTGCATTGAATTGCATATGCAAATTATCTTTGCATTTCTCCAATGTACAGTGTCTGCTACATTAAGAGCACATGTAATCACCTGACCTAGACCCTAATGAAATGCAAAACACCTAATTTTCAAATTCAGATACTTGTTGCCCAATTATTGAATCTACACTTCTTATTTGACTTGACTATGCCTATGTATATTATTCTCTTTATAGAGAAATAACTACTAAACTGACAGAGAACAACACTTCCATGTTAATTATCTAATTAATACTGGTCTATAGGAAGCTTCTTAATATCTTGTATCAGCCCTTAGTCTATCAAATTAGCATACTGATTTTCCTTTTTTCTTCTTTTGGTAATGAGAGCTTATCTAACTTATCTCAAAGATGTCTGAAAGTCTAAGCTGTTGCCTTGCCCTGGAATGAAGCTTTATTTTGCAGGATAGATGGGAAACACAACGTGGTTAGTGTGTAATTGCTATAATGTGGGAGGAATACAATTAAATTTAATTAAGCAGGCTTAATGACCAAAATGTTAGTACAGTACTGGTTTATAATATCTACCCTTAAATGTGTTTGTCTGATGAATTCATTGTACCTCACAACATTCATTTGGCTTGACTATGCTGCCTGTCACAGAAGGAAGCTGAATGGTTCAGGGACAAGAATAAACGATTCTCCTTCTTGTATGACATGTTTATTTATGGCATATTTGGGTTCTAATAAAATAGAACAATTAGGCATACTAGCATCTACCTTGAAGAGTAAAACATAAAGAGCTTGAAAGGGAAAATTAAATAATATAAACATAGATTGTAGAATTATGCTTCCTTACTAACCCTCACTGCAATCTTGTAAATGAAATTATATATCCTGCCATATTTAGAAGACTAAAGATTTACCTGCTAATAAAATTAAAATATTCTGCTTCTTAGATTGAAACTTGAGTTAATTCTACTACCTTGTCATCATATCCTAAGGCACCAGGAACTACTTACAAAAGACATCAAAGTGATTTTCTGAGGATAAGTACAAAGTCATGAAACATTATAAATTGCAATGCCAAGGATTTTGTGTCTATTTGTTTGTGAATTTACCTTTTACAATGAAGACTTTAAATGTATAATTCTTTAAAAGGAATATTATAATAAATTCCCTTTGTCTTTAGGAGAAATATCTAAAAACTATGATAAATTATTTTCTGTTTGTTTTTGGAGAGTAACAGTTTCTGAAATACAAAGCCCTTCACTTGAATGAGTAACTTCAATTTAAGTCAAATATATTTCAGTACAACTTCTTTGGGGGATTTAAATATATGATTGATAAGTGATTTTGTATTTTCACCTAATCCTATCTAATAATAGAGTATCATGGTAATTAACCATAACTTCGCTACCCTTCCCATTGGCTAATTAGCGAGATATGCAAATTAACTGCCAGCCAAGATGGCGGCTGGCAGCCAGGCAGCTGAAGCGAACATGAACATGAGGCTTGCTTACTCCAGTGATGGAGGAAGTCAACGTTCCCCGCCTACTGCAGCTCAGCTCTGAGCTCCAGATGAAACAATGTTGCAATTATAGAACCTAAACAAACCCCAGAACCTGCTTTCAGCCAGCTCGGCCTCAGAGCTTAGAGTGGCCAGTGATGGCAACAGAGTTTCAATTATAGAATCTAAACAAACCCAGGTACCTGCTTCAGCTGGCAACAGCCTCAGAGCTAGAGCCTGCTCTCAGCTCCAGTGACAGCTATAGAAGGTAAATTAATCCCAGAATAAAAAAGAAAAAGAAAAAAGGAGAGGCTGGGCGCTTCAGTCGCCCACCAGCCTGAAAACAGCCCTCAGCCCCTCACCCAGACTGGCCAGGCACCCCAGTGGGGACCCCCACCCTGAAGGGGGTGTGACCAGCTGCAAACAGCCATTATCCCATCATCCAGGCTGCCCAGGCACCCCAGTGGGGACCCCCACCCTGAAGGGGTGTGACCAGTTGCAAACAGCCATCATCCCCTCATCCAGACTGGCCAGGCACCCAAGCGGGACCCCCACCCTGAAGGGGGTGTGACCAGCTTCAAACAGCCATCATCCCATCATCTAGGCTGGCCAGGCACCCAAGAAGGACCCCCACCCTGATCCGGGACACCCTTCAGGGCAAACCAGCCAGCCCCCACCTGTGCACCAGGCCTCTATCCTATATAGTAAACGGGTAATATGCAAACTGACCCTAACAGCAGAAGGACTGGGAATGACTGGACACTATGACACACACTGACCACCAGGGGGCAGTCGCTCAATGCAGGAGCTGCCCTCTGGTGGTCAGGGCACTCTCACATGGGCGGAGCTCTGCTCAGCCACAAGCCAGGCTGATGGCTGCCAGTACAGTGGTGGTGGTGGGAGCCTCTCCTGCCTCCTCAGCAGCGCTAAGGATGTCCAACTGCAGTTTAGGCCTGCTCCCCGCTGGCAAGTGGATATCCCCTGAGGGCTGCCAGGCTGCCAGAGGGATGTCTGATTGCCATCTTAGGCCTAATCCCCTGGGGAGCGGGCCTAAGCCAGCAGGTGGTCATCCCCTGAGGTTTCCCAGACTGTGAGAGGGCACAGGCCCGGCTGAGGGACAACCCCATCCCCACCCCCCAAGTGCACAAATTTTTGTGCACCGAGCCTCTAGTATTTTATACACACACACACACACACACACACACACACACGCACGCACCCCTCAAAAGAGGATTTGGTTCTTGGGAAGCAGTTAGATGATAAATGTGATAATGTTGGGTGAGAAGCCTGAAGAAAGGCATCTAGAAGAAGTATTAAAGCAGGAACAAGACACGATGCAGCACTTTCCAAACAGTGGTTTTCATACCAGCTGCACTGCAATTAACTGGAATACTTGATAAATATGTAAATTCCTGGGCCCACTCAAACACACTGGGTCAAAATCTTTCAGTGTTGGACAAAAACGTGAATTTTTAACAGACATCTTTGGGTTCTAAGGCATATTAAAAATTGAATTGAGAACATTGCTAAAGAAAACAGCATAGTTTTAATATTTTATAGGTAGGATAAAAAGTGGTTTTTGAAAAGCATCAGGACACCCATCTTTAGTACTTTCTCCATCTCTTCTTATATTTATAATTTAGTATTTCTACTTCAAGGTTCTCTGCAGACTGTCTTTGTCTGCTCTCTAGTCTACCAGCTGGAAGATGATCACATCACAAACCCTGTATTTTTACATCTCTGTTCAATAAACCTGCCAAGTCTGACACTACATTAGTTTGGTCTCAATTCCAAATTTCTAGGGAAGGGATTCTCATTGGCTCAGCTCAGAATAAGTGCGCACCCACTGTCTAATAACCTATGGCCAGCCAGACAGGGCCATGAAAAAAATCATGTTACAATAGCTCATCTCCAACTACTTATGAATTCATGTATAAAAAATATTAAAGTTAGGGCATACTATTTGACAGAGACAGGATACCACATCCAAAATAAAATAGTAAACAATTAGAAATAAGGGAGAAATGTTCCCAAAGATGAACAATAAAATTTTGGGTCGATAAGTTAAAACATGTCAGCTTAAAAGTGGGAAAACAGTGATAAGAATCTAAGTGTCCAACAATAAGGCTTAATACAGTTCTATTAAACAGTTCTTAATACAGTTCTTAATATAGTTCTACTGAGCACATATAACATCATTGTTCAGTTAAAAGATAAGATAAACCATGAAATAGAAGAATAAAAATTAATTCATTGAAAAATATATAAAATGCAGAAAAACTGGTCAAGATATTTTGTTATGCTAAACATACACACAAATTGTAAAATGTCTAACTATGACCCTTTTTATTTTTGATTGTTTTAAAATATATTTTTATTGATTTCAGAGAGGAAGGGAGAGGGAGAGAGAGAGATAGAAACATCAATAATGAGAGAATCATTGATCAGCTGCCTCCTGTACACCCAGGACTGAGCCCACAAACCTGAGGAATTGAACCATGACCTCCTGGTTCATAGGTTGATGCTCAACCACTGAGCCATGCCAGCTGGGCTAACTATGACCCTTTTGAAAAATAAATTTAAAAAATCAGTAAAAACATGAGGATATATATGAAAGTTGCATATATCAGTGAATGCCACTGCATTTCAGGTGTTTCTTCCTTTATTTACACATTACCAATTCTTACAAATTTCCACAAAAATACGTATCACTTTAAAAATGGTAAAAAATAAAAGAGGGAATAACATTATTGTTCAGTTTGCTGCTTATCAAGAATTTTGAACATTAGATGATTACTTTTACATCTGACAACGACTTAAGAGACAGTACTATCTCAGGATTTACAGAGCCACAGTCATTGATTTGCTAAACACTTCTCTTATTGAAGCCAACCATGGGCAGAAAACATAACTTGCATTTTCGGTAAGGCATAGACTAACCATTAAGGCTGTCACGGAACAAATACTCCTCAGTATTTCATCCTTGAGATGTGGTGAACCCACATATGCCTTCTTCCTAAATCCATATAGTATTTGAATTGACATCAATATAAAAATTACCTATAGCCGAGTACACACACAAAATGTCAACTGTAATATAGTGATCATTTATGTTTTTGGCCATTTAGCATCTTCGTAGTCTTTTTATCTGGAGAAATTTTCAATATATGTAGGAGGTATTTTCCCACCTCCCATTAAAAAAGTAAAACAGGATAAATATTTTCCTCCTCCTCCAGAGATAGCTGTAAAGTGGACTTGAGGCCTTCGTGTAGACACTGGGTATGCCTATCCAGAATTTCCATTTCTGTGACAATTATACAAAGATGCAAGGACAACCAGAAGTTTCCAGCTGCTGAATTGGTCGTTCTGGATTTGAATGGCATTTGTAGACTATCTGATGGGCACAGCATAAGCTGTATAACCCACATTGTTATTGTGGCCAGACTTAGCTCTGCCTCTCTTTTCTTGATCTTCCTGAGGGTTCTTAGAGTAGCTGTGATGGATAATTTCATTTGTCAACTTGACTGGTCATGGGTGTCCACATTAAAATCATTTCTGAGGATGTCTGTGGAGGTGTTTCTAGATGAGATCAGCATTCTGATAGGTGAACTCAGCAAAACAGATCCAGCTCACCCTCCCAAATATGGGTGGGAATCATCCAATCCATTGAGGATCTAAATAGAAGAAAAGGCAGAGGAAGAAGGAATTTTTCTTGCCTCATTGAAATGTTTTGAATTTTTATTTTTTAAATCCTAAAACAAATATATAAAGGAGAAAGGAAACAGAAGGAAAAGGAGGGAGTGAGGGAGGAAGGAAATAAATAAAATTTACAGATCAAATGCTCTGAGATTAAGCTAAAACATTACTGTGTGCAGTGTAGTTTTAGGCAAATTACTTAAGTTTTCTAAGTCTTAGTTTTTCTCACTTGAATAAAAAAAGATGTAATAATATTTTTTTTAGTCTGTTGGAATAAGTAGAAGAGATCATTTATGTATAGCGGGTAATAAAAATAAAAGCCTGCACATGGTAGGGACTGAATACATATTAATTATTTGTCCTTTCCCCAACATTATTTCTGAGTAGATCTGATCCCTCTATGTGTGTCTCTCTGTCAGATGGACAGACATGTGTAAACTCTAAAACTAGTTCAAAATTTGTTAACCTGACTCACAGAGACATCTGGGTAACTGAACTTCATTTTAGCTCTATAATAATAAATTCAGGAAGATACTGGCCCAAGCTGTGTAAAGGTAGAGAAAATGAGAATGAAGGGTGAGAAGTTTGCTCAGCTTTATCTGTTCTCTGTCTTATCCCTTAACAGTCATACTGTGCATTGCATTGTAGATGAGATGCACCTGGGCCAGCTATGAGCTCTCCGCATAGATTTAGGCAAGACAGCCTCCTGAACTCTTTTAGTTATATTATGCCTGAAGGGGAACAGGTAAGCTTCCATATTCTGATCTTTTATTTTTCAACCTTATTATCCACAAATGTTGGTCTAGAGTTCAATCCCTTTTGAGTAGACTAAAATGTTAAACCTTCATATGTCATTGTAGAATGTTAATGAGATGTACTATATATATCCCATCTAGTGTTGGAGGCAAATTTTTTTTCATTATTTTGTCTCTCTTGCCTTTCCTAATGATGCTCAAGAATATAGATGTCCCAACATCTCTAAACATACCATTTTTCCTTTGGCTACATGGATTAATTTAGAGATGGGGATGGGACCTACAGAGATGTTGAGATATTAGATTTTTGAAATAGAAGACCTTACTCTTTTACTCTGGACTTGACACTGGAAGAATAAAGCATGACACTTATGGAAGCCATCTGGCACTAAGAGTACTTTGTATTTAAGCTAAAATGGAGGAGACAAGAGTCAACAAATAGCAACAGACCTGTACTAAGCACATATTAGCCCTTAGTATAAAGCTACAATTGACCAGATCTTATTCTGAACTTTTGAGTTATGTAAGAAAATAAAATACCTTTTTTCCTTAGATAGATTTAATAGGGTTTTCTATAACTTTGAATGGGATATGTTTTCCTTATAAAATATAGCATTCAAAGGAATTAGTCTGGTAGCTGCAGGTAAGAAAGAGTGCCTGGTGGGGCTTATGGAGTCTTCTTAGTAATACTGATTAATACCCATGATCTCATTTAGGATTTAAATATGCGTCCTTTCTTATCCCATGCCATCCCTTGATCCTTCTCCGGGGCTACATTTTGCTTTCTATAATCCCCAATCCCTGGAGAGTGGAGTGGAGGTTTGTTGAATATAGACATATTTCATTTCTAAATCAACAGTCTATGGTAGGACTCCTTAGTACTGTTCTCTGCGTGACATATTCAACTTTTTGGTATCTAATTGCCTGAAGCTTTCCTGAACTTTCAGCATTCAGAGACTATAGTTCTTTGGAGCATATGCTGATTATTTCCCAACGAATAGCCTGGCCTGAGGAAATCTCTGGGCAGGGCTGTGCTGTAAGACTGAAGGGTATGAATGAAGGAACAAGCAGATACTCTACTGAAAAAGGTAGGACTGAGGGCAACTTATGAAGAAGGGCAAAACTAGTAGCCTGAAAAGAAACCAAGGCTTAAATAATTATGGAAACAGTTGAAAATAGAAGGAAGAACCACAAAACAAAAATTGGTCAGAAGTAATGAACACTTATCGGGATAAAAGGACCCAAGCCAATTTAGACATAATTATTAGGCAAAATTGTAAGAAAGAAAACAAGCAAACTTACTCATTGCTATTCCTGATTACGCTTTTCCAGCATCTTCCGTTTGGATATTTGATCTGCTTCACACAGATTTTCCAACCTCTGAAGAAGAATGCTTTTCTATTTTTCAATCAGTATATGATTTTTTCCACCAGACATGTGGTGCATTTCCTTCCAGCTGCTTTGTCCCCAGTTGGAGTTTCTACTCCTGGTATTGCCTAGTGTATTTTGGTTTCAGGGAAGAATAAGACTAAACCTTTCTTGCCATTTTCTGAGTTTGGGCCTGTCTTCTCCCAACAGTTTTCCAACACTTGACTGGTTGTCCAACAATTTAATTCAATTCTGACACTATCCTGAGTTGGCACAGATACCGTAGGTTAAGGACCCAGCCCCACAAGACAATTCAACCTGAGGAAACCACACAAATGTGTCTTTATCCACAGTTCTGCCCAGCCAGCTACAAATTTGTCATTTTCTTAACCTTACCTTCAAGTTTGATAATTCACTAGAACAGCTCACAGAACTCAGGACAGCACTATAGTTATAATTACAGGTTTTGTTTGTTTGTTGTTGTTGTTTTAAAATAAGGGATACAACTCAGTAACAGCAAAAAGAAGAGATGCATAAGGCAAAGTATATAGGGGTGAGAGATGAGGAGTGGGGTGACATAGAGCTCCCATGCCCTCTCTCAAGCATCACTTTCTCAAGACCTCAATGTGTTCTCCAACCCAGAAGCCCTGGAAACCTTGTCATTCAGAGTTTGTAATTGAGATTTCATTACATAGTCCATAGTTGGTTAAATCATGGGCCATTGGTGATCAAACTCAATCTCTAGCCCCTCCCCCAGGAGGTTTTGGGGTTGGGTTAAAAGTTCCAAATTTCTAATCACATGGTTAATTCCTGTGGTGACCAGCCCTTATCTTGAAGCTATCTAGGGGTCTATTAGGAGTCATCTCATTAGCATTAAGTCAGGAAATTCCAAGGGCTTTAGGAGGTCTATGCTAAGAACCTGAAATAAAAATAATACATTTTTTTCTATACCACAGATTTTCTCCATGAAATCCCAGAGGTGATATGTAGCCCGATCAGAAATCTACATCAGCTTCATAAAGCCCCATTCTTTCTGCTTGTTTGCATCTTCATTATTTTCTGGACAAATCAAAACAGTGTCTCTGAAAAACATTTAAAATTGTATGGATTTATTAGAAGTTTTTTATGGAAAAAACATATATATATATATACTGATATATTCATGTATTTTACAAAATGGAATGTAAAATTCTTCATGTTCATTATAGTAATTCTCTTTTGTTCTAACTAACCATTATGAGCCTATAAATGAGCCTAAAGTTTGCACCAGCCATTTCATCTTGGCTGCAGTTATTCATGGCTTTCCTATTTGTACATTATTTACTTGTAAGAGTTTCACTTGTTAAATTTGTATTTCCATAATTACAACTGTATTGCATAATATCTTCAATTCTAAAGGTTGATTATTGACTTGTATTATTCAAGATATGTTCGATGATAATAAATAACACAAAACTCAGTGGCTTAATTGAATCAAATGTTGTTTCTTACACTTGTTTTATGTCTAAAAGACCAGTAGTGGTCTCTCCTCACTGATAGCAGGGTCAACAGCTTTCAAAAGGCTTCATCTTGACACCTGTCTCTTATGTTGCCTTGGCAGAAGGAAGCGATCCCAGCAACACATGCACTGATTCTAAAAGCTCTGCCCAGAGTGGATATGTCTCATTTACTCACATTTTACTGACTAATGCTCCATGAATTTCTCTGTTAAATTAATGGCAGGTTCCATGATCCTATCAGGTTTTGATAGAAAATCCAAACATTTAATCTATTTTCCCAGAGAGATGTTGAGTAATTGAAAGGATTTTTCCTGCATGTGTTACCATAAGTCATTCAGAGTTTTTAATAATGAGTTTAATGGCCATGGCCTTGATTTTATGTTTGCCAAGAGTCTGCATTTTAATTGGCATTTTTAATGCAAAGCATTTTGTCTTTTTACTGTTTGGAGTTGAGATGTAGATCAGCTTCCAAACCACCAAGTCTCTGAATTTGTAGACTCTTCCAATTTCCTTTAAAATCGTTTTTCTTGAGCTCATCTTTTTCTTCTGATACCTTGCAAAATGTAGTCAATACCAACTACTATTCACCATTAACATTCTATGTTACCATGACTTCTCCTAGAACTACAAATTAATGAGGTATATGAGCTAGCTGCCTTCCAAGAAACTGTAGAAATGTTATAAAATGCCATGAGCCATCCTTTCAGTCTGCTATATCTCTTAGCTCCCTGTTTATTATCTAGATCTTATACCAATCCCATGTGTCTTAGCTCTGTTATCACAGAAACATCCAGTATAAATTTCTTTATCAATCGGGATAGAATAGTCCCATTTTTTCCCTCTAGATCTAGTATACTTCTCACTTTTCTTCACTACTTTATTCCCTGGCATAGAAGTTGGACAGTTGATGTTTTTATGTGTATCACTGGATTTGTTTGTCTTCATTTCCACTGGTGTTCATCAATACAATTCATCAAGTCCTAGAAGGAGATCAGTAATTAACAGGAAAGTAGGGTCAGGGTACTTACTCTTCTGGATTCTTCCCCTTGGAGTCACTAGAGTTAGCTAGGTTATTCTACTGAAGGGTACAGTTATTGCCAGGCCTTCTCCATATAACTACACTATCCAGGTTCTAGTAATTAACTCTCCTTCTACTTCCCCTTTCAGGTTTAAAGTCATCTTTCTCCAGTGTTACAAGCCACATGAACTACATTATTCCTGGCTTGTTTCCCTAACCTCTGAAGACCACAACTTTGTAGGTACAGCCTTCATTTAAATCTCAAACATGTAGTTGGAGGGGCTCCAGGGTTCTGGTTGATTCGATTATGTTTCAGTAGTACACAGTCTTTCAGTCCTTACAGCTTAACATAAAAAAGGTTTATGTCATGCCTAGCTACCTCTTCCACATATGTGAGCAGGAAGCTCCGGTTACTTCAGTCACTGGGCATCACAGGCTTCAGCTTGGCTCATGCTTCTGTGACCCACGGAGCCCTAGGAAGAGTATACTCATGTGAGGGTCCTTCTACATCTGCCTGGATGTAACAGGTGCCACTATTGCTTACATTTCTAACTCAAAGGACTCCAACCCTGGGCCAGAATGTTTGCCATTTACCTTTCTTCTCACATAGAGTACCTCAGTAATAACTTTCAGGCTTAAAGTAAAAAAAAAAAAAAAAATGCAACCACCCTAAAATTCAACAACAAAAAAAGAAAACTGCAAGAATTTAAGAATTAGTTTACAAATGATTCAAAGTGGTTTTGAAACATAAAGTTATAAAATTAAAGCCAACATTAAAACTCTTGTTAACTTCATACATTTGCCTGGTAAGAATGATGACAGTGCATATATAGAATATGATTCTCGTTGTCCTCAACCAAATAAACCTGTTAATATACGTCATGATGCTGCACAGTTACCCAAAAAGGAAAGTGGAAGCTCACAAACAAAATAGTAACTGAAAATTGAATTGTATTCAGCTCAGGTTATGAGCCTTCCAAGTCTGCTCAGCTTGACTCCAACCCTGGGCCAGGGTGTTGGCCATTTTCCCTGCTTCTCACATAGAGTACCTCAACAATGACTCTCAGTCGGCCTATGGGCTCAAAGCGGTGAACTCTATTCACCATTGCATTTGCCTTATCTTCTAACATTTCAAATTATTTTACCACCTGGGAGTGAGAGCAGGGCTCAGTAAGAATCCTACTGCGCTCTCATGGTGTGAGATGAAGCCCCACCAGGACTTCAGTGGGACCCAAGTGGTCTCATGGAAGAGCCAGGCTCTCCCGCAGCTGCCCAATGAGGCCAATTAGCAAAAGGCAGAAGATTGGGAGAGGAAATATGAAATCATCTTTGACCAAAACAAAACACAGAAGACTGGAAGATTGCTTTCCCTTCCTCTCCTGACAATTTTGAATTGGTGGCATCATATAACCTCTCTGTAGCTGTTCCACAAGACCAAGCAGCTGGCTATTTCCTAAGAAACTAGGAAAGTTCAGCAACAAAGCACTTTGAACTCGCTTGCCCTTCTTTACTGCCTCACTTTTCTTTGGTCTCTTTCAATGCCGCGTTTACACATCCTCTTTACTTCAGGAAATAGTTGCTGAGAAACCTAGGTTTAGAAAACTAGTACATACCAAGAATGATCATAAAGAGAAGACACTTTTATAGTAAATGAAAGACAGCACGCTGACACCAGCTTAAGAATAAAAATGAATATTTTTCCCCTTTAAAATGAGTGGAGCTCAGAGTGTATATTCCAAGGGTTGAGTTGGGTTTAGGCATAGCTGGGTGCAGAGACTAAAAGTATCAGAATCCGCCTTTCTCTACTGGCTTTATATGCCACTATGTCCACGTCATTCTCAAGCAGCTCTCTTCACACAGTGACAAAAATAGCTCATGTTCTAACCCCAGTGTAGAGAATACATCTTTCTCAGTGGTCCCAGCAAAAGAACTGGAAGTAACTCCCATCAGCTGGCTTGGACCAGGGTCCTTCCTTAGAACTTCACCCTGACTCCACTTGGCCTCACTTTGGTGACAAGCTGACCAAAAGGAATCACATGGACAGAAAGTGCAGGAGGGATAGTCTCAAGGGTAAAAAAAAGTGTTTATTACCTGAAGAGAGGTAATAAATGTAGAGCAAGTAAAAACAAGTGAAGTTCATTAAAAATTCCATTTATGTTGAACTGTAAACCTATACAACTAAACTAATTTCTTGCTTAGTGGTTGGGGGTTTATGATATTTTTATTAAAAAAATACTACCAACACTAAATAAGAGGACACTGAAAAAAACAGAAAAAAAGAATTTCATTGAAAACATTGTTGATTTTGCCAAAAAAGGATGCATTACATGTGTAGTTTATATTGTCAGTCCATTTTTAAACACAAAGGCAAATGAAAAATAAAAACATTTTGAGAGAGAGAGAGAGAAAGAGAGAGACAAAACCTTAAGGGGAAAATATGGAGTTGAATTTCCCACTTATCTGAAAGCAATAAAGACCCATTGTTTGGAGGTAGGAGGTAAATAAGATAATAAAATGCAGTAGTAGTTATTAAAAATTTTAGCAGTAATTAATGGAATTTAGGTATATTTGGGTTTTTTGCTCATCATTCTAATTTCAATTTCCTCTTGACCTTTATTATACTTTTGCCCTGCTAGAGTTTTTTTTTTTTCTTTTCTCTCTGCCACTTGTACATTTATGAAACTCCTTGCTCAGATTGTTGGTGTTTCTTTAAATGACAGATATAGACACGTTATTAAAAACTATAAGAAATGTTGGGACATTTACAGATAAGGCTTCCTTCAGTAAAATTCCCAGAGAAAATGTCAGCTGTTAACAGACTCATTCTGTAATCAGTGTGAATGGAGTTCTCGGGGTATTGCAGACAAAAGACTTTCCTGAGGTCCCCATGGGAAGATAGGGTTTAGTGGAAAGTTTTATTGATGGTGTAAAATTAAGCAGGTTTCTCTCTCAGGTCCCATTTCTGTCTCTATCATCATGGAAGAGGGCTAGAATTTAGGCCACCACTGCCCAGAGCTTCTGCTCCATATTAAAGTCCAGTCCAGTCCAGGATCTGGCTGGCTTAGCTTGTGCTTCAAGCTGCAGTCCATTGTGTGTGGGCTCCATGTGGCCATGGACCAGGGGGCTGCTTAAGGCCACATGGAGGTTGAGTGAGGGTCATGGAGCAAGAGAGTGAGAATGAACAAGGAGAATAAGAGAGAGGCAATTCTTTGTGTGGGGATTTTTAACCTTCCAAGATTTCGTGTGCTTGCAGTGGCTTCACCCTACTAGCCAATCCGTGGTTCCCCATCTCCCACTTTGCTTTGTTGGATCCCTTCCCCCAGTCATCTGCAGGGAAGGGACCAATGGTTTCCTGGGGCGTGTGAAGTTGTAGCTTCCTGATGAAGCTGCCCAGATGACTATGCTTATAATACCTGGCCCCTCCTTTGCTCTCTTTCTATTATTATAGAAACAAAAAGAAAAGTAAAAGAATGGAACCTGTTATCACACCCCCTTTATAGAAGATAATCAAGAGGTTCCCATACCACCATCCCTTCTCATTTAATTGATTCATTTATAGCTCATTGGCCAGAACTCTGTCACATGGTCACTCCTACCTGCAAAGGAGGCTGGACAAGTGACAGGGTTTTTCAGTATTGATAGTAAAAGGGAAAAGGAATAGGATGATTAAAAGTGGGTTTAGGGCCTCTTAATCTACAGTGTATGTCATACAATTTTATAAAATATTTTACAAATGTGTATTTACTGACTCTCTATTAATGACAGGCACTATGTTAAGCACTCAAGGTAAATGAGTGAACAAAACCCAGACCCTGCCTTCATAGGATTTACACTATGGTGGGGACGGCGAACAATTCAACAGGCAATTCCCGGTACAGTTCTGCATGGCCACTGAAAACATGGGAGCAGCAGAGTGTGCTACAGAAACTCATTGGAGAGGCAACAAGTCTAATCATGAAAGGCTTCACAAAAATGTGGGGCATCTCGGCCTTTTCTGTTATTAACATGCAAGTGATTTAATATGTACATTGTAGAGGGACTTTAAGCGGTAAGATCACAAAGACAGGGCTTGGCACAAAATAATTAAAATGTGTGTGCCCATTTATTGATAATTTTTTTTGGTTTATTTAGCAAACATTTTTGTTCATTAGACACTATTTAAAGGTTCCCTTCTACTCAGTTATTCCTCACAATTATTAAGCGCAGTAGTTTACTATCAATGTCCTCACTCTACAGATGCAGAAATTAAGACAATGAAAAAATAAGTAATTTGCTCAAGGTCATATAGCTATGGAAAGGCAAAGCTGGGATTTGAGTCTAGCCAGTTCAGCTCCAAAAAATCATGCTCTTAATTACTGTGCTATCAGGACTCTCCTGATTATACTCTGCTGCTAATATTTGTTCCATGTGGTGTTAAGCATGCACTAGTACTAAAACTCTAATCTTGCCTGATGTATGAGTTTCTATCTCTGGCCACCTATCTACCTGGTGGGTAAGTAGTTTCTATGTACCTGCTTCTGCACTATTTTAAAAATAATGTAGATACTTTTAAGTAAAGACCATAAAGTAATTATTTTCTTCTGAAATGGCAAAAACAGGGAAGCTCTATAAATTGCATCAGTACATAAAATGTCTTAGTTTTCCTAAGGCCATTCATTTTCTCCAGTTCCTGTTTTGTTTTGTTTTTCTTCCTCTAGGATATGCTTTAAACAGATTTTCGTTAATTTGGCATTTGGACAACTTGGATACCAGTCTTTGGAAATTGTTTTTGATTCTTTCTGGGCAATGGAATATAGAGGTTTTGTTTTTATGTAGCAACTATCTCTTTTCTTGTTTTACTTTTTTTTTTTTTTCATATTTTGTTTATTTTTTGTCCAAGCTTGATTGGGTTTTTATTTAATCCTTTGTCTTAGGAAATAATTAGAAGAAATATATTCATTAACTATAGTATGACTCTTACATTATCTTTTCAAAGACATACATTTCAGAGTTGGTAAGGCCTCAATGGTGCTTTACTTTTTTTCTGGTTGGAAAAAGAGCCTTCCCAGGTGTCATATGCACCAATGGCATTTGAAGAGTCCATTGGAGAAAAAAAATGAAACAGAATTTGTCATTATCTCTCGTTTATAACATCAACTGCTAATCTATATGCCATTGGGGATTACTTATAACCAAAGTTTATGCTTTGGGAAGTCAGCAAATTCATAATCCAAATATAAATTTTACATAAGCAATTTTGACTCAAGAAACTGTTTTCTTTTTTGTAGCCAAAGACAGTGTTGGTAAGCTTATAGCTGATGATTTTAGAGCCGTCTGTTACCCACTACTCATATTTCCACAGTGATTTCTCATCTGGATATTTTGTAAAACTGAATTTATTCTTTATTCCCAATTAATATACACAGCTTTTATGTCTAGCTCACCATTTATACTATTGAAAGTTATATGGAATGAATAAAATAAAAAAATTGTGTCAAGAATTATCAAGGTCCCTGATAATTCCCAAGGATGTTCTCTTTTATTTCTTATGATATAACTACTTCCATTTTACCTTAATGCTGCAGCATGCTGTACTTATGTTGCTTGTGATAAAGTATAATTTCTATTAAAATTGCAATTGATTCTGTATAATAACCATATTTTGAAATAGACCTTCTCAGCTTTCTCTTGGCAATTATATTATATTATATTTGGGAGTTTATATGGATGGACTTAACACTTGAAGAAGCCAATTGAGTTTTATTACATTTTAATTTTCCCAATACTGTGATGGCATAAATTAACTAACCTCTGATGTGCTTCAGCCTTGCCATTAAGATCTGACCAACAAAAACTTCACTGTGTTTAAAATGGTTACACAATTCCGGCTTGGCTCATCTCCAGCCATCAACCCTGGGGCCTCACGATGGTGACTCTAAGCCTCAGCTTCCTCATCTCTCAGGCAGCAATGGATCGCCCTTACACGGCTCTTCCACTGGATGCTGTGAGAGCTGAATGACATAAGGTAAGACTTGGGTTCTCTAAATGGGAAACAAGGATTCCCAGGAAGAAAAACTGGTAACCAGGAGGCACAGAATTCTTAGATCAAAAATGGTACATCTTCCATGAGCAAGGATTTCACTCAAGGATTTTGGGAAGAAAAATAATTTTATATGAAAACCAATGCAAATGTATTATAGCATGCATGCAACTCAAAAACCTACATAATCTACATCATATTCTTCCTTGGAAAACCTTCCTTAACTCTTCTAGGAAAAGTTAGCAGATTCTCTTCTTAACTCATAATTTAATTACTGCTTAGTACTACTGCTACTACTGGTTAATATCACTAATACTATTACAAATAACATAATAATTAGCTACTATTTACTGAGTTAATTACTAAATCTAAATTACTAACCCCCAGTGCATACATTATTTTTTTAGAATTCCCCAGTCACTTCCGAGTTTAAGTACAATTATTATCCCCTTTACTATGGCACATATGGAGGCTTAGGGTAGTTCAGTGTTCTGCCCAAGGTCACACAGATCCACGATTTATATTCAGGTCTGTCTGATTCAAGGCTTTTACTAAATGCTACACCCCCGGCTTCTTTGCAAATTGATCACATTTAGCTGCAAGGCTACATATGCTACACTGTAGACTACATACTCTGTAGAGGACAAGCAATTCTGTGGAGCGATTTGTGTAATACTGATAAATTAAATTATTTTTCCCTGCCTGACTGCCAAACTAATATATTACTGAGAAGAAATATGAGAAAGGCAGTTTCTATTAGTTAAAATATATTTTTTCTTATGTAAATTGAGGTGCTTAAAAACTGCCAAACTCCTTTATATCTTTCAAATTCCTAGTGAGCAGAAAAATGTCTCCACTAATGTTTATATCATAGACTTCTTGTGTAAATACATAAATTTGACTAGAAATAGCTAAGATGAGAAATCCTTAGTTGGCTTCATTGTGATAAAAGGAACCTGTTATAATTACAGTACTCAACATTACAATTATTTATGTTTATTATTTTTAACTTCTCATTAAACATCTGCCATGTAATATATAATACACAGGTATCATGTCAGGAGGCTTTCTGTGTATATAAAATATTTCTAACCTGTGCACAGAATATCAGATTAAGGGGTGTTAAATACCATGTCTGTGATAGTTTAGTCGGACAGATGCAGGCTGCATCCCTGGACACTTAGGTTAAAAAAAAAAGTCCATCACCTTGCAAATGATCTTTTCATTTACAGCCCGTAGAGGGGGCAACCAGAGATGGACCGCCAGCTTTTGAAGGCTTCCCAGAGGATGCAGTCTACCAATCCCATTGTAGCCCACAGCACTGCAGAACAACAGACCATGGGATACGGAACACTTCATCTCTGCCCGCAAGGAACCACCACTGCAATCCTGGTGCAGCTGGCTTTTATGGATAACATTTCCTGAAAGAGCCAGAGTTTAACATTTTCTAAAGCTAAACCCGCTGTGTATCTATTTCAAAATATGACAGACTCAACTGAGGATCTAACAAATAAAGTCTAAGCCAACTGGCATTATATGAGGAGTCATATATCAGATGCATAGCTAGCTATGCTCATCTCATCCTGAAAATGAAGGAATGAACATTTATTACTACAGGCTTGGCTAGCTAAATAAATACTATGGAGTTTGAACTATGACTGCCTTATTCATGCCTGTAATTACATTTTGAGAGTTTATGTAGCATAAACCTTGAACAGTCTCCTAATGACTCCTGGAAGCCAGATCTTTTCAACTGAATGTGCTGATCTAACACCACTGGTTCCAAATCTGACCTACAGGTTTTCATGGTTTACTCTTAGGGTGAAACTGATATATTACTTGTCCTGATTCCCGAAGATCCTTCTTTTATGTTCTGCACTGCATGCAACATAGTTCATTTTCATTATGGACAAGTATAAAGCTTTGGGCAGAACATTCTACTGAGATGCTGTATAAAATGCATTTAGCACACACCTTAGAGCATATATTAAGAGAACACATTTAGTACGAATATCCTTTCCTATAAGTCAAGGAATTAGAAACCCAGAAGAGCTATTTTTTTTAACCTTCAGAAAACTATGCGGCTTTAAAGACAGTTATACATGTAATTGAAAGGAACGGGGAATTCAGAAGCAGTAATATTGTTATTTCTTTCATAAATTTAGACACATTGTCTATGTTAAACCCAAGGGCTTTGTATTTACTTTTGCATTATTTCCCTTGCTATTCCCTCCAAATTGTGAGGCATAGACATTTTTAGCTGTATAACCCACACTTTGGGCAACTATTCTGAAGACTTTGTAAGAACATTTAGAAAAGCATGAGAAATCCTGATTGCTAAGCACAAAAAGGAGAGTGTGCATAAAATGGGAAAGGGTTATGATTTTTTATTACTCACTTCTCTCATCTCCATTGTTCAAACATATGTGGAGTCAGCACGGCTCCATAGAAGAAATACTGGGCCAAGACCAGCAGGGCTAGCTATTCCTCTCCTGGCTCTTACACAAACCAGGTCCATGCTATTACAGCGCTTAACAACTTAGTGTTTGATCTAATGACCTTTCATATTTGGTTCAGATTTAATGTTTTATTATTTCAGTTTTTTTCCACAGCATATTATCAATCTACCTCTCTCCCTACCTATCTCATAAATTTCAGGAAGTATTTCTTAAATAGAATTTACATTTTTTTTTTTTTTTTTTTTTTTTTGCTTAGCAGTATCAGTTTCCAAAATCTACCAATGTGCTGGGTAATATGTAAATGTGTGGTTTAAAAATTGTAACACACTTTAAGATAAGAAAAAAAATGTGCCAAATTGAGATAATTATTTAAACATAACAAGTTGATACTTATTGGGTAGAAACTTGTTTATATGTATTTTTTTATTATTTTTTTGTCCATCCTCACCTGAGGATATTTTTCCATTGAATTTTTAGACAGAGTGGAAAGGAGGAGGAGAGGCAGAGAGAAACATCAATGTGAGAGAGACACTGTTTGGTTGGGTCCACACATACCCTGGCCAGACATGGATCCTGCAAAGGAGGTACATGCCCTTGACCAGAATTAACCAGGGACCCTTCCATCCACAGGCCGACGCTCTGTCTACTGAGCCAAATTGGCCAGGGCAGAAAGCTGTTTATAAATGTAATGAGCTTATCCTGGAGCAAAAAATAAGAATTTACACAGTATATCCAGGGGGGTCAGAGACTGAAAAGATGACTTAAAGAATTATGGCACATTAAAAGAAAAATTATTTTTGAGCTTAGGGATTTATCTGTTTGAAAAGTAAATCTGTTATCCTTTCCTTGTGTTTTTTTCTGAACTTTTTGTGCTATGACTTATATACAATTGATAAAAGTAGAAGGGAATATTTACTTTTTCATTTATAGGATTTACTACTAAATTAAATGCTCATATAACTATCTTCTAAGTTCTCTAAAAAAGACTCTAACAGAAAAAAATATTGAAAGAACAATTAAGGAAACAATACATAGGCAACAGAAGTAAGGCGATTCTTTTTTGCTGTAATTTTTTTTCAATTTCCCCACTTAATTATGTCTTTTGAGATAAGAATTCAAATAATGATCTTCAGATCACACACGTTTTTGATGTTAGAAATGAGGAGTAAAAGTGCTGAGGAACACAGCCATTGGGGAAAATGTTAGCTCTCTGAATAGGAGCAGAGAGGGCAATGCTCACCGCACTGCTAATTGGCTGCAAGGTGCAGTGGGAGGCTGTGGAGTCAGCCATGCTGTATTTACTCAACTTCACAACCAATCTGCTCCTCAAATCCATGTCATATATTCCTGTTCCTGTGCTGTTTATGTTGTCTTTTATTATTTAATGTTTGTCTATTTTTAATAGCCAGGCCAAAGGTCAGTTTCTTTACTCTTCCCCCCCTGGTCCTACCAACCAGAGTGGACTCATCCTACCCTCCCTCATGCCTCTGTACTCAACTGAAACTCAGGTTAAATCACCTATATACCTCTTTCTATATATTGCTTTCTATTTTATCTTGTGGTTGTATGTATATATTTTTATATTTCTAAATAATCTTATAGTGTTAGGTGACAGGGCTTGTTTTTTTATTTTTAATCAGAATATCCAGTCTTATATTTCTAAGTTGATCTCTTGAATGGATATATTCATAAAAAATAGATAAGTGATTTAAATTGAAAAAGAAATCAAAAGCAATTACGTGAATCAATCTTAGAGAAATAATGAAAGTAATTATCAGTGTTTTCAGACTACTGAGATTATCTTACAAATACATTATAAGTGACAGTTCACTCATTTACTCAATGTGAATAATATACATTTTTCATTATAATATTTTGAGTCAAATATGTAAGAATAAGACATGTTCCAAATATTTTATAAAAATTATGAAAAATGTAAGATGAATAACTAACAAAGTCTGATTTTTAAGCTTGGACAACTTATCTTGGTAGTACCTGTATTTCTCCAAAATATATTTTGGGTTACTTGACCATAGAAGCTATGGGTTTCTCTGCACATATAAACCATTTTATAGTGCAAGTCCATAAAAGGTAATCAATAAATTAATATATTCCTGTTGAGTTGGGGGAAAAAGAATACATAAATAAGTGAAAAAATTAATGAATGATGAGGGAACCTCAAGAAATAACCAGAGTATATGTTTGTTTAAATGCTGACCTTAGAGAGGAGGGGATTAATGCTGGGACACAAGGGGACACCTGTAATATTTTCAACAATGAAGATAAATTGAAAAACAAACAAAAACCCATAATGACCTTAGAAACATGTATTTTTGGGTTAGAGAAGAAAGTTTATTATTACTAAAAAGATTTTAGGCTCTTCTTGTTAGTAAAAACTGTTATAGTAAATGGAAATCTAGGCCAAGAAAACCATACTAAATAAGCAGGTGAAAATATGAACTGGGACTTGAAGTTAGGTTATCAGATTCTGGTAAAAACAAACAAAAAACCCTAGATTTATTAATTTGGAAGAGCAGACAAAGTAAGTCGAAGGGAGATCATTCTCAAGAAATAAACTGAGGTTTTATTTATGCATATTTTTATTTATTCAATTTTCATCATTTATTTATAAATACTACTTTTTTAAAAAAACATGGAGAAAATGTAAGTTTCTAAAATCAGAGGACTAGAGTAATCATTTTCTAAACCTAAGTCAAGAACAAAGGAATTAGAGGATGTATTTTGGTTTAGATTCAGAATTTATGTTGTTAGGACCCAGATTAGTGACCAAGAACCCAGAGCTAATAAGCTATAAAATTGTAATGAAGACTCTACTTTAAAGTGACAGTCAAAGTTATTCCCTTTATAATAAAGAAAGAAAAAGTGAATGATCATAACTTTAAGAAAATGAGATGTGGGCTCTTTGTGAACAAGAAATTTCAGCTAAATTTTAGAAGAATAGCTGATGAAACAAATTCTGTTTCTGGTAATATCTTATATAATAAAGAGGTAATATGCAAATTGACCCTCATGCTGTAATGCTGTCATAAGATGGTGGTGCACACAGCGGGGGCGGGGCAGCTGGAGCAGGGACAGCGGCAGCTTCACAGGACTTCTGCTGGGGTTTCTGTGGCTCTGCCTGTGCGCCTTGGGGGCAGGACCTGGTGGCCACTGCATGCAGCCTAGAGGTGGGGCATTGTGGTGGCACTCCAGGACTCTGGGCCATCCTGTAGCATGCCGGCCATGCAGGGTGGGACTCCAGGAATCGGGGTGATCCCATGGCATGGGGGGGCGGTCCCAGGTCTCGTGCGATTTCGCACAAAGGGTCACTAGTTGGGCAATAAAGTTTCATTTTAACTCTTCCACTACAACAGCTAGTAACACATAAAATTTATATTAAAAATCTTCTTAAAAGTATCCATGATCTGGTAACAGAGAAAGGTATATTCATTTTTTTTTTAAATTAAAAGTGAATCTACAAATGGAAAGAAATGATGAATAACTTTAAGCACTGATGCTTAAAGGCATTTGTGAAGTGCCTTTAAATTCTTGCTTGAAGTGAATAGTCTAACAGGGCATCCCCCATAAACCATCATCTTTAGTGTAAGCACGAGCTAGCATATCTTCCATAATTCTGAACTTAAAAAAAAGTTATCTTGAATATTAGCACTGAATGGAGAGCAAAAAATATTTCCCCCTGAGAAAAGATAACTGAAAGTTGGCCCTTGTACAGATATATTTATACGACCAAGGTTATTAAAAAAAATTTCCAAGCTAGAAATTTATATTAAAATGTTTTCCTATATGAATGCCTTCAAGTATCAGAAGCAAACAAAACCATCTTTAGTGAAATTTACCTTAGTTCAGATAATCTCTATAGAATTCCATAGACAATAACAAGATATTAAAAGAAAAATGAAAAGCTCATAGTAAAATATTACCTAAAATTTACACAGGAAAAAAGCACCAGAAATAGTAACCATCAGAAAAAAAACAACAGAATTAACATTTAAGAAGTATCAAAAATTTGATTTATTGAGCACAAGATAAATGTAAAACATGTATTTTAACACATTTTAAAAATAAAGACCAAGCAGACTTAAAAGGAGAAAAACTATACACTCCCCAAAATAAAATAAAAAAGAGTAACTAAAAATAAAAGAATAGATTTGTACAACAGCTGCTTAAACACAGTTGAAAGAGAATTCATAAACTGGAAAGCCAATCACTAGAGATGCTGTTACTATGTGTACTCCTGAGGTGAGACCCTGGCAATGTGCATGCAACTGAGAGCCACAACTGCACTAAAGGCAGGTTAATGAAGAGGATATGGTAAAAAGCAACACAAATGTTTGTTCCAATCTCTACCATAATTGTAATGAGAACTACAAAGGGAAAGGAGAGAATAGGAAATAATCAATATTCAAGTTATAATGACTAGTAATTTTCTAGAAACATTCAAAGACAGAAATCCATAGATTCAAGAATCCCAGAAAGATAATCCATGTAATAATGAAACTAGAAAGTACCAGGCACAAGGAAAAAAATCTGAAAAACAGAGAACAAAGACTAAATGTATCTACAAGGTCCTAACCGGTTTGGCTCAGTGGATAGAGCGTCGGCCTGCAGACTGAAATGTATCTACAGGAACAGTTATAAGATGTTATGGTTATTTAAAATTAGCAATAATGGCAACTAAAAGATACTGGAAAAATTTACTTTAGAGTGTCAAAATGCAAAATGCAAAAATTTATGTAAATAAAGTAGCAAAAAGAACCTAACACATTAGGAGATTTAAAAAAAAAATTATTTTAGAGTGAGTGTTTGATTGTTTGCAAGGTCAAGAACTCGAACACAAAGGATTTGAAAAAATCAAATAACACAATTAACAGTGTTCAAATATTCCTAGATCTTTTGTAAAGATACATTGTTTAATGCACCAATTAAACAAGTCTCTGCATTAGTGAAATTAAGGTAGAAATTAAGGTAAAAGAGATAAATCCAATAATTAAATTTGTTTGGAATTAAGCAATGCTGTTCTAATCTTTCCAGATATTGCAGTACTTGTTATGTTCTGTGCTTTTCATTTTAGCCATTTTCACACTAATAGTATTATACTGTAGTATTAACAAACATTTTTCTTAGAACTAAAGATTTTGAGCAGCTTTTCATGTTTATTTTCCATTTTATTTATTTTGTGTGAAAAAAGTTTTTAAAACAGACAGTTGGCTTCTCTCCTTATTTATTGAATTGTAAGATGTCTTCTGATATATAATTTTTAGTATTTATTGCCATTTTATTGTTCATATTATTTACCTTTTTTCCTCTTCTTCTTCCTAAGGATGAACCTTTAACATTTTATGTACTTTTGGTTTGGTAGTGATGTACTCCTTTAGCACTTTTATTTGTCTGGGAAACTCTTTATATGGCCTTCAATTCTAAATGATAGATTTGCTGGGTAGAGTAATCTTGGTTGTAGGTCCTTGCTTTTCATCACTTTGAATATTTCTTGCTGATTCCTTCTGGCTTGCAAAGTTTCTGTTGAGAAATCAGCTGACAGTTTATGGGGCCTTCCTTGTAGGTAACTGTATCTGCTTTTAAGATTCCATCCTTGTTTTTAACCTTTTACATTTTAATTATGTGTCTTGATGTGGTCCTCTTTGGGTTCATCTTGTTTGGGACTCTGTTATTTCTGGACATCTATGCCTATTTCCTTCACCAGGTTATGAATATTTTCTGTCATTACTTTTTCAAGTAGGTTTTCAATTACTTGCTCTCTCTTTTCTCCTTTGGGCACCCCCATAATGTGAATGTTGGTATGCTTAAAGTTGTCCCAGTGGCTTCTTACAATATCCTATTTTTTTTTTTTTTGGATTTTTTTTCTTTTTGCTGTTCTGATTGGGTGTTTTTTGCTTCCTTATATTCCAAATGGCTGATTTGATTCTTGGCATCATCAAGATTCTACTCTACTATAATAGACTCTACTATTGATTCCCTGTAAATTATTCTTCAATTCATTAGTGTGTTCTTCATTTCTGACTGGTACTTTTTTTATGGTTTCCATCTCTCTTTTTTTATGCTGTTGAAGTTCTCACTAAGCTCATTTATCTGGGCACCCTTATAACCAGTGTTATGAGCTCAGCATCTAGTAGATTGCTTGTCTCCATTTTGTTTAGTTGTTTGTTTGTTTTTTTCCTTTTCTGGAGTTTTATTCTTTTCTTTCATTTAAGATATATTTATTTGTCTCCTCATTTTTACAGCCTCCCTGTGTTTGTGTCAATATATTAGATAAAATTGCCATATTTCCTGGGCTTGGTAGAGTGGCCTAATGTAGTAGGTATTCTGTGGGGTCCAGGGGTACAACCTCCCTAATCACCCAAGCTGAGCACTCCCTAGCGTTCTTCCCCTTCCCATGTGGGTTGGGTATAGCCTTTTGTTGATGGTTGTTGGCATATCAATGAGAGGGATTTACCCCAAGCTGATCAGCTGCAAGGATTGGCTTTAACCATTGAACACCATGGAGGATCAGCAGTGCAGGGGCCCGCCCCACAAGTCAGGACCTACTTCAGTGGGGTTCATGTGCCCACTAACTACCCCTGGAGTCTATCGCTTATGGAGGCGGTTGGTTGGGTGGTGTTTTAGCATGGTCTGAAGCTGTCCACTGGGTATGCTGGCTCCTGGGCCTCCTGGGAGGTGCAGACCAAGGTCAACTGCTGCTAGTCTTCTGCCTGGGGCCACCTAGCATGACCTACAAAGTGATCTGCTGCTATTTATGCTGGGCTTGGAGGTGCCTGGCAAGGCCAAGCTGCAACCCAAGTCCTGCTCTGCTAGTGCAGGGCCTGAGGTCACTTGGGGAAAGGTATGGGCCACACTGAGGCCAGATGCTGCTTGTTTGAGATTTTAGGAAAGTCTCAAGCTTGAGCTAAGACAGGCCATTCATATGGAAAAGGGACTGGAAACAGCGTGGGTTGGACCTGTAAGTTGGGTAGGGTAGGGTCTCATGGAATCATCAGGGTGGGGCAAACAGTATTAGCCAGGTTGATGGAGGCTCAGATATGGCATGTGCCTGAAGGCTCTGTTGTGAGGGGGCAGAATCTCACTAAAGGAACAATGGCTGTTGTCAGCACTCTGCCTGACAGAAAGCTGCCCCTTCAGCTCTTTCCCTGATGCCAGACAATTCTGTTCCTCACCTTATGTCCCTGGTGCCTTTTGAGCTACTTCCCCAGTGCAGGGGTTCAGAGGGAGCAAGTCCAAGTAAGTTTTTTGCAGAGGCCCTTTAAGAAGAACTGCCTGGGACTCCTGCAAGCCTCTGTCTTCCTTAGCCTTAATCCCCACTGGTTTTCACAGCCAGAAGTTATGGGGACTTCTTATCACTGAAACCTTGGGCTGGGGGACTTGGTGTTGGGCTGAGACCCCTCAATCCTCAGTGAGACCTGCACAACCAAGGTATCCCTCCCAATTTTTATCTGTCACACAAGGTGCAGGACCAGTCTGTTCTGCATCTCTGCCCTTCAACCAGTCTCAATATGGCTTCTCCTTTTAAGCCTTAGTTGTAGGACTTTCATTTAGCTAGATTTCAGGTGATGCTGTGATGTTTGCCCTGTAGTTTACTTTTAACTTTGATGTAGTTGTGACAAGATGAAAATACCGCATTTACCTATGCCTCCACATTTTCCCAAACAATGCTAAGAGATCAGCAAGCAAAGAGGGTTGCTTGGGGAAACTGACTGTACTCCCACTGAGAGATGATCAAAAGAGCTACTGATATACTTAGTACGCACCTCTATTTCCCTGAAATATGAATGGCAAATAACTTCTTTAGTGCATCCTTCACACTTCAGTATATCTTTGACAGACAAGCTTTAATTGTCTAATTTATCATTTTTTAAGAGGTATGGCTTTTGTGTTCTGGTTAAGAAAGTTTTGCTTGCTGTAATGTTATTAGTATGTTTTCTTATGCTTTTTTTTGCTATTGACATTTAGATTTGCAATTCACATGGAATTAATTTTTGGTAAAGGTGTGAGATTTGGGGGAAAGGTAATGTATTTTTTTCCTTATGAATATCCAATCGATTCAGAGTCATTTATTGACAAGAACATTCTTTCTACTCTGCACTTTGATCACATCTGTTCAAAATCAGGACACTACAAATATACGGATTTCTTTCTGGACTCTGTACATATCTCTACTACACAGTTTACTAGATTTTTAATTGGTACAAGTACTTTGGAAAGCTGTTTGGAAATATCTGTAAGTTTGAACATACGCATAAATCTTATGATTCAGTAGTGCTATTCCTAGGTGTATATTCAAAATAAATGTATGCATATGTTCACTAAAAAGCATGTCCTTGAATGCTCAGAGAAAGATTATTTGTAATAACAATAGGGAAAACTACCATATTTTTTATGAATGTTGTAATGGATAAATATAATATACTACTCAATAAAATATATAGAATAAAAAAATTAATCAATTATAACTATGCCCAATAACATGGATGAATTTCATAAACACCAAGTTGAGGGAAAAATGCCAGAAAAAGTGGGGATAAACATTATATGATAAAGTTTCAATACAGACAAAACTAATCTATACTGCTAGAAGTAAGGGTATTGTTTTCAATCGGGTGTTTGAAAAGGGGAGATATTCTAGGCTAATATTAATGCGTTATTTCTTGAACTGGATGCTAGTTACAATGGTGAATTCAACTTGTGATTGTTGATTTGGGTTGTATGCTTAAGTGCACTTTAAATGAATATTACACATTAATAAATATATTTGAAAAATAAACAATATTTAAATAATTTACAGTTAAAGAATAAATTATCATAAAACTTAGAAAATTTTTCGAACTGCACCAAAACTTGTAGAATGCAGCTAAAGCTCTGTACTTAGAGCAAATTTTGTAAGTTTTAAATGCTTGTATTAAAAAAAAACCTGAACATTATTTAAATAAGCACACAATTAAATATTTAGAATAAAGCAGCAAAACAAATGTAAAGAAAAGTGAAAAGGAAATATAAAGTAAAAACCACTAAAATAGAAAACATGTATATAGTAGAATGAATTAGAAAAATCCATGCCGAAACTGGTTTGGCTTGGTGGGTAGAGCGTCGGCCTGCGGACTGAAGGGTCCCAGGTTCGATTCCGGTCAAGGGCATGTACCTGGGTTGCAGGCACATCCCCAGTAGGAGATGTGCAGGAGGCGGCTGATCTATGTTTCTCTCTCATCGATGTTTCTAACTCTCTATCTATCTCCCTTCCTCTCTGTAAAAAAATCAATAAAATATATATATTTATAAAAAAAGAAAATCCAACAGTTTTTTATTGAATAAAATTGACAAATTTGCAAGGATGAAAAAAACTGATACAAATAAAATTTTAAATAACTGTTGGAGTAAAAAGTAGTATACAAACATTACATATATTGAAAAGATACTGAATGAATACCATGAGATACCTGATAAATTTGCAAAGTCAAGTTATATAATTAAAGTTATAGAAAAACAACTTTGCAAAATAGAACTAAATTCAAACAGGAACCAATCAATTATTCAGAAACAAAGAATGCTCCACCTAGAGATCATAAGGTACAGAGGAAAGTAATTAGAAGTGAAGCTAAAAAAAAAAAAAAAAAAAAAAAAAAAAGAAGTAATTGAAAGTATGTTCATGTTCCGTGAATGTGTGTGCAAATTGGCACCTTCTAACCCACTCTCTACTCCTTCACCTCATTCTCATATACTTAGCTTTTAACCTCAGGTAAAAACCAACCAACTCTGCAGTAAACAGACACACACAAACAACAACAACAACAACAACAACCACAACAACAACAACAAAAACAGAGAAACAGCAAAATCAATAAGAAATAGAAAGTACTACTTGAAGAAGATTGAGATTCTGGCATTCTAGAGCAAAATCAGGCCTATCCATGGTTTCTCAGACCCGGCTACTCACTTCTTGATCAAAGTCTATGAATGGTCAATCCTTGTCAACTGACACAGGCTTACCTGTCAACATTCCTATTTGTAAGAGAGACCTGGATGAAAACAGACTCTGTAAGTAGGAGTGAAGTAAATTCACATATGTAGGGGTTAAGAAAAACCACAACAGCTACCTGAAAAAAGAAAACAAGTTGTAACAATCAAAAGTATAAGGAAACTAATACTGACAATAATACAGTATTTAAATGATGTAATTGCTTACCCCACCAAACTCATACACATAAACTGCTCAAAACTTAGACCACATCATGCAGCAGGGTTTTAAATATCTATGGATCAGAGACTACAATGTACATCTCATTCTTTCCCTATTTGCGTGCCACTGGCTCATACATTTAATCTGTCTCTCTACCTCCTTTGTAAATTGCATACATGGGTGAAATAATTTGTCTTTTTAGTTCTTGGATCTTCATATCAAGGGCTAAGTATCATGCCAGTTGTATGTAATAGTCACATGAAGACTTGATATATATCACAGACTTTGATCATTCTGCCATAACTAGATGAGAATCTTGAGGTCTTAAAATGGGATGAATATGAACAATGTTGGTCAGGAAGTGAACTGTGGGATACCATTTGCAAAAATAGTTATAATTAATCTTTTTTATATAACCATACTTTTTTTTGCAATATATCATTGTGGATTATACATCAAGCAATGTCATCTACTTTTCTCCTCCTTGAATATGGGCTGTCCTTGCAATAGGTGTTGACTAATAGAGTGAAATAGAAATGATATGGTGTGATTTCTCCTGTTCTCCCTTTTGTGGAACCCTGAATGGCCATGCGAACAGATCAGCTAATGTGCAGAGTGATGAAAATCATGTAGCCAAGTTTTTCCTGTTTCAACCCTATCAGTACAATGAAGTGAATTAGTTATGCAAATAATAATAATAATAATAATAATACCTTGAGAATATTTGTTTAGGAAGTTTTCAATATTCAGTATTTTTGGAAATGTCAATGAAGTACTGATGGGGTGGTCATAATAATCTGGCCACTCAGTATAGATAGCTGTAAAACTTGAAAGTGAGGCAATCAAACACCTGAAAGCCCCCAGCCAACCTGACAGTAGATCTCAGTTGTATGAGGCAGCCAAGTGACCCAGAATGGCAGAAAATCCAAGAGTACTAATAAATGGTGTTTTTGTATCCTCTAAATCTAGGGAATGTGTGCTATACACAATAGTTAGTTAATAAAATGGTTTAAGAGTAATTGTGATTAAAAATCACATTAGTGGAACATCTAAAAATTTGGAATAAAGAAAATGTAGATGCATGTGACTACTGTTAGGACTGTAGGGCAATATAATCCTTAATGGCCATTTGGCCATTTATAAACTCCCTGCCACAGGAAAACAAAAGACCAGACAAAAAAGCTTGCTGGATACCAGGAGTTAGCAGATACAAGAAATTGCAACTGTCCTGAAGACACCAGATCACACATCTGCATTCCATGCGCATTCTAAGCCCACCCACTCATCCCCCAAACACAATGATGACAAAAGTTTCCCACCAGTGACTGCATACAAGGATGAAAGTCCAGTTCCTGGGTGCTGCCATCATCGACCCAATGTCCCCTCGGCTCCGTGCTGTGCAGCCCCTCCTTTGGATATTCCACCCCCCATCCCTTTCCCTACAGAAATTCAATGTTTCTTAAACCACCATCTGAGATGGCTACTTAGCCTACCAGGTTGCATCATCCACCATGGTAACCTTTCAACTACTGAAAATATGAGCAAAATACTATCAAGAGTATTGAAAACCTGGCTGGTGTGGCTCAGCTGGTTGGGTGATATTCCATGTACCGAAAGGTTGCCAGTTTGATTCCTGATCAAGGCACATGCTGGGGTTTCAGGCTCAATGTCTGGCAGGAGGCAGCCAATCGATGTATCGATCTCACATCAGTGTTTCTCTCTCTCCCTCTCCCTTCCCCTCTCTTTAAATATCAATAAAACTGTATTTTATTAAAAAAAGAGTAGTAGTAAACAATAGTTGTATTCACTGGTCAAATAATGAGTAATACCCGGAAAATATGATTCAGGATTCTATAGTTTGCCAGTTTTATTATTTTCTGTTGAAAAATAATTTCAATATCTATAGCAGAATGATAATTTTTTAATGTATTATAAACACGGGATAAATGAAGCTATGAAAAAATAATTAAGCAATGCTTTTGTTCTAACTTCTATACTTCTCATATCCCTCCCCCTTCTTGATCCAATTCATTCTTTTAGGAGCAATAGCAATATACATGAGGGCTGCACTTACAATAGTGTCCATTTTACATAATATGTTCTCTCATCTCAAGTTAATTAAAGATAACAATTTTCTGATTAGACATAAATAAACTGAATCATACTAGTTTATGCAGTGTGAAGCAGAAGCCTGAAACACCATGAATACAACATTGCTTCACAGCTAGGTATAAACCAGATGAGCAAATGAACTAGTTTTAGCAAATGGATAGAAATATAGTAGGCATGAAGGAAAAGAAAAGGCAGAAATTTGAACAAACCTCAAGAAAAAATAGATCAGGAAGCCAAGAAACGTTTTGCACTCAGAATTGTATACGGCATATCTCTTGGCACCATCGTCTATAATGAGTTAAAGGTTATGCAAACAGAAATGACAGCATTTCAAAAGTATCAACAAAACTGAGAAATGCTAGATTTGCATCATAAAAGACATACACCTTGCTAAGCTTTGAGCAGGAGAAAAGAAATACATTTACAATGAAAAAAATTGAAAGACACTATGTCAATATGGATAAAGTGATGTGGAAAACTGAAAAAAAATTGTATGGATCATTAAGGCCCAAAATGCTAATGAGGTAAAAGAGTTCTTTACAATCTGATTTATCTAGGTTAGCTGTCTACATTTATTAAATTAACTGGACAATTATTCAAGTCTCCATTTTTGCAAGCTGGAATAGATTTTGGTATTGATTCTTTGTTTGCAAGCTGGAGCAGAAGAACCTCAGTGCATTATCGGCATTTCCATATTGGTTACAGATGGTACTCATTTTTTAAATCTAACTATGCACTTAATTACAGTTTAAGAAATTGCTACATTACATTCAAATACTTATACCATTCTTAAAATGCCTGTTAAATATATATTTCCAATTTAGTTATGTTAAAAGAATGTTCTAACACAAAGCGACTTGAGCTGCACTTAACTGCCTATAAACCTCTGGATAGTTTCATCAGTCTCGTAAATGCTTGACAAATCATATAAGATATAGCTCAATTTCAGTGTCAATGTAACTTTAGCATTTTGATTCAGTTAGTTAACATAGTATCTATTCAATATTAATTTTCTCTTTCTACACAATCCCAATATTGATTTTTTTTTCTTTTGACAATGGTTACTTAGAGGTAAATGGAATATAATAGCATATGACCTCTCCTGGCATGTGTAGGATAAGAATGAAAAAGAAAAGTATAATATTATTCCAAAAAAATTACATACTATGTTTCAATTTCAAACATTTGTATCACAATTAACCATGAGGCATATATTTTATTTTAAACATTTGTGCATTGAAACTGGAAGATATGTCTTAACCACAAGTTAACAAAGACCCTTGGACTTGAAACATTCAACCAGACTGCAAAATATTGTGTCTAAGCCTGTTCAGACAATTAAGAAAAGCAGCCTCCATACTTCCAAAACTTTCATGGTTTGGCAGATATTGCCAAACAAATGTGCTCTTGATTTCATCTATAAAGATCTTTCATCTAAGATACGGGCCACATAAAAAGATGCATAAGTTAGAAAAAGCTATGCTATGCTTTTGAGGATGAATGAGCCCATAATGCAGGGTTTTTGCAACCTTGGCAATATTGATACTTATATCCAGATAATTCTTTGTTGTGGGGGCTTGTCCTATGCATTATATTAGATTTAGTAGTAGCATGTTTGGTCTCTCTCCACTAAATGTTAGTTTCACCTTTCCTCCTCAATTATGCCAAAAATGTCTCCAGATATTGACAAATGTCCTCTAAGGGGGCAAAATAGACCCTGTTGAGAATCGCTGCCATCGAAGGTGCAGCTGGTGTTCTCAGCACCCCTATACTTGCCTGACTACCCCAGCCCTTTCCCAATAAGGTCAGAGCACATCTCTCTCAGAGGCTGCAGCTTTTCAGTGTTGCCCCAGCTGGAGGATAGATCTAGAGACTAAAAGGTAAAATGTGGTTAACAGTGACTCTGATATGAAGCAACTAACAGGAACAACCCGAGGCCAAGCATAGATTAGGCCTTAAATTGTCCGAAGTCACCAAAAGACCACCCAAAGGAAACAAAAGACACCACCCCCGGCCCTGTGGGTTTACTGCCATTGTGTGGAAGAACCTCTTCTGCTGGCAGATCGCTGGCCAAATTGGGAATGTTACATGCACTAGGGTTGTGCAAATAGAGTGGCTTTTTGCCCACACTTGGAATTTCTCTTCAAGATCAAAAGCCTGAGCTCTGGAGTCCTCGCAAAGAAATCTACATCGGAATGGAGTCATTCGAGACATTTCCTTCAGTTTCTGTCATCCCTCGAGCGGGCTGCGGCTTTTTCCAATAAAAAAAAGTCAGTGAGAAACCAACACTGTTGAATTGCTGCAGTGATAGCTGGCCTGAAAGCCACCATTTGTTTTCCTGAAGCAGTGAAATAAGTGCTTGTGCTCGCCAGGATGTGTAATCCATGCTTTTATGCTGTAAGTATGCTGGTTGAAAGTATCCATTGTTATAAAAACTATCTTTGTATTAAAGTTGTCTATATCAAACAATATTAAAAATATTTTTTTTCTTACGGTTAATTAGATAAATGGAAAATGTCTGACATTTAGAGGAAAAAAAATTAGCACAGGGTTTCTCAACTTCAGGGTTATTGACATTTTAGAGTGGACAATTGATGTCGGGAAGGCTGTCCTGTGCACTGTCGGATGTTTAGCTCATCCCTAGCCTCTACCGAGTTGATACCAGAAACATTATCACACCTCTCCCAGTTCCAATTAGTCTTTGACAAATGAAAACGACTCAAAACATTGGCAAATGCCCCCATGTGAGGCCAAACTTTCCCAAGTTGAAAACTGCTGATCTAGAAAAGTCCTGCTTTGAAATGGCATAGATGTCATTTGGCAGATCTACAAAGCATTTCACAGAACCTTTATAATTAAAAACAAACAAAAAAATCTTTAGGCTACACATTTTTAAAAACGATTTATAATTTTATTTTTGAAGCTATGATCCATTTTAAAGTAATTTTTATATAAGTTGTGAGGTTGGGGTTCAATTTTTTTCTTTTTTTTTTGTTTAGATATGCAACTATTTCATTTGTTGAAAGGCTATCTTTTCTCCACTAAATTATATTTGCAGTAGAGGCCCAGTGCACAAAATTCATGCAGTGGGGGTGTCCCTTAGCCTGGCCTGTACCCTCTCCAGTCTGGGAGCCCTTGGGGGATGCCCGACTGTCGGCAGTCGGACATTCCTCTCACAATCTGGGACTGCTGGCTCCTAATCGCTTGCCTGCCTGATTGCCCCTAACTGCTTCTGCCTGCCAGCCTGATCACCCCCTAACTACTCCCCTGCCTGCCTGATCGCCCCCAACTGCCCTCCCCTGCTGGCTTGATCTCATCCCCAACTGCCCTCCCCTTCCGGCCTGATCACCCACAACTGCCCTCCCCTGCAGGCATGATTGGAGAAGGTGTAGGTTGGGCAGAGGGACACCATCCCCCCCAGTGCACGAATTTTGTGCACCAGACCTCTAGTTCAAATATAATTTAAGAGAAATATGTATCTGATATTTATGGAGAAAACTATTAAAGACTGATGAAAAAAATCAAAGAAGACATAAATAAACAGAAGGACATGACATGTGCATGAATTGGGTGATTCAATACAGTAAGGATGTCAATTATCGCCACAGTGAGTTATAACACAATTCAAATCAAACTTCAAGCAAGGCTTTTTTGGGGGGGCGGGGGGGGGGAAGGGGGATATACACAAGTTAGTCTAAAATTACATGAAAAGCCAAAAACTTTGAAACAATTTTGAAAATGAAAAATAAAGCTGAAGGAATTGCACTACAAATTTTAAGACTTACTAAAATAATAATATCACAATGACTCTAAATATATGTTCATTACTAGATTTATAAATATTTACTATACACAATTTGTCTGAACACTACAAATTTTTACATATTGAAGTTTCAATTTTGCTTGTTTAAAAATAATTTTTAATTCCCCCAAAGATTTCTGCTTTGATTCATGAATTCTTAAATCACTTTTTAAAAGTTAATTAACTTATTTCTACTTATTGATGTTTTGGAGAGAGATAAAGAGAGAGGGCTAGAGAGAATGAGAGAAAGAGATATAAATTTATTGTTCCACTTATTTATGAATTCATTGATTGAGTCTTGTGTGTGCCCTGAGGGATGGAACCCACAAACTCGGTGTATCAGGACGACACTCTAACCAACTCAGTTAACTGGCCAGGACTCATTTTTAGAATAGACCTTTCATTGCAGCAGTTTTTGATTGACAGTGAAAAATTGAAAAGTTCATAGAGTTCTTGTATACCCACCTCATCCCTGCCAATCTCCATTATTATCATGCATTAGTCTAAACGATAGTGCATTTGTTATAACTGATGAGTGAATATTTATAATTAATATACAATATATAATTCATAAATCCAAAGCATTGTACTGTGCTCCAAAAGGTGCACAAAAGGTGTGATTCGTGGTAAAGGCACATGCCAGGTTGCATATTCAGTCCCCATTATGCACAGGAGGCAACCGATTGATGTGTTGTTTTTTTCTTTCCCTCTGTTTAGATCTTTTACTTCTCTCTTCCTCTCTCTAAAACAACCAATGAAAAAATATCAAAAAACCCCCCAAAAAACAAGAAAGTTTAGTTTTAAATAAAGTCCGTAGTTTACATTAGGGTTCACTTTTTTGTGATTCACCTTCTATGAGTTTTGACAAATGTACAATGACATGTATCCATTATCACAGAATGTATAGAATAGTTGCACTGACCTAAAACCCCCTTTGCTCTACATATACATTCTTCTCTCCTCTCCCTTCCCCAGAAACCCTGACAACCAGTGATCTTTCAAAGGTCTCTATAACTTCCCTTCCCCAGAATCATTTCCTTTACAAATGACTGTCTCAGTTGGGTTCAGACTACAGGGTCTAACCAGCACTCTGTGAGTTGTGATTCTAATATCAGTTTAGTTTTCAAACTATTGCAATGCTATTCTTATCTATACAACACATTCACCACTAAGGCTGGGACTGGGGTGATATTCTATCTTTTAGTCAGTTTTGGAATTATACAGTATGCGGCCTTTTATGATTGGTTTCTTCCGCTTAGTAATATACATTTAAGGTCCTTTCATATCTTTTTTGTTGTTTGATAATGTTTTTCTCTCTGAATAATATTACTTTGTATGGACACAACACAGTTTATTCACCCATCCAAGAACAGCCTGGTCACTTTCAAGTTTTAGCAATTATGAATAAAGCTGCTATACACATTCATATGTAGATTTCTTGTGTGTATGTAAATTTTAAAGTCATCTGTGTCAAAACCAAGGAGTGTGATTGCTGGGTCATGTGGTAAAAGTGTGTTCTATTCTTTTTTGTTTGTTTGTGTTTTTTTGTTTTTGTTTTTATTTATTGATTCAGGTATTACATATGTATCCTTATCCCCCCATTTCCCCCTCCCACACTCATGCCCTCACCCCCTGGTGTCTGTGTCCATTTGTTAGGCTTATATGCATGCATACAAGTCCTTCGGTTGATCTCTCCCCCTTACCCCCATCCTACCCTACCTTCCCTCTGAGGTTTGATGGTCTGTAAGAGCCAAATATTTTCCAGAGTGGCTGTGTCACTTTGCACTCTCACCAGCAATGAATAGAAGTTCCTGCTGCGTCACAACCTTGCTAGCACACAGTGGTGTCAGTGTTTTGGATTTTCATTATTCTGATAGTGGTTGTCTTATCATTGTCCTAATTTGCAACTCCCTAAGGACATATACTGTCTAACTTATTTTTAGATGCTTATTTAACATCTGTTTATCTTTTTGATAAGATGTCTGTTTAGATCTTTTACCCACACTTCATGTTTGTTGTTTTCTTGTTGTTGAGTTTTAAGAGTTCTCTGTATATTTGGATACCAGTGACTTATCAGATAGGCATTCCACAAACATTTTCTCCCAGTTTATGGCTTGTCATTTCATTCTGAACAGTGTTATTCGCAGAAAAGTTTGTAACTTTAATGAAGTCAAAGTCTTTGTCGAATAATTTCACCATCCATGTCATTTCACTGTTGGTAACTGTCTTTTCCAGTCAAGTTGGACATTTCTCAATTCTTCATAGGCTGAGTAATTTTGGATTGTGTTTCACACATTTTGATATTAAGTTATAAGACTCTGAATCTCATTAAATGTCTATGGGAAATATTGATATTTTTGTTTTCTAAGAACTAATAAAAAAGATAAACCAAAGAAAGAGTCTGGGACTTGGGGGATATTCTATCTGATAGTCACTTTTAGAGGCAGATCCACTCATGTTCAGCTCATAGATGAATTCATAGACAACTTTGAGGGGTCAGTCTCCTGAGTTCATCCCTCTGTACCACTGCCCAGGCATATTCCACTTTCCTGTACCTCCCTTTTTCTTGCCCTTGAACCAAAAGTTGGGTCTCAATTTATATAAGAACCCTGTTAGCATTGAGTTCACCATGACATATAAACTTTTGTTGGGATCACAAAAATATCATTTATATATCATCTTTGTTTTAGTTAGAAATGCTTATTTGTGTATCAGCTTTCAGGGATACAGATAAAGTGAGGTTTATTGAGGCAAGTGTCAATGATATAATGACACACTGATGAAAAGATATTTTTTGTCTAGGAAAGCCTGGGTGTGCCAAAAACAGTGGAAGCATTCGACCGCAAATGTCAACCTACCTCTGAGGAGATAAAATGCATAATGAAGTGTTAGGTACTTAAGAAAGAAGCCAGCTTGGCAAATCTTTCTGAGATAATGACTAAATCGAGGTGATTACTTTATTTGTTTTTATTTAAGCTATTTTAAAATTCAAAAATCTCTTCCCAGACATTATATCAAAAGGTTACAGGAGAAATCCTCACTTTAAAAATGAAGATCCGTTTTGTCAAGAGAAGATTCAGTAATAAGTCTTTATACCACTAAAAGCCCAGAGTAATGGTTTATGTTGCAGAAAACCTAGTAATTTTATGAAATGTAAGCTTACAAAATAAAAAGGTGCACTTTATGGAATCCACAATTCAAAGAAACAAACTTGCAATGGATAATTGCATGCCTTTATATCACATATAGGTAAATCTCTACCAGAAACAGGGCAGAATTATGGCCTTAATGCAGAGATGAAAATGATGGAAGAGGTGGCTTTTCGTCTTTCTGTGGAATTTAGAAAAATTTTATTTTATTTTATTTTATTTTTTTAAATATATTTTATTGATTTTTTACACAGAGGAAGGGAGAGAAATAGAGTTAGAAACATCGATGAGAGAGAAACATCGATCAGCCGCTTCCTGCACACCCCCTACTGGGGATGTGCCCGCAACCCAGGTACATGCCCTTGACCGGAATCGAACCTGGGACCTTTCAGTCCGCAGGACGACGCTCTATCCACTGAGCCAAACCGGTTTTGGCAGAAAAATTTGATTTTTATTAAATTATATTAAAGATAATTAAAGACCATTTGGCCATTCAACCATATATTTTCAAAGTCCAACCCCTTTAAGGCTTATATTTTTTTAGTAATTTATTTTTTGTGTGTAAAAATTCTTTAAGTTTTTTTTTCTTAAAAATATATATGTACCATCCTAATGCATTAAAAGCACTAACAAATTTTAAAAAAAATTAATGCATGGATTCAGCACTTTTATCTTCACCTCAATATAGTTAACCGTGTAGACATTTTGAAGAAAAGGAACATAGAGGCTTAATGTTTTTAACAATAATGGAAGGAGCAGCTGCCACCACCAGAGGAAATTCATTTAAATGCAATCTCTGAGGGAGTTAGATGCACTCATTATCATACGAAAGATGTTTGAGTATGTACAGAAGTCTTTAAAGATCAGTCATCTTTCATGGATGTTCTTATCCTTCAGTTTATTTGCTTATGCTGCCCTTTCCACCAGTTGCTAAGCTTGTGGAAGACGGTATATCTGGGGTGAATAAATTGCCTTTTTCTCTTTGGGTTTCTCAATATCACTAGCGGTTGTATAAGTTCACTAAGATTGTTCACCTGCAATATCCCCTTCAATTTCTTTTGGTTTATATTAAAACGATAATAGTGCAAATTCATTCTATGTAACTTATTTGCTACACAATGTTCTGATCAAGTTCACACCAGTAATTTGAAAAATAATTTATAGCAACTGGATGGTGGTCACATACTACTAAACAGACATGTTTAGTTTGGTCTTCATGATTTTATATATTAATATAAATATTTATGAATATACTTAGCCTATATAATAAAAGGCTAATATGCAAATAGACCGAAGGGTGGAACAACCAAACAACCAGTCGCTATGAAGTGTGCTGAGCACTAGGGGGTGTGCATGGAACATGACAGGCATCGGCCACGGCAGCATGGTGGAGCAGGTGAGCTGGGGCACCAGACCAAGGAAGGGCACTGGTCGCTGTCGTCAGGGTAAACCTCTGGTGGTTACTGAAAATTCTTTGCTCCTGCCCACCATGGTTCCACCTGGTGCTCGCACCTGCTCCTGGCGCCAGGTGCCAGCTCTGATCGCTTGGTGCCATCAGCAGGTACGAGTGGCGACTGCTGTCCCTGAAAGCCCCTGAGGGCTTCTCTACCTCCTTCTGCTTCTGAAAGGCTATCGGGGCCAGCAGCCGCCACTCGCACCCGCTGACAGCGCTGGCCTCGTCGCACCTGCGAATGGCACTGGCTCTAATCACTCCACACGGTCAGCAGGTGCGAGTGGGGCCGGCACCATCAGCAAGTGGGAGTGGTGGCAGGAGAGGGGACTGGGGCTGGGCGGGGATGCGGAGGATGGGCTGAAACCCACTCCTGTGCCCACCACAGTCTCGCAGCCCACAGTTCCTTTCAAGGTGCACAGATTCGTACATTGGCTCTAATATATATATATATATATATATATATATATATATATATATATATATATCTTTATATACACATGTATAATTTGAATCACTTGTCAGTATGAAACACTCAAGACTTCACATGAATAAAACCTAAATTTTAAATTATTATTAAAAGTCAGATCTGACACAGTGTTTTGGTAAATGTGGCTGTGAGTCTGGCAAGAGTGAGCTGCAGCAGAGTAGCCCCATTGATATGGCTGTGGTCCAGAAAATGATAGGTCTTCTAGGGCAGGCATTTGAACTTGCAACACTGACCCATAGAGATGATTTCTCTTAAGAGATTTTTGCTTTCAAACTACTTTAAAAATATTTTTATTGATTTCAGAGAGAAAGGGAGAGGGAGAGACAATTAGAAACATCAATGTTGAGAGAGAATCATTGATTGGCTGCCTCCTGCACACCCCCTACTGGGGATCAAGCCTGTAACCTGGGCATATGCCCTGACCGGGAATTGAATTGTGACCTCCTGGTTCATAGGTTGATGCTCAACCACTGAGTCATGCCAGCCGGGCTCAAACTACTTTCAACAGCGGACCAATGCCTTACAAAATTGAAACTACAACAACATGTCATCACTTGGTCTGAAGTGGGGTTTATTTATCTATTAGGCCACCTTTTCACCTCTTAATAGTTATCTTAACTAAATTTATCTTCACTAAATTTCTGAGCTATTCCCCAGGGTATCCTTGTGTGTAGAAAAAGTACAATGCAGAAAACTCCCTATTGGTAGATAGGCAAAAACAACAACAACAACAACAACAAAAAACAACACAAAACAAAACAAAATCAGCTTTATGTATTTCAAAAGTCATTTGAAAAAATATCTGAAAATCCTTAAGTTGAATTTTCATGCTGGGTTGTATGCAAAGTATTCTCATAACATCCTATAGGTCTTAGCACTATTATAGTGACTTATTTTATGACCCAGGAATAGGTCAGAGCTATTTTTGTTCTTTCTCACTTTATCTGGTTTTCTATTTGGTCACTTGCAATTTTTACTTTTGTGTATAATATTGACCTAAGATGTGTCTAACAAGAAATAAGATACTTTCTTATTTACTCACTTGTTGGGTCATTGGTTTCCTACCATCCAAATCACATTTGCTCTTCCAGTTCAATCAGAACAGTGTTCCATAATTCAAGATACTAGCTTGGTATAGTGTTTTTAAGGCAAACATATTCTCAAGGTCACCACAATGAGTTCACACGAAAATGTGGACATGTAAAAAATAGAAAACAGCTTACTGAATCTTTTAATGTCCTATGTTTTCCTTCACTCATTTCATAGTAATTTAAATTATCCATCAGTATAGAAGTATCACAACCAGCAAATACAAAACTTTCATATTTTTCTCCATTATTGTCTTTTAAAATTTCCTTCATTTATTTTTAATTGTTATAATCTAGGAGAACCTTGTTTTCTATGTTTGTATTCTGAGACTTTTGGAAAGAGTTATAAAGAATCTAATAATCACGTAAGTATAGCATATAACATGTGCAGTTAACAGGTTTTGGCCTTTTTGTAACCTTGCAATATCTAAAATCTCTTTTTCTCCCTGCCTTTGGCCAAGAGAGCAGATGGATAATTACACTTCTCAAAAGATAAATTAAAGAAAGAATCTGGACCAACTGGGCTATTGAAATATCGTGCTAATGGAAGGCTGTGGAAAAATGGCCAAATAAGAGTCTCCGGTGACCTTGTTTTCTTCCTGGTGACAGTGCTTTCCAGATTAAAAGCTGTTTTCTTTTATTGGAATAGAATAGTGCCAAACATTGAACCTGCTTTGTAAGACATACATCAAGAGGGAAAATATTTCACCACGATGACATGACCTGACATTTTACAGCAGATAACAAATAGCATCTTGTCAATGGCACCAATTTATTATTCCCTCTCTTGTACCTTGGTGCCACAGCAGGACACAAATTCCTTTTAATCATGGGGTTGTGTTAAACAAATTTTTGCCAGCAGAGACTATAAAATGCCCCTCATCGTTTCTGAGTATCCTGACCTCTTGGCTGTCCTCGCGGTAGGATATAAAGACAAAGGCGATGCTAAATTTTTCATCATTTTATTCCATTTCATATCCAATTATGTGAGGGTCTTCCATCACTTACATGGGTGGATATGCTATAACATGCAGTGCCACACATTAATCAGACTCTTTTTATCCAGCAGACACCAGTGCTGAATCGCATTATTCCAAAAAAAGGAACATAAAGTAGATGCAAATGAATAAGGAGGGTGCTCTCTTTTGTGTAGACACAATGGAAAGTGACTTGCATGGGTGGCCTTCCCACCAAGTCCAAGAGAGTCTCAAAGTACATTTTGTTTTTCATGCTCTCTACCACATTCCTCCCCCCAAGGACAGTCCTCTTCCACCTGCTTTAATGTCCCTCTGCCAGTTTATATCATAGAATCTACCACTTTGAACAATGCCCTGGGCAATGACTTTCTAGTTGAACTGTTGTAAGTAATTGGCCTGTGAGCTGAAAAATGACCAGCTTGACGCTCGTTCAGCCCTCCTGGCAATGATAAGTCTCTCTTTATTACAACAGTCTCTTACAAGCACACAGGACAAAGACCTCCGATGCTGAGTATTTGACTAATGACTTTAAAATTGTGCATCTCAGAGAAGCAGGGATATTTATAATACTTAATATTCTTAGTATTGTTTTCATTTAGAATTTTCTTAATATTTTTAATTGTATTTAGGTTGTAGTTTCAAACCCAATCATGAAGAAAATGAATTGCTTATGATTTCAAAAGACATATGAAAATTATGTTATAAAAATTCCTTTGAAAAAACTAATGAAGACTTGTCCTTTACACAGTACAGGATAAGGTTTACAGTTTAACAGACATAGTTTAAAATGCCACTTTGATAGTTTCTAACTATGTGTGTTTGGGCAAGTTGTTTGACCTCTTGAAGTCTCTATTTGGTCCTTCATGAAATAGGAATATTATTATCACCTATTTTATACAGTTGGGACAGATTAAATAAGCTATATATTTAAAATACCAGGCACAACGGTCCACAATTCTAAAGATATGCCTCGAGGAAAACAAATAGAAGAAAATTTAATGTTGCTTTGGCTCCTTCCAAGGACGGATTGGGATGAATAATCTCAATTGCTTTAGATTCAAACTGGGGATTTAGAAGATTTATTGCAAAGATATCATAATTTTCCTTAAGAAAGTCTTCCATAAAAAAGTATTTATAGGTAGTCAGACTAAAACACAAATTAAAATCAAAGTTTTTAAAAAGTTAACTACAAAAATAGGATTGTATCAAGATAATTCTATGATATTAACAAAGGGCACAATAACTCCATTTAAGAGAAAATTAAAAAGATTGGCAAACTCTATGCATTTTTAGGAGTATTGGATCAACTTACTAGCTTCCACTATAAAAGTAAATAAGAAATGACAGATATCACCTCACATCAATTTAGGCTCTGGGAGCTCTCAGATCAGATGGTTTCTCTCATTCCAGACTGTTGTAATGATTTGAAATCTAGTTTCTTGATTTTCAATTAAAATATTTTTGTTGAGCATGAACAGATTTTGGGAGGAGGAAATACATATAAAATAAAATAAGCAAATATTTTAGTGATATGTGAAATCATTACTTTTAAATCAGCTGGATATATTCTATAGTAAAAGAAGTGAAGGAGTATGTTTCACAAATCTTTTGTAAATATACACATACTCTTGTCCTTTTACTTCTGGCTTTCAGAACATAAGGAAAAAAATGGGTGGTTGTTTTAATAATTCAGAGACAAGTGGTCATATGTTAAAGTTTTTAAAAACTTTCTAACTCATTTCTTAGGCTGAATTAATATGTTTGGAATTTTAAAGTATATTCTAAATTTCCCATGGGCATTCTTAGTATATTTTGGATTCCACTGATTCTTTCACTAGAAATGTTCATATGGGTACATATGTATATGGAATATGTTGGAGAATTCTTATTAGTTTTTACCAACCGTTGATTTGGGATTGTGAGCATCAATTAGTGAATGAGATTTCAGTAATAATGAGGCAAGATAGACAAGGGCTTAGGAATAAAGGATATCATTGAATTTAAATTGAGGTGCAGTTTTGTTTGAATCACCTTGTACTTCACCCCAAATATAGAGACAAAACTAAATTCTTCCTTATTTCCTAAAAGACATTTTAAAATGCTCTATCTGTTTCAGTGGTGTGAACATTTTTTCTTGTTAGGTGGACTTTGTAACTTAAATTCATTCTTTTACTCACCCCTATTCTTTATTGACCTAATATATCTCTGTTTTTCTCTATCTCTCTTTTTATATTATCTTCTTTCTTATTCACACTGAAATAGGAGAGTTCAGTTCCATATAGCCTCACATGTAGATTGTTGAAATAACATCGTAGCAGGCTTCACTGATTTGCTTGGCTTTCACTTCAGTCCAATATGATTTATTCCGTCTCTTCTAGTTTGATTATTTATTAAATCATCAACAGCTTTATAGTAAATATAAGGTTTTGGACTTTGGGGCTACAAGAAAGGTGAGTGTTAGGCCTACTTTACACTATTTATTGTTAGATTGCATTCAATAAAAAGACCAACACATACACAAAAGTAATTGATTAAAGACACATTCATATCACATATCATTATAATAGTTGCTTCAGTGAGAAGAGAGGGAAATTATTTGGCACAGGATGAACCTAGGAACTTTGATAATTAGAGTGGATTTGGACTATATTCTAGGGAAGATGGTGAGACAAGGGCATGAGCTAAGTAAGGGACCAAACAAGCACACATTGTGGAACAGCAGCACAGTGAGCAGGCTTAACTGTCTGGCAGCAGGTACAGCCTTTGATACTAAAGTAAGGAGATCTTGACTTTACTGTATAGGCTATTGAAATATTTTTGTACAAAAAAACCCCACAGAAAACCACTGCATACATAGATCCTTGTTTTGATTAAATTTAAAGGTAAGGAGACTGAAAAGGGGAAGGCAAATGAGGAAAAAGAAGTAGCATTTATGTAGCATTAATGTGCAGGCATTTCTGTTATAATACTATATACTAGAGGCCTGGTGCATGAAAATGGTACATGGGTGTGTGTGTGGGGGGGGGGGGGCGGTTCCCTCAGCCCAGCCTGCACCCTGTGGCAATCTGGGACCTCTTGGGGGATATCCGATAAACTGGCAGTTGGACACCCCTCTCGCAATAGGGGACCACTGGTTCCTAACCACTCGCCTGCCTGCCTGATCACCCCTAACCACTCTGCCTGCCTGCTTGATTGCCCCTAACTGCTCCCCTGCCTGCCTGATCACCCCTAACCACTTGTCTGCCTGATTGCCCCTAACCACTTTGCCTGCCTACCTGATTGCCAGTAGCTGCCTCCGCCTGTTTGCCTGATCACCCCTAACTGCTTGCCTGCCTGCCTGATTGCCCCTAACTACCTCTGCCTTAGCCCCCGCCACTGCAGCTTTGTCCAGAAGGACATCCAGAATGAGGTCTGGAAGGTCACTTGGCTCTCTGGTCTAATTAGCATATTATACTTTTATTATTATAGACTGTTCATGAATAGTATTTGTATGTTGAAAAATTATACATTAAAAGTAACAGGGCTTAAAGGAAAAATAGGATTGTGCAGACTACTCAGAGCCTATCTAACTTTGAAACCAGAGCACTGACAAAAGCCATAACGATCCTAATAAACACAAGCACAGCTATATCCCCACTGCCATTTGCATATAGTAACAAAGTCAGTTGATCTTTTGCAGATTTTAACCTTTGTACTCATGTTTCTCTCTGAAGTCCTTGAGAACATTGACCTACTGCGGACCAGAGACCTCAAAATTTTAAAAAAGAAGGCTTGAAAAGTTGTGAAAGAACCAGCATTATATTAACTTCTGTATTATTGTGACATGTGACTGACCACCAAGATATGATCTAATTTAGAGGATGAGTAGATGATCCCAGCAGGCAAATAAACACAGAATTGAGAAATTGTGTAGAGTGAAGAAAGAAAACCTTTTAAAATTTTTTGTCTGGAAGAGCAAAGAAAAATTAGGATGGTAGCTTAAATTTAGGTCTTTGGGACCAGGGAGGAATTATTTGAGGATGACAAGTTTCAAATATGTTTACAGAATAAGGCAAAGAAAGAGTGAGTGGACATGAATATCTCGGATGCAGCAGAGAGGGCATTGCTAAAGATACAAATTCCTGAATGAGGTAGTATGGGAAGTGATCAAGAGAAGAGGTGAAGGGTTAACATTGAACAAAGGGAGTAACAACTTTGTTTCTAAAACTGGGAGCAAAGAACTAAGAGGGGACATAATTAGATAAACATCGGTGTGAAGGTAGGAAGATGAGATAAAGTATACCTGACAGCTTCAATTGTGTCTACAAGGTTGAAGGCAAAAATCATTCCTGAGATTAAATCGAATGAGGTAAATTGGCTCATGGAGATGGTAAAGGTTTCAAACTGTTCTGAAAGGAATGGGGAAAGAAGAAGCTTGTTAAAACAATAACAAATTACTCTTGGGAGCCGAGCTATTCTTTGTGACTCTGAATTTACAGAATTGTATGATTTTCCTCAGTAATTCTCAGAAGTCTGAGGAGAAAGTAAGGAGCAACTGCGGGAATAGTTGAGATGATAGATTTTTCTAGGTGTACACTAGACTTGGGCTACATCTTCAGATAAATGATTTCAGGTGATTTTCACATCAAATCTATGCCAGCTTTTTAAAATCTCTATTTTATAGAGCATACAATTGTAAGTTTTAAGTAATTTTCTAGTGGTCACAGAAGGTTTTCTAACCCAGGTTCATTTGAATGTCAAAAATCTACGTGCTTTACATCACAGCTCGTCATGGAAATGGAGTGACCAGGGTTTAATCTATACTGAGGATTGACAGTGGGAATGGAGTGAAAGCATTTGGATGTAGAGGGAGAAAAACAGATTACACGTGTGTGTGTGTGTGTGTTCAGGGCTTGAGAGAATAGTGGTAACTTGACCACCATTCAATCAGAGGCATGGCAATGGAATTTGGCTTTAGGGAAAGTTGATAATTTCAGTTTCAATATGTCGTGTTTGAGTCAAAATGCGATATATAACTAGAAATATCCAGGTAGCAATTTGGGTTTTGGAACATGAATTTGAAAGAGATACCTTTGGGGATACATATTTGTATCTCATTTTCCCTGAGAAATAATTGAGAGACTGAACGAAATCTCCATTGCAGGAAATATAAAAGTGGAAAGAAAGCCGGAATAGAATATACATTCAAAGTTGAATGGCATATATTCAAGTCTATGAGAGTAAATATATGGGAAAGGAGTATCCAAACTGATAAGAGGGGAACTATGAGAGGGCTGTGCCATGTAAACCAGGAGAACGAGTTTGATGTTTAAGGGACGAAGGACAGGAAATGGGAATAAGAAGTTAAGTATAGCCACCTTTCATTATGTTGATTGGCTTCAGAGAGATGCCTGCTCCCAATATTGCCTTTAAGTCTACTTTCTTTTCTTTTCTGTTCCTGTTAGCTCTGAGAATTCTTTATGTGGTCTTGCAAGTGGAAGAGAAAACATCATTTCTGTTTATTTTGTAGCCTGAAACTAAGTTTTTATATTGAATGAAACTTTTTATAATTATAAGCTAAAAATAAGAGCCCTTCCTCCCTCTTTGTTAGTTTGATTGTTTTGTTTTGTTTTTTTTGCTTCTCCCCTCCCTCAATATCTATGACAACTGCCCCTAGGGCGAAACCTGGCTCATTGTCTTTCGGTCTAAAAGGGAGACTCAAATGGGAAAATGCAAAATGTAGCCCTGGCCAATGTGGCTCAGTTGGTTGGAGCAGTGTCCTATACACCAAAAGGGGGTGGCTTTAATTCCCAGTATACCCAGGTTGTGGGCTTGATCCCAGATTAGGATGCATATGAGAGCCAAGGACTGCTTTCTCTCTCTCTCTCTCTCTCTCTCTCTCTCTCTCTCTCTCTCTCTCTCTCTCTCTCCCTCTCTCATCAATAAAATCACATCTTGGGTGAGGATTTAAAAAGGAAAGGAAAATGTATGCAATGTATGCTGTTCGTTACTTGACATTATTAATCTTCTATATCACATGTTGTTCCAGAGAAGGACTTACAGTAATGGGGAAAATGAGACATTTTTTGGGGGCTAGCAATCTGAATCTAGTCATTGCCCCTTTAATTATCTGGTCCTGCAAGACCTGTTTACCCAAAATACTACTCCCATTTCAGAGAGGCCATAAACCATCCCCAGGCAGAGTGATCAGTGCTGGTGCCAGGCCAGGCTTTGAGATGCGGTCCCACTGCCCCCATCCCAGCACATGGCCTTTTTGCAAAGCCCCGCAAAAGGTCTGGAAGTGTAATTCATATTTGGGGGACAAAGAAACCAAAGGGTATAAAGGGAAATCTTCCTCCACATTGGGGGGCTCAGGATTTGGAGAGAAACAAACTTCCCTGAGTCACCATACCAGTACATGTGAAATGTCTGGAAATAAATGGGCTTTTCCTGTGCCTCTGGTACTCCTGTGTATTTTTGCGGTCGCCTGGTAAATTCTGTAACGACAGCAGCCTTCATAAATTTAGATACATTGAAGTAAAATTAATGTCTAATGGGGGATGGGAGGGAGAAGGAAACCAAAAGGAGAAACATGAGCTGAATTAAGAATGCCATGAAGGCGCTCAGGTTTGCTTGAGGTGGGCCACACGTCCGACTCTTCAGTCTATAAGCAGACAAGCGAGAGGACAGCATTAGTGAGTACATGTTGCTCAGTGCCTGCAACAAGGAAGCTCACCTGTTGCTTATAAGGAGCACCGTTTTGCCTGGCTCTGAGTCCAGAGAGAAATTTCTCCTTTGGGTCCTCATAAAAAGGACACTGTGACATAGTGAACAGTGTCCTCAAGAAACTGTGGTGGTAACTACAACGAGTTTTATAGTCCTCCGGTGCAGGCTCCGGGCACAATGCCAAGGTGCAAGCATGATTCACTGGAAGTATTTCTGTGTGGGACAACATGCTGCTGCCTGTGTGTGCATTTCCAGGGTTTTGCTTGGCTTGAAGGGTTCCTCTCTGTGACCGAATTACACTTCAGGAGATCTTCCACGGTTATCATTCTCCTAACTGAAGTTTGGATGGGTGCTGAGCAGCAGTATTTTGTAGTTGGACTCTGTAACCAGTGTGTGGAGGGCAACCACTTTGTGCAATTGCTGAGAGCAGAGCCTCGCCCTTTATTGTGATGTGGCCTGAGAGGGCACCAGCCTTTCTAAGGAAGGAGGAGGGAACCAGGAGCTGGGACAATAGCTACTTTATTTCTACTCAGAAAAATGCATCTCTGGAAAAGCTGGCCCCAAATTTCCACCTAAGGCAGTTTGGAGTCTGCTTTAAGTCATAAAAGAGAAGGCCCCTTCAAGCTGGGCACAATGACTTCAGCCTGAGAAAGAAAAGTTTATCATTCACATTTAAGTAGTCAGAGCAATTCCGAGAGTCAGCGTGGCTCCTATAGAGCGCTTAACCGCGAGCATTGTAATGTCCAGGTGTGACCCACCAAATAAACTGGCTGCAAAGAATATATCTGTATATAATACATGAGTGAAAATATGTCTAAAATTAAGTTGTACATCAAATAAGTATTGCTTTGAATATAACAAAAATAACAAGGTTGTTTTAATTGGGGTTAATTACCACTTCTTTTTTTGGCAGTAATTAAGTTGTAGACTTACTTGGAGGTTTTTTGTTTTTTTCTTTTCATAAAAGTAAAATTTATTTTTAAATAATTTGGTTGTGCTATATTTTAAATAAAATTCTTAAAAATGTTGAGGCGTTTACTTGTTTAGCTGGCGAAGAGCCAATAGTGAAGAATCGGCTGTGGTAAAGATTGGTCGCTGTCCTACCCTGTGCACAGGCTTCCTTAAATTAATGCTTAGAGACTGTGAACTTTACCCAAGCAAAGAACACTCTCTCCTTTCATCCTGGTCCTCAGCACAGTGCCTGGCACATAGTAGGTAACAGCTGAAGTAGCTGCTGTTATTACATGGAACATTGTTCCCTGGTACCATTTGCCTGTGGAGCAAACATGTCAGTCACCTTTTCATTTGATTGGTATGACAAAAAGTATCAAAATCATCATGAGATGTTATAGTTTTTGTCTAAATATTATGCATTGAAAAGTACAAGACATAAATTTGTATTAAAGAATATTTATTTTTATGAGTGATTTTTAAATTCTTTAATTAAAAGAGAGACTTTTTTTATTGCTTAAAGTAATACAAAGGGTATTACATATGTGTCCACTTTTTTCCCCCCCGCCCTAGACAGTCCCCTAGCCTCCCCTATTCCCCAGTGTCTTATGTCCATTGGTTATGCTTATATGCATGCATACAAGTCCTTTGGTTGATCTCTTACCCCCCTACCTCCTGCCCCCCAACCCTCCCCGGCCTTCCCGCTGCAGTTTGACAATCTGTTTGAGGCAGCTCTGCCTCTGTATCTATTATTGTTCAAAAGTTTATAATGGTCTCTATTATCCATGAATGAGTGAGATCATGTGGCATTTTTCCTTCATTGACTGGCTTATTTCACTTAGCATAATGCTCTCCAGTTCCATCCATGACGTTGCAAATGGTAAGAGTTCCTTCCTTTTTAGAGCAGCATAGTATTCCATCATGTAGATGTACCACAGTTTTCAAATCCATTCATCTACTGATGGGCACTTAGGCTGTTTCCAGATCTTAGCTATGGTGAATTGTGCTGCTATGAACATAGGGGTGCATATATCCTTTCTGATTGGTGTTTCTGGTTTCTTGGGATAAATTCCTAGAAGAGGGATCACAGGGTCAAATGGGAGTTCCATTTTCAGTTTTTTGAGGAAACTCCATACTGTCTTCCATAGTGGCTGCACCAGTCTGCATTCCCACCAGCAGTGCACAAGTGTTCCTTTTTCTCCACATCCTCTCCAGCACTTGTCGTTTGTTGATTTGTTGATGATAGCCAGTCTGACAGGTGTGAGATGGTACCTCATTGTTGTTTTGATTTGCATCTCTCGGATGATTAGTGACTTTGAGCATGTTTTCATATGTCTCTTGGCTTTCTAAATGTCCTCTTTTGAAAGGTGTCTATTTAGGTCCTTTGCCCATTTTTTGATTGGATTGTTTATCTTCCTTTTGTTAAGTTGTATGAGTTCCCTATAAATTTTGGAGATTAGGCCCTTATCAGATATGACATTGGCAAATATGGTTTCCCACACAGTGGGTTTTCTCGTTGTTTTGTTGATGGTTTCTTTTGTTGTGCAGAAGCTTTTTATTTTGATGTAGTCCCATTTGTTCCTTTTCTCTTTAGTTTCAAGTGCCCTAGGAGCTGTATCAGTGAAGAAATTGCTTCGGCATATGTCTGAGATTTTGTTGCCTTTGGATTCTTCTAGAATTTTTATGGTTTCCTGCCGTACATTTAAGTCCTTTATCCATTTTGAGTTTATTTTTGTGTATGGTGTAAGTTGGTGGTCTAGTTTCATTTTCTTGCATATATCTGTCCAATTTTCCCAACACCATTTATTGAAGAGACTATCTTGGCTCCTTTGTATGTTCTTGCCTCCTTTGTCAAATATTAATTGAGCATATTGGTTCAGGCCGATTTCTGGGCTCTCTATTCTATTCCATTGATCTATATGCCTATTCTTGTGCCAGTACCAGGCAGTTTTGAGAACAGTGGCTTTGTAATGCATCTTGATATCTGGTATTGAGATCCCACCTACTTTGTTCTTTTTCAGGATTGCTGCAGCTATTTGGGGTCTTTTTTTATTCCAGATGAATTTTTGGAGAGTTCGTTCTAGATCTATGAAGTATGCCATTGGTATTTTAATGGGAAGTGCGTTGAATTTATAGATTGCTTTGGGTAGTATGGACATTTTAATGATGTTGATTCTACCAATCCATGAACACGGTATGTTCTTCCATCTGTTTATGTCTTCCTCTATATCTTCTTTCAATGTCCTGTAGTTTTCTGAGTAGAGGCCTTTTACCTCTTTAGTTAAGTTTATTCCTAGGTAGCTTAATTTTTTTGGTGCGATGGTAAACGGGGTTGTTTTTATAATCTCTCTTTCTGAAAGTTCACTATTGGTGTATAGAAATGCCTCAGATTTCTTGGGGTTAATTTTGTATCCTGCTACATTGCCAAATTCATGTATTAAGTCTAGTAGCCTTTTGATGGAGTCTCTAGGGTTTTGTATGTATAATATCATGTCGTCTGCAAATAAGGACAGTTTTACTTCCTCTTTTCCAATTTGAATGCCTTTTATTTCTTCTTCTTGCCTAATTGCAAAGACTAACACTTCCAGTACTATGTTGAACAGGAGTGGTGAGAGGGGTCATTCCTGTCTTGTTCCTGTTCTTAGGGGAAATGGTGTTAGTTTTTGTCCATTGAGTATGATGTTGGCTGTGGGCCTGTCATATATGGCTTTTATTATGTTGAGGTATGATCCTTCTACTCCCGCCTTACTAAGAGTTTTTATCAAAAATGGGTGTTGAATTTTGTCAAATGCTTTTTCTGCATCAATTGATATGACCATGTGGTTTTTTTCTTTCAGTTTGTTTATGTGATGTATCACGTTTATTGATTTGCGGATATTGTACCATCCTTGCATTCCTGGGATAAATCCTACTTGGTCATGGTGTATGATCTTTCTGATGTACTGCTGGATCCGATTTGCTAAGATTTTGTTGAGGATTTTGGCATCTATGTTCATGAGGGATATTGGCCTGTAATTCTCTTTCATTGTGTTGTCTTTACCAGGTTTTGGTATTAGGGTGATGCTGGCTTCATAGAATGAGCTTGGAAGTGTTCATTCCTCTAGAATTTTTTGTAGTAGTCTGAGGAGGATAGGTTTTAGTTCTTCCTTGAATGTTTGGTAAAACTCCCCTGTGAAGCCGTCTGGTCCTGGGCTTTTGTTTGCTGGAAGCTTTTTGATGACTGCTTCAATTTCTTCCATAGTTATTGGCCTGTTGAGATTTTTAGATTCTTCCCGATTGAGTTTTGGAATGTTGTATTTTTCTAGGAATTTGTCCATTTCCTCCAGGTTGTCTAGTTTGTTAGAGTAGAGCTGTCCATAGTATTTTTTAACAATCATTTGTATTTCTGTGGGGTCTGTTGTTATTTCGCCTCTATCGTTTCTGATTTTGTTTATTTGGGTCATCTCTCTTTGCTTCTTAGTGAGTCTGGCTAGAGGTTTGTCAATCTTGTTTATCCTTTCAAAGAACCAGCTCTTGGTTTCATTGATTTTCTGTATTTTTTTTTTGGTCTCTATGTCATTTATTTCTGCTCTAATCTTTATTATCTCCTTCCTTCTGCTCACTCTGGGGTTTTCTTGTTGCTCTCTTTCCAATTCTTTGAGTTGTAGAGTTAGAGGATTTACTACCATTTTTTCTTGTTTTTTGAGATAGGCCTGTAGAGCAATAAACTTCCCTCTCAGGACTGCTTTCATTGTGTCCCATAGGTTTTGGATTGTTGTGTTTTCATTGTCATTAGTTTCCAGGATGTTTCAAATTTCTTCTTTGATCTCATTGGTAACCCAATCAATATTTAATAGCATGCTATTCAGCTTCCAGGTGTTTGAGTATTTTGGGTTGTTTTTATTGTAGTTTATTTCTAATATTATGCCATCGTGGTCTGCGAAGATGCTTTTTATGATTTCAATCTTCTTGAATTTGGGGATACTTTGCTTGTGACCCAATATATGGTCTATTTTTGAATATGACTTATGAGCACATGAGTAGAATGTATATTCCCTGGCTTTGGGGTGAAGTGTTCTGAAGATGTCAATTAAGTCTATCTGATCTAGTGAGTCATTTCAGATTGCTGTATCTTTGCTGATTGTTTGTCTAGAGGGCTTATCCAGTGCTATCAGTGGTGTATTAAAGTCCCCTACTATGATTGTATTGTTGTCGATCTCTCCTTTGATATCTTCCAGGAGTTTTTTTACGTATTTGCGTGCTCCTGCATTGGGTGCATATATGTTTACCAGGGTTATATCTTCTTGTTGTATTGATCCCTTTAGTATTATGAAGTGGCCTTCCTTAAAAAGAGAGACTTTTTAATCAATGGTATATGATAGTATATGGAGATATGACATAACCAATATGATGTTTTTACAAGGCACTTTAGCTTGCTCCTTTGAAATCAGGTGCCTTTAGATATATGTACCAAACAAAACAGTATGATTTGACTTAGTTATTGGAAAAATAGAGAAAATTTTATTGCAACATATTGGAAAGCTTAATATGATAACAAAAAACTGCTGCCAAAGCTTTGGAGGTGATGGGTTTGCATTTGCAGGTCATTATGATAATTAAAATATGGTAAATGCTGGCTGTCTCCTAGACTCTTAGATTATCTGTTCCCACTGCCATGGTGCTTTTGTGAAGTTGATTAAGTGACTGTGCTGGAGTAGGCCAAAGGCCAAAACAAGAACCTGGAATTTAAGCCTTGTGAATCCAGGGTGCCATTGCTTACTTTTTGATACTAGTGCCCCTAAAATGGCATGAGTAATAGAGATTTTTACCTCTGAAAGATACTCCTGCCAGCAGCCCCAACTGTTGCATGTTAAGTAGGAGATTTGGCAGGTGCAGAGATTTTTAGTCACCTTCAAAAAGCAGTACGAATAAGACACTCAAGCCAAACAGCTTCTACAGTAATAAAATCAACATCCAAACCATCTGTCAGTGGAGCAAACATGTCAGTCACCTTTCCATTTGATTGGCAGTGTTTCTAGAAATGGATGATTCTTAAATGTTATTTCTAATCCTTTAAAAAAAGGGTTTATTTACCTGGCAAAGGAGTTGATTCTAGGCAAAATTATGAGGTTAAAACAGTCTCCAGGCTCTTTCCACGACTCTATCATTGCCTGCTCCACTATTACCACTCTATACCTTGCCCACTCATCTTAGCACCTGTTATTAAATTGCTAATTTCTGGCTTCTGCTGTACCAAACAGTGACCAAAATGAATTAATGCTTCCAACTGATTTATCTTCCCTTAGCCAACATATCCTTTTTAGGACTCTGCTTAAAGATGATTGTATGTAGTAATTAAAGCAGGTAAACCAATTTTTGATGATTAACTACCCAGAAAATTAGTATTCCTAAGTTAAAAATGAATTACCTATATAAAATATGATTTTTTACTCTCTAAAGGTTTTAAAGAGTAAGCATAATTTTAAAGAAATGCCTGCTTCTCTCTGGTCTGTTTGGAAAACTATTCGTTTATCCAAGGGTCCCTGAAGTGAGAGGTTTTAACCAGCAGTACAATGTCCGCTCATCTACACCGCTGACCCTGTTTGGAAAACTGCTGACAAATGAGTGCTGGAATTTGGCAATGGTAGCAAAAGGTCCGAGTCTCTCAGGTTTGGCAGACTCTCTGAAATGTCAACAGGACCTCATTCCTCACTCAACAGACCTGAATTCTTATTCATTCAGTGAGGTGCTAGACTGAATTCAACAATCACAACAGAAATTGGGCCGATAGTCTGCATGTTTAAGTTAGGGGATACCTGAATAAGAGAGAAACAAAATAGATGTTGACTTGTATCATTTTCTATTTTATTTTCTGACTTTCATGTAAGTCAAAATTTACTTCTACCCTTTCAAAGGAAAGGAATTGGATATAGAGAATCCTGTAACATTTATCCTGTCTATCTCTCAGGATGGAGTATCCAATTATGTCTTTTGCATAATGCAAAATCTTCACCTTCACAGGGAGCACATTTTAAATTTATGGCTCAGAGGGATTTCAATCATCTTTGGCATTCAGCACTCAAGGCGTTTCAGACATTTATTCAGAGCAGTATAACAGAAAGTACACAACAGATTGCAATTTAAATGCTGTACTTTTTGCAACATATATCTGCAGTACAAGCTTGGAGAATATGTAAAAATAAGAATATATTATGAGTTCTGCACATTTTGACTACACACTCTGGTAAGGGAATTCTCACATCCATTTAACAGAAATTTTCTCAGCACAGCTTTACACTGAGCACACAGAAGGACACACCCTAATGCTCTATTCTCACAGCCACGTGTGATGTTTTGTGTCCACTTTAAGGAATGTGCACCTCCATGTGGAGTCATTTCTCTATGCAGTAGAGGGCAAATAGAACATTTTAATATTACATTTATTTTTTAGTACATAACACGCAATAATGCAGGGGATAGATTGGAGGGTCAGGTGCCAGGAAGGTATGTTAAGAAGTCATTGCAATTATCCACAAGGTCTAAAGGAGGCTTCAACTGAGGAGAGGGAGAGGGAGAGAGAGAGAGAGAGAGAGAGAGAGAGAGAGAGAGAGAGAGAGAGAGAGAGAGAGAGTTTTGGCAATGTGGAGTTAGAGAGTCAGTGTTTTTCTAGGAAGATAAGGAAAGGATTGGCAATCCAGGCTAAGAAATAAGATGTATTAGCAAATAAATGGGATTAAGAAAAGACATGCAGCATTATAAGAAGAACTTTTGCAAAACCTTTATTTAAGGAATTAACAACAACAACCAAAAAAAGTAGGCATTTGGAGAAAGTTATATCAAGGACAATTAATCCAGAAAAGTTAATCAAAGTGTTTCAGGATGTCAAGAGTGAATACAGCTTTGGCTAGCACAAATTTGGACAGTAAATTAGACTTGCTACTCAAGGTCACGGGGAAATAGAAGTCCTATGGTCTCAGAGAAAAAGACAACCTATTTGAAACTAACAAAAGCAAGAGAATAAAAGAGCTTTAAAGAAAAAAAATTGATGGTTGACAATAGAAACAAGTGCTTTAGCCATAACAAAGCATTTAAAAACAGTTCAATTGAATTTGGGAATTAGTATCTTTTGTGATGTTCTGTGTGATTTTATTGGAATGGTGGAGATGGAAGTCAGATTGTAATTGACTCAGGTGATGAGAAGTTGGGGAAACCTGGAAAGCAAGTGTGGGTGATTTCTTTTAAACAATTTGGTGACTAAGGGAAGGAGGGAAACAATCTCAACTTGAAGGATAGAATTCAGGAAAAGTTCATTTGTTTATTGTTAAAGACAAATATGGAAATGGGGGAGGTGAGCATGTTTCTATGGTGAAGGGTAAGAAAAAGGTGGAGTTAGACTATCTGGAAAAGATTAAGAAAACTGGTGGGCAGTTCAAGAGGGGAAAAGTGTATAGGTGAATGGTGAATGTGTGAACCTTCGGAGGAGGGGAGACCGGTGCTCTCAGGTATAGACAAGAACTAAGGGAGGAGGTGGGTAGGCTCTTTTCCCACTACTGACTTCCATTTTATTTGGGAGGTAGTAATAGATTTGCTGATAGTGAGACAAGTAGAAATCCTTTAGGGAACTTGGGTAGAGAGAACATGAGAATTGGAATACCAGTCACTTTGGACAAGTAAGCACCTGTTTAGGATAAATTCCAGTCACTTAAAGAATCTCTGAGAATGGTGGCTGTTTCTAATATTGCTCTCACTGGTGCTTAAGACCACATGATGAGTCCAGCAGAAATTGACTGAGCTCAGCCTGTGTGCCTGGAACTTTATTAAGGTCTAGTAGGTTTCACAGGACAAATAAAAGAAATGGCTCTCCCATAAGCTGTGCTTCTGTTCTGTCAGGGAGCATTAAGAGAAGAAAAAGTTTATTTCAGCCCATTATTGAACAGTATTTCATTGTCACATTATTCCATTTGCTGTTCATATGTGACTGCTTCTTGGTTTCTTTGCACTTTCCTGGGCAAATTATCTGTATTTTATGAAAATGAAAGGATTCATAATGATAGTGTTTTATTTTTTCTTCATGTGCTTTCAAATAGCATCACACTGCTTGTTTACCAGTGCTGTCTGCTGTGAGCAGCTCTGTCCAAATTTAGCATCATCGGTAATGAGTCTATTAAGGTGATTGTTCTTATGCAAGATCAGTAACCAGGTTACTAATCACAAAGCTCATTCTACTAATTCATGACAACGATATTCATTTATTTTTTGTTGATCAAGTTATCTTCAAACTGTTTTTCAGGCTTCTACCACCAAAACATTTCATATATCTGTAATGTTTTCAACCTTCACTATCTTTTTACTCAGCTAATTTAGAATGCTGCCTCCCTCAAATTTTATGAAATTAAATGGCAATCATTTAATCTTTGCCATTATGCTGATTGATTTATTTATTCAAGTTTTTATTTATGGGCACATGAATACTGAATAAATAATGGAAATATAGTTAGCAAGTTAAAAATAAAAAAGGCTTAAATAGAATAATAGTAATTAGTTGACAGAAGAATTAAAAACATTTTTTTCTATTTATTCAATCCACATTTAGTAAAATTCATGGTGGAAATGATCGGTTCCCCTTACTTCCCTGTGAGGCATCCATTCCCCTCCTTTGCCCAGGAAGAAGTCCTTTAGTTCCGGGGGTTGATTTCAAGCAGGAAGAACTCTAGGTGACTTTCCCCATTCAACATAATTCACACCTCTCACTTCCATGACTGGCCAAGACGCTTGAACTAAGTCGTCCAAGCAGAATGAAATGCAGGGATTTTATTCTCTGGTTTGAGGACTAATTTTTCTCCTGATGGTATGGTGCTGGGTTGTGATACTTCAACCCATTGCAGCTTGGCAAAGGGTGGAGTGCAGGAGAGTGACAGGCAGCACAGCTGAGTTCAATTCTTCTTCAAAATAAGTCAAGCACTGGCTGCTGTGGCTCAGTGGTAGAGCATCGACCCTGGGGCTGAAGGGTCTCAGGTTCAATTCCAGTCAAGGGCACATACCTCCATTGCAGGCTGGATCCCCGGCACCAGTAGGGAGGTAATCAATCAATGTGTCTCTCTCACATGGGTGTTTCTCTCTCTCTATCTCTCCCTTTCCCTTCCACACTCTCTCTAAAAATAAAAATAAAAAAAATCTTCGGGTGAGAACTAACAACAACAACAAAGAGTGATGCCTGTCCAATCTCTGTTCATTTCAAGCATGTGAGACCATAAAACCCCTGTATAGTTTGCACAACATCTTCCTAATTATTATAAAACTCGATTACATAAAGTAGGGTGATAGAAACCCTTTGGGGCTAGACACAGGGGTGAGTAATCCCAGCTCAATGAGATACTGACACCTAAACATCTCTGAAGCTCAGTTTTTTAAATTCTGTATTAAACTAATAAGAACGGATTCTATGCCTGATCTTAGCCAAAATGCTGAAGAAATTTTTTTAATTAAGTAAATGAGAATAATCATACTTCATTGCAGGGTTATAATAAGAATTAAAACTGTATGTGTAGAATAACTACCACACAGTAAATTTGTGGTCACAAGATATTATTAGGAGTACAACATCAAGCAAGAGAGTTTTAGGCACAATTGCCTCATTAAAATACTCTTTAGGGTGCTTTTGAGAATTCTCAACTCACTCAACTAAGAAGCAAATCTGTGCAGATAAGCAGGAGACATACTGGCTGCATATCCATCAGCACTAGGCATAGTTTTATTTATATTTTGGGAATTTCTGTGCCTAAGTGAAACCCTTCTTCCTGACTCCTATCACAGTGCATTTTACTAGTTTCTCTAGGCATCTGTATCAATATCCTTATTGTATTCCAGGTTTCTGCAAAACAAATGCAGAATTCTCCAACCTAAACTTATGCTTGCCATACTGAAAAACTCATCTCTCCCTAGTCACTAACTGCTGCATCTGGTCCACTAACCTCTCAGCGAGAGCCGTGGTTCTTCCACATAGTGGACTGCCAGCCTGTGACCAGCCTGCACCTCCCCTCAGTGAGTCCTGGAACTGTCTGCAGAGTCCTGCAGACTCTATGCAACTTCTCTTTCATCAGACTCTTGGTGCCGGCTCAGGATACAGTTGAATTTGACATTTTCCTTTGTGCATTGTAGTAGAACCTGAAGACCATTCTGTGTGCCTTCCTCGGGCGCTAATCTCACAACAAGGTTAGAGTTTTAGGGCCCCGCAGTACAATACCTTGCATCTCCTCTCCCTTAGGCATGCTATTGAAAGAACTTGATGGACTTCATGATTGAGCTCTTTCAGATTCAGAAAAAGTTAAATTTATTGATAATTATTGATGTTTCCAGAAAGCTTTCATCTTAAATGGATTAAAATAAATCTCAATAATTTAAAAATTGTGGGTATCACTTTAAGCCAAATTTATGTGCCAGTGATGTGGATAAGAACTTTATATGCATTTTCTCATCCTAAAGAAGGCATACTTTGAAGAACTGTGTTCTCATTTCTCCTAGAATTGCAATATTTGAGAAGACAAGACTTCCTCAATATGGAATCTGACCAAATTAACAAGTAGACAATATTAATAATAAATATTTCTTATTTGAGGGTTAATTTTTGTATTTCTCCTCATAATAATTTATTGTATTTCTCCTCACGTTATCAGAAGAGGAATGGAAAGCAGTGACTGAAATGTAAGAATATATAATTTTGCATTGTAAAAAACTTGGCAAGAGAAAAATAGAAAATTAAAGTAAAAAAATCCCACAGTTTTACATATAGTTGTCTATAAATTTACTGATTCTCTTTCTCTTTAACTTAGGGACTTAGGCAAAATTACCTTATGATCCATTTAAATTTAAGCAAACTTTTTTTCTCTTGATTTGTATGTCAGAGTAGTCTTCTTTTGTTCAGGAAGGAGCAAATTCTAGTTACAAGTATAACGTTTATATCTGGATTGTCCCTGAATGAGTAAAGGATTCTGTTTCTGTAGCAAGTTACTAGAACGATTCTGATGATGCCATTAGATGTATGAGTTAAGGCTTCTCTTTCCAGTTGCTCTAGGAATTCAATTGAATCAGTCTTCTGTGTGCATAGTTCTTTTTCAGTCTTGAATCTGGGTGATACGTAGGAGGTTAAGGAAATAAAATCCAATGAGAATTGCCTGTGTACTAACGTAAACTTCATAATGTTTTGATCCAAGAAAACCAAGAAAATTCCATTTCCTGACCTAAGTACTCACAGGATATTCTCAAGATTAATGTGTCTCTTTGAGGGCACTAAGTTACATTTAGAGCAATAAAGAAGTCATTTACTAAATGGTGCCCCTGGGACTTGAAAGAGTTAATGTACCTCTCACAAGGTGAGCAATGTATTCTCACATATATGTAAGGATCAGAAGGAAAGCTTATAAAATTGTGAGAATGTTGGTAAAAGCAGCTGCTAACTCATACCTTTATTATTTATCACTATAATCTTTTTCTTAAATATATTTTTATTTACTTTAGAGAGAAAGAGGAAAGGAGAGGGAGATAGAGATAGAGATAGAGATGATAGAGATAGAGATGAGAGAGAGAGAGAGAGAGAGAGAGAGAGAGAGAGAGAGAGAGAGAACACAAAGAGAGAGAGAAACACTGATGAGAGAGAAGCATCCATCAACTGGGGATTGGGCCTGCAACCTGGGCATGTGCCGTGACCAGGAATTGACTTCTTGACCTCTCTGTGCATGGGAAGATGCTCAACCACCTGAACCACATAATCTTTAATTAACATATTTGCTGGTTATCAGTAGGTGCCTTATCAACAACTCAGAAAATGAGAGTCTTCTTACTTTTAAAAGTGACAACATGAGGTTATAAATATTGACCAACATAAAGATATTATAAATGTGTAAATGTTATCTAAACAACTTGGATTTCAAGAATGAAACAAACTATTGAAAACTAGACCTTCACTCCAAAAATGTTCTGTTCTCAAATTAAAATCGAAATGATATTGAACCTTTAAAGATTTTCTTCTAAAAAATTATATTATTTAAAGATAATTGTGAGAAAACACATAGTATGTAACATTAGGTGATAAAGTAAGGATATAAGGCTGAACATAGAATATAATCACACTTTTATTAAGTATGTAAGAAACAAAAGTCTAAAGAAAATTCAACAAAGATTAAAATTTTTTCCTCTAGGTGTTAGGATTGCAAGTTGTGGTTTATTTTCTTAATTATTTTTTTTTCTGTGTTCTTTAAATTTTCTGCAATGAACACACCTGTGAGACTTTCCTTGAGACAGTCAAATATTGTTGAGAAAATGAAGTAACAGGTTAGTGGTGACTTTTACTTGGTAAATAATGTTGCCATTTTCCTTTTGGAGCTGAAGAAATTTGAGATTCACTCTATGCTTTAGCCTTTGCCAAAGATAAAATTGTGTTCTTCTCAGACACTCTTACGGAGAACTCTCCACAGCCGGGCCCAAGTCTCTCAGAATGGAAATTAGGCACAAAGAGAAAAATCTCTGAACCTTGATTGATGGTGGACCTCAAGCTTCTCTCCCCACCCTTCTTCTCAATTGTCTTACTCTCACTGGATGATAAAACGTACATTCATGGTTTTGATCCCCATTTACATGCTAAAAACTTTAAGACCTATGTTTACAGAACACTCTCCAGTTTCCCTATTAAAATATACTGACCCTTGTATAAATGGATGTACTTAGTGCTCACTACAAAATGATACATCTTCAGCTGAACTCGGAAGTTCTTTAAAGGTCCTCCTCTTTTTATTTTCTTACTCAGAGAATGACATTACCAGCCTCCCAGTTTTCCAAAGTAGAAACAGCGAAGCCACCTTTGACTCCCCATATCTCCAGGAAATCACTCATTTTATAAATATTATCTCCCATGTATTTTCCAAATCTTTTTATTTCTCTTGAACTCATTCTTACAACTCCTGCCAGTATCCTCAATTTATGATACATTAATTAATACAACAACCTCTGAAACTCTCCCTTCATTTGGCTTCCTCTTTTCATATCTGTCACCCACATCACAGAAGAGGCACATGAAGTCACATTTCAGGCCCATATTTATCTGTGATTCCAAGTGTGAGCTCTTTCCACTAAAATGTTTGCTACTTATGACAAGGAATCTGGGAAAAGCTTTAACCATTTGTTTAGGGGGAAAAAAGGCATACTTCTAGTTAAAGATTCTAAGTTGAATTTATTGTGTTAGTTTTTATCCCTTTCCAAACTCTACAAAAATGAAATAGCAGAGCCCTAACCGGTTTGGCTCAGTGGATAGAGCGTCGGCCTGCAGACTCAAGGGTCCCAGGTTCGATTCCGGTCAAGGGCATGTACCTTGGTTGCGGGCACATCCCCAGTAGGGGGTGTGCAGGAGGCAGCTGATTGATGTTTCTCTCTCATCGATGTTTCTAACTCTCTATCCCTCTCCCTTCCTTTCTGTAAAAAAATCAATAAAATATATTAAAAAAATGAAATAGCAGAAAGCATAATTTTTATTTTGTTGGCATAAACTCGAAAGGCCAAATAGAATTTCCAATAAACATCTGGAATTGGCAATGATAACTGACAAACAGAACTAAGAAAGCTGAATGCTATGTCAGCAAGATTCTAAGAAGCTGTTATAAAATACACACAGAATCCATCCCAAGGGGTGAGAACAAACAGCACCAAGCACTTCTGGAGTAAAGGGTCAAAATGGGGCTATCATCTAGTGAATTTGGAAAACGTCTATTTCAGAAACAGTTGAATGATTTTCTCATTGATCCTCTCTCCTCTTTGCAGCAATTGGTCCTCAAGGAACACTAGATGTTTATATTAATTTGTCCCCAAAACAGAAGGATACACACTTTGGTATGGTTCCAGAACAAAATACTGGGAGCTTAAAAAGATAATACATTTGGAAGTGAAAAAAATAAAGTGCTTCTCCTCACAGTACTTATGTTTCAAAACAAAGAACTAGAAATAACCAACCATATTATTATATGACAAATTCTGTTCTATAGCTATGAATTAAATGTAACTAATCTCTATGGTGAGGGCCACAAGAAGAGGATTTTTGAGTTCAGCCTCAGAGGGTACCTATTCTTGTAGAATTTTTAAGAAAAATCACTATGGTCAAATTTTAACTATGTCTGTTTAATAATGTTCACACTTATAATAAAGATGTTAGACAGCAGGAACAAATAAACCACCCTCCAAAAACACTTGTGCCGTACTTAATATGACCATGGTAGATTTTTTTTTTTATGACATTTATGTGACTTCCTCCAAAGCAGACTGTTAGCTCTTGAATGGCAAAGCCATGAGTCATTTTTTTAAAAATATATTTCATTGATTTTTCACAGTGAAGAAGGGAGAGCAATAGAAAGTTAGAAACATCGATGAGAGAGAAACATCGATCAGCTGCCTCCTGTACATCTCCCACTGGGGATGTGCCTGCAACCCAGGTACATGCCCCTGACCGGAATCGAACCTGGGACCTTTCAGTCCACAGGCCGACACTCTATCCACTGAGCCAAACCGGTTTCAGCAACCATGAGTCATTTTTTCTTGTGCCCTCTGCACCTAGAGAAAGGCTTGAATATATTGTGGAGACTGAATAAATGGTGAATGACTGATTTGACCCAAATTTCAATACCAAAAATTTTTCATTCTTCCTTGTAACTAAGAGTCTTTCTTGTCTATTGAACAGCTGAATTATTGTGTTATGAGTGCTCTGCTAGGGTCCTGGCCAAATACCCCAGGTCCCTGGGTCTCAGACTCTCTTTTTGCTCTCCTCTGTCCTCTGGGAAACTGGAATTGAGATTTAGAATTCTAAGCCCTCAAAGTTGCTAGGACACTTTTACTGCAACACTTAATACACTACCTCATCCCTCTATTTACACAAGAATATACTATTGCATTCCTTTATTTATTCCCTGTGTTCCTGAGAATGTCACTGAGGCACTGGTGTTAGTGAATGCCCGCTGTGTGTTAGTCACTGTTAGTTACTCTATTTGTTTGCTGGGGCTGCCATAACAAAATGCCACACACTGGGTGGCTTAAACAACAGAGACATATTCTCACAGTTCTGAAGGCTAGAACCTCAAGACCAAGGTGTTGCAAGGTTGGTTCCTTCTGAGTGCTGTGAGGGGAGGGTCTCTTCTAGCTTCTGGCGTTTTGATGGCCATCTTTTGTGTTCCTTAAGTTGTACAGATATCACCCTAATTTATACCATGATCTTCATATGCCATTCTCTCTTTGTCTTCACATTGTCTGTCTTTGTGCATGTCTCTGTGTGCAAACTTGTAAGATCAGTCCTTGTAGATTGTAGCCCAACCTAATGACCTCATTTACACGGGATTACCTGTGTAAAGGTCCTGTCTCCAAATATGGTCATATTTTGAGGTGCTGGGAGTTAGGTCTTCGTCTTTTGAATGTTTAGGAGTGACAATTCAACCCACAACAATGCTCACTGTCTAAAGAGCATTGCACTGAAAGTCACTGGACTGAGGGCATAGCAAGCACATTTAAGAGTGAGATTATTATTCTGAAAAAAGCCGGCAATAAAGGAAGTGCTGCGAACTGTGTCTGTGACCTTTTACACATTTCTCGTCATCAGACTCCAGGAATTGTGTGGTTACCAATAAGCTTAGGCCTTCTCAGCATGAGCTTAGAAGTGCTTTCTTTAGAAAATAAGAGTAGCTCGAGAGAAAATATATTAACATCAGGGGTTCTCTTAAGGAAATAGCCCAAAGAATTACCCTACTCGACACCCAGAGTTCACTAGTGGCACCCAGTATCCCATAGAGTGCCACTGATTTAACACCACAGAATTCACCTGGCCGTCTCATCAGCATTTAGGTGTCTAACTCTTATATCTGAATGCCCAAAGTTATCAGGCTTTGGAAAATCCTTTACTATCAAAGACAGAAGCTAAAACAAATAAACAGAAACACCAAACTAAAAATAAAAACTTGGATGATAGAATGAATACAGATAAAACAACACTTCAAAAAATTGTCAGTGCTGGGGTTGAGAGGAGCTACAGAAGCTCAGCAGGAGATAAATTGGGGGATGACAGAAATGTTCTCTGTTATGACTGTGGTGGTGGATACATGATTTTATGCATTTGTCAAAACTTGCACATTGTACACCACAAAGAACAAAGTTTATTGTATGGAAGTTTAAAAAATCAGCAGAATGTAAGTGAAATCCAAAGTAGAATATGAACTATAACAAATGAATCTAACTGTATTACATATGAATAGTAGCACCATACTGAATGAATTGAATTGTGTGCCCTAACAGATATTTTGAAGTCCTATTCTCCAGTATCTATGAATGTATCCTTATTTGGAAATGGGATCTTTAGAGAGATAAAATGAAAATACGATCATTAGGGTAGGGCCTGATACGATGCATATAGTTCTCATGAAAAGGGGAAATGTTGACACATGGACACATAAACACAGAGGGAAGACCGTTTGAAGATACCCAGAGAGAAGATAGTCATATGACCAGACTGATGCATCTACTAGCCAAGGAACACCAAGGATTGCTGGCAAACACCATAAGTTTGAGGAGGCAAGGGTGTGTTATCCCCTAGAGCAGCGGTTCTCAACCCGTGGGTCGCGACCCCTTTGGCGGACGAACGACCCTTTCACAGGGGTCGCCTAAGACCATCCTGCATATCAGATATTTACATTACGATTCATTACAGTAGCAACATTACAGTTATGAAGTAGCAACGAAAATAATTTTATGGTTGGGTCACAACATGAGAAACTGTATTTAAAGGGCCAGAAGGTTGAGAACCTCTGCCCTAGAGCAGGGGTTCTCAACCTGTGGGTCACGAACAATGAAAATACATCCTGCATATCAGATATTTACATTACGATTCATAACAGTAGCAAATTACAGTTATGAAGTAGCAACGAAAATAATTTTATGGTTGGGGGTCACCACAACATAAGGAACTGTATTAAAGGGTGGCGGCATTAGGAAGATTGAGAACCACTGCTAGAGCCATCAGAGAAAGCGAAGCCCCACAGGCATGTTGACTTCAAATTTGGAGCCTCTATGGGACAATACATTTCTGTTTTAAGCCACTCAGTTTTTGCAACATTGTTATGGCATCCCTAGGACACTAATACAGTAAATTACTTTGGAAAGTAGCATTTTGGCTGGATTCTATAAGGCTATTAACAAAATGAACAAACAAACAAAAAAGAATAGTGCACAAATACTGCACACATTTTTTTTACAGGGTAGTATGGGTTAGAATTTAGGAACTACTCTACATGTATAGTAGAGTTGAACAAATAAATATATTGTGGATAATGTAGAGTAAACTTTTTTTGTTTTGAGCGAAGTTGTTGATATATGGAAAAAAGAAAGGCCAGATGAATTCTGTGGTGTTAAATTAGAAGTAGAGTTCTGAACTATCAGTATAAATTAATGTTTTTAAACTCTCTCTCTCTCTCTCTCTCTCTCTCTCTCTCCATATGTATCTAGATATGGAAATATAGATGTTTTTGTGTGTGCATACATGTGTGTGCGCATGGCTTAGTGTATAAACAGATGACCCTCGAACGATGCAGGGGTTAGGGGTGCCAATCCTCCTACTCATGTTCTCAGTCAAAAATCTATGTATAATGTCTGACTCCCCAGAATATTAACTAGAGTTATCCATCAATATCTGTGGGGAAACTTTTTCTAGGAATCCCTATGAATAGTAAATTCCACAGGTGCTCAAGTCCCTTATATAAATGACTAGATAAAGGAAGGTGAAGGGATTAGCCAAAGAACATATATGCTGAACCCATGGATACAAACAACAGTGTGGTGCTGGCCAGAGCAAAGGGGCCAGGGGAGGAATGGAGACATCTGTAGTAGGTGAACAACAACAACAAAGAAAAATCAACGCTAATGATACACTTAGAGGGATGAGAAAATATATTGAGTCATGAAATAAGAGCATAATACTATAAAAATAGCACTTATGGGACCAAAAAAAAACCTACAAGGGATTTAGAAGTATGAAAGAAAATACCAACATAATAAATAAGTCAAAGTCAGTAGTCTTTATGGTGTGATAAAAACACACACAAATATAGAGTTTTGGGATCTTAAAATTGTTCATAAATATTCTTCATAAATAATAAAAGCTTGATAAAATAATTAGTTGATTCCCAAATTTAAAAAAAAAATTAATTCAAAACCACGTGAATTGCTTTTGGTTAATATTAAGAGGACATTGTCTATGTGCTATGTGCTGTTCTAAGTACTTCACATTTATTAACTTAAAAATTAAGAATTTTAATCAATATGACACTATGTTCAAAGAAACTAAGTCATGAACCCAAAGTCACACAGTGAAATGGCCATGACAGTCTGACCCCAGTCAGTCTCCAGAGCATACATTCTTAGGAACAATGCCCTGAAATCTCTCGCATGATAAAATCTATTGGCAGAAAACTGCAGTCAGGTGAACAGTTACCTGGATGTAGTACAATAACACCTGGGTCTATGATTGGACTCTAAAATTTACCAACTATAAAGCTTTTGACAGGTGAATTGGCTTTCATATCTGTTCTGAGAATAAATTCTTCTGAGTGTTGATGTTAGAAGGAAATAAGGTGATGCAAAGTCAAGCATAAGGAACAAGCTGATATAAAGTCTGTATAGGGAATGGCACGTAGTAGGCACCCAACATATGCCAACTCATTTGAACTAGATTACTGAAATGGATATGATATTCAGTGTTATGTTAGTGCACCTGTAATTCTCAATTCTACTCATTGCTCCTTCAGGGTGTCTAAAGGATAGCCATGTTACTTTCAGGAAGTCAGACCATACACATCTTTTGATGATTGAAAGTAGATGATCTAAATTTCCTTATACATATAATATTTTTCCCAGTATTAATATAGAATAATTATTAGTTAAGGCACCATGATATGGTTCACAGTTCTTTCAAAATGCTCCTTTTCAAAAAATAGTTTGTTGTTTGAAAGAAATTCATACATCTGACTTAATTGCACTTGTGAAAATTATCCTCTGGTTGTTCTGAATGAATAATACATTCAGTCAATACTTTCACACTCCAGAGATGAAATTTTGACAACTTTAAAATGAATTTGCTTTTAAATAATCAGAATCTACAAAAGTTTATTGTAGAAAAGAAGCATTTAAGCATTTGGGCTGTTAAGACATTTTCATTGTCTTTGAACATTTCCCAAGTGCCTGGAGAAAGAATTGTGTCTTGGGATGTTAATAGCTATTATGAGAAAAAGGTGTTCCCTTATGATAAAATATTTAGAAAATACTGACTTAAAGTAAGAAAGGTTTCTTTTCTGAGAGACTTTTTAAAGCCTCTAATGTGATAGCTAACACTTGAATCTCTCATGGGAAATAAAATGTAGTTTCCCAAAATTAATTTGACTTCATGACATCACATTTGTTTTGTTATATTTTTGTTTGTTTGTTACTTGCTTCTGAAGCTTCTTTGAGAAACATTTTTTTTTTTCTCAGAAAACAGAAATGAACGACCTAATAGAAGTAGGACAGTTGATGCTGGTAGCTCAACATTTTTATTTTTATATTTTATTTTTAGACCTTTCTTACCTATTTCCTATTCTATAAAGTTGATATTTCTCTCTAGAAGTCAAATGAGTAAAGAATTTCCCCCTAATTATTCTTTATAACTTACTAGAGGCCTGGTGCACACAAATTTGTGCACTCAAGGGGGGTCCTTAAGCCTGGCCTATGCCCTCTCACAGTCTGGGACCCCTTGGGGGATGTCCACCTGCTGGTGTAGGCCCACTCCCCAGGGGATTGGGCCTAAGCTGGCAGTCATACATTCCTCTGGCAGCCCAGGAGCCCTCAGGGGATGCCCACTTGCTAAAGGGGAGCAGGCCTAAGCTGCAGTCGGATATCCTTAGCGCTGCTGAGGAGGTGGGAGAGGCTCCCGCCACCACTGCTGTACTGGCACCCGTCAGCCTGGCTTGTGGCTGAGCAGAGCTCCCTCTGTGAGAGGGCACTGACCACCAGGAGGAAGTTCCTGCATTGAGCGTCTGCCCCCTGGTGGTCAGTGTGTGTCATAGTGACCCGTCATTCCCTGTCATTCTGCTGTTAGGGTCAATTTGCATATTACCCTTTTATTATATAGGATGTTTCTTTCATAAGTATTTATGTGAACAGAAAGTAAAAAAATAAATTCAGAAAGCTGATGTGTAAATGAGTTAACATATAGTCATAACTAAAACTCAATATGAAAGAACACATTTCACTAAAAATTATTTCTACTTTTGTTATTCTAAATATTTAAAAAGTTAGTATTGAATAATGGTTGAATCTGTAGGAACTAAAGTTCGGTTTGGTATCAGATCCAGATACATAGCTTTCCAAGATTTGGTTTTGCAATTATTGTAAAACAGAGATGGGAGTCTGGCATATTTTCTCATTTGGGAGGAGGAAGTTTTTCATTTTTTCCCCTAGGCATTTTTCATTCTTTAGAAAATAAAATTTTCTTAAAATTAGTTATTTTATATATTAAATAAAAAAGGGAATATAAGCCCTGGCAGGTGTGACTTAGTTGGTTGAGCATCTGCCCATGCACCAAGAAGTTGCTGGGTTGATTCCCAGTCAAGGCACATGCCTGGATTGTCCCTTTTATCCGCAGGGGAGGCTGTACAGAAGGCAACTGATGGATGTTTCTCTCTATTCAAAGTTTCTATCTCTCCCTCTCTCTCCATTCCTCTCTCTTTAAAATCAATAAAAACATATATTTTTTAAAAAGTTAATATATAAACTTGATTAAGGAATTTAGTAGTGAGTTCCTAACTTTGCATGATCAGACTTGTTACTTTCTGACTTTTGAAATATGGAAAACAAGAAAAATTATTATATGAACTATAATAACATATTATTATTATATTTGGAAATATATTGCATTCTAAACTTATATACAAGTGGATACTCTAGGCCATTATTTGGGCCTATTGTGGTAAGAAAAATATTCTAAATGGCCTATGAAGATAAGTGATGCATTTTATATTATGTATAAAATGGGTCCTAAATCTGCTCCAAACATCTACTAACTTCAAGGACATCCTGAAAAAAAAAATCACTAGATAAAGGGTCATTCCAAGTGTTTAGCCAGTCTTTCTTCCTTCTTATATTCTATTCTGTAGCAATAAAGTTAACATCAGTCATGGGAAGCGGTGTTTTTCCTTGTCTTAATGACATTGTAACTTAATATCACAGACTCTTCCTTTTTCCCACTGGGTGAACCTGACCTTCAGTTTGCAGTGAAAACCATCTCTCTCATACCAAGAGTAGCCACAGATGTATCCTCTTCTATAATAAAGCTAGAACAAAATTCCCTACAGAAAGTGCTGAGTTTCAAGAACAGGGAAGGCATGTTGGTGTCGAGCCTCTGAGATAAATGTAATGATAACAATGTGTATATTTCACATTTTCTATATATAGGTTCTCTTGCAGCAAAGGGTGTTTTATAAATTTGATTTAATTCTTTCCATTGTATGATAGTTGTGGAAATAAATGTTTTGCTGGTTCCCTGATTTTATTTAACCTCATGCATATAAATGGCCTGACAATTTTTCCTCTATGAAGAAAATATATCTTGCAATAAGTGCTGCACATTCATCTCACTTCTTCACAATTAAAGTTTAACTAACAACAAAAAACCACTAATGCATGGCTAATTTCACAATGCAAGCATATGGTGTTAGAAGAATGTCTTCTACTGGTAGCCTCTGGCTCCTGCGACTGCCATCCAAAGAACAGGAGGGAGAATCAACCGAAAGCACACGAGATGCTGTGTGCTGAGGGCACAGAACATGATAACTAGTTTGAAAGGGATTAAATTATAAGTGCCTCTGAGTGTTATGCATAATCTATCTTTTAAATGTATTAAAACTACAGATCACCTTTAATAAGCAGCATTTCTCATCATCAACTGATATAATTTAACCTGCATTTGTAGTTTTAATTTGTTTTACTTATTTCATTAATTTAATTTACAGTCCATAGTTGGAATGCTTTCCATTTAGCGAGAAAGCATAAAGATAAGCATGTAGGTAGTAAATGTAAAATAATGAGCAGCAGTCTTGGGATTTGTTTTAGCTTTGCATACGTGGGGATGGATGAGACAAATATGTCCCCCATCTTTAGAGATACATGTATAAAACACCGAGAATTCAGCCCTCTGGCTGGGTATTATTTAGGATTGATATTTTATTGAATTTAAAATCCTATTAAATTATGCATTAATATGATTATCAATATGATTCATCTATATCTGTAGTTGATTGCAAAAGATGGCATGGATAATCCCTACTCTCTGTACACATGTGTCTTTGCAATGGGACTAGTGCTTTTTCCCACTAAGAGGTAGAGCCTCCTTTCATTTCTCTTTAAGTCTGAGCTGGCCTTGGGATTTTCTTTGATCGATAGAATGTGGTGGAATTGATGCTGTGCTATTTCTGGGGCCAGGCCTCAAGGGTACCTGCAGATTCTGTTCCAACCCTCTTAGAACACCTGTGACTCTGTAAAGAAGTCTGAGAGAGACTTTTGAAGGTGAGAGACACTGGAAAGAGAGACCCAACCCACAATGCCTCAAAGTAGCCGTGGATTCTTGGGGCACTGAGGAGGAGAGGAAAGGATAGAGGGTCACGGAGGGACAGAGAGCACCCATCACAGCTGGGGCAGAATGGCAGCAATGCTTCAGGCTCTTTGCTCCTACTGTGGGCAGATCAGGAGCACTCATGTGCTTCTGGAGAAGATTCCCTCTCTGTATATTAAATATGGAGAGTTAGGAGATAATTTAACTATTCTGCACACACACTGAGTACCTTCAAGTAAAACCTTGCTAGGCTTGCCTTCCCTTAACTAGAGAAAGATGTGGGCTCTGAATGTTAGACAGATTTGCTTCAAATACTGGATTCTCCACTTCTTGGCTGTATAACTTTGAGTAAAAGGCAGATGTTTGTTCCTTTTTCTTTTTACTTGTAAAATGGAGATACTATGTTTACTGTATAGCATTATTATGAAAATTAACCAAAATATCATTATAACATTTTTAGAAGAGACACAGAATTTAGTAAACTCTAAATGAATTTGACTTGTTGTTTTTAGTTAAAATTTATCAACTTGATAACAACTAGTGACTTTGATTATTGCTACTCTCTTCCTAGTTAATAACCAGGATTGTTCCTGAATATGTGGGTCTCTCAACTCTGCATCTACTAATCAATTTCTTTCAAAAACTGTATATTGATCTTTAAAAATCAATAAGTAATTGATAATACACTTAACAGAAATTAAATTAAATCAGTTTTAACCTATTATTAACTTAGTAATGTTAATATTAGCAATACATTTATAATTATTAACTAGTGGCCTGGTGCAAGAAATTTGTGCACTTGGTGCAGGGGGAGGGGTTCCCCCAGTCTGACCTATGCCCTGTCACAGTGTGGGAGCCCCATGATCCATTGCCCCAAGAGCTTGGCCCTGCCTACCCATTCAGGGCTCCTCAATGGATTGCCCCAAAGAAGTAGATCAGAACCGGGGGAGGCCTGCGGACCCAGGGACCAGACTGTGCCAGAGGCCTGCGGATCTCCGTGCACCTGCGGACCCGCAGGCCAGAGCAGGGGGCAGGGATGTGAGCCTCACACCCCTGGGCCCGTTGTTGGGGTTGGGGACATGAGCCTCATGTCTCCGGGCCGGCGCAGGGGGGCGGGGACTCAGCCTGCTGATCTGTCGTTACGTGATGACATCCCAACCAATTTGCATATTATCCTATTATTAGATAGATAATAAGGTAGAATATTAGGCACGTTGATCTTCCATCTGAAATAAAAGTTCATGAGAGTTACTCAGTGTATTGTAATTAAGTCCATAAGCTAAGGTGGTTATAGCAATAACATCTTAGT